>NC_141696.1:248110534-248713034 GCF_964263255.1 Lissotriton vulgaris | reverse complement strand
GATAATTAAAACAAATGGAGCTGAAACGAAGACAAGCTGGAGACATAAAAGACAATGACACAAACAAAAGGTGTGGTGTATTCGATTTAAACTACATCCAGACACTATATATCATGGTTTGTGTGATAAGTTGCAAATCGGTCACCGAGTAAGGGTTGCTGCAATGAAACTGTATATTTGGGTTTTAAAATGAAAGTTTCAGTACACTCCACAATAAATGTTTTTTCTAGAAGAATAAATCCCCTCTTATCTAGTCTGTCAATGATCACTGTAGGCCCCCCCAAAGTCAGATAATTACTTTTCTTTTATGTCTTGGAACTGGTGTTTCTTGCATAGTCAAGGAGTATGTAAAATAGGCAGAATAGCATTAGATAAGTTAACTTTTTTTTTTAGAATTCTGTTATAAGGCATGTATTGTATTGTATTGTAATTGCATTTATATAGTCTTGAAAGAGCCAAAGACTCCACAGAATACTGAAATATTTATATATTACATTTAATGGAGAATATTATTATTTTTCAATGTGTATTAAGAGGAGACCATAAATGTAAATATAAAAACATACATAAAATCCATAAAAATACAGATAAAGGTAGAGGCATATTTGTTGCCTTTTCTATTAAAAAATTTAATATATAAATATTTCAGTATTCTGTGGGATTCTCTGCTCTTTCAAGACTGAGTGAATGTATATGTTGAGACTGCATGATGCATGTAGGGTGATTTTAAAGACGTGTGACCTCAAAGGGAATTATAATTTTGACTGCTAAGTTGATGCATTTGTATCATAGAATATTGCCGAACAACGTTAAACCGTTACTTTAAAATAGTGGTGGAACGTTGATCATTCCATAATTGCAGAGATATGCTAATTAAAAAAGAAAGTTACTATTGTGCGGAATGATAAGAAAATTGCTATTTAAATACTAGAGTTGAAGAAGAGGTTTCTGAATTTACTTTGCACGTTTAAGTTCATTACCATAATTGGGGTCATTTATTTTACATGATTACCATTTAAATTGGTGCCACTTTCAGGTTCCGCAAATCTTAGTGTGCCTGCTCTTAATGGGTTCCCTTTCTAAACCATTCATTACATGGCATCATACAAAAATGCTAGTGAAAAAATTGTGAAGATATATTTTTTCCATCAGGTTTCTGCAATCAGGCCCATACAGATGCACCGTGGCTCAGCGCTTATATGGAAGCTTAAATAATTTAAGACCCCTTTACCGCTACATAACTGTGTAGGATATACAATTCTCAAACATATGTTTGCGACATGTCTTGCTGTATGGAGTTACAGGAATGCTTCGCTACTCCAAATCTCCCATGGCCAATAAATATAATGAGCTATGATACCAGTTATGACAAAGTTCTTATCTATTCTACTTATCAGGCTGTTTCCAAAGACCATGGAAGTAGCTCACAGAAAACACTGAATACAAAATAGATCAGGGAACTCAGAGCAATGTATGTAGTTATGTTGAATCTTAAAAAGTTAGAGATTAAACTGTTGATTTCGGTGGAGGAGTGTGGCTCAATGGTTGGAGAGGCATACCCTGATGCAGAGTTCCTGCCCAGGGACCAGAGTTCGATTCCCGCCTCGGCGGGGTCTCGGGCTCAATTTCCTCAGACCTGTTAATTCTCGCTTCGGTGCTTATTCTAATCACGGGCCCCACGCTGCAATTCAGGGCAATAGCTTGCTTTACCTCCACACCGGCCCCAACAGCGCTAAGGATGCCTGGCTTCACCCTGGGGGTGCCCAGGAGTGAACACTTCACAGGGAAAGCCAGGAGGGGTTCCACAGCGGTATGAGTATCAGCGTCAGGAAGCCGTATAGCGCAAGGTGACAGTGCGCTCTATAAGTACCATGACATTTACATTTACATTTGAGAACAGTCTTTCATTTTTATCAATAGTAATCTCAAAATGTCAAATGAAAAAAAAAGTCACATTCAAAATGTTTGTTTGTTTTACATGTTTTGTGGTGGGCGGGGTGGACCGGGGCACCGCTACCTTCAGTCTTTTCCTTAATGGAGCTTCTTCAGCTTAAATGGGTCGTTGGCCTGCTCCAGTCCCTTTCCCTCGGTGGCCCGACCGTCCATTCCTCTTTTTACAGGGAGTGAGGAGACAGCTCACCCTCCCCACCAATCCCCCGCCTCTTCTTTTAGCGATCCTGGTCTACCTCCCATCATCTGTCATGCTTTTAGCCGTCCCCACTCTGCCTAATCCTTGAACTCTTTGCGCATGAGGACATTCACTGAAGCTTCTCCCACCACACTCACCTTATTACAAAGGTAGGAGCACTGCCCTTCATCACCATAGTTTTCCTGCAGGCCAGACGTCATGCAGTATGCTTTTGATTTCAGCCCTTCCAATCCTTTATATCGGTTACGACCATTTTACAATGCCATGTAATGCATTGCAAGGCACAACTTTCTTCTAAATTACTGTACAATTTTAGCTGAAAACATCCATTGTATACATTTTTTCAAGTAAAGTAATTCTGTGTAAAGTATCTTGCACAGTATTTTTTTTTTAAGTATGCCTCCTCTCGCACTGACTCCTTAAGTAGGCGGATCTTATTACCCCTAATTATTTGTGATTCCTCTGAAGGAGGTCTGATGTGATGGGGAAAGACCCTTCATTCTTCCAACAGGCCGCTGAGTGAGGCATTTATATACCATCCAGGTCACCTTTAGACGATTGAGGGCAGGGCGGAAGGAAGAAAGGAAAAGGAAAAAGGGAAGGAAGGAAAAGGAAGGAAGGAAGGAAAAGGAAGGAAAACACAATAATCATTGTAACATTTAACATTACAGATACACCTGCCTGGCCTTGTGTTCTCCAAAGAGATTTTTACTGGTGTCTGAATTAATGTATAAAGTAGGTTTTACAACAGGTTAACTTTTATATGTCATGGATGCAGTTTTTGGCCAAGTAGTTCTGGGCTACAATGGCAGCCCTGAAGCCATGCTTTTTAAGCTAATCATGCGGGATTGCATAAATCCAGACTGCAGTCTAAGTGGCATTAGACCCTTGAGCCTCTGGTGGGTTTTTTCTGTACCATAATACTGCGGCTTAATTGATGAGTGAGATACGCAAACTAGAATGAACCACTGCTACAATATCTGTGGGGCAGAGTGGGCAAGGTGAGATGGTTAAGCATTCTCCCCATCCCCAGAGTGTCAAATGATAGCAGAACCTTGTTATTAAAAAAAATGAAAGGGGCAGAGACACCACTCCACGAGATGCTCTTTCATACAATACCATCAGGAACTGGGGTGACTCAACTTGCATAAAAAAAAAAAACAGACCACAAGACACTCGCTCTTAGAGTACTTTGAGATGTCACTCTGGAGTACAGCATCATTCTCAATTCCGTATCCACCATTTACAAAACGTGCAAGAGAGAAGGACCCAACAATACATGCAAGCTTTGCTCCCCACAACACTCTGTCGAAACCGAAGACCCAGCAATGCAAGCCAAAGTGCCGGTCCTTAATCAGGAGGAAAATTCCTCAAGCCGCCTCGCAATATCACAGAAATCCCTGGCCCTCCACCATAACATTCTTCAAACTAACTGTGCTGACTTAAGAATATCCCCAACACTCTCTAGGATGGCTGAACTCTACAAGAGCAGTAAATCAACATGGAACTATAATGCACTACCCCTTATCATGCAGAGGAAGGCACCAGCAGGTACCATCTGGACGGGTTCCAAACACCATCTTTCCATTTGAGACTGACCCACCTGCTACAGATCTGCTAGCAAGTGAAAGCAGGGCTTTGCAAAGCATGCAGATAAATGCATTCTAAACATTTATACCACCACTACAGATAAAATCATAATCAGAATATGCCTCACATTTTTAAGCGGTAATCTCAGATTTATTATTTTTTTTTTTACAAGATGCCCTCAAAAGTATTTCTTCCATTTCAATTGCAATAATTAACGTTCACAAGACAACACCAATTACATCAAGAAAGCAGATTAACCATAACTCTAGATGAAATTGCTATAGCTTTAGGCTCTGTGATTAGCACAGGCTGCAGTTATACCAAAGGTCGATGTACAAGTATCAGTCCTCCGTGTGCTTTTATTCGATTTACCACACTTGCCCTGAAAACAGAGCGGTGCAACATTTTGTGCAGGATACATGGGAGATTTTTCAACATAATCAGGCGGCACAACTGAAATGAACACCCTGGGCAAGGTGAACTCTTTAAGATACTCTAGCTGTGGTCGACTTCATTTGAAAACTCCTGTCCCCAAGCTTTTTGTAGGATCTAATCTCACCTCTAATACACAGCACCAACTTGTCTCTGCTGAAGAACATTAGATTTTCGCAGCAATTTTGGAAGTGTGATTCCAGGCATCATTTCACTTTTCGATAGAGAGCCCATCTGTGCCGCACATTACAGCCCTTAAGGAGACAAGCTAATAAAATGAACTCCGAGGAGACGATGCAATTTTCCAGTTCAGATAATGGACTGGTAATGGTGTTAGCGGCAAGGGTTTACAAGTCTTTAAATGTTTACATTCACTGTAGTAGTTTAACTCCCTTAAAACATTACTTATTTGAGGCTTCGATCAAGGATTTTACGCATTATTAAATCATTCCCGCAGAATATTTTATTCACATTTTTAATATATTGTTTCATCTGTGCGGTTTCCATGATGGCAGACTGTCAAAATGTGCTGACATAGTGAATACAGGGCTTAAAAAAGTGGCTTATGAGGGACATGCAAGGCAAAGAACTACATGGACCCACATACCTGAACAACCACCTCTCCTTCCACGCAACCAAAAAAGACACCACCAACCAGCCGATCTCGCTCTGGCCACCGTGCCACGTATCTACAAGACCAGAATGGAAGGAAAGTCCTCCTACCTCGCAGCCAAAGCCTGGAATGACCTCCCCCTCCACCCCCAGCAAGCTTAGTACCCAGTCCAGGAAGGACCTCAAGACATGGCTCTTGTGATGACCCCAGCACTCAACTGAGCCACCTCACCCTCCCCCCCCCCAGCACCATCAGACCCTCACGGGTGAGTGGTTGAGCTTTACCAACCTTAATTGATATGCACAAGGAAAGAGTATAACCTAAGGCCTGCTGAACAGTCTCTCACTTCTCTAAATGTAAGAGTAAAACAATAAACAATATCTGGAACAAGATTTTTTTTTTTTTTTTTACTTTATTTTTGTTGCAGGAAGTACACAAATATCAGCAGCCCTAAAGGACAATAACACCGTTCAACCCCCGAGGTTATTCACAAATTAAATCAAGTCACACGGCCCTTAAGCCCACATCCCGGAGGCCGGGCGGCGCAGTTGTGATCAATGCCGGTTACCTTTTGCATACTCCTCAATTCGGGCTCATCATGTCATGGCGGATCCCCGCATTTTATATTTTATCCCCAAAGATTTAAACGCCTTTCAGCAAGGATGGATAGTAACAATAGATCACAGTTTTGCCATCAACCTTAGCAACGACTGATGTCCATGAATGTTTCATGTACGCAAGAATGCATGAGCACTCAAAGGCTGGTTAATACACCACTATCTAAGGTACAGTGCCAATGACGCCATCAAAGTGCCACAATGCGTTGTAGGCATCGGTGCCAGTCTTTCTGTAGCACACATATAACTTAGGAGCAACTAATAGCTGTATATCGCAGTAACTGAAATGAGGAGCGGTGTGATTGGCGAGAAAGTGATGATCTGAAATGGTTTACAATTTTACGGATGGGATGATAGTCCAGTGATCAAAGGAGCACAGAGAATCATATTTGTTAGACAATGCGGAGCTCCCTGAAGCAGTGGGTCATTTAAGCAGGTCTGAAATGCAGGGATGAGGTTTCTTTAACCACAGCCACAATTGGTCTACTTCTAGGAATTTGCTAATGCATTAAAACAATTTCAAATACTTAGCAACTTTTCTCATCTGCAAGCGTTACAGTCGAGTGGGTGCGAATTGTCGCACTTCAGCTTCAGTTCAATTCTAGTGCTGGCGGCATGAGCAGATTACCAGAGACACCTGCCACCCTTAAGCTTCCCAGATGAACTCAGTTTGGGGTGGGGTGGGGAGGTAAGGAGTAGGAATACACAGTTCTCAATATGTCAGAGAGAAGTGGATATAATTCTTCCTTGCTGTGACAGCCAATTCTCGACTGCATCCAATTTCAAAATAATTCAGGCAAAGATTTTCCAAAAATCAGCCTAGTCTCTGGAAAAAATTGGCCATATATAGTTTGCTTTGTGAAAGAATGCGTTCAGGTTGAATTCTTTGCACAGTATCAGTCAAAAAAAAGATATGTTGCTCCAAAGAAAAATAATGTACAAAAATCTGTACAATTTGCTTTAGCAGTTTTTTGCATACTGAAGATGACCCAATACAGTGTTTTAAAATGGAGAGGGGATGAAGGCAGATTTAAAAAGGTTTGATTTATACTGTGAAATCTGGTTGGTGCATAAAGGAAAGGAGGATTATAAGACAACAAACACCTGTTTGGTGGAAGCATCATTCATTTTTGCTTTGTAAAAATGTTATTGCCATTTTTGACAAATAAGATATTTTACAATACATTTGATCAAGGTACAAACATCACATAAGCAGCACTACAAATCCTACAGTAATTAACCCATAATACCCTCCCCCCACCCCTTAAGGTCCAGTCCCTATCACATTATGTATGTCTACATTACAGTCAAAGTCACCATTTACATTGTCAGAATGTGCTACTACATATTCTCTGCTCTTGGTTTACATTTTCAGAATTTGCTGACATTACAACTACCTGCTTTCCTTCCCAGATACATCCACCATGTCAGAAGCTTTTAGACAATCCAATAACTGATCTCATGCTAGAGTCTTGTCAATTGATCCTCTTCCTTTCCTTACTTCTCTATGTAATACAACACTCATTGCCCCTCCATGGAATCCACTCATCCTTCCATTTTTAAACCCTGGGGGCCCTAGCTGCCTTCACTGCATAGTTTTCTTGCAAGTACCAGGTCAATGAACACAGTAATCTTTTTGCACATGGCAGATATAGGAAATCACCCTCGAGAGGACAGATCAAGGGAGCACAATCAATCGTTCTCTGCATCCCCTCATTAATACAGGATACTATACCCTTTCATAAATTCTTCAATAGTAGACAAGGCCACACCATGTGAAGCATTTCCGCCCCATGTTCACCGCATTGAGAGCATGGCACATCAGCAGCATGAAAAATCTGATATTTTATACCAGTCAGAGATGCCCTATGTAAATAACAGAAATTAATCAACTTAAATCTAGCATTCCCAGATACAGTATATGAACATGCATGTATTTTTGCTCAGTCTGCCTCACAAATGAGATGTGCAAAATCCTCTTCTCATTTCTCTCTACATTCTCCTAGAGGTGTTACTACATCAAAAGGGTTTTGTCACCTGATTTGAATGACTCCGTTAGTCGACACAAGTGCCAAAAGAATACAGAGGTCGACTAATGCTGATCATGTGAAACACCAACAGTGCGATTAAGGAGTCAACTGCTAGTCTTATTGTATTGTAATTGCATTTACATATCAGTTACTACCACGGACGAGGCGTTGAAGCGCTTCTTCGGCGAGTAGCACACTACTCCGGAACCCATAAAGGATTAGTGGTGAACTAGTTAGGGGAAAATATGAAAGTAATTTGAGTGGTGGATAGATTAGTCAGTTATTTAGATTGAGAAGGGTAGTGGAGGGCTATAGAAGGGAAAAAGGTGTGCAATTATATAGCGCTTGCTACCCCTGCTGTGGTTATTGCTCAAGTGGCACCTTAAGAATGCCTGGTGTAGAGGAGGAGCTATGTCAGCAAACAAGATGGCTGCTTAGGCTCCCGGCTCAGACGACCTCCGTATCCCGCCACAATATCCTGTACATTATCCTGATTTTACGCCTATCCTCTGTGTGCATGAACTTCTCCGCACTCCGATGGTGAAATCCGGAAACTTTTATCGGCTGGTTTGACGAAGTTCCATCGAGTTGAAGATTGTGGCCTACTCCAGCGGTGAAGCCGGGGCCTCGAGTATTTTCACAGCCGAGCTGCAGTGCAACAACATCAGCCAGGAGACCCAGGCTGGGTCCGGTCAATCGGAGTGGAGGCTTTGTTTAAGCCTGAATTTGGCAGCAATCGTTTCTATTGCTCAGCATCGGTGGAGGAGTGATTCTGCTTGCTGTTGGCTGTGGGTGGGGGTCCCCGTCCCGCGGACCCGGTACTGGGCACGACGGAGTTCGGTGGGTCGGGGTCTCTGGCCTGCGGCCTTAACCGGGTTGACCGTGGCTGTGAATAAAGACTGGTCACCTTCGCATCTGCACGTTCAGGATCCTGTTTGTCCCCCCCTCCCCCCGAGGATGCCAGATTCACCCGGGGAGGTGATTGCGATTGGTGTCGGGCGTGAGACTATGGATCGAACGGTGCTTGAGCCATCGCGGAGGTCAATATTGGCAGAAATGTGGGCGTTCCATTCACATGTGGATGTCTTATTGAGCAAATTGGACACGCGCCTATCTGAGATGCTCCTGGTGGAACCGGACCCAGCCTTACTGTCGGAACAGCATTCTGCAGCCACTCAAACCGCGGCCATTTTGACTCCGTGCGAGAACCCCGTGAGGAAGCAAGTATTGAAACCATTGGATGGTGCCCTGGAGGACAGTGTTCCCGAGGTTGTCAGTGTATTGCCGAACCCTCCACCACTATCGACTTTGGAGGTACCGAAAGGCGTTTCCCTCCCGGAAACTTTTGTTCGTGACTTTCCATTCATTTTGTGGTCGTCCTCTCCTTTCTTGGTGACTTTACGACTCCTGGGCAAGATACATTGGGACTTTCCATCTAGGTGGGAGAGTTTTCCTGTGTCTGAAGTTTTTGTGGACTCACTGCCTATGAGTCACCATAGATTGATTCTTGATGACTCCCTTCTCCTTTATTACTCCTTTGTGTGCCTTTGGGTCTTGCTGGGGGGGGGGGGGGGGGGGGTTCGTGTGCTGGTTCGGAAGGGCCAAGGCTAATATCAACCAGGTCGGGAAGGGTTGGAGTGGCTTTTACGGGTGTTCAAATTGCACCTGTTTGATCTAAGAGGCTGGGCGGTGTATCACGGTGCCCCCTAATTTTTTCTAGAAGTGTTATCATACTTTGGTCTTTTAGTGATAGGGGGTGTGTTTCTGGCGGGAGGACTAAAGGGGCTGGGAACCCAAACGGATAAGCCCTCCTCCATTCTTTTTCCTACTTTTATGGTTTTAGTTATTAGGGGTGACAGGCACGCTGCTAGTGGGGTTAGGCTGTAGCCATTTGCAGGGGTGCAGGGTGGGGGGCTGGAAAGGGGTTTTTTATTTTGCCTTTTTTTATTTCTATGGCTTTTTTCTCCCTTCCCTTTCTCTTCCTTAAAGGATCAGTATAACTGACGATTCATTCTGATTCTTATTGTGTACTTAAATTTAGTGCTTATGCTTTTGTGATATCCTGATTCCCGGGTGGGCAGGCCCTGAGAACTGGCGCTCAACATTGAATGTATATTGTATTGTTGTTTGCACCGATCCATATGCTTTGGGCCAATGTTCCATGATAGCGGTTATGTGCATATCCGGTCTCTTGCCCTGTCCCCCGTATTCTTCTGTTTGATGGTATGGCACCTGATCCTTTCTTAAATAATATAAAATGGAACCTTTGTCTCATCCCGGGACTCAGTTGTGCATTCTAATATGTTATGTTATGTTATGTTACGATTATTTATTGTGCGCACAGATACTCCAGCCAAGGAGCGTCCTGGCGCAGAGGCAAGGTGGCACGTAACACAACACCAGGCTAAGAACAAAACTAAGGGACAGCTAAAACAGGAAGGTTTTTATAGCCCTCCGAAAGGTCAGAAGGTCCTCCAGCAAGCGGATTTCAACAGGCAAGGAGTTCCATGCTGACGCAGCCATTACCTTAAACGAGCGGCCTCCCATACGGCTAAGCCTGAATCTGGGAACCACCGCAAGGGCCAGACCCTGAGAGCGAAGGCTACGGGCAGGGACATAAAAAGACAGACAGCTCGACAGGATTTCCGGGCCTGTACCTCTCAAGATTTTAAAAGCAAAGCACAAAACCTTGAAGAGGATGCGCTTCCTAACCGGAAGCCAGTGTAGGGAGCGAAGGACACCTGTCACTGAGCAGAATCTGGGCAAGCCCACAATCGCCCTTGCCGCAGCATTCTGAACCCGTTGTAAGCGGGTTAATTCGGCCTGGTTGGCCCCAGCCAGGAGAGAGCTGGCGTAATCCAGGCGGGAGATGATAGTAGCCTGGATCACCAACTGCCTGGTCGGGGCGTCAAAGAACTTGAGAACAGGTCTCAAGCCTCTCAGGAGACCGAAACAACAAGCCGCGGTTCTTTTAGTATGGCCTACAAAAGAGAGGCCCGCATCCAGCCATACCCCCAGATTTTTCACTTCCGATACCGGGATCGGAGTAGGTCCCAACTCTGAGGGCCACCAGTGGTCACCCCACAGCTCCACTCCCTTCCCGACGACCATCACCTCTGTTTTAGTGGCGTTTAGCTGGAGGCAATTGCCTGTCAGCCAGCTAGCCACCGCCTTCAGTCCAGACTGAAACCTAGGGGCCTCAATCTCCGCATCCCCGCTGAGAGTAACCGCCAGCTGAGTGTCGTCGGCATATGAGACCAAGGTAAGGCCCCACTGCCTAGCGACATCAGCCAGCGGTCTCACGTAAGTTTTATCCCGAGTCGCTGCCGGACCTCAGGGTTGTCGGCTGATGAGCTGTGTCGTACTGTGATATAGACGGTCTTAATTTTGTTTTAGCGGCCGGCCCCTGCGGGTGTAGGCCCATGCTTGTATTTTTATTGAATGCTACAATAAAGGTTTTTCCAAAAAAAAAAAAAAGAATGCCTGGTGTATGGCACAGCAGGACAGCAACGCGACAGCAACGCCACAGCAGTTTAAGAGGGCCACAGCTCTCCAAGTTTCATCTAATTTCACAAGTTAATGTCTTTTAGTGGTCTGACCATTCTGCCATTTCTTAATGGCAGCAGTTTGAGTACTGAAGCACTGACTGGGATGCAACAGGGAAGGACTTGCACAACATGATGGAAGCAAGATAACATTAAAGAGGGTTTAAGAGAGAGGGTTGCAGAGGGATAAATAAAGATGCCACCAAAAGTTGTACATGACAGATACAAAACTTAGTTTCATAATACTATAATAAAGACAATTAAAGAGTGCACCCAGACAGCCTTTACCATGAGAGTACTGATGTACATAGTATTTACATTCTGGGATAGAAGTTAAGTCCAGGGAATGAAAGTGAAATATAGAGCAAGTAGGTCACTTACAAGACAATGATTTAATGGTTTGAATTTCTAATATGAAGACAACTTCATCAGACCCGGGAATCCCTTAGAGATGTCTTTTACCATATTGAACCTATGAAACTTTCAAGGGAGTGCCTTCACAGAAGTCTGGATATTGTCTTTCAAACAATCACTAACAATGCCAAAAACTATTCGTCAACGATTGCCGAGTAAGGGAATCCGCAAGATGGTTCCTTACATAAGTGACATGCCCACGATCTAGATTGGACAAACTACATAAAAAAAGGAAGACAAGGTTGTGCCAACACCGGAGCAGAATAAAAAAAGTTACTATAATACCAACCTGCTGCATTGATTGACAATTTTGTTGGTCTGAGCAGTAGCACTATATACTACTGCTAAATAAATAGAAAAAAGGGATCAGACCATCTGAGAATGCTTTCATTTTTGAGGACCCATATCAATAAAATATTTCAACTGCCCCAAAATTTTAAATATTGGAGGTATATAGAACAAGCTCTTACTAGTTTCCTTTTTATTTTAAAGTGTGGCTTCTTTATATGTGGGGGATCATTGTACAGGGGCAGAGTAATGGTTATAATATCTCCAAACTAGCTGTTTGGAGATTCTTAAATGCACTTGGGAATAGATTACAATCACCTTTCTCTATTGACACTAGACACATAGCACTACAAAGGAAAGCAACAAATCAGTAGTGCACACAACATACACTTGAAGTCCCCACATCTGTGTTGATTGCTTTCTCACTCAACGTGAAATCCAACAGATTGTCATTTAGACTAGAACATCAGTCCTGCCATAAGGTCATTAACAAGAGAGATTCTGCAACACTAACTACAGATCCGATAATCCACAGCTTCATCGGATCCATTGTGACTAATGGTTGCAAGATAGCAAATATAGTGTCCCTGGAGGGCAAACTAAAAGCCACAGGAGTAGTAGGGTAAAGATGTTCCAAGCTAATAAAAAACAAAAATGAATCACAGACATAATCCTGCACTGAAGAAGCTTGCAAACCGAGAGCAGAATTGTCCATGCTTTCGACATATACAGATTTTGCCCTTATACTCTTGCCTTTTTTTTGTCACTGCTAGAGTGGAGGAAGAAATATTGGATTGATAAGCTAATAATTCCTTTCACTAAATGTTCCCAGTATGAGATTTATTTGTGAGCAGGTTCTTGCACGCTAGCGTGAATCTCAAATCTCATTATCGTCATTCACAGTTCGAATCAATAAACTGGGGCTTCAAAGGAGCTGCAGAGAACACTTTCAATTATCAGGACAAGAAGAAAAAAAGCAAGGGATTTGCCAAAACCCCAATGGTATGTCTGGATTGTTCATAACAATCTTATGATTATCCTAGTAAGCAGTTCAACATAAGCTTCACTCAGTCCCGAAAGAGGAACCTAGAGTCACACGCAACGTGGTTTCTAAATGCAATACACAGAAAAGTTGCATCAAATTTTGTTTTTCGTAAACTGAATTTTATACGTTTTTAAAGAAGAAACTAACACAGGACATGTCCAACGGCAGTTCAATACAGTAACATCAGGGAGTATAACATACATCTCCGTACCCCCAAGATGCATCAAATTTGAGAAAATGTCAACTACATCATTCGACGCCTCATAGACAAACTATAAGCTTAAACAATGAGAGGGTTGAATAGAGTGATTCAATGCTCTTCAAGGGAATTTTTCTGTATTAACTTGAAGAAATCCAGGGACGGTATATCAAAGTAGTATGCCCCCCCCTGTTAAATACACAAGAAAATCGATGCAAGGTTATGCTTTGGTGAGACAGAAGAACTGCTTTATACTGGATTAAAATTGCAAAGGATAAGCAGCAGTACATGCATGGACAGATCGTAGGGGAAAAGCAGATGTTACTTCAGATATGATACAGTGAATACGCCATTACAGAGAGTGTTAAATTCTGAATAAAATTTGAAGGAATCAAAGTCAGCTGATTGGGAGTGTCTTCTGAGCAGCACTACAAGCAATGGTTGCAATTTCTGCTTCCTCAAGCATTCATTGCTTCAGAAGATTTTTCTGGAGTATTTACCAAGTAATATAAGTACAAAACAAAAAATGTTCTCCATCTCATCACAATGGCTTTCGACACTATAGTTCATATGGAAACCTATTCTGTGATAAGCACCACAACACTCATTGTGTTTGAAAATGGAATTAATGTATTTATAGCTGACAGCACTGTAATAAATGTCCCACTTAGCCCCAGCTTCAACCAGTAAAACATAAGAAGATCGGGGCGAAATCTGTGCCGACCGAGAACATGGTTAGTAGCAGCATTGACGAGGACAGCTCAGTTTGGCGGGTAGCCCCAGCTTCAACCAGTAAAACATAAGAAGATCGGGGCGAAATCTGTGCCGACCGAGAACATGGTTAGTAGCAGCATTGATGAGGACAGCTCAGTTTGGCGGGTAGCCCCAGCTTCAACCAGTAAAGCATAAGAAGATCAGGGCGAAATCTGTGCCGACGAGAACATGGTTAGTAGCAGCATTGATGAGGACAGCTCAGTTTGGCGGGTAGCCCCAGCTTCAACCAGTAAAGCATAAGAAGATCAGGGCGAAATCTGGGCCGACCGAGAACATGGTTAGTAGCAGCATTGATGAGGACAGCTCAGTTTGGCGGGTAATGTCAGAATATTACAGTAGCTTGGTTTTACTAAATAAAATGACGCGAAACTAGAATCTGCACCAGAAATTAAAAACTAGATCATGCACAATACTCAAAGAAAGATGGTAGTTGTGGTTAAAGGAATGTCGTTCATTACCAATCCCATTAATACTGGATGAGAGGAAACAAGTTTGCATTCAATGACGGAGCAAAAGAAAGCAGCACTCTGGAGTTACACAAATCCGTGCAGTATGCGATCCAGTGCACTGCTGATTTTAGCTTGGTTCAGCAGCTGTCTCATGTCCACCCCTTTAATTAACCATTGACTTAAAAAAACTGTTCTGGAGTGAAACATCTTTCCACCCCCCTCAAGAGTAAAAGAAGCAGGAAGCTCAATCACGTCTACACAACTGAGCAGTAGACTAATCAGCTATAGTGATCAATATGGTTGCAAAGTTTTAGAAATCCACTTATGCAAAATGTTGGTTGGAAAAGAAAGGGAAAATAGTTTTCAAACGGGTGAGAGTATAAGATCAAATCTGACACAAAGTTTAGACCAGAATTTCTCAAACATCTGTAAGCAACTTTGGCATGTCGCCAAACAGTCACTTGAGATATGAAAAGTCAAGTGATAGTGCAGTTTTGAACCCTAATTATTACTCATCTTCTGCGGAGAAATAGAGAGAAGTAGATAGTCATTTGCGTCATCCAAGTGCACAATTTAGTTTCAGTAAAATTTTAATTACAAGTCCGCTTGCAAAAAATTAGAACGCGAATGGCGTATCAATTTCTGCCCAGCCATCAAATTACAATATAAAAAAGCGCAAAAGGAATATAATAAAAAAATCCGTACTTCCAAAGCCCTTCATTACAAGACGCGCATTGGGGAGGCAGAGAACTCCTCTAAAGAGCTTTTTAAAATTTTTAAAGAAATTTCAGTGCTCACAAATGATAATGTATCATGCAACAACTCAGTGGAAACTTGCAATAAAATTGCACATTATTTCTCAGGAAAAATCACCAACATCTATGCCAGTTTCTCTGACAACCTGACATCTGGCCATGATTTTATGGAAAGTGTAGCTGTTAGTTCTACTGAGTCCTGCCTTCAATGCTTCTCGGCTCCCCCTCCTGAAATACTTATAAACATCTGTAAGAGTGTCAAATCGGGTTCCCCTCGTGACCCTGCCCCCCCCCCCCCCGAAAGTACTTAGAGAGAGCTTACAGGTACTAGAACCTTACTTTAGGCACATAATCCAACTATCTTTCTCTTCAGCTTGCCTACCGCTTGATTGGAAGAAGGCAATTGTACTGCCAATCAAAAAGAAACCTAATGTAAGTCAGGATATCTTGGAAAACTTGAGACCGATCTCTCTCCTGCCTTACCTTGCAAAAGTGACCGAAAAAGTTGCCAATAAACAACTCATGGCTCACTTAGAAGCTAATAAATCCCTGCATAGCTCCCAGTCTGGTTTCCGGACTAACTACTCCACTGAGACAGCCCTCCTGAGAGCGACTGAAACTCTACGGGCAGGAGCTGACGAGGGTCATACGATGGCACTCATAATGCTGTACCTCAGTGCTGCGTTTGACACTGTAGCTCACTCCATCTTGCTACAGTGTCTAAACCAGGCTGGGGTCACCAAGGCTGCACTGGGATGGCTCAAAGCTTTCCTCATAGATCGCAGCTTCCAGGTTCAGAGAGGAAATTCCCTCTCAGACAGCATTGCCCTAGAACAGGGGGTGCCTCAGGGCTCTGCCCTGAGCCCCACCCTGTTTAACCTTTATATGGCCCCGCTGGCGGATGTGGTCCAATCGTACGGCATAAAATTAGTATCCTATGCCGACGATACCAAACTCCTCATCTCCCTATCCCAGGCACCCACCTTAGCTGCCGCAAATTTTAAAACTTGCATGCCGGAGCTTGCAGGCTGGATGAACCAACACTGCCTGAAGCTCAATGGCTCTAAAACTGAGGTTCTTGTGATAGGGGGAAACACGGCTAGTTGGACTCAGGACTGGTGGCCTCCTTGTTTAGGCCCTTTACCTTCTCCTTGCAAGGAAGCAAAGAACTTGGGTGTCTGGGTCGATCCCAGACTCTCTTTTGATAGCCACGTCCAGAAGCTAGTAGGGAAATGCTTTGGGGTGTTGAAGACCCTAAACCGTACCCTGGACCTTCTTCCTTTAGAGGCCAGATGCACGATGACCCAAGCTCTAGTCACCTCCCGTATCGATTACGGTAATGTTCTACTCTTAGGGACTACCGAGAAGAACATTAGAAAGCTGCAGGTTCTCCAGAACACGGCAGCCCGGTTAGTCCTCAGGCTACCCAAAAGAGCTGCCTCTAAGCCCACCCTGGCTGCCCTTCACTGGCTCCCTATAAAAAAGAGGATCCTGTTCAAAGCGCTCCTAATATGTTACAGGATAACCTCTCAGAAAGCCCCTGAATACCTGAAGGATCTTGCCATCCCCTACGTGCCCAACAGAGCACTGCGTTCCAAAGGAACTGGTCTTCTGAAAGCCCCCCGGATAAACAAGGCCAGAATGGGAGGGCGCTCCTTTCGTGCGCTGGCGGCCAAAAATTGGAACTCTCTCCCACTGAACATCAGACTTGCAGAGACAGAGACAATATTTAGGAAACTTTTAAAACCCTACCTTTTTACCCTATAGGTCTCTCACTTTTCTCCTGCTGCTCTCTCCACAGCGCGGGGACACGCCGGGATGGCGTCACCAGGCGCTTTATAAACTCCTTTTTTATTATTATTATTACAGAGGTGAGCCCAGAAAGTTCAGGGGCAATAATCTAACATCTAGGCTGCCCAGTTTTTGACTTAAGGGAAGAAAAAAAAAATAATCAACATTTACAAATGTGCAAGGACACATGCATTCGAGTTTGCACCAATGTAAAAAAAAAAAAAAAGTTTGGATCTATTTCATTTAGAAATGAGAAGTACGATCATGAACACGGAACTCTTAAATCGGGTCAGAATATTTACAACAATGAACTAATGGATGAAAAAGAAGGATGACAAAGAAAGAAAACGCACGAGAAAGGGTCTGAAATGCCAACAGAGAAACAACCAATTAATATAAGGCTGGCTTCTCCAACGAATACCTCGTAAGCTACTGGTAGCTCTCGCTACCTCGAGGTAGCTCTCCTGTGTGCAGTCCACCCTACTAATTTAGAAAATGTTACTTGTTGGAATTAATATATGTACCCAAAAATTGAAAAGTGTGTATTCAAGACAAAAATGTATGTACTTTCAGAACACATAGGCTTAGCTGGTGTTTGAAGCCAAATGTCTGTTTTTCAAAATTTGTTTAAAGCTGATTTTCAGTGATAAATCATGAGGATTTGGGAGACTATTACTAAGATTATTACCTTGGTGCCATCGGCACTCCAGGGATGGCTATCCCTGGACTACCCAGTAAATGCATTCCAAATTAATACAGCGATTTACACATTATTGTGGGTAGTCTTTCCTGATGCACTGAGGCAATCACTGCCAGTAATTTTGTATGAGGTGGTCACTAACGTAATCTTGTCTTACAAGGTCACTGTTGGTAATATGAGTTTCTTTAAACATAAGTAGCTCTTACAATTGAAAAGGTTGGAGACCCCAGATATAAGGGATCACTTGCTTTATGGATGCATAACTGAGGAGGCAGATATGTAAAATAATTTAAGCGACCCGATTAACCACTTCTTTACTAATGGCTTTCTCCTCACTTCTATAAGCCTTTTACTTTGAGTACATCAAATAGAAATAAATCCCTTCAAAACATAAAGCTATTGAGACAAAAGATGCTCCCCTATTTGCCACAAAAGTGCATTTGTGTCATAAGTTTTAATTTTCTTTTGCTTCATTTCCATTATATGCCTTAAACGGACATGGGCAAAAATACTTTTTTTTGAAAATGGAATTTACAAAAAGGAGTTTTTTCTGCACATTCCAAAATTGATTAGCGAGATCTTCCTAGCAATGTAAAAGATAACACATCTACGGGACAAAACAACCATAAACAATAGAATTTTAGGAACTATACACCAATAGGAATATTTGGGAAGAGTTGCTAATGAATTGCTATCAAAACGTAGTTTCAGCTCATTTAAAATAAAACAGAATACTGAAAACAGAAAAAAACAGCACGGGCTGTGGGATGTTTGTACAACCCTCAACTGTCGAATTACAAGCATTCCTTGATTGCATTTTTTTGTCTCAGATATGTGCTTTACCAAGAGAATAACAACCCAGCCAAGTCTAGCATTTTCACTGCCACCCTTTAAATATAGTACGAAAAAATACAAGCTTTCTTTATATTAAGGAGAGTAATACATTACTTGAAAGAAGACATGATCATGAAAAGGACCATCCACCACCCTCCTAAATTTCAGTATAACCACAGACGGGCATTACAGGTTCGAAATATACTGTCAACATTTACCTTTAAATAATTTTCTTAAAATCATATAACAGTCGCACAACGCATGCATTCAGGGAACACTTGCATAGATGTAGGTCTCCTCCCATTTAAAACAGATTCATGCATGTATGGATTCAGATAGGTCATGTGATAGTGGAAGACCACAACTGTAGCCACATCAGTTGAGTTGTTGGTCAAAACTAAGACTTTTAAAGTGGTGCAGTCTAAAACTGGCCCTTTAGGAAGCACATGCTCGAGCAAATGTATACAAGTAAAAGGCGTCAAATTATCCATACCACATTATGCTACAAAGCAAGGTTTCGGAATAGAGATACTGGAGAGCCAGAGATGCCAGATTTTTATGATAGCCATTTAAGATATTTTTACTTAAATCAATCTTAATGGTAACCATTTACAGGCAGAAGCTATAAAGAATATAATGGTGCTCCTATGGACTTTAAAACCTACATTATATATCTCTTGGTGAGAATCAGTGGAGAATAAAGTACGTAGTTTATTGTGGAGAAACGGTGCCTACACCTACAACATGCTTTTCATTCACATGCACAAATGCTGAAAGAGAGACTACGTACTACATAAGGAACATATGTGGAATATGTATGAATTGGAGAAAAAAATTACTAATTCATAAGCCAGAATGGAAATGCCTAGATTTTGTAGCTCATCACTATTTCAGGATATATTGTTCCTTACAAGCATTTCAAGAGTGTCCGAAAAATATCATGAATACGGTTTCAACTCAATCTACATATAGGAGTTTCTTTTTTGAACATTACAGTGGAATACACTCATTTCTAAATTCAATAACCCAACAAAAGGCTTACAATGGGGAAATGCTTGTACATGGAAGAGAGAAAGTCAAATCCACGCTTCTTTTCCTCCATTCAGCATGGCATTTGGGAAATCAAAGCATTGCTGTTTTGTAAGATGAAACATAAAGGAGGCATCCCATAGTGCACACAAACTCAAAATGAAGGTATCTTCAAGGCCACTGCAAAGCATTTAAGAAAAAAAAAATTCTTAAATCTCATTCCACGGATTCCTATGGTGTGTGGTGTTCTCCTCCAATGGATATTAAGAAATTTAAGAACCTTTAATCTGCTTTCCTGAGCACAAAGAAAGCATTTATGGTGTCTATAAAAGGATATTTGTCACAATGCAGTCTTGCTTCTTTCCTGTTTCAGTGAACAGGGAACTGGATTCAAAATAAGCAATGCATTGTTCCCTAAAGGAAGTGGGGCCGGCTTCAACAGCCCATTTCCAATATTGAACTGTGTAATACTTGTTCGAGATGGGAAAGGTTTCAAAATTGTAATCTTTATGGAACCCCACTCAGCAATACTAACGAAAAAGTGCATGATAAATCTAAAACTCTTTATTTAAAAAAAAAAAAAAAAAAACACGCAGATGCTGGTCTTCATGCAATGTGGACAACCCAAAGATAGTCCTAGCGATCCTAAAAAACATTTTGGTAACTCCTTGCTTTAAAACGCGGTTTATATTGTATTAGATTTCTTCACAAATGTAATGCAACAACATTAGAACACATTTACAGCCAGGCAATACAAGTGCACAGACTGTTTATGTGCAACAGGCTACATTTGCAACTCAACTGCACACATACATGAGAGCTTTGCATAAAATACATTAAAGATACTCTGAAACTTTGGAAGTTGCATCCAGACACAAATGCACAAAAATAGGGTGAACTGGCAAGTAAATGATCTTACATAAATATACGGCGTACATGCATATAAATAGCCATATAAAAAGTAGTGTCCAAACACACATCTGTTCATAGGATGCTGGTGCACAAAAACACGAGCTTTAATTCTTTAGTAAGAAAGTGGATGAGATGAACACGTTGTTCTGGAATTAACATATAGTTGGGCTACAAATGAGCAGAACTGATTTTTTTTATGCAAACTCAACAAAGCATAACCTTTTCCACAATCAAGTCAGTTTATCAGAAAAGCTAAACTAAGCAAAGCAAAGGAAGTCTAACTTACTGCACATTAAGTCAGATGTAAAGTGTGTCACCTAGTAAATATTGGCACATTTTTTTCCTATGGGGTCCAGCCAAAAATAATTTGAGTAAAACTGGGCAGGTGGTTTTAATTTGACCAGCGTATAATCCCCCAGTGATTCCCTAGGAGGTCTGAACAGCTGCATTTACGCCACAGAGGTAGTGGAGTACCTAATGTAACCAACAAAAAATGAACCATTAGCATACATGCTACCACACCGTCTAGCATTAGAACACTGATGACCCAAAGGTCTTCACTTTTTTTAAACAAGGACTACCCCTTAAACAATGGTTACTTGCAGACCTCGGAAGAGGTATTCTGGAAAAACTTTAGGTTAGGTTACTTTAAAGTGCACTCTAGAGTACTCTTTAGAAAAGCATACTGGTGACACAAGTCCCTTGAGCATGTCCTATCGTGGGTTGTTAAATGTATTAGCCTTTAATAGGTTTACATATACAGTAAACCCCCGGTGTCACAAAAGCAATTAAGATTTATGCAATAATGAAGTTTCAATAGTTATTCGATTTGCATAAACTAAAATGTTGTCAATTTGTACTCTTCTTAAGTGATGATTCCTCAAGCTCCTGCAACTATGGACTGTCAATGAACGGTCGTAAATGCAAAAAGAACTGTTGATGGACAGAATGCAGAACAATGTCAAACATTCAGCCTAGTACAGTGACCTGGGCATAAATCTATCGTTTTTTCACCATGCCATTCCAGTTTGGACCCAGTCATATGCAAATCAGTCTTGACCCTGCGACCAATGGGAACAGTCCAGCCCGAACTGCCAGTCAAGGTCCAGCCTGGACTGGAAACAAGCATCCTAGGACTTGTTCCAGGGTTTCACCCCTCATCAGCCAGGATAGTTGGACTCGTGGCATGGAGAGCATGGGAGATGGGGCCCACATCTGGTTATACCTGTCCCACTCGGGGTGACAAATGCAAAAAGAACAAGCATTTACAATGCAATAGGTCTCGCATTATTAAAGTTTGAGCTATTGCCATTGTAAATGGCAATGCCTTTTATTCATTTGTTTTTAAAACCTGCAATTGGTGCCTAAACACGCACTTTGAACGTATAGTCCTTGCTTACGATGAGCAAGGCTGGCAGTAAAAGAGACTGCCAGCCTTGCTTCTCATAACCATGGACTATATGTACGAAGCGCTTGTTTACGCACCGATGCAAATGAATAAAGGGCATTGTCAAACATCATTTTGTACTTAAATGCAATCACCAATAATAACGAGTGTTGGACCCGTCACCGTCTCCACATACTAAGTGCAACAGTTACACAATCAGTGACATTTAAGCAGGCGATCACTCTTCCCTGCAGCAGGTGCGATAACCCACAGTGCTGCAGGCTTCATGTTACCTGCAGACTGCACGAGTCCCTGGAGTACCCTCGCTAACCTGTGAGATGTTAACGGGGGTTGACAGACATCTGCAGCATGTGCTTTAACCAACTGAACTGTCACTGGCATGCTAATGTCTTTCCTCTGGTACAGAAATCCACAACCTGTGGGATTGCAGCATGTGACATGTATGTTGTGCAGAGAGGTGCATGCTCGTTCACTCGCAGGTTTCTTTTCAGCTGGAAGTATTATCTGGAAGTTACTCACTATTTAGAAGCATGTGCTATCTTGCTATAACCGAATTAACTACTGTCTCACTGGGATTGGGGCCTATTGTGACCTGGAGGTGGTGGGGGGGAGGTCACACGATCCTTCTTGAAACAGCAGTTCACACTTGGCAGGACATGCTCCAAATGCTGCACCATCACGGGTGCACAGAACCAGTAGAGATGCTCCATGTACCAGCTTTGCACCAGTGGTGAACCCTCGTGTGCCAGCAATGCGTTAGCAAAGCGCTGTCTTGTGCCAGCACTGTTTTAGTGAACAGCGCATACGTGCCAGCAGGTAACCAGTGTACAGTTCCCAGCTGCTCGTGATTCACCAGTGACCACAGCTCCCCTGTGGCCACCGGTACAGCAGTGGACTTTGCGCTTTTGGTTGCACTGCGCAGACAGACGTCTGACACTACTCTCTTCTGCCGGTGCTGGATGAGGGAGCATATATGTGGCCAGAACTACACTTCTGCACAGCGTTGTACTGTGCGAGACTCTCGTTCTTAAATGCCCACTGTGCCAGCGCTGCACTAACACACAGTTCATTCGAGGCGCTCTTGCACTAGCGACTGTGGACCGCACCGGAAAGCTGTTCTGTGTTCGACACGGCCCAGTCGGCAGCTACCAGTAGCAACGTAAGAGGATGTGGCTTTAAGGCTAGAGCGGCCGACCTTGAAGCTGGAGACCCGGGTTCGAGTCGGGGAAGTTTCAAGCATAACGTGATTCTGGGCAAATCTCTATTGTCCCAGCCCTAAACAAAACAAGGATCAAACATGTCACCCGTGACTGTTCAACATAAATATGCTTAATCAATGCTCAACAAATCAAACCGCACCACCCACCAACCTTGTTGTATGCAGATAATACCGCATCCACCTTCCACTGGGAGGGCATGTCTCAGACATCATGGAATACCCTGACCAGAGCAAAGAAAATGTGACGAAGGAAAGCTACTCCTACATTACCTTGCCAAAATAGGGACCGTTACTCCGGGCTATTGCTAAACAAACAAGCACTAAGGGGTGTAAAAAATACCTTGGGAGGCAGGCGCCGCCGCGCTGCCTGCGGCGACCCGGAAGCTCTTGGCCGGCCGGCCAATCCGCTCGCGGCCGACCGGAAGTCCCGCCTCCCGAGGTCCGCGGCTGCCGCCGCATGGAGCGCCCTGCCGTCCGAGGTAGCCCGGGTCCCCAGGAGGGGGCCGGTGAGAAGGAGGAGTGTGGCGCCTGTTGCGGGGCCGGCGCGACAACAGGAAACAGCGCCCCGGTGCCGAAGGAGGGAAGAAGAGTCCTGCCGCCGGGCCCTGCAGCTGAGGAGAGCCGCCGCATGAAGGATGCCGGTGAGTGGGTTGCTGAGCGGGGGGAAGCATGTGCGCGAGTGGGGGGGGGGGGAAGCATGTGCGCGAGTGGGGGGGAGGGGGGGGCGGGCTTTGTATGTGTGTGTGCGTGCGTGTGTGTGACTGTGGGGGAGGGGGTGGTGTGAGCGAGTGTCTGTGTGCCTGTATGTGTGTGCCTGCGCTCGCCTGTGTGTGCGTGCGTGCATGCAGAGGGGTGGGGGCTGCCTGCGTCTGTGTGAGCAAGGGCTGAGTTACTCTGCGCATGCGCGGGTCAGACGCGCGCTCCCGCGGTCAAAACTGAGACTGCAAAAGCGCGCGTCTGAGTCGTGTCCAGTCTCCTGAATACGGGCGACATTAGGTCTGAAGCAGACACCCTCAATGCTCACGCATTGAGCGTAGGTCTGCTCGACCTAAAAATTGATGGACAGAATGCAGAACAATGTCATACATGCACCCCAGTACTGAGATCTGGGCCTAAATCCACAGTTTTTTTGTTCACCATGCCATTCCACTTTGGACCCAGCCATATGCATATCAGTCTTGACCCTGCGCCCAATGAACAGTCTAGCACGAATGAACTGTCTTAAACGGCTTCCTTTTCAAATATATTTTGTAAGTTGTGATCTCCGAATTATGCGGCTATGCTAATGTAATGGGACAGAGACAGCACAAATTGAATGCTTTGACAAGACATTGTGCCTCTTTTCAAAATAAATCTAAACGCTATTTCAACAGTATCACAAGACATTCCTTCACTTTGAATATTTGAGATGGATGGTCTTAGTGGTGAAGTGACGGGAAAAAAGCTGAAAATAATATAGAATATTGAGTCCAGAATTGGAGGAGGATGGTGTTTTTTCTAGATGCAATTCTGAATTTACATGGATGTCATCCTTGCATATGCAGCCCCTGGAAGCATTTGAAACTGACAGATACATCTACAATGGTATGCAACAATAAAAAATGTTAAGCCCTTATAACTAGGAAGATAGAGTAAATAAGGCAACTTCGCATCAAAACATTAAAATACACATAATTTCACACTCCCTGAAAAAAATTTGTCTTGTGTAATTAAAAACGAACACTTTAGGGTGAAGGGTGAAGGGGGGGAGACAAAGTTGTTGTACTGTACAGTCGCTGGGTCGTCCCTGCTGTCACGGATAATTATTTCATAAGTGATGTTAAAGGTAATTGTGCAACTGGATGCTAAACAAAGTGCATACCATGTGATTTTATGATGGTCTACGTTTACAATAAAAATATAATTAAAAAAAAAAAAAGAACCCTTTGTTGAAGAAGTGCGATTTACATTTTCAGATTTGAACAAAAAATACATTTTGTTTCTGGCTCAAACGGATCAAAAGTTACTAAATGTGGAGACGTGTTATGCTGTGCAGCAGAAGACACTGCACAAAGATTGTTGTTCACTTTTCAGCTGCATATTGACTTATGTGGGTGCTAAACTAGTACTAGTAAGAAGAAAGCTTTGTCCAGACAGTTGTACCATGTGTGAAAATGGCAATATAATGAAAAGATACTATTTCAAAATATGCTGCATTATGCAGGATAATTAGCATGGTTTTGCCGAATGATTTAGTAAACCCTACCACATAATTTGATCCTCCTTTGTCACACAGTTACAAGGGCCCTGGAAATAAGTAACATCCTACAACGACATATAACTATTCATCGATCAAAACATTTCCATAAGTAGGATGCCATGCTAGTTCCTCGATTAGTCGTTCCACAAAATCCCATATTGAAATATGTAGGGTCTTTACGTTAGTGGTTCTACATCTTAATGAAAAATCCTGTTTTGGGAGGAGACAAGAGGATTAATCCCGGTTGTTTCTAACTCGAGAAGAACACCCACAAACTTCGTTCTCCAGACTTTCGTTCGGTATTTGACAATGCTGTCCTGCTACTATCTTATCCATCGTAACACTTTTTTAGGTCTCGCGGCCTATCGATGTGCGCAAGTGCATCGAGCGGACCGAGAATTCAAGTGGCAAAAACATCGTGAAACCAAAGGGCTTTCAGCCCCGCGGTTTTCATGCAGTTCCCGTGTACATATACGCCCATCGCATGCAAGCCCAGCCTCTCGCATTCCCAGGCTCTCCCGCCCCCATCCAGCATCAGGCTTCTCCTCCCCTAGCAGCACTCCTCCCACACCAGCACCTCCCCCCTCCCCCCTCCCACACCAGCACCTCCCCTCTCTCTCCCTGCAACAGCACTCCTCCCACAACACAGCCTTGCCCTAGCAGCACTCCTCCCACACCAGCACCTCCCCCCTCCCACACCAGCACCTCCCCTCTCTCTCCCCGCAACAGCACTCCTCCCACACCACACGGAGGATTCAGCAGCCGCTCTCACCAGCTTGTGGCTCTAGTCTACCCCTCTTTCTTTCCCTTTCTTTCGATCCCTTTTCCCTGCATGATGCTCCCTCTTTCTTTCCCTTTCTTTCGATCCCTTTTCCCTGCATGATGCTTCTCCCTCGATTTCTCTCTAACACGCTCTCTCTCCATCTCCAATCTCTTTCTTTATCTGTGATCTATTTCCCTCTCAAGTCTTTCTTTCCCCTCCTGCCTGCCTCGCTCTCTGGGACAAAGGTACACTGAAACCTATTGTTATCGCCCAATTTCTCAACCACGTTAGGCCTGCATAGTGTTCCGCAGAGGATCAACACAGGACAGAAAGGAGCGAAGTGCCTGTTGAAGCCGGAAGCTGCGGGAATACTTGTTTCCGTGTTGCACTGCACGTCATTCCTTTGTGCTCGTGCCCTCTGTAGAATTCCCCAGCCCCTCAGATTGGCGCGTCATCCCTCGCCCACCCCCTCTGCTCACTCCCCGCCAGCAGGGCCTTCACACATCCCCGTCGGCTGACTCACTCGGATGTTGGGATGTCCTACAGTGCAATCCAGCCGGCGTTATCTTTCCTCCTGACGGCCTGTCCGTAAACCTCCCACACACATCCTGCCGGTAGCCGGCAGGTGTGCTGAGAGGGCGTGCCCGGGCTCCGCCTTCAAAAGGTCCTGCCATGTGAACAAGGGACGAAAAATACAACTCTGTGCTGAAAATTAATTAAGAGCCTCGAGCAATGTGGCGGGAATTTATTAGCAAGCAGCAGCAAACAAGGAAATGGACCTTATTTTTTATTATTATATGGCCTGGCGTTAGCCCAGTCCTTTTGATTTTATTAAAATGTGAAGCATTCTTATAGGAGCATTCAGCTAGACATGTTTTTCCACCGGTCTGCATTGTGTCATTCCACTTCTACCTGTGCCCACTGCATCGCACAACATGGGGCAGTGGGTCAGCCCACTTCAGCCGTTGGCTAGCTCCACTGTGAGTGATGCCATTTTGCTCTTTCACAAGGAGCACATCCAAAAAAAAGTAGTTTCCATCAGTGCCAGGGACTAACTACTGTGTCAACATGCCCCTTTGAGACGCCAAGAATTGTTCGGCTCTTAGCCAGCGTCTTTCTCTTTCTTTTTCCATGTCTCTATTTCTTTCTCTTTCCCTTTCTCTCTCCCTCAGAAACACACACACCCATTCTCTTTTTTCTTCCAGTTTTCCCAAAAATTAAGTTTTACAAAACCATGACAAAACGAGCATTGATCAAGCCAAAAGGCAGACAAGCAGTGGCAGACTCAAAGGCCTTGTTAATGCTAATGCTTGCCTGATGCAGCGTCTCGCCAGCCTTCTGTAACAACAAGCACTGGCGTTGCCAATAGGTCTCGCAGTAGGAAAGTAGAAGCTATTACAATTGCAAATAACAATGCCTTTTATTTTTGTTTTCATTTTAAAAACATAAAGGGCTTTGTCATTTACAAGACCAATAGCTCCAACTTTCCTACTGCGGGACCTATTGGCAACGCCAGTGCTTGTTTTTGTTTACGTTATAGTGCAATTACCTCACTCCCTTATCCTTTGCCACTGAAAAATGCGTTACTTTGAACTTTCAATACAAAACAAAGCCATATTCAGTCACACATATAACAAGGACTTGCAATGTGCGTTTTATTGTTTATTTTTTCCAAATCTGTGTTTAATTTACTATGTATTCAACAAGTCAGCTCAATAACAATGGAGAATTGGGCGTGTTGCCAATAGCATATTGCTTCTGATAGCACAAAACTGGTGTCAACATTTTCCACATTACAAAGGCTTGATAGCTATGTTTCAATAAGGTCAGCCGGGACACAGTGTGTTGGTAGTTTGAAGTGACAGGATTGCTTTTGCAAGTCTGGACTCAGATGACTTTGGCCATCTGTGGTCAAAAGACATTATGTCCAGTATCAAAACTCAAAGTGGACTTTGGGTCAGCCCACTGCTCATCACTGGGTGGGTTTCAGGTCAATCTCATCTGCTTGCTTCAATGGTTTCGTTCCTCCACTTCTGTTTTACTTCCCATGAAAAATAACTTTTGCCATCCTTTTGTTAGAATGACCTGTGTCCTACGAGTGACATCAGGGAACTACCTTGTCTTTTACTTTCTTCACTCCAAAGGGTAGTATGGATGGTCCTGCTGTCGCCCGTGGGCAGGCCCGGACTGGCCGTAGCAGGTACCGGGCATTTCCCCGGTGGGAAGCTAGGGTGGGGGTCGGGTTTGGGCCCCTGGGGGGCAGTTTTTGTTACCGGGGCCTTCAATATCGCCCCCCCTGTTACAAAATTGGCCAAATCCGGCCTTCGCAAACAGCTCGACTGCAACCCCCTCCCTCCCTCCAGGGGGGCCGGACGAGCAGTTTGCCAGGGCCGGTTGTGATTCCCAGTCCGGCCCTGCCCGTGGGCTGGTTCTACCCTCGCATCCCTGCTGTTCATGCTCCCAATATTGCTCCCCCCAAAGCTTACCCATTGCGTTCCCCCAACTTCTGACCACTGTTCACCAGATTGAGTTGTTGCCGTTTGGAATCTACAAATCTATTACCTTCGCCAAGGTTTGCTCGATGTTGGTTTGAAATGAACAATACCTATATTCTAGCTCTCAGTGCTCGAATCCCACACATTTGCTCTCCCGATACAGGGCTTTCAACGATGTGCTACTCATTATTTAATTTCCTTATTAGACTTCTATGATGATTAACATATTGTGTCTTCCATTAGACACTTACTTAACCTTGGAGGCATCTTCTAAGACAGGTAATTACAAAGTACATTTTGTTTCAATTTCCAAATCAAACTAAAAATACCAGCCTGTTAAAGGAGCTGTTGAAATCCCAGTGAGGGTATCAAGGTTCTTTCAGCTATATGTTTAAGATTGTACTCGTCAAAGTGAATAAAGCCGCAAAGTTGTCACGCTGTAGAACTACACCACAGTTCGATGCAGCAACCATTTGTTTTAGTCACTGCTGCATCGGTCTATCGTTAAAAACAACGTTTCCTTCCATGGTATAAGACCACCTAAAAACAAAATACTAGCAGCACACTTATACGTAGAACAATTCGATCACAATAAATATTCATGCAAAACCAATTGTAATATTTTCATTGTACATAATTTCCAACCGGGTCCTAATTTTTTCTGGCACCATAAATCATGCTTTACTAAACACCTACTCAGTGAAAGATACACAATGGGCTACTTCTATGTCTAGGTTTACGTATTTAATTATTGGTGGGAGTGGAAACATTGCTTTCTAGAGCTGCGCATTACCACTGAAAGCAACTCAAAATGCTCTAATCACGACTGGTGGTAAAAGCACACAACAATAGCATAGTCTGCACAGACTCCAGTGTCTGTAGGGAGTATCAGGTCTGATTGCACAGTCATTGCATATGTCATTAATAACGCAAATATGGGATTATCAGTAGAAGTTGGACCTCCGTGTGGTGCAATTGGTCGAGAACAAAGGGAGTCATTTGGGGGCAAGAACAATTACTTTTGCGGTCTCAAGAATTTGCAGTTCTGTACCCAGAGATATTAAATACAATATACTGCTGTGCATCCGTTTTAAATTTGCCTTGTGTTTCCAAATGTACAAATGGAATATATCATTCATTATATGATCTTCAAGGATAACAAAAACAGACGTTGTACAGCGTGAAGATTGTCTTGATCTCTCCAACTACATTATCCCAATGGATCAAACCAATCAGAAGACACCTCTTACTCTCAACACACGATTGTAGTATATAGTAACATATATCTACGATCTTTCTACACTTACCACCTTTCTACGCATTACCTATCACCAGCATGCTTTCCAAAACAGCAAGAGTTGACCTGCGACAAAGAAATTGCATTTTTCTTGCTGGCGAGATGCAACTGCCACTCTCTCTCCAGTATACATATTGTCAGACTCTTGTGACTAGGAAAAGTTTCTTTTTTCTTAAAATTTCTAGTTGAGAGAAGGTTGCCTTCCGAAGTGGTGTTCGACTTCTCTACGTATATTTTGTAAATTCATTTGCAAAGTACATGTAGGCTCCTCAAACTAAGTTACTCTTTGTTCTAGAATCCTGGAACCTAGTGCGAGAGTACTACTTGCGGCAGTATCTGTTGGTTCCATGCATACGTACATTTATTCTCACAACCCATGTACACGTTTGCCTTCTCTCACTTCCCAGGTACCCGGTAATTAGGATGTATAAATTCTACTGTCGATTGATCTGCTAGATATGGTTCCACTGCATACTATGCCATGGTGTCCATTAAAGAGGATGCAATATCCTCATCCAGGCATCAGTACACTTCCTACCCCACTAAGTGTAAACTCAGTCCTATTGGAAGTGATGTATCTGTCACTCTAAGTGGATTAGCTATATCAGTGGCAATATCAAAATATTACTACTTCCCAGGGCTTGTATACTCTGTGTTCCTTTTGGGTGTGTTTTCCCGGTTTCCAGTATCAGAGAAATCCCACTCGAGGTGTTCAGTGGCAGTGGATTTTTACTCCCGGTGTCTGTTATTGCTACATCAACTACATTTTCCCTGCCTCAGCGTCAGTTGTTTACACCCCGATCATGTGATTCAGCCCAGACGCATTTCCAGCATCCGTGCAGTTGCAACCAGTCTGCAAACTATGTCCCACTGTTAGATTGTATATCTAGAGCCGATGTAAGCTTTCCCTCTCAAGGTATCAGAAAAGTCGAGTCCCATTGTCAATGCAGCCACTGTCCCAGTTTTCATGCATTTTTTGCTCCATTGTTCAAGTATTATTTCTCCATGTACGAGTATATATCTTGCTCCTGGGTGAGTAGATTCCTGGTACAGGTCTCCTAAACAGAAAGTTACTGTGTTCCCTTTTCCATTGTGATCCTCATTATCACATGCTGATGTAGCACAGTAAATGCATTGATTGCCCTTGGACCAGCATGATCCCGGTCCTAGAGTTGGTGTGCTTCTTGTTGCACTGTTCATATACATCGTCCAAGGTGAATGGAACATGTCTGCCTGACGCAGTGTCGGTCTCAGTGATTCTCTGTCCTAATATCAGACTATGAGATTTTGATGCAAGTGTCTCAATGTGCCAGTGTTGAATAGTTCTCTGACCCCCTTGTATTTTAATAAATGACTTAATATTAGTATGTCACTGCCCAGTTATTGTGATCACGGTTACTTTCAGAATAGAGAAATGGTGGTGTTTCGGTGTATGAACGTGCATGTCCTAGCATCATTGTATTCCGGGCCCCACTGAAGGTGTATTTTTGATTTTTTAATGCTCAAGTCTTACTGTTGGAGTTTACTTACCCCAGTCATGTTGGAGCAGTTGCCAGGTGTTATTACTATGTTGGTGAGAAAGTGGCAGCATCACAGGGGACATAAATGGTGGGGAGACATTGACCAGTATGCAAATGGTAGAGAGTGAGGAATAGAGATGATGATGATGATGATGATGATGATGATGATGATGATGATGGAGGGAGGATAGGGAAAACGGGATATTACCGCTTCAGGTAAATTATGTTATTTGTATACTGATAACCATCATTTGCACACCTTTGTTGGTCATACTCCAAGTGTCCTTAGTTGAAAGATAAGAAAAACATCAACTGATTGTGTCTGACATTTCTTGTCGGACTGTGTGGGATTATGGGAGAGCAGGGGATTGTCTGAGATTAGCATGTGCAACGGTTAATAGGCAATTTGTATAAATTAGTGTCACAGACATTATGTTAAATCTTATGAGAGCTTTGGAGAGTCATGAAGCATGGATGGGACACCCAGGAATCCCTGCGGCTAATAATCCCTCCTCAATGATGGGCATGCTGGAGACCCAGGTAATGGATAATTAGTCCTTAGCAACTAAACACTAAAGACAATATTTTACTGTGTGTTTCCTTGTTTCTATCATACTCATCACTTGGGATCAATATTCAGGCAATAAAGAGGGTGAATTCAAGACTTTCCCTTAAGTCTCAAACAGATTCAACCCATATTCATATTATCGTTCCTAAATGTCACGATCGTTCCACAAGTACAGAATTAATGAAAATGTAAGAAAATACTGAGTTATGTTACAAAAGTTTGATGTGAAAGTTGAGAAGCTCTCTTTTATTTGACAAAGTGTTTCAATCACTAGTGTTTAACCAAGCACAAATGTTTATTTCACTTTCAACACGGGAAAACTTTAACACTGCAGGGAAACCCATGGAGCATTCGCTTAGCCATTAGGAAGCGAGCCCACATCTTCAATGGCCTCCAAGAAAATAAATAAAGAGAACATGCGCAGTGATACGGACTCTCCATAATGGATAAGGGAGAAAGACTATGGGCAGTTACAAGGGGTAAACCTATTTCGCCAGGGTGTATTCGACCAATCTTATTTTTTTCATTTCTTTGCCCCATTCCATACCACAAGCAGACTTTCTATAGCAATGTTAGAAGAAAAATACTGTCAAAGTTGAAATTCTTAATACAAAATACTCTTGTAAAACGGGGTCAAACAACGAGTAATTTATCTCAGAAATATGAGCTTCAGACTCAGAAAATCACACAAAAGCAGACTAGGTCCTTTCCAGAATAGTTTAAAGTCTAATAAAAACAGAATTCAATAATTCCCAAAACAGCAGTGTCTTTGAAAGATTTACCGACTGGAGTAAGTTTTCAATTTAAACATGTAGTTCACTTGTTTAAATTAACACGCTTACCGGAGTAAAATAGCCACACATATTGTACTATAATGGGTATTGTTCTCTCTAGCCCCACACAGAACACAGAAATATGTAAAAGACGGCTAAAAGCTGCGAAGGGACAGAGGAAGCGGAAACACCAGGGATGGAAGGGCCTGCTAACAAAGGGCACACTGGGCTAAATGTGGACTAAAGACAGTGCTATATGTATTTTAGACATGGATATATAGAATAATGTAACATCAACTGTAAATCATAGGGATATTATAGGTGAAGAACAAGCAGTGTACTTAATATCCTTGAAAGATACTTAATAGGGGTATATTATTCAACACTTGCACTGGAGCCATCATGAGCTGTTCTGAGCTGTTCACATGGATTCAAACTCACTACTGCCCGACACACACCCCTATTGCACTGCCCAGACAGACCTTACTCATCACCTCCCAAGTTTCTTGGTCCACACCTGCCCAGACTTCCCTCGTTCTCTAGCCGGTGAGCTTTGCTTTTGGATTGCTCCTGTTGATATGTAGGGCAGTGTCATCTGCACCCTCCCTGTGCGTCTGTGTGTGCTTTCCTCACAGTCTACTAATTAAGCCATTCATTCACCCACACTTTCCATCCTTACCCACCCTTCCGTCCCTCCTGATCCCTGGTTCTCCATCCTCCACCTACCCTCTAGTCATCAAGCATTCATTCCAGATCTTTGAGCAACACCTTGTCACAGGGCAAGTAACGGTATGCCAAATCCACCCATGAAGCAGCCCAATATCCACGCCTTTCTGCCATACTCCTATCTCAAGGTGCAGCTCTCACTCCACTGGCCGCCCAACACTTTCTATATACCTCCAATCTGCTTGACGAACAGAAAAAAAGACACTGTTTACCAGGACACATTACGCCAGAATGGGCGTCAACCAATTGAAAATACTCCAGGTGAACCCTCCAGTACTGAACACCATTCTACAGGTGTGGCCCCAATTAGGACACAATATGCCATGTATCCTCTAAAGGTAACATCTACTATAATATTCCAGGTGAGACAGTGAGAGAAGGACAATATTCGAAATTAGGCATTCAGAACTTTACCCAGCACTTCAAAGAGGGCCTCACTTGTGAATATACACTGTAGCGCCTCTTATTTTCTGGCATCTTTATTATGTCTCCCCCTTCACCGCCAACGTTATTCTGCTTTCCCGATGACCTGGTCATTTTATTTATGGACTTTTAGGAACTTAATGCAAGGGAAACGGACACTGTTCTTCCTGACAAGCTCAAGGGTCTTGCGTCTCTTGCTCTCTTCCGCAAAGCCTTAAAGACCTGGCTCTACACAGAAGCATACCTATAGACTCCGCCCCCCCGCCCCTGGTTTTTGCACTACTTTCAGCCACTCCATCTTATGCGCCTTGATGCCTCTGGGCAAAGTCTGCGCAATACAAATCTAACTTCATTCTGTTGCGAGTGGCTGTGCTGAAACCAACCGCGTTGCCGGTGTGTCATGGGTCCCAATATAAGGAAGGAAATGGAACCCACCACCCCATGGCTGCTGTTTGAATGGTAAAATACAGCGTTAAGCAGGGCACAGTGGGACCCTCGGGCCTCTGGGCCCCGGTGCCACTGCACCTGCTGTTCCAATGGAAGCTATGCCCCGAGCTGTAACTGCTTCATGAACATGAGTGCAATCTGCGCTGCTGCTGCACGTGTTCTCCCTCTGCCGAGTGTTGATGAAGCTTGCTACCATCTTTCCACCATGAAAATGCCAACAGGATTGACTTTGTTAATGCTGCTTTTAAGATGCAGCTCACTAAAATAGCAAGGGCCATGGACCCCTCGCGGCTATAAATTCTCTAAAGTGGCCTGGTATTCTTACTGGAGTCAGGCCGTGCCCGCCTGCAGGGTGCTAATTTTATCCGGAGACGGCTGAGCGTCAGGCCCAACTTTCAACCAAGTTCCAGAAAATAATGCATGCATGTAATGTAAACAAAACGAGCACTCGCGTTTCCTCATTACACGACTTGTTTCCAGGGCAGGAAAAAGCAGCTGTTCGACCTGTCCGTGCTAAGGAGGTAGGGAAGCTCTTGGCCCGACGGACAGGATGTGGGTGTAAAGTGATCGTACAAAGCCAACACTTGATATGGCGAACTCTGGCCAAGGCAATTAAAGGCACTGCCTCGGCTGCCCCGGCCTAGATATGCTCTCGCGAGGCACGTAGCAGCCGCCACGAAACACGGCTCTCGGCAAACAAAAGACGTTATGTAGAAACCCCAAATGCTTAAAACACTTGAACTGTAAAGAACAAGTTTGTGCACAGAATGCCCTTTTCAGAATGAGTTACTGCAAGTCAAAAACATGTCAGACAGAAATGCTTCAAAAAGAATGCTTTGTGATACAAAGCAAATGCGCAGATTAAGGCCACAGCAGCGATACACACAGATGCGTTTTGTTTACTGTGGCAAATAAAAACAATCCTTGGCAACACACAGATAAATACAAGTTTACGAAATGGGTGTTTGACACTGATCAGCTGTGCGCCTGGGTACTGTGGGGAAGAGTTGAACTACTACAGAGAGTCAACTACAATGAGTAACTATTTTACTGCCTGGACTCACATCATCAGAGATGTCATGTGCTGAATCACCTTCCTACCATCCGCGGAATGGCAGACAGTAGAGAGTCCTAAACTTTAGCTGTGTGTGTTGGGTGGGGGTTTCTGTGTTACGTTTGGTAAGCGGCCTCAAATATCACCATTCGCAAAGATTGCTACGTTCATCTTTCTCGGAGAGGTCCTCACTGAGATAATTATAACACTGGAATGTTAAGAGCTCCACTAAAGACAACAGAGTGGATCAGGGCTACTAATGGCTGCCAGAGAACTTCCATTCTCACATTTCAATGTTTTACTTTCTTTTGCCGTCTTAATTTAGAACATTCTACCTTCAAGAAGGTGGAATTTTCTAACAACCTTTTGGCCTCGGGCCATACCGGTTGTTAGCGGCCCTCTCCCTCATTCTAGGCTCTCTGCTGTGGCTCAGGCCTTTAACTTTGGTTCAGGGTCTTTAGCAACCAGAATAGCTCTCAGCAGTGGACAATAAGGCAATATAATGAGGCACAGCAAGAGAAATTGATTCTAATAGAAACCAACGAGGCTGGAAAATAGATATTACTCTGCTTGTCTACATTTTACAAAGCGCTTCTATACCAAAGGCAAATTATCTGCAAATTAACAGTTTGCAGAGCTTTTCTGTGCACAAGGAAAGAGGAGGCAAGGGACATCACCCAGGAGACCACCACTAAAGGTATTTTTAAAAACACACTAGCAAATTTCCTGTATGAGCTAAAATTAAGGTTATACATTTTGCAATAATTGCCACCACCTGTTCTGTTTGCCTGTAGACATTTTGACAGTAAAATGTGGCCACGGTACCCCAGAGATAACTCTACTTCGAATGGGGAAAATAAACTGATCATGTTAACCCTTAGTTAGAGATTTGAAACTAGGAATGGTTCTGTAATTGCACACCTGATATATGCTACAAAGGATGTTATTATTTTCGCACACCCATGTAATCCTGGATCGCATGGCTACGAGAAGAAACACTGAAATCTTTTCTCCAAGGTATATCATATGCAGAATCATTCTGGAGAAGTGAAACAAATTGAAGACAGTCACTATCAACCTGGAAAAGGCAATGCCAAAGAACAATGCAACCTTTGCAGAGTTTGCATAGACCCTTGTGAAGGTTGTAGAAAAAGACCATGTGTGCAATACTGTTAAAATTCATGCTGCAGAAGCTGAGCTTGCAAATAAAAGTAAATGGAAAATGTGACTACATAAACAGAGTCCCTTTTTTATGAAAAAATAGGACCTCAAAAGGAGCTGCATTGATTAACCGCACAAAAATCTTGTGATTGAAAATCTAGGAGATTGCAACAAATTTGTAAATGTGAAATGGTGCATTACCATACTTATCACTTTGGGTCTAAATATTTCTTGATAACCGTTTAAGGATGCAAATGTGGTGCCTAATTTATTAGTAAGAGTAGAAACAACATTAATCTGAGCACCTGCCTCCTTGCATTAATTACTTTGTTTCACAGGTTACATCTACTCACAGTTCCTAAAAAAGCCCACGTGCCTGCTCAATATAGAGTATAGAGTAATAAAACTGAGAAGCCGCGTCTGGTCGCCGATCTTCTGGTCCCTCATGCAATGTCAGAGCAATGAAGGAAGGATAATGGTTTTCACCCAATATCTGGGCATTATCTACCTTTCGCACTCGGAAAACACGTTTCATCCGCTCTCTTACTGATCTTCAACCACGGGCGAACTAAGAATGGATTTCATATCTACCACCAGGCTTTTTTTGTTTTCCATTAATTCCTGGTAGAGTGAGAGAGCGGCACTTGTACTGCCTACACACTCCACTATACTTCTAAAACGTGAACAAACATTAGCTTACAATACATGGTGAAGAAGGTGGTATAGCCTTGATCGACAAGGAACTCACGTTTACCTCAACTCTTCATTCTTTCCCTTGCAAACCAGGAAGCAGTATTTTTAAATGCACATTAGTACATGCATATACTGTTTCCACTTAATAAGCAGACTTCCATCTGCCGATTGACAATGCATCCAAACTACTAACAGCTATTCGCATTAAGGAGTTTAGGATGTTTTGTTTTATATATTTCAAAGCTAATCGTACCTCCAAAAACTTGATGACTAATTCTGGAAAAAAAGGCAATTTCACAAACTTAAAATAAAGCCCAAAGCCCTATAATTAACAGACTTCTCTCCCCAAAACCTCACCCACCAGTGATATTAACTTCTCAACTTCACAAACTTATGAATTATGTATTACTTTGCCAGTGAAATTATAAATTCACATAACCGTACACTCCTATTACCTTGCTGGAAATCTCAACATTTGGACTGATTCTTCCCACCTACACGATGCAAAACTTCATTCACATTTTAACCACCTTCGTCCTTGGACAACTGGTATAATGTCTACCAAACAGGGCGTGCACTAAATGGGTAACCTGCATTCCTTATTGAAGGTCATGGACTACTGCCCGTCCCCAAAGGCAGCCAACATGGAGAGTGGGCATGGCCATTAAATGGAGGAAGAAAGGCACTGCAAGGACAAAGGGCTTGAACAGAAGCCTTCCATGGCTAGCCATGGCAGAATCCTCCTTCCACTTTCACATTCTTTTGTTTTAGCCTGTAGATACTTCATTTATGCTTTCAATCAAGGCATGATCAATGGAGGAAGTCAAAGGGGACCAGAATCCCAGGACGATAAAAAAAAAAGAAACGAGCATAACTGGGCAACGTAGCTCAACATAGAAATATGTGGAGACCTTATTTGGTCCTTGTTTCTGAAGCGCACCATGGAGCATTAACAAACATTCATCCATGCTCATGGATACTGATCGTGCCCAAAAACGTTACGATAAGGGGCGGCTCCACTGCTGAGGTGGAGGAGCGTCGCCCCACTGCTCTGTGAGCAGTTGAAAAATGAAAAATAAAATAACGAACAATATCATTTCATTTTTCCGTTTGTTTCTCAGGTGCCATGCGGAGCGGGGCTGCATGTCACAGGAACAGTGGTGGCACTCTCTTAAATGCACATGAATGTTTGGTCCTTCGTCTCGGGCTGGTCAAACAGTCATGCGCACTGTGCTGTATTACAGCCCGGGTGGAGAACATACCTAGGCACCCAGTCCCTCTCTGAGCACTGATCCACGGCACTCAGACCAATCACAACGCTGCTGTATGGCAGCGTTCTGATTGGTCAGGGGAGTCAAGTAGCCTGTATACTTCCTGGTTCCTGCTCCTGGGTGTGACGAAGAAGACTGAGGCGACGGCCGGCGCTAAGTTGTTTTTATTAATTTTTATTTGCCCCCTCCACACCACGTTGCCCCACCACCCCCGTCCCAGTTAAGTAGCGGCAGCCACTGGTTGCTAACCTCCACAATAAAACAGGACCTTGAAATGTCACAAGACGTTCAATAAATGTTTCTCCACTGACTTTAACAAGCCTGAAAACAGGATCTGGAATTGGAAAAACAATAATTACCATTTCAAGCAGCCAGGCTCAAATCCAGAAAACCAACGTTACTCTAAGGCGGATTACGTGCTTATAACTGCTGAGAGATTCAGGCCCCAGTAGTGCTGTCGGAGGACACAAGTGGGTGGCCTGGGAGAATCAAACCGATTTCCTGGCGAATCAGGTGAACTAGAACCCAAAGCAACTTTATACTTTCTTTTACCTGGTGCATACAATAATTGTGGAAGACATTTTCTAACATTTTATGTAGAAGAGAGAATGAAACTATACAATAAAATTCTTCTGAAGTCAATGAACAACCTCCCCACTGCTGCCAGCACTCTGTTTAGCCAAAATCAGTACTTTTGTGTCCAATAGTGGTAGAAGGAGACTTTCATCAACAACAAGGCACTTTAAAACACTGTAGGGTTCCATGTTAGCAGCGCCATAACACCCCAGCTAATAGTGCCAAAGGAACCCACCTGCGTATAGGAACTTCTCATAGCAAATGTTTATGCAAAGCACTTTCACAGATTCACATAGCCTATATGATAACATCTGAACGTACTATTTGGACATACGTATTATGTGTTTGGACTATGGATGTTTGTAGCACTTTTTGTAGACACTTTTAAAGTAGTCTACAGCAATGCACATGATGACAGACTAGGTGACGTTGTCGTTTCACTACAGCAATAAAGGAAGAGTTTATAGCACATGGTCAGGGCCACTGGAATTATGCAATTGTGCGTCTGCCACATAATCCATCATCTGCTGCATAATCTGCAGATTTTAACAAAAAAGTGAGTTTCTATCTCAAACGGTTCAAAGGTTACGAATAACGCAGGCACGCCTGTTCCAGTGCAGTAAAAGGCCCTTTGTAAAGGTTGACTAGTACCTTTCCTTTGCTTCTTGCTGTATTTGGGGGTTAAAAGGATACCAACGAGGTGCACCCTATGCCCAGACGGGGTTAAAAGTGTAAACAATGAGAAAATAATGAAGAAATGCTACCACAAAATGTGCTCCGCATAATTTGCCCTTTATTGCAGCATAATTTAATCAACCCTTCTGCATAATGTGACCCTCCCCTTCTGCATAATTCCAGTGGCCCTGTACATAGTACATTTTCTCACAACCAGTGTAACTTTAAATATTGGTGCATTTAACTAGAGTAACAGAAAATAGATGCACCTATGTCCATTTATTAACAGTTTCTACAAATCCCTTCTCTCCAACCTGAAGATCTTTAAGATAATTTCCTAGAATGAAAACAATTCAAAACCTCTTTAAATAAGGCTTATTGTCCAGGAGTTGTAAATATTGCTCAAAATGCTATTAATTTGTTCTATAAAGAGGCTAGCATTTATTTACCTCAATGATACTTCGTCTGAGCATCACTTCCGCTTGTTTGTAACATCCTAACAGCAAAAAAAGCTATTTAGTGAGCTCAGATGCGGTCCATCACTATACAGGGAACCACATCCATCAAATTGAACAAAGACCAAAACTGATTAATTTAAATATTAGTTTCCACTTCAACCCTGGACCATGACATAAAAAGGGAAACAGCTGCCAAGTGGCGCAACAGCCAATGGAGGAAGTACAGGGGCTGGGATGGACACGAGCAAGCAATCAAAAAACAAATATTCAAAAGTTTTATAACTTAATATTTTTTAAATATCAAAAGTGAAGGCAACACAAAAGCCAATAAGAGGTCTCAAAAGAAAATTTATGATAGGAACGACAAACTATTCTTTCCATGAAGCGGCGGAAGGTCAAATGAACCTCTTTGGGGTGAGCAGTCCATAACTTTCTGCCTTGTTGGGTTGAGACTAGAATCCACAGAAGTACTTACATGCTTTTCAATGTAAACTTTTAGAAAACTTGTAGAGACTTGGAATCTTTCAGTTGATTGAATAGCAGGATTGGTTTTCTTGCATCTCTTTTGGCCTGGCCCCTATCCCTTAACTGTGCAGGTGCTGAACAGGTCACGCGCTGTCTCCCCTTGAAGCGGGAGGCTCCAAACATTTAGCTGCAGGCATTCGAAGCATGTGCAGCACTTACTGTGGTTGTGTTTGCACACGCAAAACTGACAAGACATTCCCAAACCATGTCAGAAACCCCAAGGCACTTCTTTAACTGCAGCTGAAAGTGACGCCACACGTGCAACAGAGAGGCCTGCAAACGACTCCTTAAAGTCATAGCGTATAAAAATGTGGAAATTGGGTTTCAGCAAAAATGTTTATCAATTGCATGTCACCGAGTAAAGTGCTCTGATAGGTTTTCATCCAATTAAAATCTTGTATTTCCATCGCACAAAATTGCAAACAATGTGCTTTCATAACAAATTAGATATATTTTTTATGTTTGTACAGTTCAGTCATTAGCTATTTAAATGTGTTTGAAGAGAAATAAACCTGCCATCTTACATCATTTCATTTCACACACTTTGTGCAGCACAATGGTCAAACAGTACACTTTATAAAATCCTCTAAATTTGCAGTCAAAGAAAAGTAATTGTAGGGAGACAAACTGACATGTGACATCTGTCTCTAAACATAGTAAATGTAACAAGCTAAAAACAAGATTTAGATTGATCTTTATTGCTCATTCACTTTCCCAGTGACCAGAACACATGTACTTTGTCAGCTTCCCAAACAGGCCAGTAGGCCTTAAAAAAACAGCTGGCTGTGGTAAAATCTGGTTTAGCATAGGAGTTGGCGTGTAGATTTCTAGAGCAATGCTTCTGCATGTTTATTTTTACCCCTACTGTATAGGTATCACCTACCAGACAGTTTTCAACTTTAGTTGTCTGGTAGGCAATAGTATCTTGTGGAACTTACAACAAGCATTTACAATGCAATGGTTTTGCCTTTGTTAAAGTTAGAGCTATTGGCATTGCTCTTGACATTATTTTTATTTATGTTTTTTTTAACATAAATAAATGGCATTGTCATTTACAATGCCAATAGCTTAATCTCTCGCAAATGCCACACACAAACACCCACAGAGAGCCCCCCACACACACACACAGCGCCCCCCCACACAACCACACAGCGCCCTCCACACATACACCCACACAGAGCCCCCCCCCACACAGAGCAGAAATATGCTACATTTAATGCGAGTCACAGGGCTTTAGATCTCATCCACAGAGGATACCAGACCCTTCTGGTGTGCATTAGTTATCATTCTGCGCAGTCTGTATTCGATCCATCAATCTCGGCGTCACTGGAGAGCGCGAGATACCCGGAAAAATAAACTGCGCGCGCATGACGCAGCCCCCACCTCCCAATCCTGACAGGAGCCGTTCAACACCCCCTTCGTACGCTGCGCTAGCCTCCAATTTTAAAGAGCAGTTTAGCTAAGAAATGGCACTTAAGTGAGGCACACTGATATATCCGCGGTAAACACAAGTACAATAACCGAGAATATGAAAATATATTTTTTTTAAACCCAGCAATAGAAGCTAAAGAATTGAAGCACTGAACATACAAAGTAAACTGTCGTAGTAGGTGAATGCACAACAATACACAGTGGGCAAAACTGGACTGCAAACCACAGGAAGACTGTCACAGATTGGGACGTCCTCCAGGATGTGAACAGGAGATACCACGCCACCAACAGAGATAAGAACACCACTTGGCCGAGGACACAAAGCAAAACGCACTTTAATAAAAAGCTGGCAACAACAACATTACCGGTACCTCCCGTTCATGCGCGCGCCGCCCCTCTCTCACACTGTGTGCATCGGGCAGCCCAAAGTTACCCAGTCATTCATTCACCAGAAACGGGAACTTTCCGGCTGCCGAAAAACTGCCTGCAACCTGCCCACAGCCCAAACCTCAACCCGCAGCGCTTTATCTGCCACAGAGAGGGCTGCCCCCACACAGCATGCTTCTAAAGAAGTTTCTATTGCCCCCTCCCCTCTCACCCCCACACAATAACCCTATTCATCCCTCTCCATTCAATTGCGAGCAGAGCACCACTGCAGCGGCACCAGCCCGCAAACAAAAGGAAGAGGAGGGAAGGGGGAAAGTATCGCAGCCACGGAAGAATGCAAAGTTACACTAGCTTACCCCGTAGATTCGCCTCTCTTACGGGTCTGTGGAAAGTGGCAGCTGCTTTCCCTAAACGCACATGCCATGAACACCGGAGGGTCTGTAAAGTGGACTCCACACAGATGTTGCTGCTGATGATGAGGTCTGTGCCCTTTCTAATGAGTTCGCTGTTAGTGCTGGACAAGTCCACAGACGTCCCTTTTGTCGGTTCCTGACAGGGACGGGGAAGTCACTGAGGGGCAGCGAGTAGCTCTGAGCAGCACGGGACATACATCCGAAGCAAGCCGGGAGCGCACAGCGGCTCATTCAGAGCACTCACCCTACATGACTCGCTGGAATGCAGTCTACTCCCGGGCCGAACCACTCGCGCAGGAACTCCGGGGAGCGGCGGACTGTACCACTCCCAGTCCCCACGTCGCCTTGGACTGTCTCCTGGCTGCGGCCGGCTCCTGTGTGCAGGGAGCGGCCGGCTGGTCCCCTGAGCGCCTGCTGGCGATTAGAGCTCTGATTGAGATTGCTGAAGTGAAAAGAAAGCACTCCTTGCTCACATATGTAGACTCTAATTACATTTCTGGAAGCAATTACACCTTTTTCTTTTTTTTTTTACCCACTAAAACTTTTTTTTAGGATTGGGCATCATGTTACTTTTCAGCATTTGGCATTGGTCGTGCCCCCCAAGTTAAACATGCCTTCCTCCTTTCATGCTGCATTTGTTTAATTCGAGACAGCTTTCGGACCCACCGCCTCTCGCATCTGATAAAGAGGACGTCCTGCAGCTGGACTGGGAGCTATGCTACATGTGGAAAACAATAGCAGCCTGATGTGCTGCTTGCAGCACGTGGAAGTATTTTACATTTCTGATGTGCAAAGGACCTTTTACTTGCCGTTGTCGAGCTGTCTTTTTTGTGTCCACGGCTCTTACTGAGCCTGCCACTTCTCAATAGTCTATGATTTTGGAAATGTTTTATTGTGGTCAATTTGTTTATATTGCAGAAACGACGCTTTAATGCTGGCCACCAGGGAACATGTGTTTTTAATTCTAAACCACCGTATGCATTTGCATGCATAGGCACAGTTTTGCGATTCTGATTATGTGATTAAAAGCCTCGGCATGCAACGCAGTAGTGCCGGCAATGCCGGACCAGACACGGGGTCGTTCCCGGACCTAAAAATGAAGGTAGGAATAGCATGGCCAGATCCAGCACGCATTTCACGGTAGTACGCACACTTTACCCATTTCCATCTGCAGGTGGTCAGTACCTGTATGTAGGATGACAGCAGCAGTAGGACCGGTACCTCCCGTTCATGCGCGCGCCGCCCCTCTCTCACACTGTGTGCATCGGGCAGCCCAAAGTTACCCAGTCATTCATTCACCAGAAACGGGAACTTTCCGGCTGCCGAAAAACTGCCTGCAACCTGCCCACAGCCCAAACCTCAACCCGCAGCGCTTTATCTGCCACAGAGAGGGCTGCCCCCACACAGCATGCTTCTAAAGAAGTTTCTATTGCCCCCTCCCCTCTCACCCCCACACAATAACCCTATTCATCCCTCTCCATTCAATTGCGAGCAGAGCACCACTGCAGCGGCACCAGCCCGCAAACAAAAGGAAGAGGAGGGAAGGGGGAAAGTATCGCAGCCACGGAAGAATGCAAAGTTACACCAGCTTACCCCGTAGATTCGCCTCTCTTACGGGTCTGTGGAAAGTGGCAGCTGCTTTCCCTAAACGCACATGCCATGAACACCGGAGGGTCTGTAAAGTGGACTCCACACAGATGTTGCTGCTGATGATGAGGTCTGTGCCCTTTCTAATGAGTTCGCTGTTGGTGCTGGACAAGTCCACAGACGTCCCTTTTGTCGGTTCCTGACAGGGACGGGGAAGTCACTGAGGGGCAGCGAGTAGCTCTGAGCAGCACGGGACATACATCCGAAGCAAGCCGGGAGCGCACAGCGGCTCATTCAGAGCACTCACCCTACATGACTCGCTGGAATGCAGTCTACTCCCGGGCCGAACCACTCGCGCAGGAACTGTGATTAAAAGCCTCGGCATGCAACGCAGTAGTGCCGGCAATGCCGGACCAGACACGGGGGCGTTCCCGGCGTCCCGTGACGTCGGCAAAAGCCAAAGAATGTCGGGAACGCCCCCGTGTCTGGTCCGGCATTGACGGACAGGCCCCTCGTCCAATGGCAAGGCTCCGTTTACGGAGCCAGCCAATCAATGACGAGGGCCGAACAAAGCCACACTACAGTTCTCATCAGGTTTTCGCCTGCGCCGAAAAGATGCGCAGAGCGCATCTTTGGCGAGGCAAAACCTAAAAATGTATATTGACAATAGAACCTGCCCACTGTTTACCATTGGTCTGATGTGTCATTCTTATATACTCACTTCTAATCCAATAGCTTATGTTCCTCTTTGTGTTTGCCCCTTACCTGGAGCATGCATGCCTAAGGAAGGGTTAAGGATGTTCCAAATAGTAGGAATCCTCAGAAATGGTCCGTAAAATGTTTCAGTTTGAGATTAGATTGGCAAACAGTGTTTGTTCGGGCCTCAGTTTCTCTGAGACTGAGTAATGTTGACCCAGACAGTTGGCCCAGTAGGATTTGTGCAAAGTACAGAAAGCTTTGTCATGACTAAAAGAGGTTTCTAGCAACTTTGCATTTTTAAAAGTTTGCTTCCGCAGATAAACTTTCTCCAATGTACCAAGATGGTTTAGGATTTCACCTCTTCTATAGTGACCTACTAGAATGGAGTTGATTTCAGACTCCATTGTCCACAGTAGCAGAGGTTTAGATTGCATCAGTTCATATGCTGTATATGAAGTAAAGTTATGATCATAGGACTTCAAACTCTGCATCAAATCTGATGGCCGTCAGTGAAGGTAGATATTGATACGTACTCCCTATCCAGCATTTCTCAATGTGTGTCTTAATTTATTCCACAAAAGATTCTTCCTGTTGAATGTTGGACTGGACCTACACTTCTCCTTACTCTGATTAGATGCAAATAAATTTGATCTGATCTAAAACCGTGACCAATGACCCCAACTTCTCTTGCAAGTAATTGTTTAACTTTTAATGATGAGGTTTTTAAAAGGGGAGTTGTCAAATGGGATCAGCATTCTCTAAAGCCAGTAAGCGGAGTGTTCATATTTCTTAACACTTTAAAGGAAATGATTATTGCTTTCTGCATACTGCAGGAACTAATTTAAGGATAAGAACCGTGAACATACGATCCAACTGCAAACCTTCTGCACCAGTCTAGATGAATGGATAGAAGCTTATGAGTGGTGCCCCTAGGTGTCTGGTACATCATATAGCTAGAAAGAGTTGGGAAGGTACCTTGGATTTAAGGCTGCCTTCCCAGACACCACAAGAGAATTTCTACTGGCCAAAGGGAAAACTATACCACATAATTGAGAATTAATCTGAAATGGTCCGTCATGTCTATCAACATGAGGAATGGTCAGAAGAAGTGTTTTTTTTCTTGATGTACAAGTATGCTGTACAAATGACTTCGGCTGAATGGACAGGATGGCAAGCACGCCAAAAGTCCCTTCTTCTCAGCTACAGTATTCAGTGCTTAAGGCAGGCGACAATCATGCACTTTAGGGACATATTGGGAAAGACAAACAACATTCCTTTAATTACAATGTTCAACTAGTTGGCTAGCAACAACCAGATAGTTTAATGGATGTAGAGAGTAAAATAAATGTATATTTGGGTTCATGTATACAAATAAGAGATTATGTGTGACTTCTGATCAACAGTTCAGATCCAGGTAAAAGTTATCACATGTGGAATAAAATAAATAGCATGTTGCTTTCCTAGATAAGGCAGCAAACAGGCAAGTGCCTTCTCTTAGCATATTACTAGTGAGGAATTGATTATGGATACATTGCCAGAATATTGTAGGTTGAATATTTGACCACACTGCAATTGCAATAAAGACATCAATCATTTTGGTACCAGGCAACTTGTAAAGGCCTTGGTGTTTGCTCCTCCTACAACTACTTGATGTACTTCTTCTAATTCCAAGGGCTCTACTGATTAATTGTTCCAAGTTTTTATTGAAAAATACTGTGGACCGAGCTGCTCCTGGCATGGAGCGAAGATCTTGCTCTAGCCTGGAGGCAGAGGCGGTGTCAACTACTGTAGATCATGGTGATACCGTGCCACAAACTGAGAAGGTTCTGAAAAAATCCTAAGCATTTTGGACGGTGCAGGTTTCCTTGAAGCATCTTCCAAGTAATTGAATCCAAAACTAATACATATGTTCAAATAGGAGAACTACAATAACCAGCATGGATGGAGCCTCAATCTATCTGGAAGGAACTAGTCTCGATTCTGTGTTTGAGTCAGTGGCCTTGGAACATCCACTCCCCAAGTCTTCACCTAAAGTAAAGGATTTAAGAACTCTCACATCCTCACATTTCACATCAACACAGTAAACTAAAGAGTCAATATTAAACTGAGTTGCAGCTGTAAACTCTTTCTCTTCTCCACAAAGAGCACTGTCAAACTCACATGAGTAATGGTCATTAGATGCATGGACTACTGCAATGTTAACCAGCTAATTCGCCCACAAAAACTCAATGACTGGCCACAGGGACTGGAAAATACGCTATCAAAATATGCCTGAAACCTAACAAACAAGACTAGATCAAAGCAGCAATGGAAGCAATCTAGTGACTCCCGGCATAGACAGAATGGAGTTAAATGGACTCTGTACAATTCACAAACCATCATTGGGGAAAGGCAAAATCTTCAGGTCTAAACTATTCAACATCTCGTTAAGTTTGCTCTAGAGCTGCTTGCTTCATCACCCTACAACTCGTCAAATCCCTTTAACATGGATGCAGTTGCTTGGGAGTCCGGGATCCTTTGCTTTATGAACACTCAGGGTACAACCTGGAGATTCAAACGAAAAACTACAAGCATTTCAGAAAACTTTTCAAGGCAGACCATTTCTAACCTGCGTACAATTGAGTTCTCCTTGCAGGAAAGGGTTCATGGCCAACATACCTTGGACAAGGCACTGCCTCGCTGATCAGATAAACTGCCCTGTACATTTTTCAAGCACTCACTCCTATTAAAGCCTTTCAGTTCTCTAGGCATAGCTATAGATATATATATAGATATATATAGATAAATAAATAAATAGAGTACTCTATGGAACTCCTGCATAATTCCAGTGATATTATAGATACACCGGGTCAATGACACCAGCAGAGTGAAAGCCAGTTTGCATGCAGAAATTGTGGAAGGAATCCAGCATAATGTACAAGGACAGACAGGGGAACAAAGGAATATGGAGAGCTGACAAACAAAGCTTCATCCATGCATAACAAAGCAGTACTAGTCAAATACAAAGATTTGATCTATACCACAAAGCAACTTGGATCGCTGCCCTGTGGCTTCGTATCATGAGTGACTATCAGCCAGTCCTAGATTAAAGCCAAGTGCACTTTGCAAGCCGGTACTTGGAGCTAAGATTGATAACAGGAGAGGTAAAACCTCAAGTCCCAGACCACAAAGTGCTGCAGGCTGGAAATGTAGGCAATGCAGACCAAAATGACATTGGCGGTGCACATCACAATCACTAATCACTGCACTATGGTTGGGGCAGTTCTATGAAAGCGGAAATACCAGTGCAGTAATTTTGTTCTAAGATGGCTAAAGCGCCAGGATCCCTAGGATCATGAAGCAAGTTACACAGGATCTTCTGCGCTTAGTCGAAGCAGCAGCTACGTACAACAGTGTGCATTAAACATGCATCAAACCAGGTCTAGCAGAATTTTAAAGTTCAAATGGAAAACAAGCAGTAGCTTCTAGCTCGTTTCAGCTATGGACTTAACTACCGTCTACGATTCGGATCTTCGGATCAACAAGCGTGACCGAGCAGTCACCCATGCACAGTCACAATGCCACCTATACAAAAACAAATCTCCAAAATTGCACTTTAGAAATAGATCCAATATCTAAAATAAATACTATGTGCAAGGTACACTGCTCCCCTGATTATGTACCAGCCAGCTGCTCACCACAGAGTAACAGATGAGGAAATGCATCTCAAAACCAGGACATGGGAGCAGTGCTTGCCGCAGCAGAGCTCTTGTTCTCCATTCTGAATTATAGATGAACTCGAACTCCACGCCCTCATTGGCATAGAAACCACTAGGATTTCAGTATCCAGCATGGTAAAGGGAGCTGCACAACACCATGCTGTGGATGTATACCGACCAACAGACTAGCATCAGTCTGCACATCTGCAGATTCCACTTGGGTTGCCATGCAAGGGCTAGTTGTTGTGCGGGTTTTACACACTGGTCAACAGCAGAATTCCAGAACTCAAAGTCAGGAAATTGTAATTTGTAATTTTGATTTGTAGCGCGCGTTATCACCCAAAGGTCTCTAAGCGCTGTCAGAAGGTGAACCTGAACTAGGTGTGTGTGTGTGGGGTGGGTGGGGAGGGGGGGGGGGGGGGACTGCTAAAGGTAAAGAAATTGGTGTCATGGACAGACCCTGTGCCCCATGCTAGGAACAGCACAATTGTAAGACATTTCCCTGAGACAGTCACAAATGTGTCTCTGCACTCAAGGGTTTGTACGGGCATTATAACCGAGTAGGAAAAAAACAATGCCAAGATGCAGTACACTGTCTGCCATCTCTAAAATGAGGGGGGATCTTGTTTAACATTTCATAAACTGCTTCTATTCGTAAAGAATCAGTTAGTCAGTACTTATAAAGCACAGCGTGTCCCCTGTGAGGGTACTCAGGGGCTGGGTTGCAGGGCTTAATCGAACAGCCAGGTCTTGAGTGTCTTCCTGAAGTCCGTCAGCGAAGGTGATGTTCAAAGGTGGAGGGTGAGGGTTTTCCAGGACTTGACAGCGAGATGGAAGAAGGAGCGGTCTCTGCTGTGGCTATGGCGGATTTGCGGTGTGTGCGCGAGGGAGGCGAGGCAAAGGTTTCTGGATGGTTGGTGAAAGTCCATACGCTGGTTCATGTATGCTTGTTCTTGGTCATGGAGGGCTTAGTACGCATGTCAGTATCTTGAATGTGGACTAAAACTACTCAGATTAATTTGGTTTGATTTAATACGCGATTGTCAAAATTGATGGTGAGGAGTGAAAATGAGCAAGCTACTAAGGATGAACAACAAAGGTGTCAATGCAAGCGTGTGTTTCACTAAGGCGACAAACCTTTGCCATAAAAGGGCTCAGAACCACTAAGCTCTATTGGCGCCATGATCACAATGGTTGCATCTCAAGGCTTCTTTACAAAAGGCGCACAAACGTTTTGCTATCCTTTCGAGGCTAAGACAGAAGCTGGCCTTGTATTCAGCTACTTTGTAGAGTTTTAATGACATGAATGTTCTGTCTCCATTCTAGAATTAGAACAAAAGCCTGAGGAAAAACAGGAAACCCGCCCAGACTAAACGTGGATATCCTTCAAGACGAAACAGCCCCATCCAGCTGGTACTAGCTCCTATGTTGAAATCAAACACAGATTATACATTAGTCACATCCTTTTGGAAAGCTTTCGAAATTTACAGAAGCCTCGCCTTACAATTAATATCCTAACGTACAAAGAAATCAGGAAACCTGGACAATTTAGTCAAATTCCAAGAGGCCAAACACTTCGAATTCCGTCCCTGGCGACAAAGACTGGTCATTTCTCAAACTTTCGGGACATTCCTATATTAAATAACATTTAATTCAACGCGTTCTGAATAAGATTATGCCCTGATTAGTATTCAAATATCCAGAAGCGCGATGAAAAGCTTATACAACAAAAATGCCCCGAAATACACTAGAATTAAGTGTGTATATTATTATTATTATTATTAAAGGAATGAACAGCATAAACATTGTTCACTTAGTGTGAAATGTGTGCAGAGTTCTCTCCCGGCCAAACAATTCTGACTAAGAGGTTATAGGGGAAACTTATGAAACAAAATTAAATATCACACATAAGAACAGAAGTAGTAGGGCCTCTGGTTCTTTGAGGCAATTAAAACAAAGTATAAACGAGTAACTCCTGATCTAAGTGTCTGTCAGGGCTTTCACTTGAAAACATACACAGTTTAAGATAATTTACAGCTCGAAAACATCTCCAGGCCTAATGGACTTGTCTGCATTCCAGTGAGCTATAAGTTTTTTTTTTTTTGGGGGGGGGGTTGACTACAAACACACCAGCTGGCTCCAGAGGGCTATGGGTGTTAGGCCACGAGAAACGCTTCCTAGCAAGAGAGATATATTTATACTGCAGCGAACATTTTGCCGAAAAACAATACCCAAATGGGAAGAACCGTGATTTTTTTTTAACAGTTATCAGTAAAGCGAAATATTGTCCTGATTTCTCAGTAGCCCTTGAAATTTGCATTTTGCGCAAAGAAAACCATTTAAACAAGGTATGTCACACTTTAGCACACAGCTAGAAAACAGGACAGAATGTTGCAGAGGTGTTAACAACAAGCCACAGAATAAAAGTAACAGTCACTATTAAAATGCCGTAAAAATGTATACAGAAACGCATAAAAAACAAATTGTTACTAGGATTCGAACACGCAGAGCTCATTATGCTTTTGAATTCAACTCACCATTTTTTTTAGACTGAAAGATAAGCATATACTTTCAGAGACAAGGACAGCCACCAAAGAGTGTCCAGGGGGAGTTTTAATGTACTCTGAATTTATTTCTGGCTATTATGTTTATATTATTGAAAATACCGCAGCTCACAAAAACTATTTGAAGAAAAAACAAAACATGTCCATATTTCATTTCATATTATTAATTCATGTGAACTGTTTTCAGAGTTGTAGCCAGTCGCTAGTTGAAAATAGTCATCACAATGATATAACACATTGTATTGCATATGCTTGCTAATGGCATCAGAAAGGCGAGAGAAATCTGAACTTACACAGATGTACCGTTCCCCAACCGAGAGCTGCTCCAGAGGAAGGAAATACCCGCCCGAGACAGCCTTAGCAACACTCAATCTGTTATGAGATGTGCGAAATATTTCAAAGTGTTACAAATCGCACACTTTCTACTTGTACCACAAGTGCCGCAACAATGTGGCTCACTTGTTCCCGAGGACAGCAGTGGGAGGGAGTGGGGGTGTTATGACGACAAAGGCCCAAAGAAATAAATTCACTGAGGACGCAACAAAAAAAAAATTAATTTACAATGAAGGCCTCTGTGATACCCCTCGCCTGGATTAAATCGAATTGTTGATGCCGCTCTAGACATCACTAGATAGTATAGTGATCTGAAATAGAAGTCAAAACCTGTGCCCACTTGTTCACTGGCATCTGAGAGAGGACGAGTTTCCTTCTGAATGTAGTCTTAGCCGCTGAGAGAGACCCACGTCTTTCAGGCTCTGGAATTGCAGCATGAATTGGCCAGTCTGTTCCTCCACTGAGGCCTTACGAAAAGCGTAGAGACGACTACACATAACAAGCATTGGCAAAGCCAATATGTTTCGCCTCTGCGAAATTTTTGGTTTTGTCAATGTGGTTTTAAGACATGCTGCATGTGGAGGTAGCTGTTGTACGACATGGTTTAATATATATATATTTTTTTAAACGATATGACGCGGCTAGTGAAGACCGCGTTCTAGCCCTTTTTTTTTAGTTTTTAACTTTAAGCCATGAGCATAACATGCCATACCGAGAAAGGTGCAAGGGAGGAGGGAAGGAACAGAACGGACAGTGGGGGAGGTGGACAGAAGGGTTGTTGAAAATGATGGAGAAACAGCAGACAGGGGGCAATCGGCAGTATGAGAGAGGATGGGGCGCAACAGATAGAGCAGTCATCTTTGAAACTGGGGAAACGGATTAGAGTCTCCACGTGAGGGACAAGATCCTGTGATTCTGGGCAAATCACCAAATCTCTCCGTGCCTAAAAATGAATTTATATGTGTGTAATGCAACCGGCTCATCATGTAAAGCGCTTCGATAATTTTTGGTCGTATTAGCTCAATATCAATGTGCAAAAGAAAAATAAGGAGGAGACCGAATTCAAACACATGAACTTGTATGACGTACGGGGACAAAAACATTTTTTTAAAGTACCGCAGATGCAAACAGCCAGTGGAAGAACACTGCCCTCCAGCCGTAAACAGTACTTGGTCCAAGCTCCAGGAAACAGCCGAGGAAAAAGGAAGTGAAACTTGATGAAGTGACCCTGATGCTGCTAACCACTGAGAAGCCAGAAAATGAGTGACCATGAAACCTACAAATGGTAAGTAATGGGCAGGCTGTAAACCCCTCTTAAGTTTTTTCTTTTTTTTACTGCAACAGATTTTGCAAGCACTGTGCAGGCGAAACCTAAAAACAAGCCTACTGCTGATTCCGAAAGGCAAGATTATTAACAAGGCCATCACAAAACAAATGGGGTAAACTAAAACAAAACTGGATACCATAAACCCGGTACTAGTACAATTAACAGTCCTATAAAAGTATAAAAGGTAATGTGAAAGGTTAAATGAAGAGGAGGAAAAAACTAAACTGGTCCACTCAACTCTGGCGAGCCCGCACTCCACCGTCTGGGCAAGCAGACCATGGTAGTCAACCAGGAAGCCCATCACCCGGTAACATGCACTGCCTCAGAGCAGGCCACAGTACTGTGTCATCTATCCCCAGGACAGTTAAAGTAGGCAGCAGCCCAAGAGCATAGCAGTGTGGCAAACTGGTACCATGAGGGGAGTGGTAAGGAAACATGAACAGAAGGGCAGCAAGTAGGAGATACAGAAGACAAATGCAAGGACCATTTGACAGACAAGCGTACGATGAAATCGCTACTGATCCGCTCTTATTACACAATGATTTTCTTAAAGTGCTGAATACTGTCAAAGTGCACTTATGAGCTCACAAAATAGGCACCCATATGAAACATGGAGCAGTGTTCTGCTCCCTCACTCAAACCCCTCTTAGCTACTCATGTAGATTGAGCGCAGTCGCAAAGACTCCTTTAATAGGTAATGGACAGTGTTGTGTAAACAAAAGGCAATTTTTTTGTATGAAACAGGCCGGATTTGAAAGCAGTTTTGCCACCTACCACATGAGCTCCGTTGTTGACAACAGGTTATTTGAAACAGGAACAAAGAAAATACAGCACCTGGACATATGCACAGCTAGATGGGTTTGTCTGCTGGAGTGGAAGGTGTGAGTGGACTCCGACATGACCACAAACCTACTCAGCAATTTGAACCTGCATGGTTCCAAGTCCAGGGCTGTCCACCCCTGAATATTTCCGCCTTCTCAGGTAGCAGGATTCCGCTTCACCCTTTCGCATTTCTTGGCCCACCTCCCTTCAGCCTGAAGCACTTTAATTGGGCTCAACGAATGAACACACAGGATTCATTTCAATTAGAGGGGTGCCCAATTGTGTCACTACAGGGATGCAAGCGAAGCGTAAGAGCCCGCTTTCCTCCGTGTGGGAGTGGTTAGCCCCCTGTGGGGTTATCGGATTAACATGACCAATGCTACATCAGCCAACCGCAGGATCGGTACCATCGAGTGAAAGGGCAGAACCATACACCACCATATATTAATTTGCGCATGTGATAACTTTTGAGTTCAACATGGCATGTGTGTCTTCAATACAACATATAAATAAACACCATAATGTAATCAACTAGGTCAGGGGTGTCCAGTGGATATCCAGGTGAGCAAGATCCATGCCAGAGGTCTAAGATAGGCACACACATTAAGTTTAGGGCAGTGAATCTAAATAAAACCCATCTACAAAAGACAGAGGTTAGCCTGAAAATCAGATATGTATCCGCCCTCCTGAACCAACACAGGACACATCCTGTCCTAGGGCATTTGTCAGCATCATTGTCTTTTGTCCGTAGTTACTGGTCTCCTTAGTGGCTGTAGACAACAAAACAATGCTACTCTCAATAATCAAAGAGAAAAGAATCCTTTAGTGTGAAGTCCGTCTTCCACTGGTGGGTTTCTTTACACGCTACAATGAACTATAAAAATAGAACTGATGATTCAGCAAATCACCCATGGCAGCCACTTGGTATATCCTATCACAGTGAGCAATTGGAGTACTTAATCCTGCAAAAGTGTTGCGATAAGGCTTGCTGTGAACAAATGGGTTGACGAATAAAGCATCCATAACAACATGCTTGTTCTTTAGCCAGATAATACTGTGAACCCAAAGTAGCACTGTATTAGGAGTGCATGGAGATAGGCATGCTGTATTGTAAATGCACATTCAGAGAGCTTAATACACCCGACGAGGTGGGACCCACCCGACTTAGGTGGGTCCTAAGTTTATATGTGACAACCTAGTTATATAGCACCCTAGGTCAACGTTTCCCAAACTGTGGGTACGGACCCTCCAATAGGTTGCAAAAATCCTGGCTTATGTGTGCGTAATATTTTAAATGATTAGCCATGTTTGCGCACCAGTGCAAAGGTGCTGAACAATTTCCTTAAATCCAGTCTTAACTTGCACCCTTGCAAGTATTCCCAAGCAAGACTTCCTTCCTTCCAGTATTTGTTGCTGCTGTTTTTGTTGTTTTTAAACTTCACAGAGCTACTTCAAAAGAGAATGTGCTCACTATACGTGATCATACACAACCATGCCAGTGGAGTACGACTTTCACACATAAATTGAGCAATATGATGTGGCTTAATGTCTAGAGCTGGTGACTATGGATCTTAGGAACTTGGTAGGAGACCAGACATTGGCTCAACATCCGTTCATTCTGGGCATATCACTTCATGGTCCTGCTTATAATGACATGATGAATCTGACCTTCAGTAACGTAATCAGGTGCTAATATAAAATGCATTAATGCCCTTAGGCCTTGTTTGCACTGTATAAAGCTGCAAAATATACAGAGTCCAAAATGCACCGCTGAGCCACATATTAACACAAATGCATACGAGGCCTTACCCCCATATTGTGCTGCAGACAGGGGTTTCTAAAATCTGCTAAAATCCCTGGTATCAACACCATGATTTTTTGAGAAGCCTTGTGATTTTAGAGAATGGATGCCACAGGCCAGCACACACTCTGAAAAGTGTTTAAGCTCAAAACTCTAATGAAGATCACCCAATTCTGCCATTTTTATGTGCAGAGCAATATCTTATCCACAGTCTGATATTGATGGGCGTATGACCATGGTTGTCATGTTTACAAACAACTGCTATTAATTATTGTTAAAAAAAAGAACCTGCCCTGTCTCATGCCTATCAAAGCTAGAGGGGAGGCGAAATGCTGTTCTAAAAATAGGATTGTGCTGTTAAAAGGTCTGGGAAGCAATGTTCAAAGGCATTCAAAACAAAGTGGCGTGCTAGATTCTGGACATCATAAAGCATGTAGCAGTTTGCCATTCCCTATGGGAACTTAATTTTTTTTATTTAGGTTGGTTTTACCTAGTGCAAACTCGACCCCAAGGTGTCAGAGCACTTTACAAGAGCGCCAGTTGCGTAACAGACGGACACATTCATTTTTGATAGGCGCACGGAGATTAAGTGATGTGTCCAGAATCACAGGACATCAAGCATCCGTGCCAGGACTCGAACTTGGTTACCCAACTTCGAGGTAGACTACTCTAGCCGTTACGTGGTTTTTCACCACCTGGGTTTGAAATGTAAATGCTTACACAATGTTGAGCCTCACTGGCTGCAGGATAAATGACACGCCTCTATGTGAAGAGACACTACTTGACATCCAGTGATCAATTTCTCTTAGATGCTCCAAAATCTCAATTTCAACGTACATTTACTAGTGATTTGCTGTTCTATCATCACAGCTTTAAAATACCCTTTCAGACTGTCCATTTATTTGTATCTGGAGATCATGCAAATCAGAAAAGCCTTGAAGAATTCTTCGCACGTGTGTAAAGAGTTGAATTTCCAACAAAATAGGAGTACAAAATGCATTGAATGCTGAAATATTAATTGACAACTATCAAGAGAACTCAGCATTAATCAGCAAAAGGGTCTTGCGCAATTGAAGTGTAGAATTTTCAGAAGTCTATTAGAGCACCAAGTAAAATACTCATTAAGACATATTAAACGGTAACTTGTGAAGGGGGAAGAATGTGCCTTGAAGGGATGCTTAAAACAAGTGGTTAGTTACGGGGTCAAACAAAGATTTATGCATTAAAAAAGCCCTTTAGAAGCTGTATTAGGGAAATAAGGAGAGAATGGGCTTTATTAACTATTTCTTAGAGGCTGTAGCCAAGTGGATGGCACTATCCCACCTTAAGCTGAACGGTGACAAGACGGAATTTATGTTTCTGGGCAACTCTCCCTCGTTGTTGCCGGCCCTTTCCTGGCCGCCCTGTCTCAGCACAATGCCTGCTCCCAAGCTCCAAATTAAGAGCCTTGGTATGTGGCTCGACAACTCTCTCTGCTTCAATTATCAAGCCACTAAACTCTCCGCTACCTGCTTTGGCCTGATGAGGATGTTAAGGAAGATCCTCCCACTACTTCCCTTCCTGGCCCGAAGGATTATGGTACAAGCCATCATCCTGTCCCGTCAGGACTACAAGAAAGCACTGTATCTGGGCGCCCCGCAGGCCACCGTACAGAAATTACAAGTAATCCAGAACTGTGCGGCCCGCCTTCTCCTCGAGATTCCACGGAGACAGTCGGCTAGACCAGCTCTAAGGAAGCTGCACTGGCTGCAGATTCAGTCCAGAGTTCGCTTCAAGGCCATGTGCTTGACCCATGGTTCTATTTGGAAAACTGGACCTGCCATCACTCATCCCTTCGTTACAGCCCATCATCCATCGAGGAGTCTTCGTTCCAGCACGGCTTTCCTCGCAACTACGAGGAAGATCCACAGATCCAGATGGGGCGGCCGCTCCTTCTCCTGGAATGCTTCTATGCTTTGGAACTCATGGCTTCCCCTCTCCACAGGGAATCCAACCTCCAGATCTTTCGCCGTCTCTTGACAACTCATCTCTTTATGAACACCTTCTAACCGGTTTTGCTCTGCTCCCCAGTCTGTCCGTCCATAGCGCTACGAGGCTTCAGTGTAGCATGCGCTTCACAAAAATCCCTTCATTCATTCATTCATTCATGAAGGGGGTTAATGTTTTACTCGAACATGAGCTGCAGGAGAAAGGAGCCGCGGTGGGTACAATAAGTGGTAGTTCACTGTATTGTAACAGCATTCTGCGCAGTTGACAAGGTGCCAAGTCACTGCCAGAATACAGCCTGATAGAAGCCCAAAAAAAAGCTGAATGCGTTATCCTGCCGCAGGTAACTAATTATATACCTCACGCTTAAAATGAAACTGAAGATAACAAGTACAGCCAGAACCCCCGCCCCCGCCCCCTCACCCCCCCACTCCCACCACCTATCCGGCGGAGGGCACCGATTACGCTGGGCAATGAGCGTCCCTCCCTCGGGGCCAGGCAAGCTACAAGAGATCATTTGTCAAGGTGACCTTAAAACATACAGCAGGCATGTACCATTCGGTGAAAAAACAGAGGGTTGCGCCGGGGACTGTGCCTCCGCACGCGCCCGCGGTGGAACGAGGCCGAGGCAAGGACAAAGCGCAGGCAGGAGCGCCATTACAGAGAGACTCCAATAAAGTCGCATTCCGGTGACATCCGAAAACTAATGTCCACGGGGGAAGGCAGCGCGCGGGTCCCGGATCGATCCGGAGTGCGGCTGGCAGCAGCGGCAGGTGCGCGCTGATTAGCTCAGGGGCATTAGCTCATCAATGGAAAGCTGGCGGGGCGCCCGTTGATAAATGAAAGCGCCACATGGGCACAATATGCTTCAAACCTGCATAGCACATGCAACGCGTTAACTAAGGTGGGAAGGACGACGGCCATCTTTAGTGCTGGAATATGGTAAACATTAAACACGTTCACAGTAACCAATGACGACCAATCGGGTTAGGGCCGCGGGTCCCCACAATAAATAACGTACAAATGGTGTAATGATTAGACAACGTGGCTTCATCCCTGCCAGGTCACATTAGAGTCTCATCCTTCCACGTCATAACTAAATTAAATTAGATTCGATCACATGCACATAGGGCACTCGAGCGGCCTTTGAGTAATACATTATTACATTTATTTATTTAGTAGCAGCAATACAAATTGTAATTTAAGTGTTGTACGCAGTTAACAATAATTGATACGTACAACAATAATGGATGGGTTTTGGTCATTTAAATCAACCAAGTAATTTGGGCCTCGATGGTAGATGCAGGGGTAGAGACAGACAGATCATCACAGTATATATCGTATCTAGTTAGATGCAGTAATAAACTTTAAAAAAACAAGTGTTTTTGTGCTAAAGCTTCATTCTCGTAAGAGGTTATGATATGAAAAGGGTGGCTGCCTGCTTAAAGGAAAATTCACATTTATTAGAATGTCGAGAGGAGTGCTAGCCAATCAAGATGCTCAGAATTGCTACTTTAACTGCCTACTAAAAGCAGGCGCAACATACAATTGCCTTTCTAGACACACAGAAGGAAAAGAGTGGGTGATCAGGCTGGCAAGTCCATTTGCTGATATAACTGACCTTACAGCAGGCAATTAACACCAGTTATTGCGCCTTTTCCTACTTATACGCCCTGCTTTGGACTCAAGACACACATCAGATGAGGACCAATAACCGGCATTATTGACTATCTCCAAGAACAGTAATGAACATTGGATTTCTTTAAGAGGTTCTAACGAAACAGCAGAAGTAAAATAATGAAATTGGTAATGCCTTCAAAAAACACAATATTTGGTTCTGACAAACTATTCTCTTGAATACAGACCAGAGTGGTCAACATATTCATTTACAAACTCGGTCAGTATGGCAGCTCAGTTGGCCAGGCTGTGGCTGAGCATTTATTCAACTCAAAACTTCATCTTTTGAATTTTAATTAAAAGGACTACTTTTCAGTAGGATAATAAATTATTATTTGAGCACACTGAAGCAATTCAAGTATATCATATTTTTCACTTATCCATAGCAGTTTTCTGAAAAATGCTTCAGTCCATTTTGGTTGAGTAAGAGAGTTCTCATGAAGTAGGTGTACTTGCAGTCTAACACACAGGAGCTTAGCTGATCTCCAAGGCCCCCATTAAGAATGGCCTGGTTAATTATGATAGGTGTGGTAACTCGAGATACTGCACACATTGCAATTAAGTGTTAATCAATCAATACCACAATCCAATTGTTTTCCTCCAATCAGGTCAACCCTGCTTAACTTTATTGGCTGAAAACGCCCAATAATTACTGTGACATGTGGATTTTGGTGCATTCAGTACCAAAATCTGCAGTTTATTTCCCATATTGGGTGACAAACTCAGAAGTTAGATTTTTTTTTCCAGACCGGGTAAATTACAAAGAAGCGGCGTCTGATTTTGGCTGGCCCCATAAATAGCGGTCAAAACACCAGACCACTCTTAATGTTAGTTTTAGGTTTAATTTATTTGCTGTTATTATATAATGCTCTGGCTACATAACAGCAACTTTATAACACTTAAGAATGTATCCTAATTGACTTGTACCAGTTGAAATATCTAAAGAGAGCACATTAAAGTAATACAAGTATTTTAAAGGAACCCCCACAGATGTAAAGTACTAATAGCACAGCAAAGATAAAATGCGGGTCACATCGTGACAATTAGCAAGCACTGGTAAAGCGACTTCAAACCCCTGATCAGCAGAGCACATGCGCCCGCTCCATAGCAGGAAAGCACTAACTGAGAAGCATGCATTACACCAGGGAGTTATTTTCAAACTCTGGATTGATGAATGTGCCCTTTTATATTTAAAGCACAGCAAGGGGGCTTTTGAGCTATATGAATAGATTGCCCCATGACAAGGGAGTCGCTTGGACACGGGATATAAACAACACAGCTGACGTCTGGAAGGACTTCTCGGGCAATGAAGAAGAGAGATACTGCACTCTGATCAATAACAAACCCGTAGTGTCTGCTAAACCTCGATTAAAATACTCCACAAATTAAGGATGTCAGGACGAAGATAATCTTATGCAATTTACATATATTCACAGCCATCCAGGGACATGGATAAGACTGGATGGCCCATTTAGGACATTTCGATCAGCCATGGGGGTGATCCTACAGAAAACAATCATTGGCAAAAATCAGTAGCTATGACTATGTGATCATGAAAACAAAGGCTGTTTACAAGCACTGCATGCATAAATGCTTTTAATCACATTAAAACTAGATCTACTGGGCTTTGACAAAGCTGTGAAAAAGTACCAAAAAGGATTTCTCGCTCTTTATAAAACAAATATGAGATAACGGACTGAATGAGGCAAACAGCCAAATGATGGAATGGACTATTCGGGTGTTGTTAGATTTGGGGGTCTCTAGTTGGCACAGGTAGGTACTTGTGACAAATAGGGACCCTTGCCTCTAGTCAGGGTAAGGGGGTACACTCCTAAAATAACCCCTGCTCACCCCCTTGGTAGCTTGGCACTAGCAGACAGGCTGATCTCAGAGGCAGTGTGTAAAGTATTTGTGAACACATACAGTAATCAAGTGACAACACTACAAATGGACACCACACAGGTTTTATATAAAAAAGAAGTATTCTTTATATAGACTGAACACAAAACCACAAACGACAAAAATCCACAATACTGTACTTAAAATGGTAGTTTTAGCTTAGTTCTCTTTAGTTCTTAAAATGCGACACTAAGTCAATGTACCTTACGATGCGTCACGCTTCCACAACGAAAGTGTTGCAGAAATAAAAATGCGGCAAAGATCCGGTGCAAAGAAATAAAGACGTGAAGTTCTTCCTGATGCGGCACGCTTCTCCGATGTTGCGAGAAGTCTCGACTTGATGCGTCAGCTGCGACACCGTTCAGTGATGCGACGACAGCGGCTTTGGCGGCGACATTCTTCTCAGACGATGCGAGACGCTTCCGCTCGATGTGACAACTGCAGCGGCGATACCCTTGTTCAGTGATGGGACGACAACAGCTCTGACGGTGGCACGCTTCTCGGTGGATGCGAGGCTCTTCTTGTGATGCGGTGCAATGCGACAGCTACAGCTGCGACATCCTTACTCAGGGATGCGACAGCAGCGGCTACGACGGCGGGACACTTCTTTTTTGTTGTGAGACGCTTCTCTAGATGCGGTGCAATGCGTCAGCTACAGCGGCGACATCCACGATGCGGCGGCTGCAATGGAGAGATGCTTCTTCGGGGTTGAGGGACGTTTCTTGAGATGCGGTGCAATGCATCAGCTACAGCGGAGACATTCACAATGCGACGTCAGCGGCTGCGACGCCGACACGCTTCTCCCTCTTGAGTCGCGCTTCCAGCTCCCTGCGCCACGCAGTCCCTCAGAAGGCCCAAAACAGCAGCAGGCACTTCCAACGTACTCTGGGGAGCTGCTGGTTGAAGTCTGTTGTCCCTGAGACCTCAGCAGGAGGAAAGCTCTTTTCTCAAGCCCTTGGAGATCCCACACAAGTTGAAATAAAGCACACAAAGTTCCTTTCTCCTTTCTTTGGCAGTCAGGCAACCACTGCAGGCCAATCCCATAAGCAGCACTTCAGCTTAGGGATAGTCTCTCCTCAGTTTCTTCAGGTCCCTCTCCTCAGCAAAGGTTTCTTCTTCTCCAAAAGTGATCTAAATTCTTGGGATATGGGTCCCATTACTTATACCCCAAAATCCATTGTCCTCTGAGGGTAGAGGGGCCATTGCCTAGTCCAAACCAGTTCTGGAGCGCTCTGTTTACATGACTCCTCCTTTCCTTTCACAGCGCAGGGCAGCGCAGGGCAGAAACATCAGACGCCCCACAGGAGGTGGAGCCACCATTGTGGAGGAAAGGCACAGCCCTGGAGCACTCTGTTGACAGGACACCAACTCTCCTTTCACACTGCAGGGCAGATACATCAGACACACCACAGGAGGTGGAGCCTGCATTGTGGATGGAAGGCACAGTCCTATTCAGGTCCCAGGTGCAACTCCTGCCTCTCATCTAGATGCAGATCTCTCTATTCACCACTGGACTGACACACTCTGTCTCCTGGAATCCCCCAGCTCTGTCACTCAAACTCCAGACAAGGAATACACTACCTAGCAGAGGCAGGCTTGGATAGTTAGACAAGAAAATACCTACTTTCTAAAAGTGGTATTTTCAAACACAGAATGTTAAACCCAACTTCACTAAAAGATGTATTTTATCATTCAGAGTTCAGGCATACTAAACTCGAATTTCTACCATGGTTTCTGAGTCAGTTAGGATTATAAAATGTAATAATCTAACTGCCCATTCTGGCCTATGGAGAACAGATAGCCTTGCAATAATGAAAAACGAAAATGGCTGTAATTCACTATTAGGACATGCCACACACACCAGGGCATTTCCTACCTTATACTTACAATGAACAAATGCCCTTGGGCCTACCACAGGGGTGTCTGATATGAAGAAAAGGGAAGTTTTAGGGACTGGCACGTGGGTGCACTTGCCCAGTCAGCATGGCAGTACCAGACTGCACACAGGCTCTGCAATGGCAGGCCTTAGACACACTTTTACAGGTTGCTTCTGTAGATGGCATACCCAGTGCTACAAGCACACTAGCAGCATTTGGATTACCAGCCCTGTGCACGGTACTAGGGTCTGACAGGTAAACCAAACCAGCCAATCATGGAATCACTAATTCATACAGCAATTTACAATAGGGAGAGCATATGCCTTTTAGCACTGATCGGCAGTGGTAAAGTGCCCAGTCATAAAACAGCCAACAACAGGTCATAAAAAATAGAGGAGGCAAAAAGTTCAGTGATGACCCTGCAAAAAGGACCAAGTCCAACAGGTGTCAAATTGTACGTCATGAATTCCAATAGTAGCTCTTCCTTCAAAGAGGAATGATAGCCCAAACAGCCAACAGAACGAGGTAAAAGTAGTACTCATTTAGGTGGAGCCGAAGCCCACTCTCCATTTATTATAAAGAATTCAAGAATACAACGGAGTACCACAAGTAGATACACTGTCAAGCCAGACATCAGAAGGCTACGTCAAGGGCGGAGGATCCCCACGCCCTTTTCAGACACAGGAAGTTTGTGCGACTGAGCAAAGGTCAGCCTGACAGACAATCTTCCTGTTCGGGACTGGCAGACCACTGCTATACATGTGCTAAATAAGTAGGCACCGAGTTGCCCGAGATGAAAAATTTCTGGCTCAAAGTCCAGTGGGCGTGACCTCTTCAGCCCAGTAAAATCCGCAGTCAGCCTCCCACTCATGATGGAGGGGTAGCATCACTGGTAGACGCAGGCCTTGGCACTTTCGTTTTAGGCCTGAAGCACCCAGGGCTGAGTGTCTATCAGTGATTCTTGTTAAAGAGAGGGATGAGGTCAGCGACTCACTGGCTTCATCCCGCTCTATGATGAGGTGAGGCAGGTCCTCCTCTCATTGGCTGACTTTTGACAAGATTAGCCAATGATGTAGGACGGAACCAACTATTCCATTGCAACACATCTCATGACAACGCAGCTGTTACAAAGCGAATGCCTTTACCACGCACAGCCTTTACAATGCATGCCTTTACAACAAATTCGGTTGTAAAAGCACGAATGGTAAAGGCATAGGTGTGGTAAAGGTTTCACCAGTAAATAGAAGTATTTTACAGGTAAGTAGTTTAGCTACCATACATAGTCCTGTTTAGCATTTTAGTTTTTGATCCATAGCTGTAACTTCTCAGCTAAACAATTTCCTGGAAATGTATTTTCACCTTGGTGCCTTTTTGTGTTTTTTTACCGGTTTGTTTATAGGGAGGCCGCAGGCCTGGGAACCAATGCTGCGGCCCACAGAGATTTCCCAAAATAGATGCCTAATTTAAGGGTTTTGTACTGTGCAGCTGGCATCTGGCAATCACGATTTCATTTTTTTTTAATTTGGTTAAGACAAACCATCCATCTTGCAGTAAGAACTGTGCATAGAACGGTAGTACATATGGGGTTATTCCCAATCAAACAAGGGAAGCTTTCCTTTGTAAAACTCCTTAGCATCGCTGAGTGACATTAGCACACTTTTAGAATTGCTGCAGAGTGGTAATATACATCAGTGGTAGCAAGTGCACTTACAAAGATACCTAGGAGATAACAGGAGGGGCAAAGAATTTTGCCCAATGTGCCCTGTTTTGACTTGTACTGTGAGAGACTGCAGTTATTGAGTTGCCACCAAAGATTTGTAAGTGAACACAAGGTCTTCAATGAGATTGTGGTAAATTTTTATTGTAAATGGGACCCACAGACCTGTCAGATTACCCTGAATCAGCGGTGTGTTTTATCTGTACACAACCGCCGTCTCCGTGCAACCACTAGACCGTGATCTAGTTTGTATCTATGTGGTGAATAATGTGATAAGACACCCTGGATGAGTTTACATAGTGTGCATCATTGACTTCCATGTGGTCTGTAGAAAAGATTAAAGTTCTTTATACATTTTCTCGCAGATCATTTTCTCGGTACGACAGCAGTAGAATACTACACTATTCTAGAGATCTATGGAGGATAATTGTATCGTGTTACGGGGCTGTTAAAAAAAATAAAAAAATAGGAGAAACTCTGAATCTGAGCTATGGTTATTCTGGAGTATCGTTCTGGCCAATGTAAGAGCTCACTGAGCTAATCTATTTGCGCAAGGTGATGTGGCACCTGCCATTCACATATCTGAATCTGGAGGGTACTGACTGACCCTACATTTCATCTTGTTGAAATTGTCAAAACTGAGAACCAAAGAGTTTGGTAATAGGAACACCTAGTTGTAAGAGAAAACCCTACATTAAAAATGTAATCCTCAATGCCTGTGGCAATTATTAAATACCAAATATTCGGTATATTTCTATCATTCATGTGCGTCTCCTCTCCTCCCGCCCCTTCACCCCCCATCCCCATCCCACCCAGACTAAAACTCAGGACTCTGAACTGGCGTTTGCATGGTCTCTTACTACCTTGTCTTAAGGGGCTGCTTTAATTGTACGGGTATTGCTGGCAATATTTTTCTTTCAGACTGATTTTCAGTACCGCAGTGGCGGCCTTTAATGTGCAGTATGGGTGAGATGAGCCCAAACGTACACTGTTTCGCACACACCCAAACACTCACAGCACATATGCAGGCATACAGCAATTCACAGCTTGCACTCACAAATACACAAACATTCAAACATGCACACAGCAGACATTTAGAAACAAAAAATGGACCATAGCAGTGATCTCTGATGCTAGTGGGGAGCCTCTGTAGTTTCGTGGTAAAGGCGTATGCTCTGTAAAAAAATGTGTGGTAAAGGTTATGCACGGTAATGGCATTTACGTTGAAACAGCATGCATTACAGCGGAATGTGTGGTTCAGTCATTCATCCCTAAACAACTACAACAACATCCCACTTACACTTTTTACCCCATAAACATCACACAATATAATCGATAGTGTACACAGATCAGTTCCTGCAGCCAAGCCGTAGAAAAGTCAAATACACAAGGTCCATCAATGTAGAGTCCCATGCCAGCAACGTACATGAAAAACTGGGCACGAAGGAGCGGCCCGACATTGTACCAGCAATTCATGTTCCATATTGAGGCCTACGGTACAACAGCATGTACAGCACACATAGTATGTCCTGTAGCTGCGTCCTGCAACTACTAGGCTGAGGGAGTAGCCTTCAGCAATACCTGGTACTATGTACCCTAGCATTTTTATAGGTCTGTAGAAAATTGTCAACAGATATTTAGTATCATTTAAGCCACGTTATGTGTAAAAGATTGGCCTAGAATGTACACTGCTCAGCCGCTTCGGTATGCACAAACTGCAGTCAGAAATTGAAAAATGTAAGGTGCTGAGTATTCTCCATTTTAATCTGGGGGCAGGGTGTGATCTCCCCCACTTCAGATAAATCACTCCAGATAACATATGCAGAACTACACAACTACAACAGAACTCAATCAATTTGGTCTACTGAACAATGGGCTCCCAATCTAGGGGACTACCCTCAAACGGTATTCAAGGTCCATAATTTAGGTTTACTCTAGATCAAGAGCTTTCGCTCCCCCAATCAAGTTTGTAAAGTATCAACTGTTTTTACAGTATTAACATCTCCAAAAATATCCTTCCTTTTCCTTTCTACATTTTCTGGCCATCCAGACAATAGACTCATGCCTCAACTATTGCAATTCACTCAATTGGGGGCTTCCCCTGTACTTCACACAACTCAGTCAGGATTAGAATTCAGCGTCCCATCTTACGTTGAGGATACAACTCGCCCAACTTGCACCCCCCCAAACAAGTCCTCCGTCTACAATCACCAGAAGCAAAGCATTAGCTTCCTCTTGCCAAGTGATTTGCCGGCTGGATCTGTCACAAATCTCTCCACAGTCATGGCCCTGAATTCACTTGCAAGCTTTTCTCCTTTGTACCATCCCGTTCACACCTTGCACTTCATGTCTGCATATTTCCTGGATATTTCCAGAATCAAGAAAATTCAAAGGGGTGATCTTCTGTCGCCTTAACTGCCAAGACATGGTATCCTTTTCCCCTGTTCCAGGACTCTTCGGCTAACCACTTAACTTTCAGAAAGCTCCTGAAAACTTATCTGTTCCATAATTAATTGAGCCCCTCTTCCAGCATTATCAAAACACCAGGACACCCCAACATTAAAAATACTTACAAATGATAAAATAAAAACAACGGATCATTGTATTAGCAAAACATCAGAGCAACATTCCCAAAAACTAAAAGGTACTACAATTTACGACAAAAACATACTCCGACTGGTACAGCTTGCAGAACATTTAGGATGTCCATCCCTCCTGTCTAACCAAGGAGTGACATGCTCCAATACCAGTTCACTTTCTTGAACCGGAAAGTTTGCTGGGGCCAATCTCACCGCATAATCTTTCAATAGAAATCAATAACTCTTTCCATGCTCATGACGAACTGAGCTTGTCATGAGCCACGGCGCTCCGGTGCTGATGACTAGCTCAGCTCGTCATGAGCCGTGGAACGCTCGCATGCGGGGATAATTCCCCTGCTGTGCTGAGCGTTCCACGGGAACAGGTGTGGTCATGACGAGCTGAGCTCGTCATGAGCACAGGAGCGCCGTGCCTCATGATAGCTCAGCTCGTCATGAGCATGCGGGCGCCGTACGCGCCCCCCTCCCCACCAGCACAGCGGGAAAATACCCCCTGCAGCGAAGGGGATAAACTATGCACTGACAAGTAAGGAACCAGTTACAGTAATATAACTGTATTCACACATCAGTTAGGCAACACGTGCCAACACACAGATATTCAGGGCAAAATTGATATTCAATGGATGTTATTTAATCTGACACTAATTTGAAAAAACACTGGTCTATATAGACAATCTTCACAAAGAATATATATTTTTTTCACTGCCGAGTGAACATTACACAACTTACCGACCTGTTCATACTACAAACCACCATTTCATACTACAAATGAACAGGTGCAGCCTTATGGAACAGCACCATTCTTTTTTTTTTTTTTTAAACCTTTATTTATGAAATGCACGTTACACAGCGTCTGCCTACAACCCCTCAGGGCCGGCCGCTATGACACATATTGAAAGAATAAAGCAGGACAGTACACTTGTGAGACGATCACTGAGCACACATTATAGTGTGGAGCATAAAACAGTACTTAAAGGATATCAAAGGTTTAATTTTATGATTTTGTCGAAGAAAAACAACAAACACAAACACATGGCATCATACTGGCAAGGGTCATAAAAGGGGGGGGGCAAAGGGAAGGAGTACATATAGGAAGGAACGAATCTGACGAGGGGGGGTGATCATGAAGGAAGAAAGGATACAGGTGATATGGGAAACCGAAACGGAACGCCAATCATGGGGAGGAGGGGACAGGAACGTCATAAATCGAGTGGAGGGGAACAAATATCACCACGGTACGAATTCCACTGTGCCCAAACCCTGGACCATTTCCTGGGGTGACCCCGTGCCTCGTACACCGTCTTTTCTCGAAACATGCACCAGTCCATGTTATCTTTCCAGGCGCTGAGTCGTGGTGGCCTGGCGGAGCCCCAGAGCTGAGCTATGTCCCTCTTGGCAACCATGTTGCCCAGAGTGACCCAGAACGTCTGAGCGGCAGTACAGTCCGTAGGCTCCCACACATTGAGCAAGCAGCGCCGTGCCTCAGGAAGGAGGGGGACTCCATTGACACGTCCCATCACATCATGCACCCTGGACCAAAAGGCCGAGACAACCGGACATTCCCATAGAACATGAAGAAAAGTACCATCCATACCACACCCACGCCTACACCGTCCATCCGTCGCAAGCCCCATTCGCACCAGTCGCATACCAGTTACATACACACGGTGGAGGATCTTTAGCTGGACAAAACGAAGTCGGGCCGGAATAGCCACTGCCTTAGGGGAAGAAACAGCCGACTGCCAATCCTCATCGTCTAATTCAAGCCCGTCCTCCGTCCAGGAAGCACAAAGTTTCCCCAGCTGGTCAGCCCTGTTGTTAATGAGCTTCCTATATATTAAGGAAATCGTACTATCAGGGACGTGGCCGTCTAGGATACGATCCTCAAGTGGGGAGGATTGCGGAATATCAGTCCCGGGGGGAAAGGCTGAGGACAAGGCATGTCGAACCTGCATATACCGAAAATGCTCCCTATCATCAAGCTTGTATTCCAGTTTTAGGGCTTCAAAGGACTTCACAGTGCCCCTGGCCCAAAGATCCTCCACCTTACTGATCCCAATCATGTCCCACCTGTCAAACCCTTTCGTCTGCCAAAGGTTGCCCAATCGATCAGAGTCGTACAGTGGGGTCATACGTGTCAACTTGCCACTCCAGCCGGTAGCCACAGTTGCATCCCTCCAGGCCCGCACCGCACACTTCGTAGGACCCGTAAGGAGACTGATTGGTGACTTCGAGTACAAAGCCCTATTGAAGTTGCCACCGGGCAGTAAAAATTTGTCCAGGGCAAAGGCAGGAGCGGGTTCCGATGAATACGTTACGTGATTAATGGCGCTCAGGTGCGAGGCCCAGTAGTATCGTTTGATATCTGGCAAAGCGATACCGCCGTCGTACCAGGGAAGGGTGAGCTTAGACAGCGCAATACGGGCACGACCGTCCCAGATCAATTGCCGCTGTAGACTTTCGATCTCGCGGAAGCAGCGAGCAGGGACCGGGTCGAAGAAATTCTGCAACGCATAGAGAAATCGAGGGAGCGACATCATTTTAAAGAGCGCCGCTCGGCCCAGCGGAGACAAGGGCAATTCACGCCATCGCCTCACATCCTGTTTAAGACGACGGAGCGGAGCATAAAGATTCCGTTCATAACGCACCGCAGAAACCGTAGAGACATAGATCCCCAAATATTTAAAACCGTCCTCCGCTACCAGAATTGGAAACCTACGAGGCAACGGCGGCAGAACCCCGGCTATAACATATACACAGGATTTGGTCTAATTGATGACCAATCCGGAATTCTTACCGAAGGATGTAAGAACGTCGAAGAGCACGTTCAAGGACTTTTGAGGGGAAGTAAAATAAAGGAGGATGTCGTCGGCATACAGTGAGACGCGATCTTCCAGATCTGGCGCCCACCGGATCCCTTTAATCGAAGGTTCCCACCGGAGCCATGCCGCAAGGGGTTCAAGCGCCAGTGCAAACAGAAGCGGGGAAAGCGGACATCCCTGACGGGTGCCGCGTCCCAATGGGAAGGGGTCAGAGCTTCTGCCATTAACCACGACCTGGGCCAGCGGTTGTTCATAAAGAAGCCTGACCCACACAATAAAAATAGGGCCGAAGCCGAACTTGGAGAGGGCCGCCCAAAGATAAGGCCATTCAATGGTGTCAAAAGCCATCGTAGCGTCCAGGGAGGCTACCACCGCAGGCTCCGTGAGGGTTGCAGCTCTCGCGAGAACACCATGAAGCCTACGCAGATTCAGGGCCGTGTTCCTATGTGGTATGAAGCCGGATTGATCCGGATGGATCAGGGCACAAATCACCGTCAACAACCGATTGGCCAGAACCTTGGCAAGGATTTTAGGTTCTTCGTTTAGCAGGGAAATGGGGCGGCAGGAGGTACAGCGATCACGAGGCTTGCCATCCTTATAAATGACCACTATAGTGGCTAGGCGCTGTTCAAGCGGAAGGACTCCTGCCTCGAACGCGTCTAGAAACATGCTGCGCAGATGGGCGGCCATCTTGTCTGGACGAAGTTTGTAAAGCTCGATAGGCAAACCATTGGGCCCAATCGACTTGCCAGAGCGCAGGGATCTGATAGCAAGGGCAATCTCATCCACCGTAAAGGGAGCCTCCAGAGCCAGACCCTCCTCCTCCGAGATACAAGGAAGAGCTATATCACGCAACAGTAAACGGGAATCAGCCTCATCACGATCACTCACCGGGGTATAAACCTTCCGGAAATGATCAACAAAACAGTCAACAATCTCACCGGGGTCAGACACACATTCACCAGACTCACGAACAATGATGGGTACAACACGATTAGCTCTTTCAGCCTTATCCAGCCACGCTAGGAGTTTGCTAGCCTTGTCACCCACATCATACAGCCGGCCCAACTGATTCGCTCGCATCAACTTAGCAGCATCGGTCACACAAGCCTTGTAATCCGCCTGTTTAAACTCCAGAGTATGTAAAAGCGCAGGTGTGTCATCCCCACCCTGCTCACTTTCAAGTGCTGTTATTTCAGTCTCAAGGGCCAGCACGGCCTCCCTCTTAGCCCTCCGCTCAGCAGCAATAAGAGACAGTGCGGATCCCCGAATGACCGTTTTAAAGGCCTCCCAGAGAACTGTAGGGGAGGTCACCGAACCCACATTGTCATCGAAATAACAGTCAATAGCCTTCACCAAGTCTGAGCGGAGCCGGGGGTTCCGAAAGTGCCAGGGGGGAACAGGGGGAACTCTGTTACCAAATAGACCACCCACAGAGATCTTAATCAGCAAGGGGGAATGATCCGAGATACCCCGGGGGAGATGACGAACTTCCCGTACCAAGGATAGGGTAGAAGCCAGCATAAAGAAGTAGTCTATCCGAGAGAGGCTGCCATGCGCACCAGAGTGGAAGGTATACTGCGTCTGGGTGGGGTGCAGCGAACGCCAAACATCCACCAGACCAAAAGTTTCAGTCATATCATTGAGCCACATCTGGGACTGCGGCAGAACTCTAGGGGGCAGTCGATCACATTCACCAGACATCACAGAGTTAAAGTCTCCATCCATGATCAGCAAACCATCGGGGAGACCAAGAAGAGTCTTGCCAAGATCGGCGTACGTGGTGGCCTGCAGCCCCGGGGGGATATAAACAACCACCAACACAATTGGCTTCCCTTCCCATCTCCCCGAAACAGCAGCATATCGTCCTCGATCATCTAGGACAACATCATCAATCTCAAGGGCCAGGGAGGATTTAACCATTATACCCACTCCCCGGGAGCCGGAGGTGAAACCGGCGTGGGCGGCCAAGACCTTTACAGGCATTACCAATCAAGTGGGTTTCTTGGAGGAACACAACATCAGGGGCATGACGCCTTATGAATTGTAACACAATGCCGCGTTTAATCCTGTCACCCAAACCATTGACGTTCCAAGAAAGAACCTGCATCTCACCCCCCCCCATCCCAGGAAGAACGACCCAACCCAACCCCCTCCCATAACCACAGATCCAGCATGCTTGCAATCAGTAATATACCATGAAAAGAGAAAGAGAACAGAGAACAGAAAACACACAACACAACCAAGTCCCCACCAACCCCCCCCAACCAAGAACCTGTTACAACGCCCCCCACCCTGCACCCCTGCTGACTAGAAGCCACCCCAAACTGCAGTGTGCCTGTCGCCCCATCTGATCTACACAAAGAAACCCCCGAGGAGGAAGGGAGAAACCACCCGTACCCGCACCACCACGGGCACAATCATGAAGCATACAATATAGGTTACTCTGTAAAGTTCACAGTCTCAAGTCGGACCTCTGGGGCCCCAAGTTAAACCTGGGCCGTCGCACCACCTTCCGCGCCGCCGGGGCCTCCGCTCTCGGTGTCATCTTTTGGCAACGAATCCAACCAGTCACTAGCACGATCAGGCTGATCGAAAAAATAGGCACGTTCTCTGTACTCAATCCGCAAGCGAGCAGGAAACAGCATTGCGTATTTCAGTCCCAAATCCCTCAGGCGACGCTTCACTCCAAGGAAACCAGAACGTTGCCGTTGCACTTGGGGGGTGAAATCAGGATAAATCGAGACAGAGTTATTATTGTACTTCAACGGGCCGTGTTTACGAGCGTGCTAAAGGATAGCGTCTCTGTCCCGAAAGTGAAACAGTCTAGCGATGATAGGCCTCGGAGGGCCCCCTGGCTTCACCTGACCGCCTGGGAAGCGATAGGCACGCTCGACCGCAAAAAACCTGCTGAGACCTGCGGGAGCGAGTTTAGCGACAATGAGTTCCTCGACCAGTAGATCGATCGAGGCGGCACCATTGTCTTCCGGCACTCCGACAAAGCGTATGTTGTTCCGCCGGGCCCTATTATCGTAGTCTTCCATGCGTTTGAGCAAAAGGTCATGCGAGGAACACAAATTCCCTATCTCAGACTGTGCCTCCGCCATGTCCGTCACCAAACTCGATGCCTTTAAGTCCAATGCCTTGACCCTCTCGTTCGTCTTGGCCAAATCGGCACGAATAAGATTAACATCCACTGCCACCGTGTCTATCTTGGACACGATGGCCTCGTATTGTTGACTCATATTGGCCTTGAGGCCTGCAATGGCGGCCAACAGGTCTTGAAGGGACACTTCTGAGGAAGACGACATGTCTGTCTTCGGGTCCTCCAAGCCACGACTGGCAGCGCCGGGGGAACCTCTCGGCTGGGTATAGCGCTTGATCATGTTGGACTGGATCGACCCCCCGCGAGTATTGGTCTTCCTGCGTTTCTCCGCCTCGGGTTTCGTCGCCATGTTGTATTCAGCACCGGCCAGGGACACCCGGGTGCCGCTGAGTGGTGACGAGTCTCGAACCCCAAAAAGTCTGGTTTCACGAGAAAATGTCACGGGCCACCTAGCCGGCACAGAGAGGGAAAGCGTTCACAGTGAGAGCAGTAGACCAGGATGAAGTAGCAAGTCCCAAGGAGTCCGAGACGAGAGGGCTGGAAACCGAAAGTGAAAGTGGCAGACCACCGGTGGAGCAGATGCCAGGCAGCCGTTGTTGCATTACAGCTCGGCCATACTAGGCAGCAGAGACACCGGTCTCGTCGGGGATTAGGCCAGAAAGTTGGAGACGATGCAAAAATGGTCCCCGAGGTCCGATCTCGGCCAAAAAAGGATCGATAGTATCAGTGAGAGTAGCACTTCAAAAGCCCGTCGAAGTGATCAGGATAACTGCAGGATAAATCAAGAAGGGCGGCGCGGGTCTCAGGAGCTCTCTGCTCACGCGACCATCTTGGATGCCCACGTAGCTCCTCCCCCAACAGCACCATTCTTAACCCCTTCCATGCTGATGACGGAACCGCTCCGTCATCAGCTACAGTTGAGCTGTGCTGATGACGGAGCGGTTCCGTCATGGCCCGGCCGCCGCGCCTGCGCGTCGCTGATTTCGCGCCTGCGCGGGCGTTCTAATGAGCGGGGCGGGTCATGACGGAACCGCTCCGTCACCAGCACAGCTCAACTGTAGCTGGTGACGGAGCGGTTCTGTCACCAGCATGCGGCGGCCGCGCGGCCGCCCCGCCCCTTTAGCGCTGCGGCGGAATAGCCGCCGCAGCGAAGGGGTTAATCGATCTCAACACCAACACACTACTATTCCTCAAAGACAGACGGCTGATGGGCGATATCAACTTTCACTAGAATTTTAAGAATGCTGCAGTAACTACACTATCCCCATTCATGCAGAATAATAATTTGTTCAGAAAAACACATGCAATGTAATGTGGCATTTATAAAGCGCTGATTGCCACTTCGAAAGGAGCATCCTGGCACTGGCTGGAGGTGAGAGGGGGCTCGGGGAATTCTTAGATGAGTGAAAGGCAGAATTCGTCCGAGGCACAGGAAAAACAGGTTTTCAGTGCCTTTCGAAATTGGGTTTCTGTTTTTTGCAATCTTAAATGAGTTGCAGCAGGTTCCAGGCTTTGGTCCCCAAAGCGGCCACTGTTTTTCCTCATTTAATTTTACATCTAAAACTGAGTGGATTAAGTAGGTTGGCTGACGAGGACCTAAGGGTCCTGGTTGTGATGATGGGGGTGAACCGTGCTGAAAGGTACTTTGGTCCCAGTTTTGAGGGTGGCTCTACAGGTGATTAGAAAGATTTTAAAGAGTATCCTCTTGGGCAGTGGTAGCCAATGAAGGACTTTTAAATCCGCTGAAGCCGAGAACCTCCATGGAAGTTTTAGAACTAGATGGGCCACAGCGTGTTGGACGACTTGGAGTCTTTAGTGTGGATTTGTTAGCTCCTGCCAGAAGGCTGTTGCATTCATCACAAAGTACTGATACTCAAGTGGGGCGCAGGGGATGCATGTGGCCTGCCTGGCCTTTACACTGGACCCTGTGGTGAACAGCAGCCCTGGGCTGCTGTTGACTGGACTCAGCACTGAGATTAAAAAGAAGTTAAATAAACAGGCATGCCTTTATTTGAAGGTTAATTGACGCTAAAGAAAGTAAGTAACTAGGTTGTCCTGCATCTCTTAACTTTAGGAACCCGTTCATTTTTACAGACCTCCTGCAGCAACAATGCAAAAATTTTGTACAGCACACATCCTACAATCATGTTTTACGAGCTCCTACTATATGTGATAATGAAGAAAAAAGAAGAAAAGTGAAATAAAACAATCGCCTAGATTCTCAAAATTAGTAACGGGGGGAAGCTGGGATTAAACACTGGATGTATATACTTTGCTTCCCCTAGACCCGCCTTGATGCCAAGCAGCCCCATAAGAATATCCCCCTGCAGACATCAAAGTGGCCCCTAGTCACACCACAGACCAAACTTTGTGGCCAGTAGGAAACGGTCTGTGAATATTCATATCGTAAAGGAACTACTCTTGATCTAGTTATTGCAGATGTAGTGGTTATACCCATACAAACTCAAGGCCACTGCAAGATAGCATTAACTATTAACATCCCTTACGTAATCCTGTAACTTCAATCAACCTAAGTATGTATAGAGCAAGAATATTGGTTCCATCACCACCACACTGACTCATCTAAAACAATAAAAAACATCATGCATATTCTGGACTTGAACATTTTAACAACCTTATTTTTAATATTATGAACAACTTGGGTCCAACTTCCAAAAAGGATCAAGCAAAACAAGATCTGTGCGAAGGTGGTTGACATGCTTATTAAAGCCAGTGAGAAAGCACATAGCCCCAGAAAAACAAGTGGGAAGAAACCCCATATGCATTCAGACTTAACACCTTAAAGTGAAGGCAATGTTTAAGCATGCACGGTCACTCTTCGGGTCAAAGAAAACATTTTGTTCAATGAATATATATATATATATCACGCTCAATTCCAAAAGGAAAGATGCTACACTCGCAGGGCCACTTCCAAAATATTTATTTGCAAGGCTGGATTTTGGCATGTAGCCTACTTCGAGCTTGCATATGAATACAACAGCACAATTGCGGCAGTCTTTAAAACAGGTAAAGTGATTTCATTGGATGCAGCCTGTAAAGGGAGAAAGAGGACTGTTATATCTCGGACAAATATCCTTACATATCCAGCTCATACAGGGATTATAAAGTCCAAAAGAAACTTTTTGGGAGCACAGAATCTTTGTATTCTCGTCTGCATAACATATAAACAGGGGCCGCTCTAGGCTCATGGCGGCCCTGGGCAGGGAGCATAGGTAGGGGGCCCCAGAAGAGGGGCCGCCTATCACACAATCAGAAACCAGGAGGAACGCAGGCGCGGAGGCCAGTGAAGAGGGGGGTCAGGGTGTTTGGAATTTAATCAGAGCCGGAGGCCGCCAAATCCCTGCCAAGGGCCGCCATGCAAATATGTATCCATCCTCAGCGGAATATTATATTAAGGATATATATGGGCATGACGGCCCCTGGGGTTTGGCGGCCCTGTGCAGGTGCACAGCTTGTACTTGCCTAATGCCGTCCCTGATATAAATATTATGCCGCTGCCTGGGCACACTTCCCAAAAGTCCACAGTCCGTATCATCCTGTGCTGGCAAATACCTGCAGTCCCCCTTGTCCAAGCCGCCAGTTTGATACATATACTCATTATTCTAAATACCTCGTTACACTGCTTTGATGACTCTAATGGAGGGCCCCTCGTCAAACCACAGGGTTTCAGAGCACTCCGCGCAGGAGCTGGTCAAACGGCCGTGTCTCCCCCAGTTTGTATAACTGTCAACACTCGTCAGCGGTGGTGACCAGGTTCCGTTGTGGTGGTGCAAACCCCATTTAATAACACTCTGCTCCACTTTCCACCTTAGGCGTCTGTGGCACTCTTCCTGACAGGTGCACCCATTCATGGAGGTGGATCCATGTCAAACATCACGCTCAATTCAAAAAGGAAACACATTGCACTCGCTGGGCCATTAATATATATACATATATATATATATACAAATACATATATACACACACACACACAGAGCACAATTTAACTAGAAATTATGTATTACGGAAGAAAGCAGTCTGTGCTTGGACATCTTCATTTAAATCTGCCAGCTATTAAAACTTTACACTAATCTGTGTCAGTTTGCTACCCCGGCTGCATATCAGTTCAAGACTCCAGCAATACCGGCTGCACAGTGGTAAAAGGAAATACCTTTTAAAACACAAACAACAACATGCCTGGAAATGTCAACTAGGCCTCAGGCCATAGAAAATGTCAAAGATCCTGGGTCTCATAAGGGGAATTAAAAACAGGAGGACAGTGGAAATTCCCTGCACCCCGTGCACATAACTATGCCAAACGGTGCAAAATCTACCACGGAAAACAAAACAATGCAATATAAAAGAAACAAAGATGAAATACACCGAAACACTTTCAGGACACAATACAAAGTAGGGAACTTATATAGACTACAACCGAACTTCAATCAGTAGACTCTTGCAACACAGTGATGAATAACAGACATCTACGGCACAACATCCATTTCATGTGCAGTGTTCCAAATAAGTTCACTTAAGAGAGTGACGATTACAGAAGAAAAGTGTTCATAGACACAATCACGTTCACCACAATTCACAGTATAAACCAGAGTACAAATCTTAATTGGAACACAACAATATGGAAACTGAGATATAGCACTATAAAAAACAAATACCCCAGACATACATAATTATCTAAAAGGACATTCAAAGAAGAAACAAATATGTATTATAGTTGGAGTAAATTGAAAGTGCTACTTCGAGAAGACAGAAGTTTTGTTTGGGTATATCACATCCATTACACACACGAGTCCCAGTTGACATAGAAAGAAACTTGCAGTCAATTTTAATATGAAATTATTATTTTCCTCCAACATGATGAAGAGTATTGAATACAGCACAGAAACCTTTCCTTTTTGGACTGATTTCATTCGAAAACCTTTCCTTTTTGGACTGATTTCATTCGTACTTGCAATCAAATGCAATCACTTTGAAAATGAATCAAAGGGAGGCACACTCAGTGGATTGGTATAAAGTTAAGGTTCAAACCAAGATTAAATAAAATGTGAAAAAGGAACCTCAAATTGTGAGAAATTCAAATTAACACAAAATTACCTTACCATTTATTAAATGCATAACATTTCTATAGCCTATGTAGAAACAAACCACAAACAAAACAGGCATAAAATATTCAAAAGAAGGGGGGGGGGGGGGGGAGCTACGCAAGCAACCAAGATGGCCGCGTAAGCTCCCGTCTCCGCCGGAATATCCTGTCACTTATCCCGCCACAATGTTTATGAATCTGCCGTGAGATTAATGGTGCTATCCCTAGATCTCTACTTGCTCGGCTGACAAAGATATGTCGAGTGGAAGTTTGCGGCCTAGATCTGCCCGGAAGCCGGGGTCTTGAGTACTGGCCCATCCAGGTTTCAGTTCAACAACATCGGCTGTGGTGGTATGATTGGGTCCGGTCTACCGGTGTGGACAAAGAAAAACATTTCTCTCGCCTCTTCGAATTGATGTGGACGGCGGCGGGCTGTCTTGGTGAAGGTCGGAGGAGGGGCGACAGCCTAACGTTAGCAGTTGTGGACGGAGGCCCTGCCCGGGGACCCGGTAACCGGCCCGCTGGTGTTTGCTGGGTTTGGTTCTCTGCCTGCGGTGGCAGCCCCAGGATACCATCGAAACAATACATAAGTCTCCCTCTGCAGTCGACCGTTTCATATTCGCCCGTTTCCCTCTGAGAGATCGAGCCGCGGGGGGGAAGCGATCATGACCAACACCGACCGAAGAGTGGCTGAACGGACCGCGAGTGGCCCGTCGCTGCGAATGGTGTTGGCGACCATTGAGTCACTTCAGGTGTACGTTGAAGACCGCATTCAGGCGACGATGGAGCACATGGTTGAGATGCTACGAATTGGACCGGACCCTACTCCTCCACAAGAAACAGTGACAACGAGACACCCCATATGGCCACTCTGATGAAGGAAGTAGACCCCCCATTGTGTGAGGTATCGGAGCCTTTGACTAGTGTTTTGGAAGAGGAAAAAAAGTTAAATGCCACCAATGGATTGTTAAACCTGCGATCGTTGCCGACCATGGGAGTGTTAATTAAAGTTCCCTAATCCAGAAACTTTGGATGAGAACTGTTAACGGAATGACACTGCGTCACTTCCCTATGTATCGGAGCCGCTAAGATGGCGGACGAATCAACGCTGGGAGTTCATAACGGGGAACGGAGTCTTCTGTACCTGATGATGTTCACGGCACGTTCGTCCTACTATCTTGTTTTGCATTGAGTTCTATGATAGTTTCTTCGCACTCGGACTGTCTTGTGGAAGAGGTGGTTTATCAGCTGGGGACTCATGTGTCTGCTCAAAAGGGACATGGATGAGATCGAAAGACTGGACTTGACTCAAGTATCGATGGGCACGGGAATTGTTAAACTAATGCTATAATAAGGCTGGGCGGTGCTTGAAGACTCTCTTGTTAAGACACATATTTGTTGTCCGATTGATTGCTTGACTTCAACTTGGGGGTCCTTGGTTCTGGCAGGGGGGGGGCCGGAGCCTGTACGACTATACCCTCCTCCACTTCTCTTCTCTACTTCGGTAGATTTCTTCTTTTAGTACCTAGTTAGTTGGGGCGACAGGCACACTGCTACTGGGGGTTAGGTGATAGCCGTTTGCAGGGGTGCAGGGATGGGTTTATTGTTTTCTTTCAGTTATCGCCCATATGGTTTTCTCCTTTTCTCTTCATTTTTTCTCAGTCTTTCCTTTATTCGCAATATTGCCGAAATATCCTGACGTTGATCCTTAATTTCTAATACCTGGTTGCCATGATTCTCCTGTGGTTTTGAGGGTTCGCAACTGAACTGTTAACCGGTTATATTGATGCAATTTTATATTGTGCTTAATCGTGCAAGCCTCTCGAATATCTTTGCTGTTCCACGACTATCCTGTTTTTTTGTACCAACTCACCCTGTCATTATTGGATGTATGTATGGCACCAGATATGTCTGTTTATTTTTTGCTTTAAATAATAAAAAGAATTATAAAAATAAAAAAAGGACTAAAAAAGAACTAACCACCACTCCATGTAAAAATACCAAAAAAATAAAAAAGCAGACCTTTTAAAGACAAACAAAAAAACACAACCAACAAAAAAACACTTAAATAAAATCACTTCAACAACTCTCCTACATACCATAACAGAACATGAAAATTAAATTATGTATAAACCCCATAATACATCACATATCAAGAGGGGGTGTTTAAGTTGCTTCGGCACATTTGTAGAATTTACTTTAAATTTTACTTAATGTTGCTTTTAATCCTTACCTTTTAAACCACATTATATGTTGCTAAACCTATACAAATTTGGAAGACAGATCTTTTGTTTCTATAAAACAACGAGAGTTTCTTTTTGGTGTCATGATATTAAACAAGAGTGGTTTTTATACGACGCCTGAATTCGGAAAGTACATAATTGCACAACACAAGTTTTTTTTACGAACAAAAAATGTGATGTGCTTTAATTGCCATAGAGGAAAAGGAACTTTTCCAATAGGAAAATGCTCACTGAAATCATGATGTTGAATTCTGTATTATAATACAAAGCTGCCTGCAGTTATGCAGTTAAAGAAATAAAACCAGTATTTTCTTTAAGACAAATCTAATAAAGCTTTTTTTGCAATCGGAGTGCATACTTTGTCGGCAGGAGTGATGGATTTTACAGTTGTGCTTTGAGCTATCCAGCTACCTACTGCAAACCTAATAAAACAGCCTGACAAGTTGCTGTGTGTGCACTTCTCCAGTGCAATGTTAAAGATTAGCCAAATGTTGAAGTTCTGCTTAGCAAAGAGCAGTGTGATGCTTAGAGAATAATCACCAACTTAAAACAAGGAGTAAATCGGACTGAGGTACTATTTTTCAGCATTTCCATATGATAATGGAAATAATGCATAGTCCAAGTACACTTATGGGACAACTTTACATGAACACAAAAGCAACAAGTGTATGTTCATTATTGGTAGGCTTTTCTGAAAAATGGAAATCTTCTTTACTGTGGTAATAAAGGGTTTCTACTACGTGAACATACCACGTTTACACAGTATTCCTAAAAGCCTCCAGCAGTTACCATGAACCAAACACAAACAACCTTTCCCCCCCACTTCCTCCATTATCATGAATACACAAACAGTAGCTCAAAGTAAGAACAGATATGTTGTCACGTGTGAAAGCGTAATTACTTACTGGTAATCTTCAGTCCACCTTCCTGATTACATTACTTATTACAGTACGGGCCCCCTACATATACTGTACATACAAAGGAGAGGACTGAAAATATATATATATATATATATATATATATATATATATTTTTTTTTTATTAAGCAGTGGGTGTCTTTTTCCAGACTTGCAGGGATAATGAATTCAATATGGAATTGGTTAAGAATGTGGTCATAGGATGTATGTCTAAAAACACCTACACAGTCACCTGAAGTTTATTACACTAGTAGGTAGCAGCTTACAGCAAAAGAGGCATGTTACAATAGAATTTGACTGAAGGTACACAATTCTAAGGGAGATCCCAATTGGTAACCGACAATTGCAACAGTGATTCAAATCTTCACATTTCAAATGGGAAAAATTTCATATTTGAAGACGAAACATTCGAAAGCAAAGGCAACAAAAGTGGAAAATGTATAATCAATATTTTTATATTGAATAATAGCACAAGCAAACTAACTAAATCAAATGACAATCAATGTATTCATTTTTAACATTTTGGAATGTTGACAAAACATCCCAAATTACATATTATAAGCCCTTGTCCTATTCAGACATCACTTTCCTCAACCACACCTTGTGCTTCCTGAAAATGGAGATGCACAAATTTTTATCAAAGGAGAGAACAGGTCGAATCCACACAGCACAGAGGATTTCGCTTTACAAAGACAACAGAAATTCATGAATAACGCATACTGAAATAACGAGTTTAATGCACAAACACGAAAAATCACTCCTGTTCAAGCAATCCATGCATCAGTAGGAAAGAAAATGGCATAAGAGTGAGCAGCTATACATATGAGTGTTACCTCTGCAACCCACTCATCAATTTGTTCCACACAAAGATTGCCAACATCTACAAAAATTTCGAACCCCAACCGCCGCAGTCGGACTTCCCCCACTCTTCCCACCAACCTGCCGCCCCAACTCCTGACCGACTGGACAGCTTTCAGCACTGAAACCACAACATCCATGTTCTGCATCCACTCTGGCGCTCCCACCAACCCCTGTCCCCACCACACCTTCAACATTAGACACAAAGAAATCGGACCCCCGCACACCAGCATCATCAACGTAGCATTCAGCTCTGCCAACTTCCCAGAAACCTGTAGGCACGCCGTAGTCAAACCACTTCTGAAGAAGACCACAGCAAACGCAATGGACATCAAAAACTACCCCCATCTCGCGCCTCCCCTTCCTGGTCAAGGTACTGGAGAAATCGGTCAACTGCCAACTCACAGACTTCCCGGAATCCAACCACCTGCTCAACCCCTCCTAATCTGGGTTCAACCCAAACCACAGCACAGAACCCGCACACATACCCACCACGGACAACGTAAGGCACTTTCTTGACCGCAGCGAGTCAGCAGCCCTGATCCGCCTCGACTTAGCAGCTGCAACACCATCTCCTACCACCTCTTCATACAAAGACTTCACACATCGGCATCTACGGCAACACCCTCAAGATGCTATCCTCTTTTCTCACCAGACACACTCAGAGAATCTGCCTCCTGCCATACACCTCCGACCCAAAGAGCATAATCTATGGCATACCAAAGGCCGGACTGGGAACCAAAACTGACCCCGGCAAAGTGCTCGGCGCCCCCCTCCCCCACAGGGGGGGTTAGGGGTGCCGCTGAGCACTTTACCAGGGCCGGTTTTCTGCCAATTTTGCTACAGGGCAAGAACGGCTCTGTTAGAAAAACGGCCCCCAAGGGCCCAAAACCGGCCCCCACCCGTGCGGCACACCAGGGGATTGCCCGGTGCCCGCTACGGCCAGTCCGGGCCTGGGCATACCCGAGGGCTCCTCACTCCACCACACACTGTTTAATGTCTACATGACTCCACTAGCACCCATCGCTCACAGCCATGGTCTCAACATCATCATCTACTACGACAACACTCAGCTAATACTCACCCTCACCGAAGACACTGACAACACCAGAGCGAACTTCAAGAATGCAATGACCAACGATGCCGACTGGATGATAGCCAGCTGCCTCAAACTCAACAACAAAAAAAACTGAAGTGCTTCCCTTCAGAAGACCCTCCCTCACCGTGGTGTAACTCCTGATGGCCATCCGCCCTTGGACCAGCACCCACCACCGCCACCACCCACACCATCAGCCTCTCAATCCTCCTCGACAGCGAACTCTCCATGAGACGTCAGATCAACTTGGTTGCCTCCACCTGCTTTAACACCCTCCGAATGCTCCGGAAACCTTCAAATGGATCCCAACTGACACCAAAAGAACTGTTACTCAAGCCATCATCACCAGTCGACTTGACTATGGGAACGCTGTCTACGCCAGTACCACCACCCTCCTCTTCAAGCTCCTTCAAACAATCCAGAATGCAGCAGCAAGAATCATCCTGGACCTACCCAGATGAGCTCACATCACCCCCACCTCCGTAACATGCAGATGTTCCCAGTCAAGAAGAGATGCTACTTCAAGCTGCTCGTGCACATCTACGAAGCCATCAATAACACTGGACCAGAAAACCTAAACAACCGTCTGACCTTCAACCAGGCACCTGGGGTCTGCCACCCTGGCACTTACCACTGTTACCATTGTACCAGAGCCAGAAGACGCTCCTACCACCTTGCAGCCAAAGCCGGGAATGACCTCCCCATCCACCTCCGAATATCAAACTCCCTCGCCGACTTCAGGATCAGACTAGACACCTGGCTGTTTGAGTAACTCCACCTCACGCAAGCACCTGGGTACCCCTCGGGATGATTAGCACACTCTACAAGTTCTGATTGACTGACTTCTGAACTTTGTTCGATTAGTTAGAAAATGTCAACATTGTGGATTATTATACACAGATGGTGCAGAATCGGATACCTGTTGACATTTAGGCATTTTTGTTTATTGTTCTAACATGTGAGAGGGACGTTTTAGAACAGTGTGGAAAATAAAACAAAGTTGCAAGAGAACCAAACAAACAAGCAAGTGGCCCAGCAGCACTTAGCTGCTGCTGGACACTCAAAAAAACTAAGTGAAAAAAGGCACAGAGTGTGGGGCAGATGCCTTGGAAAACATAACATTAAAATAATAAACATGTTTTTTTAAGTGGAGACGAACGTTGGAACAACGGAAGAGCAAGGGGGATGACAGAAAGTGGTGAGTAAGAAAAGGGCAAGTAAATGAAGTTTAGAGCAAGGAAAAATATACACTCATGAAGTCCTACAAAAAGATTTTTATTTTTGTAAAAAAAAAAAAAAAAAAAGTCAACAGTACAAAGCTACAACACATCTAATGAGAGGCAACATTTTTTTTTTTTTAAATGATCCAGGGTTGGGACAAACAAGAAAGAGAGGAAAAATGTTTGAATAAAGAAAAGGAGAATTAAGATAAACAAGAAGGCCAAGCGATGGCCTGACCCAAAATCGAGGCTATGTATTGTACTGTACACAATAGGCCTTTGACAATATCAGAAACATAACCGGCCTCGGAACAAGACCTAAACAACTGGAAAACAGCATACAGCCTCCCCTCCCCATTTGACCCAATAACTCCCCCTGATGTTCTTTTCTAAAGCTTCAGCGTACTCTCAGCCTGTAATCTGTGTTAAAATACAAACATATAGGATAGTTCATGAAATTGCCAGTATATTCACTTATAACACCCAACGTTCTAAATAAAAAAACTCGGGGGATAAATAACTCATTTTTCGCAATGTAGATTTGGTTTGTACCAAGTCATACAAATGCCAGTAAACTTATAACAATAATTAATAATAAAAAAAGAAGAAAAATATAAAAGAGAAAACGTAAACAAGTTATTTTAACAAAATTAGTGTTCACTATATTTTCCCTCCAGTCCTTTCGATAGTCAGTGAGGAGGTTAAGTAACATCAGAACAACTTCAACAGCAGTGCATTAGGAACAGGAGTAAGCCTGTACATAAAATGCAGGCTCCCTTCTCCTTGCAAGTGTTCCCCGGAGAACTGTGAAGCTACCCATAACAAATGACAACCAACCTATAACCCGAGTCAGTGAGATTTTAAAGCTCAGAACCACCTTATAAAACAAACTTTAAAATAAAAACTAGCACACGGTCAGCCAGTCATAAACAAAAACATAGAAGTGGAAAGGTGTGAACTAAAACATTCAAATAGGAAGATACTGTAAGAACTGCAGCAAATGGTCTGTAAATAATTGCGCAATGGCAACAGGAGAATACTGAATGGCTACTGTAGTCCATTTTCTAGTGTTGAATTCTGTGCAGTCATGCAAGTTGCTCATGCATTCCGTTTAAGAGAGGCAGGGAAAGCAAAGCCACACCAAAGTATTACATTAATTGAGGTCTCCAACCTTTTCTGTAATAAGAGCTACTTAGGTTCAGTGAAAATCCTCCCAGGCTACTAATATTAGAGATGTAATAGTAATCACATAAGACAAGGTCACATTAGTGGCCACAACATGAATGATTGCAAGCAATGATCACCTCGGTGCATCAGGCGTGGTTGGCAGCAGGAATTTAAAAAATGCTTTGTCAAGGTGGAATGCCTCCACATGGGCAAAACATAACAGCCATAGGTGCACGGCCCCTAGCACCAGGCAAGTTAATAATATTAACTTGTTTGTTTCGTGCGTCGGCCCACGGCCGCCGCGCACATCCGTTGTCCGACACGGCCCTGCCCGCACACGGAAACGTCCGCACTGCGGCAGATTCTACACCGCGCTAAAGGGGTTAATAATAAGTGCTCCCCAACACAGTTTGATTTTTAACACTCAAATAACAGATTTTTAACACTCAAATAGCAGCTTTAAATAATATACATATATATATATCCATCCCCGAAAGCTGCATTCTGGGTGTTGCAGTCCAGGACCACTTCTTGAACTGCAACAGGTGGGCTTTCATCTTTGTGAGAGGAGCCAGAGGGCTGCAGGACTGATATCCGATCACGTGGGAAGTCTCCTGAATTACCTGGGCACTGAAGAAGGCAACACTTTGCCGAAATGCATTCGCCACATTTGTGCTAACAAAGAACTTCCTTGAATGTCCCCCGTTGTGGCCTCTACTTTTTCGTGGGGAGGAGTTTGGTTTGATTATATATATATATATATATATATATATATATATATACATACATATACATATATACACATATATATATATATACACACACACACATATATACACACATATACATATATATATATATATATATATATATATATATTTATTACACACACACACACACACTTCAACCATTTCCCCAAAATATCAACTTACTAAAAAAACAATCATTCTCATCTCCAATACACTTTGTTCAGTTGTGGTATACATATATTAATTCAAACCAAGCAAAAACGTCTAAATTAGTTCACAAGCTGCACAAAGGAAAGCTACTTACAGGTAGCTGGTGGGCTACCACTAGCCACTCGCTGGAGAAGCCTGCATTAGCCATTCATGAGAAATGATGGCAGAAGGAGGGTCCTCTTGTATAAAAGCCAATCAAGACAATTAAGGGGGTGAACGTGGCTTTACAAAAAATATAGTCTATTCACACGCACACATTATATATATATATATATATACACACCCATACACACACATACACACATGTACATATATTAGCTTTAAAGGGACTTGGCACTAATTTAAAGGCGAGCTTTTGAGCATGGGATAAATGTTTTCATTTGGCCTAATTAGAGTAATCCTCTTAACAGCCCGATTGCGATGAGAAACTGTTGGACTGCTTGAGGGCCCTACTTCAGCGAGCAGCACCGTCAGTGTGGCGGAAAGAATGGAAGCTAAAAAGGGAAAGGGATCACATATAAATGAGGCAAGAAAGGTATGTCTCTGCAAAACGGATAACAAGGTGTTAGGAGAACTGGTGATGCACTGGAAAGCCTGGGTGCACAATAGGTTTGAATAAGGGTTATAAAGAGGACCTTTCTGACAATTACAAAATAGTGACCCCGGTAAAACCACTAAAATGCTGTTAAATTTGAGAAACACAGAGGAAAAAGGTGGGCGTTTCAAATGGGCATCTATCTATTTACGAACTCCGTTACCAGAAGCAAACACTAGAGAAACAGGTTATGGATATAAGTTCTTCCCCATGTTTTGAGACATATTGTTAAAGTTTGTTGATAACCCCTTTATCTGCAGCTCATTGGCGTTTGTAACCCACATATGTAAATACCTAGCATGAGTTGTTCCTTTAAACAACTGAATGGGGGCCAGTTCATTTTATTATGACAAATGTAAATGTAAATGTATGAGTCTTGTAAAGCGCACTGCTGCCCTGAGGCGTCATGGCGCTGTAGACCGCTGGGGAACCCGTCCTGGCTATCCCTGTGAGATGGTCCCTACTGGGTATCTCCAAGGTGAAACCAGGCATCCCCGCGAATGTGGGGGGGGGCCCGTTGAAGAGATGAGGCAAGCTAATGCCCAGAGTTGCCGAGTGTGATCCCTGGTTAGAGTAGGCACCGAGGTGAGAATTATCGAGTCAGCTGACCCTGGTCCACGACCCTGCCACGTCGGGAATTGAACCCTGGTCCCAGGGTTCTCTGCTTCCGGGTCTGCCGCCTCTATCCAGCGAGCCACATTACATTGGCCTGCAAATACAACCAGTGGACCTTGCAAATCACAAAATTGCAAAAGTTGTTATTTTCAGGTGTGTGTAGAGTGCACTTTATGCCAAAAATAATCGAGCCAGTTGGGTTTAACGTGTATTGTCATACCACTATGCACAACGGTTCACTGTTCACTATGTGTACAAGCAGGTAACATCCTAAAGACAGGATGAATAAACTCGAGCCATCAAGGCTCCATTCTCCAGGGTGCAAAATGGCCTCGGTTGGTTTCGTCTGGCAGAACGGTAAGCCATGTGTGTACCCGAGCAGCGAAGGGGCAGAGCAACGAGATAACCCGGCCGTCTACAGAAGCGATTACAAGCAATATCTCGGCTCATACCAGATTTCGGAGGGAGGGGGAGGAGGAGATTGAGCCTGGCAGATAAGGCCACGAGTTTCTGAAAGCATTCCTCCCTTTCTCCTTGATCAGACACCCAGTAAAGGGGATAAAAGGAAGGGCTGCTTCTGAACAACAGATTATACGTGCATCCTCGGGCGGTGTTTTCACGTAGCAAGGTGGCGTGGGTGGAGGGGGTGGCTGCTGCCTGAGGTGTCAGTCCTGCTCCTCCTGCCTGCACCGGAGCCTTCCCCTGCTGCACTGCAGAGGCGCCATCTTCCCGGCTCCGTCTTTCATCCGTCCGCGCGCACAACATGAAGGCCCGGGCCCGCGCCGCGCTGACAGGTTCAGCCACAGCTGCTGAGGGCGGGCGGTTCACCGCGAGAGCGCACATTCCCGGACAAACACTCATTTCCGGCCCTCTGTTTACCTCCCCCGCCCCCCGTCCAAGCCACTCTCCGCAGGCACCACCTGACCCGGCCCGTCGTGGGGAGCCCGGCGCCAAGGCCAGCTGCCGCCCGGGGAATGAACACCGGTTTGGTTCTGCACTTACACACGAGCACACACAGCTTAACCTGTACCAAACGCATCCCACCGGGAGCGACTGCCAACTGTGCCCCACCAACCACCCTCCATACACCACGAATCACTAAGACAACTGATGGGGGAGGGGCGACAGCTCGGCTGCTCTTCACACATTGTAAATTTGTATTTTTTTCCTGTACATTCCTCACTGCTTTGTTGGATTTTGTGTCTATGTAACCTTCATTTTTAGTTTTGAATGTTTTATTGTGTTTCCACTGTTCTCTTGTAACGTAACTGGCTCTATTGTACAGCGCTCTGACACCTTCGGGTAATGTCCGCGCTTTATAAAAATGCACAAAAATAAATAAAAAAAAAACAGAGGTTAGCAAATACGAGACGGAATCCCATAGGGAAGTCATCTCACAAGTTGTTGGCAGGTGTGTTGGGGTGCTTCACACACGGAGGCGGCCCCTCTGCGCCTCCCACACCCCATGCTCACAGGTGGGGAAGGAAGGGGGGTAAGTGGACGTCAGCAGTGCAGGAGGCACGTCAGAGGGTTCTGTAGGTTTGCAGAGCACACTATCTGGGGAGTTTATACTATCGCTGGGCAACAAATCCAGGGCGGGACTAGTTACTCCAAAGGCCAGGCCCCAGCATTCCAGATGTGTACAGAAGGCCCTCACGAGTAGTGGCAAGTCGCACATCGCTAGGAGCGATGTAAAAGGCCCAATGCCGGATCTGTTTTCCCTGAGGGTGTCCACCCCTCTGCACCTCACACCCTGAGGCTTGCAGGTGTGCGGGGGAAGCCGACTAGCTCAGAAGAAAGCGGACCTATTCATCTCACCCAGAAGTGCAGGGGTCACCTCATATGGCAATCGTGCAGCGACACAGAGGCTCTCCTATAGGTATGCTGACCCCTGAATCTCACACCCCTGCATCACATCCAAATTCTCATCATTAAAGTACTATAGTTTCATCGCAAGACCCTAAACGTGCAAATGCAATAAATACATACAATACATAAGATTAGCTGCCGTCATAGGTGACTAGTCCCATGACCACTGAATGGCCAATCATACTATCAAGTGGAGGTTCATAACCAAGAAAGCCAATCACACACACACACCAGCTATCGCCATGAGCTCAGAGGAGGACGACAGTACCCCGTACCACTAACTATACTCTGGCAGGGTGGATGGAATGAAGAATTTGTAGATCATAAGTCGATAGGGATGGGGGCAGCTATCAACAAAATAAGAACTCTACATCCATCTCTCTTCTTTTCTGGGGTGGCCACCTCCACTGTACCCGAGGATGGCGGTGGTAGTGTAATGCACCTAGGGTGCATGCCACAGGGACTCTGCCCCCCACCCCCACAGATGGGAGAGGCGGAACAAGTTCTGTAATCAATAACTGTGGCCTCGATGACGCTCGTGTTAATAGCTCCTTTGTGCGCCTCGGCTGCCCTTCTGGGCGCATTGCATGCAGACAGTAGGGTTTCAATACCCGGACGGTGGGGGTGCTGCCAGCCCCATCCCCGACAGTCGTTCTGATGTCATTCCCGCTGGCAGTGATCGAACCACACAGAACCCTCTGACAGCGCTGTTACTGGGCGAGGACTGGAGACGGGGTGCGAGGCGGCAGCCCCCTCCCTGCTCCGAGGCAGAGACGTCTGTCGACGCCGCCATCCCCTGCAGGACCCCGGCTCCGAGCCCCCGGCGAGGAGAACCGGGGACGTGTGCGCCGAGCCTCCCACCGCCGGAGAAAGCACTACAAAGGCAGGAAAGGGACGGGCTTGTCCTACGTCGCCTCCCGGGATTTGTTACAAGTCGAACAATGCCTCGAAAGGAACCGGGCTCCACGGCAAACAAGCTGCGAGGGGGGAACACAGGCAACACACTCATCACCCACGAGGAGCAACCACTTAACACCTATAGTCAGGAAGAGCAGACAGTAAGCACACACTGAGCTCCTCCACAGGTGTACGTGGGTGGCTCACTCCATACTCACGAGTGGGGGCAGCGTAGAAGGCATCAACTGGCACCCCCCCCCCCCTATGCTCTGAATTCACAATAGCATCACCCGAGGCACAAAGTGAGAGAGACGCCGCTCACAGCCCGACGTGGAAATATACAGATGATAACAAGAAAGGGCCCACGGTCGTAAATCAGTGCAACAGCCCTAGTAGTGTAGGAGGGCACACAAAGCGGGAGTCAGAAAGAGAGGAGACTACATAAAGAGTGCTACTTAGCTGGGAGATACACCACCTAGGTGGGTGCACATATCAAGCAGCAGTACCAGTACCACAGGTGAATGTATTGGGGTAGGAGGCTCCATTTACATTACGGAAGGGGGTAAACATATGCATATTGTACACCAGGCCGGGACTGTAGGAGGCACAGGCACTGCACTGGAGCAAGAATGGGCGCTATATCAAAGGTGCACACAGCTAGATGCATATGCCAAGCTGGCGGTATCATGGTGGCACACAGGGGGGGAGGGGGGGGGGGGGGGGGTTGGGGCAAATTCCAAGCTGGCGGTATCATGGTGGCACATTAGGAGGGGGCGGGCATATGCCAAGCTGGCGGTATTAAATGGCGGGGGGGGGGGGGGGGGTAACAGGGCGTAGCTATAATAGGTGCAGCAGGTGCAGTGGCACCTAGCCCCCGGCTCCTAAAGGGCCCAATGAATCTTGATAGTTTCTGCATTTTACTAACCTGGCAGCAGTCAATGGACAATTTCCCTTGCTTGCACCCGGGCTCATGGCTTCATTGCTACGCTACTGGGGGGCATATGGCAAACCGACTAAACCACAGCTGAATACACACGACGGAGATAACGTATCCCGGGGCAGGAGGGGTACATAACACAAGGACGGGAGACTCACAGGTACATGTGCACGAACCCACATCCGGCCGGCAGGGCGCACACACAGCTATCCGCCACTGTAACACGCTCGCTGTGCACATCACAGTAAAGCTCTCTTCTACACGGAATAATACACATAATAACCTAGGTCAGCACACGGGGTGGAGGCACCGGCGCACAGTGGGATCACACACAGATGAGATCACAGAGCCACCGAGCACAGCACCCTGGGCCGGCGGCACCAGCCCGTGCACAGTGCGAGTCCAGGCTGCAGCCTCGTCCACATCGGGGGCCGCTCGCCCCGGCCCGAGCACCAGCAGGGACGGGCGAGGGCGATCCTCCCACTGCAGACACAGACAGCACACGGCGGCGTCTTACCTCCAGAGCCCGGGCCCTGGCGAGCAGCAACAGCAGCGGCAGCATCGCGGCGCACACAGCTCCGGCCATCCGGACTCCCAGCATCGGTTCGACGGCGGTCCTCCCGGGGCTGCGGCTGAGCAGGGCTCGGAGACCAGACACACTGAGGCGGGGGCAGCGGCCGGGCTGAGGGAGGCGGGGGCAGCGGCGGCCGGGCTGAGCGAGGCAGGCACAGCTCTCCCACAGGCGTCGTCAGCTGATCCTCGGCACTTTGCAACAGCGACCTCTAGCACCCAGCGACGGCGCTGCAGGCAGCGGGGGCGGAGCGGAGCGCGCCTCTCCGGGGAGGGGAGGGTAGGCGGGCGCGTCTCTCAGGCAGGCACAATAGACGCATTCCTGCCTCTCCCGTGACCGGGGCGGGCGGAGCGCAGGTATCTGCCCCTCCACCCTCTATAGCGCCGCGCGCGTCGGTGGATCTCTTTAGCTAAATTGCTGCTGGTTACCGCAAGAAGCGGTTGTGGTGACACTGTGGGCGCAAAACGCTCGGGGAAATCCCAGTTCTCTAGTAATCAACTGGTTTATATTCGTTCCCGAAGCCAGCTACGGCGTCCGTGGGTGTTCTGGGACCTCCGAGCCCCCAAGGAGCGAATGCACCACGTAGATCCGGGTTTTTATTTTTTGTTAATTTAAACATTTTTTTTAAATAAATTGTGTACAATCACAAATGCTGTTGCATGGTTAACCACGAGAACATTAGTACATTACTGTTTATCCGGTTACCACCTTACTTGCTAGATTTTTACAAGAGAAGTAGTTGTTTATGTAAACCCATGGCTGTTCCGCGCACCTGAAAAAAACAGACAGACACGAAGCCGAGCAATGTCTGTCAGTGTGAACTGTCAATTACCATGTTTCCCAGGTCCACAGCTGGCTAATTAGGCCAGTCCAAGGCTTTTTCTTAGAATTTTCGTAGTCCTACTTTAAAACCGGACCGCGCGTCACAGAATTCCAAGAAACACGGGCTTGGCCTAACTAGCCACGCATAGAATTGGGAAACTTGACAGGTATGTGGATGGGAGATGAGTTAAAAATGGATTGTGTTAGTGTGTGGATGGATCTAGACAGGTTACAGTTCGATGCCTCAGTCACCAGTAGTAGTTAAACATGCAAAGAGAGACCACCATTGGTTGGAACAGTGCAAGCATTACAAATGGGCTGGGCACTGTAGTGCCAAGAATATCCACATCTCATATAAAGAATTACTAACATAATGCCAGTACAACAGGGCACAAGTCCTAAATAAAGAAGTTGGGGGACGCTCAGAGACAGAAAGTGATGTCACGACAGGAAGTGACGTCACGGAAGGTAACAAACCTAGAAGTGGGGGGACGCTCAAATACGTGAAGTGACGGCACGACCGGAAGTGACACCACGAAGGGTAAATCGAATGTAAAGAAGACCTCCTTCCAAAAGTGGAGTGCCTCTTTTGTATTCGGAAAAAAAAGAAACGTGAGTAAAAAGCGAGCTATTGCAGGAATACATTAACAAACATGAAATGAAAGCTGACATTGTCAAACTAGGGCACTGAAGTACACAACTTTTTAGGTGGATTTGCATAAGTGACAGAATAAAATGTTACCACTCACAATAAAGAGACAGCGGCTGAAGTGAGCGGACCCAGCGCCCGGTACTTGTGGTGAGTACAGCGAAATTTGAACACTACTTTAAGAGACTAATTGATGAAGAGGGCTGACCAAACGCCCTTCCATTTATCCATATATGTAAATACTCGTATTTGCACATGATGGGGGATCCGCACACATAGAGGCAGGACGTGCATACCAGCAGACATGTTACACTCTAGTCCTGTAAAGGGGTATTTCACTGCACAGATGTGACCCCTGCGTTCGCATTTTACTACTTAACTCAACTGTGATGCACTGAGCTGCAGATAGACTGACTTGGAAGATCGATGGGGCGGCCGGCCGTGAGGGCGAATAACGCTATAATTTAAAGCCCAGCTTTTGCGCAGGGGGGACGGCTTCCACCCGGTAAGGCCCTTTAAAGTAAGTGGGGGGACGCCGTCCACCAGCTTGGTACCCCGACTCGAGCCCTGCAGTACAAGTAGTCCAGTAAGAGTGGAGAGCATTGTTCTTATTTCTTGTTCTGCAGATTTGTTGAGCGCACTAACACCCGGGAGGATATCTTAGCGCTGAACAGGTGGGTATGTGTCTGGCCACTCCAAGGCCCTAGTGGTACTACTCGAAAAGTCAGTTCTTCAGCTACTTGCTGAATTCGAGAAGTGAGGAGGAGGTTCTTACGTGTAGCAGCAGGTTGCTCCACGCTTTATGAGCAATATAGAAGGCTCGACTGCCGCTTATGATTTTCCGTATGAGTTTGATTTGTCCAGGAGTCTAGACGAGTGGAGGTGTTGTAGTGTAGTTCCTAAATTCCCAATAGGCTCTGCGCATTGGAATAATACATTCTATAGATTAGACGTAGGACTGAGGTCGAGTAGGTCTCTATCGAATATACTAAACTTAATAGTGAGTGCAAGCTAACTCAGAGGTCACTAGAAACTTTCTCGAATTCACAAGAAGGGATTCGTTTCTGACAACCGCATAAACATGACAACTTTGTTTCCCAAGGATAAGAAATATATCTCTAGAGTCGCGGAAACAATAGATAAATATTTCAATCAGTCAATAGTGCATGCTTTGTTTCAACAGAGTTTGTAGAGAAATAGAAAGACGAGCGTCTTCAATAAAAAAGGTTTAATGAACAGTCTTCTTTCTCATATAAGAGAAATGAACTGCTACAATCGTTAAGCAGACTGCAAAGTATAATGCGTACAGCGAGAATAGTATCATTAAATAATACTGTAAAAGCATTGTATGGTTTCTAAGCCATATAAAAATACATACATAAATAACATTGACTAAAATACTCAGCTGGTGCTTCTAAATACGCCTACCCTAATGTACCTAACCTAAGTCTAGTACGCGGGAAGAAGTAAGTATTGTGTAGCATAGGTTTAGTTGTTTTTGCCAAGAATCTACCAATGGTTTCTCTAGGTTCTAATCAGCTCCATACCTTGGTTAGAATGAAGGAGGTCTGATATCTCTGTCTCAGGACTAGATTTCCCAACACCCCGTAAGGGGAGCTTGGAAACACTGGAGCTGGATTCTCGTCGAGAGAAAGGCAGCCTCTTGATCAGTGCGTTAGCTGGAGAGTCTACTTTCTTCGACACTTGCTGTAGCGAGCTGCGTCGGGCAAGTAGATAGTTGAACTGCTTCGAACCACCGTAGTTTGCCATAGCAAGTGAAGGTATATTTATACCTTGAAGGTGTTTAGGAATGCCATAGATTGATGTAAAGTCGGCATAATAACGTCAGGAAAGAAGCCCATGGGAATAGTTGTTCTTTGCAAAGTACATGAGTTCTTGAACAAATCAATATTCAAGCAAGGGGAAGTTCCCTAACTGCTTAAGCCGAATTTCCAAGAAATCGTTGTGACGTTTGGTACGGGTGGAAGTAGCCATGCCTGTATTTGGTCTGCATGGGCTATCTCTAGAAAAGGGATTGATTTCTATGCCTATATAAGGGCAATGTGAATTGTACCTATATAAAGGCATGAATCGGGAAAATTCACTCGGAGCCTAAAACGCCACACAATAGTGTTTGAAAGGTTCATTAAAGCAGTTGTGATTGTTGGGTTAAGCCGGACCAGTGCTATGTAGTGCCTTGAAAGTGCAGATGAGCAGTTTGAATTGTTCTCCTTTGTGAATGGGGAGACAGTCAGGGCTTTAAGTGGACCGGGTCGCACCGGGTCTGTGCACCAGCATTTTTTTCAGGGGGCCTAGAACTGGTCTCTATCGGGCTCTGTTTTGTGCACTGGCACAGGCGGTCCGTTTTTTTTTCCCGGACTGCAGTGACAGAAGGCACGCTGATGTGCGAGTGGTGAGCGTTGTAGAGGAAGGGAACACCTTTACAGAGAGTAATTTTCTCTCTGGATTTCCCTTCTCTTTTTGAAATTCAGGAGCAGCAACATTGTCGTGGTGTTACCAGGGCTTTAAATGGAAGTTTTTTCAATATGGTTTACAAGCCATAGTCGCTGCTTATTTATCTTATGCAACTAGCAACCATTGACAAAGCCAATAGTCCTGACTTGTAGGTATGATCTGACTCGTTGCAACATATATCTGGATGCAATGACAGGAACAGCAAACACAGATTTTTAGCTTACGTGTTTTTAAGCCATGACTTTAATTACATTGACCATGCCCCTTTGAGAGACCCCCAGTTTTTTCATCCCACTTAAAGCCCTGGAGACAGTGAAGCTCCTTCAGGTGTGGTGTGAAGTGAGAGCGATTTGGGAGGTTGAGGGTCTTTCTGATGGTGTGCAGCCGTCTGGTGAGTTTTTTGTTAATCTTGGCATAAAGGGTGTTCTCGTCCACGCCGGACTGGCTGTAGCAAGCACCAGGTGCTTTTCCTGGGGGCCTGAAAGGTGGGGCCGGTTTTAGACCAGTGGAGGCCGTTTTTGTTACTGGGGGATGATTTTACAACAGTGCTACTGTATCTGTCCCATGTAACAAAATCAGCAGCAGTGTTTCCTACAAGTACCTCCCCTCACCCCCGGGGATGGTCTGACTTAATTGCCAGGGCTGGTTTGCGTTCTCAGTCTGGCCCTGGTTCCCGTAGTCCCGTTTGCTTGTCACGAGGGCGCGCATGACAGTTTTCCGGGTACTGATTGGGAGTCATTTGAAAACCTTCCTCTGAATTTTCAGGGTGGAAGCATGAGTCGGTGATGTCATTGACTGGGTGGTATTGTCGAGTTTGCTGTTGATGATGATCCCAAGGTTCTTGGTGTGGGGGGTAGGTGCCGGTTCTACCTCTGGTGGCCACAAGGTGGAGTCCCACGGTGATGAGCTTTTTCCAAAGATTACGATTAAGGTCATGTCAGTGTTCAGCTTTAGACAGTTGTTTTTCATCCAGTGGGCGATTTCAGTCATGCAGGCATTGAACTTGATCCAGGGATTGGGATTCTTGTCAGTGAGGGAGAGAGTGAGTTGCGAATGCTTGGCATAGGGGAGGACATTGATGTTGTGAGAGCTGATGATGTTGGCTAGAGGGATTATGTATGCATTGAAGACGGCCAGGCTCAGGCAGCATCCATGCGAAACTCCGCTGATAAAGTCGCGGGTGTCCAAGGTGTACGGTGCCAGGCTGACTGACTGTGTCCCTATAGTCATGAAGAAGCAGATCCTCTGGAGTGCATTTCCTTGGGTTCTAATGTGATGTAGGCATTGGATGAGGATGGGAGACTGTGTCAAATGCTACAGAGAAGTTCAGGAGTATGAGTGCTACAGTGTCTCCTTTATCCAGAGTGATGCATATGTCACCCATGGCGACAATGAGGGAAATTTCTATGCTGTGGTTGGGTCTAAAACCAGACTGCATGATGTGAAGGAGTTTGTGGTTGTTGAGGTATTCAGTGAGGTGTCTATTAATGATTTTCTCTGAGACCTTGGCGAATGGTAGCCGGGAGAGCGGTTTGTAGTTGGCGAGCATTGAAGGTTCTGCAGAGGGTTTATTCAGCAATGGAAGGACAGGTGCGTGTATTTCAAGCACCTGGAAATGCTGTGGAAGAGGTAGGGGCATTCAAAATGGGGTGAGCGTGGCTCTGATGGTATGCTGGGGGCAGAGGTCCAATAGGTCCCCTGAGTGGATGGACTTCATGGTGGAGGCGGTTTCCTCTGGGGTGATGACAGGCCATATGGTTGGTATTGGTACTTTGGATAAGATCTGTAGGTGTTTGGAATGATCTATAGGCATCACTCTAAGAGTGCATATGACATGTCAAGAATTACGGCTATTATGCCAGCGCATCGGAGCTCCACAGTATTGATATTCTCTGTGACATTAGTCTAATACCAACGAGAGTGGGTAGTCCAATACAACCAAAAAGGTCACCCCTCACCCAAAAATACTATAATCTCACCAAACCGGCCATATAACGCTCCTCTCAAAAATAATAAACAACAAAAGATACCACTCCCTAACATGGCATGTTGAATAATTGCTATACAGTTCCAATCTTCAGAAATTTCACACAACAAAATCCTGATGCATAGAGGTCACTTTGTGGTAGGCTCTCAAGTTTATATCAAGGATGCTGTCGTCCTTCAGGCTCCGACTCTACTCCCAGAGTTCCAGCCACAGTGGACCTCTGTTCCATCTCTGGGAGCTCCATCTGCAGAGTTGGCCCCTAATTGCTCTGACCAGAAGTGCTGACAGAGGAGAAGACTTCCAATCGGGCCCATGGCTTGGAAGATCTGTGTTCAGCAACTCAAGAGAGACAGGAGTGAAAACAAACATGCTAATAATGTCCACAATATATAAGCAATTACCACTATATTACATGTTCGCACTTCCCTTAGTAATTCCCAGGGCTTAATTTGAACTGGTGTGTGCCACCAGCACTTATGTTTCTGCATCAGATATTTGCAGAGTGCAAGACAGGGCAAAATGCGCAGATCAGAAAGACGGAGGAAGAGAAAGACAGCAAAACTGTCACAAAGGGCTAAAGAAGGAACCTGCAAGACTGAAAGGGGTTAGGGGGTGTCCGGTGGAAGATTAAAGAGGCATGAGGTGGATTTAAGACTACCGGCCTTGGTATGCTGCACAGCAATGTTTAATTGCACCGACAGAAGTCTTCTCAGCAAACTTTGGGCACTGACCCTCTTTATTTTGCAAAAGAAGAACTGGTAATTCCTAATGCATGTTGTGGTCGGTATCTAAAACCATTAATCCTAACTACATTTTTAGATTTGCTACACAAGCGATCATTGCCACTAGATGCGTTCTGAAGACAGCAGAGAGGGTGCATATACTCAGGTCTTTACTGAAGGTCCCTCTGATGTCAGCAGAAGAGTGCATTAATATAAGTGCCCCTGCATGCAGAAGATCCTATTATAGAGATATACACAGGATGTGTCTTCGAACTTTTCAAAAACATCAGTTCATTTAACAACTGCGTAATCTAAATCTGTTAGGATGCAATCCATTAATCCAATCTGTTACTAAAATTGTTTTAAAAATGGGAGAGTGGGAATTTATCACAAACTGTCAAAAACAAACGTATAAAGTGTACAATAATGTTCCCACCACAACCATTTTTGAATGTAAAGAGTATTCCAGTAAATTAATATTTTACAATATTCCAGTTGATAACGATCTTTAGCATGGAGTATATTGTCCGTCTGTCTTAATTGTGTTTTTTCAATGTGCTATGCTTACAATTTGTATTCTTTAAGTCATTTAAACCACCCTTGATGCTGTCAGAGCTCTTACCGTGGAACCTAGACCACCTACTGCCAATAGCGTTTCATGCCACTGCGGTAGTATTGCAGCACCCAAAAAGTATTTGTGCTGATTTTTAACATTTAACAACTCTATACCGTTCTGGTCTAATATTTGCTCTGTATGTTCTAGTTCACTGCGTTTGAAAACTGTGACTTTTTTGAAGACTGACTGATTGGGCATGTTTCTTTGCTGCTGGGTTTTCTAGTTCACTGGCAGATTCCATAAAGTGGTGTGAAAAGCTTGGAGCACAACCCCCTACCCTCAGGATGCTCTCCACCAGCTTGTCAGGCCTTCGCTGAGAATAGGACACTTTACTCCGCATGCATTTACAAAGCGTGCCATTACCCCATGTTTTAGTCCTCAAAAACATTTACAACGCAGGGCTTTACAACGCAATCCATTACAACGCATTGTCCATTACAACACAATTTACTATTCTAACTCCACTGGGGCGTTGTAATGGGGAATGCATTGTAATGGTTTGCAGTGTAAAGCCCTGCATTGTAAAAGGTTATGCAGAGTAAAAAATGCGGGGTAATGACGTGTTGTAACGCATGCGGAGTAAAGGATGTTTCTCGTCTGCTGATGGTGGTGCTGCCAAGCCGCTCCCTCCTGTCTCTTCTCCACAAACTTGTTTGTGTGAAGTTGTCAATCTCAAGCTTGTGGTAGCACGAGCAAAGTGTGTTCTTGAAAGTGTGTTCTTGGTCATGCCGAGTCAAAGGCGGAGCGCTACAACAGGCGGAGGTGGTTGTGGTAGGGGTGTGGGGGTGGAACCTGAGTCTGGGCTCTCTGCCACATATCAGTAATAATAATAATTTAATTTCATTCTACTTCCAGTATTGTCAAGTTTTAATTCAAACCTGTGCCAAGACACCAATTCTGCAGAAAAGTATGTTGTACGTTCTGCACAACAACCGCGAATGACTGACAGAAGAAGCGTCTAGGAGCTTCAGGAACTTGTACACAGAGGAAGTTGGAGCGAAAGGCCTGATAGATGTTGCATTCATGACTTCATATTGTGCTTCATGTCGTTTGCATGTTCATGCACCATTTCGCCTGTGATGTCATGAGAGCGGTCATAGCCTGGGCACAATAAGTACTAGACACACTGTGATGAGGTTAGTGGCCACTTTATTACTCACACAACTGCGTCGCCTTGGAGCTCCACTGTATTGATATTCCCTGTGACCTTAGGCTAAACACAAACGAGAGCGGGTAATCCAAAACAACCAAAAAGGTCGCCCCAACACCCAAACATGCTATCCTCTTACCAAACCGGCCTTATAGCATTGCGGGCAGCCCAGCTGCCATCACACAGCTCACCAATGGAGCTGGCAGGCACCCGCCTGGCAGATGGGGAATTGACAGCCTTGGTTTTTCACAGGTAGTTTAGGCCTTGGGCAGATTGGCCATTCAAATCCCACCCAGTCTAGTTCTTCTGGTTGTGACAAGATCACTCACAGGCCAAGCCTCTGGTGATAATGCAGCCATACACAGGCCAATACTCTGATAATGACGCTGCCATACACAGGTTGATGCTCTGGTGACGATGCATCCATGCACAGGGTATTTTTCTTGACTCAAGATCACAGCTCGACCGGCCTCTGCAATTATGGTCTTAATCTTTGCAAAATCATAACAGGAATCACCTCAGAGAGTCTGCAGGCCAAATTCATTGTGGTCCATAGATCACTTTCCTCAGTCTTCTGGGTGCCCAACAGACATCCGGGCACATTGCACCTCACTCCTCCTGGACATTCACTCCTCCTTTCCTTTCTCAGCAGGTAGGCTTCTATGAGCTACAGGACAGGTGTGCCACTCTACCAGCAAGAGGTCAAACTCAGGTGATGTTCCCTCCCCTCTGGTAAGCTGGCTGTCAGGCAGACACCAGCTCTGGTTGCACATTAGCCCTTGGAGCACTCTGAGGAGCATGCGCTTCCTTAGCCATAGAGAACATAGAATAGGAACAATAAGTGGGGTAGTGAGGTCCTACTGTTATTCATCAAAATCAGACAGGGGCTTTGTATGCACTGTCTGCATCTTCCGAACCGGTTTGGGTGGTGGTTATGTTTCCAAGTGTTGTTACCAGGCATCTCGCAAGACATTACCATTGTGTAGAATGATGCTTCTCACAGAAGGGTAGTCTAAGCCTGGAGAGCCCCTAGATAGCTGCAAAGCGGTTTGAGGTTTCTGAACCTAGCTGTCATCAGCCAACCAAAAGTGTAATCTGGGAAAAGCAAAAAGCTGGACCTCAGCAAAAGGTTCTTCTCACCTTGCACAACACAGTCTGCCACCCCACCCGTCACTGCTACTATGAACCAAATGGCAGTTTTCAGGGGGACTATCAGAGGCTCACTACCAATAAAAAGACTTAATTTAATTTCTATAGGAGCCGTATCTCCACTTGCCTCACATGAGTGTCTCCTCGTTCCAGCTGTAGGTATGTCAGGAATACACTGCCACTGTTTGAGAAAACAAGCTCACCGCCAATGTCTCGGAAAACAACTGCACCTCCATCTTGCACAAAGACCTGACCTGTCTGGTCCCCACAGACCTCTATTACTCTGGGTTATTTACAAAACACCATGGGAGCACAATGCAGGCTACACACACACAAACACTTGCCAAATACACTTGGAATGGTACCGCTGGGAGATGGGTAAGTGAATAGAAGTATAACGTTACATGAGAGAGCCTCCACTTGAGTAACAGAGCTAATAAAGCATGGCCACAACTGTGGATTCCAAAAAACAGTATGCTGCCTCCACAGCACTATGTACAAAACTCACGCCAAGGACAGTGGTCCACAGTCTTGTCAATGAGCGAGCACTTAGTGAGCCTCGAGGGCACAGGACAAGTCCAGGACTTTGCTCATGTCAAGGCATAGGCCTAGACCTCTGCACACATGCTATATTAGCATGCCTCTAGGACAAAAAAATCAAAGGTTAGGATACCAGATGCACGCAGCCAGGCACTTAGGGCAGGGCAACACAACCATACATAATGCATGACATATTCCTGTTCCAACAGACTCTTCTCCCAGATCAAACTAGCCAGATACTTTCTCCAATACTGAAGAAGTTCAATTATTGGATTAGCAAAACCAGCAAGAAAGTTCATCTGCATCGCCATGATTAATTTTGACTTTGTTCTACTCCTTGAAATCTACATTTTGCAAGGTGTTTGACCATCTTAGCTAACTGAAGTTCTCATCTACCATTCCCATAGAGTGTTTTGTGATATCTATGTACAAATGAAGAGCCTGATTTAGATCTTGGTGGACGTGTTACTTCGTCACAACAGTGACTGATATCCTGTCCGCCAAAATATGAATTCCATAGGATATAATGGGATTCATATTTCGATGGATGGTACATCCAATGCCGTTCAAACACAAGTGCAACCATGCTTTGACTGAACCACGCTTCTGCCCTAACCACGCATATGCATGCTTAACGCAGATAGAACGGTCTAGTGTCTGGATGGGCTGGGGAGGAAGAGAAAGCATTGGAACAGGAAGCTCTGGACAGGTAAGTAGGGCTGGGGACGGGTTGGGGGGCAGGGGTCATTTTTAAGGGTTGGGGTTTGGATTTAGGGTTCAGGACAGGGAGGGGCGAGGGCAGGTTTTTAGCCTTATAGCACACAGAAAAGTGCAAGGCTGTCTAAATTTGCTTGGGCACCAACACCACTGGGCTGACCCAAGGACCATGGAATTGCTCATTTACTTCCAAGTCCAGAATCTTGAACACCACTGCATTGATGCACTCCTGGACACGGTCAGACATGTGATAAGTACTTATAACTGGCAGATTATCTTCTGTATGGATGTCATGAACACAGACAGGTGTAAACCTTGGAGTCAACAAGAAAAGATTAAAAACCATCCCAACACCTCTGTGCAATCTTTCTGCTACTCGGACGTCAACTCAGGAGTAAACTGTACCCCTTCCACAGATCCGTTCTTCATGTCCCAATGCAGCAAGTTTGGAAGAAGCTCTTGGTTTCCTCAATTTCCTCTACAAAGACACAACATTCAATGTGTAATCTCTCCAGAGGTAACACGTAACCTGTGTCCACCAAGTAATTCATATCCGAAACATTATGTACTACCTTGCAAGGCTCATTCCATTTAACATCCAAAGATCTGGGAAAAATTGGCTTCAGTATTAACACTTCCTGACCCTTCTGGTACTAAGTCAGCATTGATTTTTGCTTATACCATGCCATTTCATCACCTGACTTATGTATTGGGTTATCAACTTCCAGAAGCCAATCACATAGTCCACTACACCTTTCATAGGTGGCTCTAAAGTTTCTTTCCACCCTTATCTGATCAAGGTGAGTCGGCCACGTGTTGGGTACCCAAAAAGAAGTTCAGAGGATAAACGTCACTGTCCTCAGTGGCATTTCACTCTGAGCAAATTTAAGACATAGAAGGAGAAGATCCAACTTTCATCTGAGGTTCTCTGAAACAGTTAATATAATGCTTTTTAAGGTTCTTATTGATCCACTCTACCAGCTATTTTGTTTGTGGGTGGTTTGCTGTGGAGAAGTGGTAGCTCATACCAGCTTGCTCCAACATCTCTCTCATGTATGAAGTTGATTTTCTGATCAGAAATGTTATGTTCATTTTAATTAATTGAGTGGTGCACGATGACCAACTGTTTCTTGGCACTGCATATTGAGTAACTAACAATTGAGTGGAGGAAAAACAATTACTGGGATAGGTTTCTTTAAAAAGCCATGTTTCTAATTCTTTGCAAAAGGAAACATAGTCTGCACCCGAAGAGAAATAGGAAACAGGTTCCAGATGGATTAAGCCTTATAAGAGAAACTGTGCTAATCCATTGCCACTTTCTTGAACCTGGAGGGACAGCAGCAACAACACAGATGAAGTGCAAAGTTTCCGTACTGGACAGTACTGTGCTTTTTTCTTAAATATGAAGTCTCTCTTCTATTAAAGCTTTGAAAGTGAGGCAACACATCTTAAATTTGATCTGGAATTCCACAGGCAGCCATCAAAGTTCCCTGGGCATAGGGGAGGCATATGAGTTGCTTGGTGCCTTATAGATCAATCTAGCTGCTGGATTCTGAAGCATGTACTGTCTGTAGATCAACTTCTTTGAAAGGCCAAAGCAGAGAGAATTAGCATAATCTAGTTTACATATTACTAAGGCTAGAACGGTCATGTTTTTTGCATCTCCTGAGAGAAGCATAGTTGTCTTTTTAATATTTCTCATTATCAGTATGCCAGAAGAGATCACCACACCCATTTTTAATAAATCTTTTTATTAATTCAACATTAAAGTCACATACATTTTCCAGTTGACATTTCGAATAATTGTACGATGCTGCCTCGTCGTAGGTAGGGAGAAGAGGGTTACAAACATTATACCCCACCATCACATTCTTCCCTTCTTTGCATTTCTAGCTCCACTGTTGGAGATACACAGAGGTTGCCACTGTAAGTATTCCACTTGACCCATTTTCTATCCCACTTCTTCAGACAACCCAGCGATTTGAATACTTCAGTTTCTGCAACCATGCATTTATCTATTTTTTTCATCCACATCCGGGAAGAAGGCGCATCCGCTGCCCCCCTACCCTTCGCAATCTCACGCTTAACAAGGATGTAACCCAATGCAGTTAGTTGTTGTTACACCTCTGTGAGGTCAGTCGGCTCCCATATATTAAGAAGACCTAGTCGCGGTGTGAGGGTGACTTCCTTTTCTAAGGCATTCTTAATATGGGTCGTGGCACCCTCCCATAAGTGCCATACTTCCAGACATTCCCAGGTCATGTGATAAAATGTGGCAGTGTGTTGGCAGCCCCGGAGGCACGTCATATCCAGTCTGGCACCTATCTTTGCTAGAGTAACCCGGTTAGGTACGACTTATGTAAGATTTTGAGTTGAATCAATATGAAACGGAGAGTGATTGCTGCTTCTATGGGGACATTAGTGCCGTCTGCCAGTCCTCATCGTCAATGGGTCCTAGGTCTCTCTGCCATTGCTTTCGTACTTTGTGGAACGTGTCAGGTAGGTTGTTGCACAGCTTTTTGTATGTCAGTAATATAGCTTTTGAGTGTAACGGTCCGTCTAGTAATCGGTCTTCCAGCGGTGATGCCTCTGGTATGTCCGTGAAATTGGATAGTGCCGTGGTGAGGGCGTGTCTAATTTGCAGGTATCTGTACATTTCACCTTGGGCCATTCCGTACCTCTCCCTAAGCTCCTCAAACCTGAGAATCAAACCCTTTTTAATCAAATCTCCGATATTGGGGATCCCTATAAGATCCAATTTGTCAACGCCTGGTTGATGACATAAGTGTCCAAGTCTCTGTGTATACCATAGGAACCTTTGCTGGTTGAACGCTGTTACTGCCAGAGAGGAGCTGGAGTCTTGAACTAAACCCACGCTGTTGCTGCTTAGCCCTCCCGCCTCCTGTCTCGCGCTGCCCGACTCCGTTACCAGCTGGGAGTACGAGGTGGCCGAGTGGAGTGTGGTTGAGGGAACTACATTACCCAGGAGGCCGAGCGGCGCACGCCGCGTCATCCGCGTCACCAGCGCGCCTGGAGGCGCTCAAATTGCGCATCACCCCGGTCGAGAGGGGGAACCTTTGCCGGTTGAACGCTGTTACTGCCAGAGAGGAGCTGGAGTCCTGAACTAAACCCACGCTATTGCTGCTTAGCCCTCCCGCCTCCTGTCTCGCGCTGCCCGACTCCGTTACCAGCTGGGAGTACGAGGTGGCCGAGTGGAGTGTGGTTGAGGGAACTACATTACCCAGGAGGCCGAGCGGCGCACGCCGCGTCATCCGCGTCACCAGCGCGCCTGGAGGCGCTCAAATTGCGCATCACCCCCGTCTCGCGGGACGCGAGCGGGACGCCGGGCGAAGCCCGGGCCAAGGGCGGGCCCGTTTTAGCCCGTTCTAGACAGTGAGAGACTGGACTGGGCCATCCCTCTTACTCCTACCCTCTAAATCGAACTGTGGCAAGGTAAAACACTTTTATATCTACAGTGTAATTGGGCTATTATTGCTACATATCTTCAGGGCCTCGCCGCTGCTAATCATTGTTTGATCACTATGTCAAAACAAAAAACGCCTGTCACTCCGGCTAATACAATGCACAATTACCTGGTTCAGGTAGTGACAAAAATTAATAATATTCGGAGGTCCTCCCTGGGCATGGGGGATTCGCCACCTTGTGCACAAATCAATCAATCAGGGGTATCTCAGTCTGTTGCTGATGATCTTATTGTTACCGACCCCATTGAGGACCCAAATGAGCACTCAGCAATTAATGTATCAATGGCCTCTACGGACCAACAACTTGACCCCTTTACAGACTTGATTAACTTAGAAGACCAAGATAAATCTGTAACAATTGAGGAGTCAGTTATAGAGAGCAATACCCCCCCAACACCGGTCCCCGCTCCAAGAGCCAAAAAAGGGATCACCAAGGCGCCACCTAGAAGAGGCGGCCTACGCTCTTGCAAAAACAAACCTGCAACCCCACCTAGACGAGCAAAGAAAAAGACAGAGGACGGGATAAGGGAGGAAGAGTATGAAAATGAAGAAGGGGAGGACACACTCTTAAATAAGCTTATGGGTACATTAGAGTCCAAACTATTAGGATTAATGAAACCCCTCATATCAAAAGTTGACCAACTAGCTAATAAGGTCAACAAGCTAGAGTCCCTGTTAAGGAAAACCAATGAGGGGGTGGGGGAAATATCAAATCTAGTAGTATCCAAATTTGAGCAAATGGAGACTGCGGGAAAATCACTCGGGGTGAACATGAATACTGGCCTACAAGCTCCTTCAGAGCAAGTCCAACAAGCCAGCCCTAGGAACGATAATACCCCTGACATGGCCCTGGTTCCAGATGCAGCCCAATTAGTGGGCAACACTATCCCTGAGATCCTAAACCCAGAAACTGCCCCAGTTGAACTAATTGTTGAAGCCTCGCCCCTTATTTTAGTACTAGCAAACACACCCATGCTGAAAACTGGACAGATCGAGTCTCCAGATTCCTTAAGAAACAAGGCTCTCCAGTGGCTTAGTAGTAATATGCATATATCTCCCTGGGGCAAGGAAAAATTATCTGACGATCTGCTTACAGCAAGAAGGGTCAGGTGGATAGGTACTAAAGCGAAGAAATTTCAAGGGGATTGTGTGGTCTTGAACTTCAAGGGCCCTGAGGTCCTGCCTGATGTCCTACGGAACATCCTCCCCCCACAACGTAGGACAGCTGAAATAGTTCCACTGACACTGGATTTCTTCTATAGTAGAAGAGGTCTAGTAGCCAAACCGAGCATATTAAGAACAAAATGGACAGTTGTGGGAAATAGAAGGGCCAGGTCCAATCCAGTATGTGAGTGGGGGCTAAACTTGGACAATCAATATTCTGTGTTAACTGATTTAAACGAGTGTGATTGACTCGCATGTGTCTCCCCTGTCACCCTAGATATGCAGTTGGGCCAAGAATATGTTAAGACTTCCATGTTAGACAAATCTACACTAGCCCCAGATGTACTTCGTACTTCCGTTTCAGAGGGAGAAAATAGAGTCCAGGTGGAACAGGAAAGAACATTGGAGGAAATTGAGATGTCACCAACATTGAGTAAAAATGTAATACTAGGAGTAGATCCTGTAGAAACATTAAACATTCCTGATATTGTTCAGACATACCCCCAAAAGGCTAAACCGCAATTATCAATTATCTCATGGAACATAGCTGGAATCACTAATAAACTAAATATCCCAGACTGGGTCGACTTTATTAACCAGTACGACATTATCATGTTCCAAGAAACCTGGTCGCTTACACCAATTTTCAGGCAAGGGTATTTGAACTTTTTCGTCCCGGCAATAAGAAATCGAGTGGGACGTCCCTCGGGGGGCCTGTTAATTTGGGTACGCCAAACTTTGAATTGTTCGGTTAAGCAAAGGTCTATACCCTCTAACGACATTTTGGCACTTGACATTACCTGGCAAAATGGTCAGCAGTTAGCCCTGTTTAATCTTTATTCAAGGGGAGTTGCCAGGGGTAAACCATCAGAGACCCTAACGTGCCTCGAGAATAATATTGAACTGCTACCAGACCCTACCCATATAATAATAGGCGGGGATTTTAACACTACCTTTGAACCCTTGGGTGAGGAGGATAAAATCCTGGCCGAAGATGAGGATACCATGTGGGGAATTCCCCAACTAGATATCCCTGCAATTAGGAAATGGAGCACGGTAGCAATACAACTGAAAAGTTTTTGTCTTTCTAGAGGACTTAGAGCAGCAAATGGTCGGGCATTGTCAGATTCTATGGGGAAAAATACCTTTGATAATGGTCGATTGGCCAGTAGGATAGACTATATACTCCTGGATGTAAGGGCCTGGGATAAATTGGTAGATATGGAAGTGAAGGATAAGATTGAAAGTGATCACAACCCATTGTGCCTGACACTACATACCTACCACGACAAACCCGCGCATCCTAGAGAGGATCATATGGTTACACAGGACCTAGTAAGTTCAAACAACTCCCGACATTTGAAGTGGAGTATGCTCCTAGAAGATATTGCTAAAATAGAGACTCTAAAGAAAGTAGTGGTGGGCGAAGTTGCCAAGATTAAGTCCCATTATGGACAGACCGATTTTATTGACTATATGATGGCTGCCCATGAGACACTTTTTTCTAAAATCCAAAGTTTCTTTCTTAAAAAAATTTCCACAAATAAAAAGAAGAAAACACAAGAAACTAGAGGGTGGTATGATAAGAGCTGTAGGGCAGCACGAGACAATCTTAGCAGGGAACTAAGATCAGGGAGGCCCGAAGCAGTAAGGCTGGCGAGAAACCAGTATAGACAGGTTCAAAAATTAGCTAAGAAGCGTTGGGACGAGGATTGCTGGCAAGAACTCAAGGAGGTATGTGCCTCCAAGGACTCTAAGCGCTTCTGGGCTTCAGTAAAATGGGCAAAGGGTGGCATAGCTCCCCAGCCTGCCAATAATGTCGCAAAGAACAGTTGGATAGAATACTTTCAACCACAGTATGCTTGTAACCCCATGTTTAATAATGTTAGTCTTCCTCCACAAGTTTATTACAAAGCACCAATATTTGTTGAGAGGGATGTGAGTATTGTACTGGACTGTGTAGCAGGGGGGAAAGCCCCAGGCATGGATGGAATTCCGGCTGATATTTTCCTATCTGATCGGAAGTCCTGGTGCAGCTACTTTACAATGTTGGCCAATGCAGTGGCTATGGGAGGGAAAGTGCCTGCCTCATGGAAGGGAGCCGAAATAATTCCCATATATAAAAAAGGCGACCGATCCCTGGCTAAAAACTATAGACCCATTAGTTTGATCGATACAGCTCAAAAGCTAATGGGCCGACTAGTGCAAAATAAACTGCAGCAATGGATCGACGAAAATAACATACTGTCATCTTATCAAGCTGGGTTCAGGCCCCTAACTAGTAGCGTCGACCAAGTCCTCCACTTTCTAACAATTTATTGGAGAAATGTCACCTTGAAGAAGGGGACATTGTATGCAGTTTTTGTAGATTTAAAAGCCGCTTTCGACCTGGTCCCCAGGGAAAAACTCTGGCAGACCTTGGCGGACGCAGGCTTAAACCAGGAATTGCCCACACTCCTTGTTCGCCTACACGAAAACAATTTTGCTAGGATACGATGGGGCAAACAAGGAGATGTAACTGATCCCTTCCCGGTTGAACGTGGGGTGAGGCAAGGGTGTGTCCTAGCGCCAACCCTCTTCTCTATCTATATAAATGGTATTGTCAAACATCTAGAGAAGATTGCTAGTGACGCCCCTGTAATAGCCGGTTCTCGTGTGCCAGTCCTCATGTTTGCGGACGATACACTTTTACTTTCCCGCACCCCCAGTGGATTACAAAAAGTAGTTGATGCCTTTGGTGTATATTGTGATGAAAGGGGCCTAGAATTAAACACCACTAAAACGAAATTCATGTGCCTCAATCAGCAGTCCTCTTTTAAGGGTGTAATAAAATACAAAGGAACACCACTAGAAAGAGTGGACTCTTTTTCATACCTAGGTATCACTCTGCAAGAAAACATGAGCTGGAAGCATCACATAACCACAACCCTACTAAAATTTAGACAGCTAGCAGGCGCTACCTCGTTAAAACACCGAACCTCACTGACAAAGCCTGTAAACTGTGTGATGGAAATTTATTCTATGAAAGTCCTGGGGGCTTGTTTATATGGTTCTGAACTATGGGGTTTCTCAAACTTGAGCGAACTGGGCCGAGCTGAAAATAGGTTCCTAAGAGGGATCGTAATGGTCCCTCAAAGCACACCAATAACCCCGTTAAAACTAGACCTGGGACGAAAATCAGTTGTGGATATAGCGAGGCTTCGGCCCCTCCTATATTGGAGACGAATTATGGTGACCCCAGAATTAGGCCACTATGCAGCAGCATTGATGGATGTCATCAAATTCGATTGTTTCCATACTATCCCATGGTTAAGGGAGTTGCGGGGACTACTCACAAAATTGAAATTGGACTATCTATGGGACAACACAGACCTAGCTTGCTTCCCTACTAAGGAAAAGCTAAAAGATATATATTGGGAAATGGTATATTTTACAATGTTTAGTGACAGTACAAGCGTAAATCTAGCATCTCGCTTTTTAAATACAAAAATGTACCCCTCTTATGAACCTTTTTGGGACCTAATTGAAAAACCATATGACAGAAAACTTTATTTTCAATTTCGCATTGGTACATTACCTTTGAATGCGTTCAAGAAGCATTGGTCCCAGGCATGGGACGAACATTGTCACCATTGTAATGAAGAAACTGAACACATTTCCCATTTCTTGTTTTGTTGTCCACTGTATTTGTCCCCCAGACGCAAGTGGTTAAAACCGGTGTGCTCAAAGTTGGGAACCCGAAGCCAATCCGAAGCCCTTAGGATACTTGAAACAGACTGTACAACATTATATGTGGTTGGTGTAGCAAAATTTTTGGCCTGGTCGTGGCTAATCCGTACCCGATCACTAACGGCTATTGTATTACAATGAAATTATGTATATCTTTAACCTGTCTTTTAGCGACATAGATTATTGTCCTTTGTTTTTTAACTTACGGAATGTGACTTTTTAAATTGTAATAATGTGTTGTAATTTCTATGTACTTTTTACTATGTATCATTCGACATTCAATGTTTAATATGTATTTTTAGAAGTATTTTTATAAGTAGTATTTATTGTATAGGGCTAGGTGAATGCTTTTATGACAAATGTCGAATAAAGCTTTATAAATTGAAATTGTATACCATAGGGGCGTGGCTTTTGTGAGGACATTAGACCATCCCAGGCGAGAGTTCGCTTGATGCCAGATCGTCACCGTATGGGATGTGGGCCAAAAGTATCTCTTTTTATTGACTTTTGAATATAGTGCCCCTAAATACCCTGCTCATCCCATTTGATATCTGTCTAAAAGATAGGCTGGATCTATAGGGGAGCGATATAGCCAGTGGTTCACTACAACTAATTGAGACGCCCAGTAATAAAGTCTTAGGTCCGGGAGGGCAATGCCTCTATCATACCACCCTTTAGTCAGTTATTTCATTGCAATACGAGGAGACCCACCGTCCCATAATAGCATCCGAATCGCACTCTCTATTTCCGAGAAGTACGTATCTTGGACCCGGTGGGGCAATTCTTTAGGATGTAAAGAAAGCGTGGGAAGACCAACATTTTAAAAAGAGCAGCTTGGCCCAACAGCGAAAGAGGTAGGGCTCGCCAGTGCTTAACATCCGCACGTAGGCAGGACAATGGGGTTGCCAGATTGCGGTCATAAAAAATGTTGGGGCTCGAAGTTATGTATATTCCCAGATAACGGAATCCGTCAGTGGCCACCTCCACACAGCAACCCGCAGGGATCCGAGGGACCAGACCCCAGAGCACAAACAACACATATTTGCTCCAGTTTATGGCATAACCAGAGTATTTCCCAAAATGTATGAAGATATTTAAAACCCAGTGGATGGATCTATACGGAGAGGCAAGATAAAGCAGAATGTCATCTGCATAGAGCAGTGGTTCCCAAACGTTTTTGACCAGTGGCTCCCTTGACCTAATTGGCAGTTTGCCGTGGGTCCCCACCATTTTTTTACCGGCTGGTGTAAGCCTGACCTCAGGAGAACTTCCTGTTGTCTTTCTTAAATTAATTGGGATGCAATGAAGGTATTTAATCATATTTGTAACAAAATAAAAAGATAACATACTGATATTTCAGTAATATTTGAATATATTCCCCTTTCAGGGACCATCCGAGGGTTCTACTAGGTTTGGTCCAGAATAGATTAGAAAAGTGACGAATACACTTTTTTTTAATTCATTGTGAATTCATATTCCAGATTGAATATATGGAATATGCATTTACAATGACATTTAAAAAAAGTGTATTTTGTTTAAAAAACATATTCAAATGTGCGTTTACAGACAGATCCATTCTCATTTTTCTAATCTATTCTAGACCAAACCCAGTAGAACTCTTGGTTAATCTGGAGTTAAATTCCACCAAGTTAAGACGGAGCCACTCGGTGTTATTGCATACTGGAGGAAAAATGCACCCAGCAGGCAAACACGCACGGCAAAATTAATTTAATACACCCCATTAAACTGTCGCAAATGCTTGTGGTTGTGGACTGGCCCTGAATGACTTTTACCAAAATTCTTCAAAATTGTGTACAATTGTGTCCGCGCATTGTAGCTATGAAAGTTGCTTCATCTTGTTTAGCGCCATCAGGAACTGTGCTGTGGGGGCAAATATTTGAACATGAAAGCACAGCAGCTGAATTTAAAGCAGTACAAATAATTATTTCAGACTCATAAAATAAAAACGCCATGCATCTGGAACATTCAAAAGTTAATAACGTGCTCCCAATATTATTCATTTAAAGCGGCGGGTTGCAACTCAGCAAGTACACAGTCACAGACTAAAGCGGTCATATGAATGCATCATCGCCGAGGTCGAGGAGCTTAAAACTTCTCAGTAAGTGGCCTGAGCTTCGATCTTGGCATTCTTGCTTTTATGCTGGTGCTCCCAACATTCTACTCCCGTACTGTTCTACGGACCACACAGGAATCCCTCCCATCCCAGTACCAACACTCCAGCGGCCCTAGTGTTACTTAAAACAGACTTCACTTTCTTACTTACCTATTTCGTTGCAAAGAGGGTCCCACGAGGCATTGCAGCAATAACGCTCCTCAAACAAAGGTCAGAGCTGCGTATGGCATACGCCTCTGAAAGCACGTACGTACGCACGTAGGGCAGCAGTGTGCTCTTGGGCCAAACCATTTTCCACGATTAGGCAGGTGGCATTTCTACATTTCTAGCGCTGTGGCTGCAATTTCCAACATCGTGCCGCGGCACCCCTGGCAACTCATAACTGCGCACCGGGGTGCCGCGGCGCACAGTTTGGGGACCACTGGCATAGAGGGATATTCGATCGTCATGACCCTCCGCCCATTTCAGGCCTCACCAGCCAGTGGTTCCAGCATGAGGGAAAAAATCAGGGTACAGCCCTTTCGGGTGTCCCTTTTAAATGTGAATGTGCGAGATGTGTAGTAGTTCACTCGCACTTGACCCTGTATACCTGTGTATAGCAATTTCACCCAGCCCAGGAACTTCAGACCGAAGCCCATTTTCTCTAGGACTTCAAATAGGTATGGCCACTCTATTGAATCAAATGCCATGTATGCATGTAGGGACAACACCACAGCATCCTCTTCCATGTAGTCCCGACGTGCTAGTACATTATGGAGGCGTTGGATATTAAGTGCCGTATTCCTTCCTGGCATAAAGCCAGATTGGTCCGGGTGGACCAGGGAGGAAATGACCGTGACCAGTCGTGAGGCAAGTACTTTCACTAGGACCTTAGCTTCTACGTTAATTAACGGAATCAGTCTGGAGAACCCGCAGTAATCAACATGTTTCTGAATCAGTACTATAGAGGCTAGACGTTGATCCTCCGGCAGTATTCCTTTATTTGCTATACATGGCCCTTAGGTGAGGGACCGTCTGAGAAGCAACCAGTTTTAAGAATTCAATGGGAGTCCCGTTTGGCCCCATCGCTTTCCCTGACTGGATTTGGCTTATTGCTTTTTTGACTTCCTCATCTGTCAGGTCTTCATCTAGGGTGTCTCTATCAGTATCAGAGAGCGTCTGTATGTCACTGTCTGAAAGGAACTGATGGGAGTCTTCCGGCGTGTAAGTAGTGGATGGGTAATAGATCTGCTCCAAGTGACCTGCAAAGGCGTCTACAATGTCCCTTGGATGTGTGACTTGCGCGCCGTTGGGTAGATTCAGCCGGGGCACCCATCTCTCGCCTTGCTCCCATTTCTCTAGCCATGCCAGGGTTTTACCTGTCTCCTAGTTCGTATATTCTATGTTGAGTGCAGAGTAGTTTGGCCATCATTTGTTCCCTGGTTTTAATCTTATATTCCTCTTGTTTAAGTGTGAGGCGGTGAAGAGTGTCTTCCGAAGGTTCCGAGCGTTGTCAACTTCCAACTGTTGGAGCTCACTTTCTAATTGTACCAGCTTCTGGCGTTTCTTATTGATGTATCCCATCTTTAGGGACAACGCCTGCCCCTTCAGTACCACCTTGAAAACCTCCTAGATAGTGAGCGCCGAGTCAACTGAACCTATGTTTTTTTTTAAAGACCTTTATTGTACAATTATGCAAATATACATCTTAAAGCCTACAACCCCAATGGACATGTTATGGACAATTTCTGTCTCACCATTTTCAGAATAACACAGCCTTTAAGCCGACAACCCTGAGGCCCGGCGGCGTGGTTTGATAAGGTGTACACCGTTCAGTCAGTTCATGTCCCAGATAAATCACAGGTCTAAGGTTTTTATACTTTGTTCCTAAAACTTGAGAACCATTTTCATTAACTATCTAAATAATAAACACAAACGGTAGGCATACTTTTCGGCAATCACGGCAGCGTGTCCATAATGACATTTCGATTAGGCAAATATTGTAGATTCAGTGCTTCCAGTCACATATTTGGACACCTCATCTTTCCTCAGTATTGTCTAGAGAGGTCTCCCCCCCCCCCTGAATCATTCATCATCCTCGTCTTCGTCTGAGTGTACTGTCTCATATTCTGGTAGAGTCACATATCTCCCCCCTGAATATGTTCCACGGGGTCCATATCTTATTCCACCTACGTGGACTGGCCCTCGCTGTGTATACTGCTCGCTCAGTAATCATCACCATGTCCATATTCCTACACCACTGTGCTAATGTGGGGGTGTCTGCTGCCCCCCATTTCTGTGCGATATCTCTCTTTGCTACTATTATGCTGACAGTGGCCCATGTCAGCCCATGTCTGGACAAGTCATTTGGGTCCCATATGTTCAAAAGACATTTGCGCGGCTCGGGCACCAAAGATATCTCCAGCGTCTGTGAGATAGTTCGCATGACCTGTCTCCAGTAGTCAGTTATGAGTGGGCATTCCAAGATTGTGTGGAGAAAAGTGCCCTCCTCCCCACAGCGGCGGAGACAGTAGGGGGTCTGTGTCCGATGTATTTTATGAAGTGTAGTTCTGGTGTAGTAAACCCAGTGTAGGATTTTAAGTTGCACCAGGCGGAATTTGGCCGAGGTGCCCACTTCTTTCGGGGACGCTAATGCTTCGTTCCATTCTGAGTCGTCTATGTCGCCTAATTCATCCACCCGTTTTAGTGTAGGGTCTGCTAAATTGTTTATCAGTTTCCGATACGTAAGGGAAGTGGCGCTACCTTGCATGTAATCTGTGAGCAGTCGGTCCTCTAACGGAGAGGCTTCCGGGACTTCTGTATCTGTCGATATCGCCGTTAATAGCGCATGACGACTTTGTATGTATCTATAGGTCTCAGTCGCTCCCAACTCATACTGTTGCTGGAGTTGGGTGAATGGAATCACTGTTCCCTTATCCCATAAGTCACCCACCGTGGATATGCCGATGTTATCCCACTGTGTAAAGCCCTTGCAGCGTCTCAGATGTCCTAACATTTTGGTGTCCCATAATGGGGTAAGTTTAGTGATTTTATCTTTCCAACCCAGTTTAGCCTGAGCCGTGTGCCATAGTGTGGTTGTGTGCTTTGTGGGTCCTATCAGTTTTGCTGCTAGTCTTCTGTCATAGAGCGCTGTAAGCATATTGTCTGTGTTCATCTGTTCCCTATCGGCCTTGTAGGCTGGGTCATCCTGGGGTGCTTGTAGCCATTGATTAATGGTCTTAAGTTGTGCCGCCCAATGTTACAATTGTAAGTTCGGCAGCGCTATCCCCCCCTCATACCAACTTCTGTTCATCTTAGTGTGTGCTATTTGCGCCGGACGATTGCTCCATAGCAGGTCGGACACCAGTCCCGTTATTTGCCAGAAGAATCTCGGCGGTACTGGATATGGTGTGTTGCCAAGGGCATAAAGAAATCTCGGCAGGGCCATCATTTTATTTAGGGCTGCTCTGCCTAGGAGTGTCAGGGGCAGTGTCGCCCAGTGTTTTACATCTTGTCTCAGGCGATCTAGTGGCGGTTTTAGGTTTTTGTCAAAGAAGTCGGATGGGTCCCTTGTGATATGGATGCCCAGGTATTTGAAGGAGTCGTCTGCAAGTCTAAGGGGGCAATCAACATGTAGTGAGGGATTAGGTCCCCGTACGATAAACAGTACTGACTTTGTCCAGTTTATTGTGTATCCTGAGGTCTTCCCATGCATGTCATATAGTGCCAATAGTGCCGGTATACTATGTTCCGGTTCCGTCAGGTTCACTAGCATGTCGTCTGCGTGTAGTGAGAGACGGTCTTCCCATCCCTCTCGCCAACTAATGCCCTTCAGCAACTGTGTCGCTCTAATCAGCGTTGCCAGGGGTTCTAATACTATCGCGAACAGTAAGGGCGACAATGGGCAACCTTGACGTGTTCCTCTTGCCAGCTGTTTCGTGTGTGAAATGTGCCCGTTCGCCGTGACTTGAGCCATCGGGTTATTGTACAGGAGTCGTATCCATGCTATGAATTTTGGGCTAAACCCCATGCGTGACAAAACTGCAAATAGGTATTGCCATTCTACCGTGTCGAACGCCATTTTCGCGTCCAGTGAAAGTATCACCGCTGGTGCCGACAATAGCGAGGCCCGTGCCATTACCCCGTGGACACGCCTGAGGTTAAGAGCAGTGTTTCTGTTAGGCATGAAGCGGGATTGGTCGGGTGGATCAGATTCGGGAGGTGGGATATCAATCTATTGGCCAAAAGTTTCGCCAAGATTTTTGCTTCTGCGTTTAGGAGGGATATTGGGCGGTAGGAGGTGCATTCCGCTGGCGGTTTTCCGGGTTTCGGGATTGCCACTATTGTTGCAGTCCGCTGGTCTGGTGGGAGTTCGGAGGGTGTTAAGCACTCGAGGTACATTGCTAACAGGGGCCCGCTAACCGTGTCAGACATGAGTTTATACCACTCTATAGGGATCCCGTTGGGTCCCAGAGCTTTCCCGGATCGCACAGCGTGTATGGCTCGGTGCACTTCATCAGTAGAGAGGTCTGCCTCCAGCTCATCAACCGCCTCTGATGTCAATGTTGGAATGTCAGTGTGTCTGAGGGAGTCTCGTGCCTCATTTTCCGTTACAATTCTGTCTGGGGTGTAGACCATTTGAAAGTGATCCGCTAATGTGTGAACTATATCCTCAGGGCGCGTCTGAGCTATGCCGTCCTTAGTGTACACTGGCTGTATTCCATGTGCACTGCCCCCTTTCTTGTCCAACCAGGCTAACATTTTCCCTGCCTTGTCCCCCATGTCGTAGATTCTATGTTTGGTTGTTGCGATATTGTCTATTGTCTGTTGTATTAGGTGATCTTGGTATCGCTGCTGATGTAGTTGCAGGGTGTGTGCGGTGTCGGGTGTGGGGTCTGCCACATGAGCTGCATTCGCTGCGTGTAACGCTAGTTCCAGCTCTGACAGTTCCTGCTGCCGTGTTCGTTTGTATCCAGTGATTGATGTTATCGCCTGTCCCCTAAGTACTGTCTTGTACGCTTCCCAAAGTATGGATGGAGAGGTAACTGATGTTGTGTTTTTGGCAAAGTAGTGTTTGGTCGTTTTGTTGAGTTCTTTTTTGATCGTAGGGATTTTGAGATAATTTGCATTGATGGGAAATATTCTTTTGTGTGATTTCTCTTGGGTGGATAGGGTTAAGATAATCGGGGAGTGATCAGAAATCCCCCTGGGTTGTATTTCTATTTTGTCGATGTGGTGTGGGCCATTTCCTAACAACAGGAAATAGTCTATGCGTGATAGACTGTTGTGCACTGTGGAATATGTGTACTGATTTGTGGTGGTGTGCATGTGCCTCCAGACATCCACCAGTTCCAGTGCCTCAAGGAAGCCTCGGAAATGGGGAGGTCTGGGCCGGTGGGTTTGGGCCGGGAATCGATCAACCATTGCATCCACTATCGTGTTAAAGTCTCCCCCTATAATGATATCTCCTGCAGGCAGTTCCAGGAGGAATTCCCCCAGTGCTGACAGCGTGACCGAGTGGAGTGCTGGAGGTATATAGACGGACACTACATTTAGTAGTCTACCTTCCCACTGCCCCTGTATCGCCGCAAAACAACCCTGCTTGTCCACCTTCGTGTGCAGGATAATGAACGGGGAGGATTTTTTCACTAGGATACCTGTCCACCTAGAGCCCGATGTGAATTCGGAATGTACTGCCATTCTGTACCCTCGTCTATCTAGTGCCTGGTACGCCCTCCCTGTGAGATGCATTTCTTGTGATAGGACCAGTGCCGGCCCCTGTCTTTTTATAGCCTGGAGTACTAATCCCCTCTTGATTTTGTCTCCTAATCCTCTTACATTCCAAGTCATCAAGTGTAGGGGGCCTACTGGAGTTATCTGTGTCACTCTATCATTGTCGGTTAGTTGTGGGTTGTGCGCCATTGTAGATGGGTCTAAATCTGCATAAGGGTGACTTTCCCTCTGGTGTCCTGTGTCTGCCCCGTGGTTGTGTATGTCTGGTGTGGTCGCCATCGTCTGCCGTCGTTACACTCATAACTTGGAAAACAAAAACTAACCCCTCCCTACCCCACCCCCCTCCCTACCTCCCTGCTTTGAACCGCCCGCCTTCCCAACTCAGCAGAGTGCTTACCCATTCCAAAAACTATCGTACTTGCTTGTTGGGGTGCAAGGTCCCGTGGAGGACGCGGCCCCTCTTACCCTCATCGGCTTCCCCTAGTTCGGTTTCCTCGGACAGCATGGTCTTCAACGCTTAAGTGCTGCTACTTGTGCGGGCACCGGGTATTCAAAGTCCCGGCCCGTGGACGTCTTCCTGTGTCTTTGGCCCTGATAAGTGTTCCAGATTTTCCCACCCCATGGCTTGGGATCCGGCTTGGTCCTCTTGTCTGTTCCGGTGGTTCTTGTTCGCGCGTCGAGGTGGTCCAACTTGCCTCCAACCTTCCAGCCAGTCTTGCGCTGCCTCCGGTGTATCAAAGAACAAAGTTTTGTTATCGGCCACTACTCGCAGCCTGGCCGGGAACAGCATCGAGTATGGCATGTCTTTCGCTCTCAGTATTTTTTTAACTTCCAGAAACGTTCTCCTACGACGGAATACTTCGGCTGTGTAGTTTGGAAAGAAGGCAATCGTGGAGTTCTGGACTTTGATTGGTGGTGAGACTCTCACCGCCTGCAGGATGGCGTCCCTGTCTCTAAAATTAAACAGTCTGGCCAATATCAGTCTGGGGGCTGCGCCTGGTTTAAGTTTCCCGCCGGGAACTCTATGTGCCCTTTCCACTGAAAAGAAGTGCGATAGCCCTTTGGGCTGCAGACTTGTTTTAATTAACTCCTCCACGTAGAGATCTGTTGCTCGGGTGCCCTCCGACTCTGGAACCCCAAGAATTCTGATGTTATTCCTTCTTGAACGCCCTTCCTGGTCGTCCAGCTTCTCTTTAAGGAGTTTGTTTTCGGTCTTCATGCGTTCCACCACGATTTGTAGTTCCGACACATCTTCAACCAGGGATTTCGTGATCACCTCAACCTCTTTTACACGTTCAGTCATTTTATGGAATCTTCACGTAGCAGCGTGACATCTGTGGAGATCGACCCCACTGTGACCTGCACCTGGGACAGTGCTTTCATAATGTCCTCTAGTGTGATATTTTTAGTCCCGTCCCCTTCTGGTGACTTACCTGTGGGCGTGCGTGTTTCCGCTTGAGGTGGGTTGCATTTATCGTAGGCGAACTTGTCCAGTCTCCCTTGCGTCGTGTTGTTCTTCGCGTCTTTGCCCGCCATTGCGCCTACTCGCTGTCTTACTTCAGCCGGTCAGGCTTGCGGGTCTCTGCTTATGGTCCCACGTAGAGTTGCGCAGTGGCGGTTCGCACCTGGGAGTTGTGGCGTTGTTGTGTCAGGGACCCCAGTGCCAGCCTCCTTACAATGATGCCCGAATGGGAGATGCACTGTCCTGTGAGTGGTCAGCAGCCTTAGTACGGTCCCCTGCCTTCTTGGGACCTGGCCGGTATTCACATTGTCTTCCTGCGGTCTGCTTGAGTGCCCCAACTCACCCTGCTGCCCTGATAGTGAGGCGTGGGGTCGGACCTGCTCCTGTCTCTATTCGGGCTTATCAACCGCCCTTGTCGTGTGTGCTGCGTTCTGCGCTTGTTGTGACGGGGCCGGTTAGCGTTTGATGACCCCCGGCGTTGCTGGATCATCCAAGGGCGGGGGGGGGGGAGTTTGGGCGCCCGTTAGGGACTCAGTCACTTACAGCCTACCGGCAGTGTATTTTAGCGGTAATGTCCGGCGCTTTGGGTCACAGCGCTCGTTCCCGCCCCTCACTGGATCCTCCTCCGGCGGTACTTGCTCTGGTTGCTTTCTCTACGCTGCAAGTGTTCTGTCTCGGCGCTGCCACTGTTTGAGTTCTGCCGTGAGTTTCGAGGCCGACTTCCTGTTTCTTGCTTCCAGGTCGCCCTCACTTCTGCCCTACCTTCGATTGCTACCACAGGCCGGGGCTCAGCATCGCTGTGTCGGCCTGTGCCGGATCCTGCACCTTTTCACCACTGCCCGGGCTCTGATTTTTACTGGAATAGCACAGATCAGTGCCGCCTGGTCCTGAATCACGGGGACTGCCTTCCGAGGTTTCAATATACCGGATCAATGCACGGATTTTCGGATTGGAGCCCCCTCACTCTCGGAGCTCCCCTTCTATGCCGCCGCCATGCTTGGCTGCTAGCCATGCCCCCACAAAAAAAATATGTTTTTTTTTATAAAGTAGTTGGTTGTCTGTGTATGTAGTTCATTTTTAATATCAGGGATTTTCAAGAGCCAGGGATTTAGGGTGATTGTGGCCCATGGTTGCTGATTCCCATGTGTGAACTCGACCCTTACCGGGGAGTTATCCGAGATACCCCTTGGCAGGGCCTGGGGATTATGGAAGTGGCCAATTGAAGCTGTGTAGGTTAAAAAATAATCAATACGGAATGAGCGTTTGTGTGCGATAGAAAAATAAGTGTATTGGGCTTCATCCGGTTGCAATGTGCGCCACACATCAGACAGACCCATAGCTGTGGTGAATTCTTCCATCAACACATTTGGCCTAGCTCCCGGTCTCTGTGGGTATCTATCTTGTCGGTCGCCCATTGTCATATTCAAATCTCCCCCTAGGAGTAGGGTGCCCACCGGAAGGTCTGTTAAAATCTTACCCAGGTCTGTCAGTGCCTCCTTACCCAATGCTGTTTGTAAGTATAGCGAAACAATGTTGAGTGCCTTCCCCTCCCATTGTGCCTCTAGGACCGCAAATCTGCCCCGTGTCTGCCCTCGTACATTTCACTATTAGTGCCAGGTTCTTTTTAACTAGGATGCGCGTCCCTTTAGACCCTGAGGTATACCCTGCATGCACTAGGAGTTTGTATCCCCATATATTGAGGGCCTTACTCTTATTACCAACCATGTGTGTTTCTTGTAGTAACACCACATCCGGTGCCTGCCTTTCAGATATTGTTGGACTATTCCCCGTTTAATTTTGTCTCCCATGTCATTTACATTCCAGGTAAGCGCAGAGAGCTACGTTTTCATTCTCCCACCCACCCCCATCATCTGTAATGAGAACTGAAATCAGGACATTTTGAACTTTCTCTGGGCCCAGTATTTCTGATCTGTGCAACTAGTGTGCAATGGTCTTTTGGTGTGATGCAGGAGCTATCACATATGTCAGTCCAGTGTCTGCTGATCTCCCCTCTATATTCATTTTCTGATTGGAGCACGCTCATGACAGCATGTAATCAGTGACTTTCGAACTCAACAAACCTTGAATAAAAAAACCCTGTAAAAACACTCCCAAGTCCCCCACCGCCCCAACACCCCCCCAACCTGCCTCCCTGCACGACGGGTACACAACATTGCACCTCCCCCAACTTGTAGAGCGCCTGTTGCCCACCCGTAACAGTTTGAGGAACGTAAAACAACCCCACTTCCTTAAGCAACTGTGAGTAGCTGCTACCCCCTCCCCGGCCAACCAACAACTCAATAAGTAGTCTACACTGCCACAATAAGCATATGGATCTGGCTGGAAGATTAAAATGATTCCCGCAAGGCAATTAATAATAAAAGATCAGGGTAAGTGCAACCTATAACGAAGCAAACCGCAATTGAGGACATTGTATTAAGGGACCAACAGAGTCACAGAGGGAGACTCTCAAGGGGGTTCTCTGCTACCATAGTAGGGCGTTGATACTTGCAGTTCTGTACAGTTCCTCTTTCTGGACTCAGAGTCATCTGGTTGTCCCTGTGTGGTGAGTCACGCCAAGATCCACACCCACCAGGGCCCCCAGGGTCGCCCACGGACCTGTGGGAGCGCTTGCCAACCGTTCTCCAACCTTCGAGCCAGTCCCAGGCGTCCTCTGGCCTGGTGAAGAACCATAATTTACCCTCCGACTCAATCCGTAACTTGGCCGGGAACATCATAGCATACTTGAGGTCTTGGTCCCTCAAAGCGCGCTTCACCTCCAGGAAGCTACGTCGTTGCTTCGGAACACGCAGAGTAAAATCAGGAAAGAAGGTGACACTGCTATTTTCAATGACTATTGGCGGGGCTGCTCTTGCTGTTTGTAAAATGGCATCCCAGTCGCGGAAGTTAAATGCTCATGCAAGTATAGACCTAGGAGGCGCCCCGGGTCTAGGTCTACCACCTGGGACGCGATGTGCTCGTTCAATGGAGAAGCACTTGGAGAGGCCATGTGGCTGAAGCTGTTTAAGAACCAATTCCTCCACGAAGAGGTCAGCCGCGTGCCCCTCCGCCCGATCCTGAACTCCCAGGATGCAAACATTATTCCTTCGCATGCGGCCTTCATAGTCTTCCAGTTGCAAGGTTAGGGCTTCCTGTTCGTTTTGGAGTTCCGATACTTGGCGCTTAGGAAGGTCCGAGTTTGATTTCAGCTCCTTGGTGGTTTCTTCAACCGCGCCAACCCGGTCAGACATTTTCATCATGTCTGCTCTGATGAGGGCCACCTCCGTGGCCACAGTGGCGATGCTGGTTTCGAGGGAGGTACAAACCCCGGTAATGGCGGAGAGGATGTCTTACAACGTTGGCTCCGTCTGCTCTCTATTGGGTTTTGGGGTGGTTTGGTCTCCCTCCTGGTTCTTCTACCAAGTAAATTTGACAAGTGTGGCCTGGACGGAGCTGCGACCTCCGCGACCCAACGCCTTTGTGGTGTGCGAGGGCCCAAGTCCATAAGCCGGCAAAAAGAGGAGGGGGGCCAGAGAACAGTCCCAACTGGCTACTTGCCGCCACCGCCTGCCATGGGTGTCAGCCCACACCGGCCTGTCGGGTTTTCCTAGCTAGGTGCTCACCCCCAACTGGAGAGAGTCAGGACTTGGCCCCACCAACGTCACTCACAGCACTGAGCACTAAGTCGGGGGTGAGGGAGGATGAAGGCGACCCACCACAAGTGTGCCCCCCCGTCTAAACCCCAGCAAACACGAACCAGAGCCTCTGGGGTTAACAACACAATGTCTGTGCTGGTATCAGTCTCAGGTACAGGTCAGGGTGCTCAGTTGTTCTGGGCTGCAGATAAGAGACAGCTGTTGGGAACTCACCGCCTGCCCTGCAGTGCCTCAATGCCCCGAGGAGACACTACAATGCGGGGATAAAAGACACACCAAGCCCCAGGCAGCACCAGCTGAGGAAGCACTCATTTATGGCCTAATCCCTGGATCTTTAGCAGCAGTGGGCTGCACTATGCGTGATCAGCTGGCGAACGGGAGCTCCGGTGGCGGCCCCCCAGCTCCGTCGTGCATCAGAGAGAGACCCTACAATCAGGCCACGATTCTGGGGCCTCACACCACGCCGCGACCCCTGTGTCGAGTAGTACGTGCGCCCAGGAGGGTGAAGGGCGTGCGCCGTGTAGCAAGCGACCCTGCGTCGGATCAGCACCTGTCCCGCCTTGCTGGAGCCTCGGATCGTAGTGAAACTGGCGGTACAAAAGGGGGTGGTGTTGGACTGAGCATCTGAACCAATCAAACACTCACACCCAGTCAACAGATCTGGGTTTAATCCATCACCGTTCTTTAGCCCACTCTGCCACCCCAGTTCAGACATGGCCATATGCAAATCAGTCTGACCCTGTGCCTCATGGGAACAGTCCAGCCCGAACTACCAAGCCATGCCCTCCCAGGACCGGAAACAAGCTTCCTAGGACCGGTTTCTGGCATTACAGCTGTCTTCAGCCAGGCTTGCTTGAATCCAGTGGCAAAGTGAGCAAGGGACTCACGTCTGAGCATACCCTGCCAAACTTACGGCGAACAAAGAGGTACAAAAGGGGGTGGTGATGGACAGAGCATCTGAACCAATCAAACACTCACACCCAGTAAACAGATCTGGGTTTAATCCATCACCGTTTCGTAGGCTTTTAGCATAATGCTTCGGAGGGGGAGCCTGTCCCAACTCCAGAGGACAATATAATTAGCTCCATAAACTGTCTTTATGTTGTAAAATTTTGATTTCAGTCTTATCAACATTGAGCTTCAGTTTGTCTTTGGCCATCCACTCCAAAATGTACTACATAATAGTTTGAAAGTTTTCCTGGGAAGCAGTAGAATCTTCCACCCAAAAGAGAATCTGGGAGTTGTTGGTACAATGGATAAAATGCAATTTCTATTCACAAGGTCTTTAAGAAGAGGCCTTACATAAAGAATAAAGAGGTGGGGGGATAGAGTAGATTCCTGAAGCACCCCACATTTAACCCGGACTGCTTTGGCTTTAAATAAGCCAGGGTGAACAGCTTGGGTGTTGTTCTCAAGGAAGGATTTAATCAGGTTTAAGGCAGAACCGTTTATGCCAGCAACTTCCACTGAAACCTAGAGTTTATGGTTGATCTTGTCAAAAGCCGCAGAAAGGTCCAACAGGACCAAGGCTACCATTTGGTCCAATGTCACCTGTCCCACGCATATCATCAAGAACAGAGCGCATAACTGACTCACTATTGTGGGCTCACCTGAAGATTACCCTTAGGGGGGCAAACAAATTGATTGACTGTAAATGGTGACATAATTAATGAGTTACATGTGCATCCTACACTATGGAGCAAAATGGTTACAAAAGATGTGGTGATAAGTTTTTAAGGATCTGATATCCTCGCATAGGTTTTTCTATGTAGTGGGATTACAATTGCCTCTTTAAAAGAGCTGGTAGTATTTCCTTAGAGAGTGAGTCATTTAAGAGGGATAATAATGGACTAACAATTTCTGCTTGAAAATCCTTTACAAAATTCTAGGACGACTGTGGTAATAGGGAAGCAAGATTTTACCTTAGACATCAGAAAAGCTAAGCAGTCTTTGTCAATCAGGGAGACCCTAAACATAGAGGTAGGACTCCAGACCAACGTGGAATGTGGCATCACAGGAATATTCATAATGCTATATTTGATTTTGTTTATTTTATCTATGAAGTGCCATTCAGCTGATCACAAAACTCCTGAGTGGGTGCGAACAGCTTTGCTATTATTTCAGAAGCTGGGAGTTCTTTTACTATTTTAAATATGTATTTCTGTTGGTATATGCCATGATTGTGTTGGTAAAGAAGGCTTTAGTTTGGATAAACAGGGTTTTATCCTCAGTCATTCCTTTCTTAAACCTAATCCTAGAGTCCACATTGTAATCTTACCACCAACAGCGTAACAGTTGGTGTAACTTAAGTTTTGCCTCCTTTGTTTTCAAGCAGAATCACAAAACAGATCTAGTTCGTAGCTTAGTGTTCAGCCTTGCTAGTGGGGCATGTAACATGCTGGCAGCATTCTGCCAGTATGTGGGAAATGTTGGTTCTTTTGGGTACAGAATTGATTCTAGGTTAACTGAATAACAATGCTCAAACCTTTCAGTAATAGTCAAGTGCCAGTGACTGAAATGATCAACTGCTATGTCGACATCATGGTTTTTGCAGGGGATAGAGTTGATTTAAGTCTTACTCATACTGTCGGAATGTAATAAGTGCGTCTTCAAATGGTTAATAAATATTGTATCCCTAGAGGGGCATTGCAGAGAGATAGACAGCTTGAATTCAATCATATAATGGTCAGACCAAATGCAAGGAGTAACTTCAAGATTTCGCAGGTATCTTCTGATATCTGCTTGTGACAAGGGAGGCTCCTTTGAAGATAATTAAGTTCCTGACCATTGCCCAAATGACCATCCTGCCAGAGGAACAAAAAAACCTCCCCACACCCAAGCCTTTGTCTTCTGCTCTGGGAGTAGTATTCACATTTTATTGAGGGCTAACCACTCAGAGAGCTGCAGCTTGAGAATAGTGCAAAGCAGGGAAAAAGGTCACTTTCTGAAAGTACGATTTCCTTAATATGTATTAAAAAATCGCACTTTACCAGACATTTCTAGGTATTTCTGAGCCGGAGATAGTATTATTAAATTTAATATATAGTTTTTGGGGCCAATTCACTGTAAGTACATGTGTAACATTAAATTCCTACGTGTTTTACTTTTAAATACCATTCACTCTGTCTTATAAGGGGTAAGGTCTACTTATGGGGGACTTATTAATATTTAAAACAAAAGTTTAGTTCTGTCAAAATGATTTATTTTCACAGGCCAAATTACAGCTTGAAAACTGTTTTAGTAAGGCTACGATGATAGACCTGAAACCATGTTTTACATTGTCATTGTAGTGGATGGCACAAAAGATGCAACAGTTCATTAGTGACATTTAACTTACAGGCACAGGGGACATTTTGTACTATATACTAGTACTTATAGGCAAGTTAAGTATACCAGATAGGGGTCTAACAATGTCATCATGTTGGAAGGTGGAGCACATACATCCACTTTACTACTACTTAACAGGGTATAAAACACAGAATTCATCAGCCGGAAAAAACAGTTGATATCCAGCATCTTTCTTCTCCATCACCCCAACATTTACCCTAGTGGACATGCCATTATTATTTACCTGGGGGGGCGTGGCTAAGCCGAGCAACAAAATGGCTGCTTGATCTGTCTGCTCCGCCGACCGAATACCAAATCCGCTTTACAATCCATATTAAACTGCTTGAAAGGGGGCTCTAACAACGCAGACTGCACATCGGAAGGGCCGCTGCACATTTTGAGACCACCCGCGACTGAAACAGTGGTGTGGAATCCGAGTGGCGAGATCTCTGTACTCGCGCCGGATCGAGGCAGGGGCACAGCCGCGCGGCCTGTTCACCCAGGGGATCGGCGGCGGCGCGTGATCATCGGCCGTCTCTGATCGCGGAGTGTTGGAGCGGCTTCGACAGGTCTAGAGAGCGGACCCAGGCTGTGGCTGCTATCCTCCCCTCACCGCCGCAGCTCCGTTGAACAAACAGACAGAATACGATCTGAGGACCCAGGAGGCCGGCAGGTATGGCATACAGACATCGTTGATGGGGCGTGGCTTGCACGCCGAGGGTGATGGCGGCGTGAGCCCGGAGCTCCGCGCCCATTCCCCGCGCTTATCCTGCCTGCAGTAGCGAGGAGCCCAGCGCTGTCTTCGGGCACTGAAGCCGGTGGGGTGCAAGCGGAGCGAGCAGGAGGCCGCTGGAAGGTCCGATCTCCGTCGAGACTCGGGGACGCCAGGGCCGAGCTGGAGGGACGCCTAAAATGGCGGCTGCGGGGAAGACCTGGTAGCGCCCGGCTGGCCGATCCGAGAGACAACGCCTGGGGGTGAGCCGAGACCTGTCGCCGACTGGGGGTTTGACGAACGGTGCCCCCCCCCCCCCGGGAGCCCCGAGGAAGTTCTGCCTGGAGGCTCCGAGGAGCAGCGGAACTGCCGCGAGCGGACAGCCCGGGGAGGCTGAGTGGAAGGCGAGGTGCTCCGGGAGGACGCCGAGCACGGAGGAAACCCTGCGGACCGGACCGGACCGGCTGGGGCCCGGCGAACTGGAGGTGCCCTGAACTCTACCCCCCCCCGACCCCCCGCCCCGGGACCAAGCGGTAAGCAAGAGCGCAGGACAGCTCGCAGTGGAGAGCGGAGGGGCGAGAGGGGGCGGCGGATGGTCTGGAGTGCCCTGGGACATTACCGGTGGGAGCACTCAATCCGGGGGGGGACCGTGTGCACCGGCTGGGGGCCCCACCCGATCCCCGCTTCGTGGACCCGCAGGCCTTACCCTCAGTTGGCAGTGGGAGGCCGCGCACGCACTACTGGACAGGCTGGCTGCGGCCGTGGAGGGTGAACCTGAGAGCCGGTAGGGGACGGAAATCGAGGTCCCGCCGCCATCAACCCAGTGTGACAGGCACGAATCCCTGCATTCCCTGGCCCTGGACGGCGACGCTAGCTGCAGCGGTTGGTTGCCCGGACGGCGAGGATTGACCTTGCCCTGCGGGAGCTTGTGCAACGTTTGAGAGACTGCGTGGTGGGTGGGCCCTGCACAGTGACTCGGGGGTTCACGTTCGCCACCATGGGGAAGCCGAGAGGCAAGCAGGAAGAAGCGGCGACCTCGTAAACAGCGGAGGGCGACACAGGGGAGCCCACTGACCTGAAGCGGCTGCAAGATCGCATCCTGGAGGCCATAACGGCAACGAGAGAAGCGCTGCACAATGATATCGCGCAGGTGGCGTCGGGGCTCGGCCTGCTTCGTGCCGACCACGACAAGCTGAAAGACAGAGTGAAAGAAACAAAGGTTGCCCTGAAGGACCTGGCTCCTGCCCACAAAACTCTAGAGGGCAAACTCACGGAGGCTCTAGGCCGGATTCAGATTTTGGAAAGGCGAGCAAAGGACGCGGAAAACAGGAGCCGACGCAGTAACGTGCGAATTGTAGGTGTTCCGGAGAGCGAAGGGGGGACTGACTTGGTGGCCTAGTGTGACAATTGGCTTAAAACTGTAGTAGCACCTGAGGGCCTGTCACCCTTCTTCACCCTGGAGAGGGCGCATCGGGTTCCATCCGGGCCACCCAAACCTGGCCTACCGCCGAGACCCATCGTGGCCAAGCTGCTGCACTACAGGGACAGGGATCTGCTGCTGCAAAGAGCCCGGGACGCTGGCCCGTTCCAAATTGCGAATAGTAAAGTCACGCTGTTTCCAGATTTTACATTTTAGACGCAAAGGCTGCGAGCTTCCTTTCTGACTATCAAGAGGGAGCTGCTCACAGAGGACATCCTGTACTCCTTGCTATTCCCTGCCAGACTTCGAATTGTGGTGGACGACAAAACGATGTTCTTCAGCTTGGCCGCGGATGCTTGGGACTGGTGGGAAACCTACAAAGCGGGCACGGATGGAGCCAAGATTCGAGAGGAGCGGGAAAAGGAGCGGGAGTGAGCACCAGAGGGCCTGCGCAAATCGCAAAGACTACGCAAACGGCGGCACGGTGCTGGGAAACCGACCGCCTCACAAACGGAGGCTGAACGCAAGGCGGCGCTGCAAGCGGTAATCACGTTGGCGAGAACGGAGGACTCCCAGTCCAAACGAGGCACGGACAAAGAGTCACATGCATCGGCCTTGGGATCGGAGTCGGACCTATCTGGGATCCACGACGCCAAGGGCCCGGTGGTGACGCCGCAAATGGCAGAAGACATCCTGAACGTCTGACTTACGCCTGATGGGTAAAGGGAAGGGAACTTGAGGGGTTTCACCTGGTTAGCGGGTATATTAGCTCCAGGCTTGGACGCTGGGTGAATGGCTGAGAGCTGTTCTCAGAAATGGGGGGATGGGTGTGGACCTGGGACATGTGGCCCCCTCTTGGGCGAGGCCTCGCTCCGTACGCCCTTAAGGCACTTGCGGCTGCGGCCGTGAACTAGTCACCTGGGGGTTCTCAGTTAAGGGAGTTTGGATGGGGTCTGGTATCTCGATATTGGGGCCTGTTCTGGGGGGAGGGGGTACACCACAGTTGGGGTTTGTGGCAGGGAGTTTTTTGCAGACACCGACCCCGGATTGCTTAGGGGCTGGACAGTTGGGAGTTTACGTTTGGGGCTGGGGTGGGGCCATCATCCGCAGGAGCACGAACATGGGGGGGAGTCGGAACCTTGAATTATGGGACAATGGCTAACTTGAATGTTTTGAAGTGCATAACCTGGAACGTGAGGGGCCTACACACGATGCAGCGCAGACATAAAGTGCACGCCTACCTATTGAGGAGGGGGATTCACATTGCGCTCTTACAGGAGACACACATTACAAAGCAGGAAGGGGTGGCGTTGCAGAGGAGATGGAGGGGTCAGGTTTTCCACACCTCTTACTCGGCCTACGCAAGGGGAGCCCTGATATGGATCAGAGCGGGGCCACCTTTTCAATTAACGCGGCAGCTGGTAGATCCAGAGGGGAGATTTGTGGTGGTGGAGGGCAGGTTACGGGGAAAAGATATTGTCCTATGCAGTGTATATGCCCCGAATATAGAACAACTGGCTTTTTATGCAGGCTTATCGGGGACACTGGCGTGCTTTCTAGTGGATCCGGTACTCATGGGAGGGGACTTCAACTCCGTGGCGGAAGTGCATCTGGATAGGTCACACCCGCCACCGAGCGATTCCCCGGTGTACCGCATTGCCAAGGGTAGACGGGACTGGCAGGAGAGCTGGGGGTTAACTGATGCATGGAGGACGCAACACCCAATGGACCGGGATTACTCGTTCTACTCCGGGCTACATGATCTCCACGTTAGGCTAGATGCGATATTATGTTCGCGGGAAGTGTTGCTGTATGTTACCTGGCCGGAATATCTAACAAGAACGGTTTCGGACCATAATCCGCTCCTGATTCACTTAGACTGGGTGACGGAAAAGCCTAGGGTGCCGACCTGGAGGCTCCGACCGGAGATTCTGGAGGACCCGCTGCTCGGGGCGGCACTGGAGGAGGGATTGACACAGTACTTTACCATCAACGAGGGGTCCACGGACTCTAGGGCAGTGGAATGGGACGCTTTTAAAGTGGTAGTGAGGGGACAGTGTATCACACAGTACGTGGGCACGAGGAGGGTGTTGTTGACCGACCTGGAGAAGGCGGACCCAAAACTGCGAGAAGCTGAGAGGGAACGGCCTGGTCGACCGGAGCTTCGAGAGGCGGTAAGCTCGGCTAGAGAAGCGGTGGCGGTTGAGGTGGAAAGGCTACGGGCTTACGATCATCGGGCGTATGCGCTGCGCTCTCATGTGGAGGGTGATCGATCGGGCACTCTGTTGGCGTGGCTTGCAAACCCCATGAAACGCAGCTCCCCTATTTTGCAAATTGCAGATGAGGAGGGATACCTGTCCTACACCCAATCGGCCATAGTGGACGGCTTTCAGAGGTACTACGGGAGACTCTATAGCAGTACCCTGGACGACCGGGGGAGGAGACAGCGACTTTCCTGGGAGACCTCACCCTGCCGCGCTTAGAGGACGAGCAAGCGGAGGACTTAGGAAGAGACATTGACTTGGGGGAGATTAGAAGAGCTATCAAGTCCATGGCCCGCAATAAGACGCCGGGGATAGATGGATTGCCCATTGAATTCTACGGCAAGTATGTGGACGCCTTAGCGCCGCTGCTTTTAGCCGTGTACAAGGAAGCAGGGACCACGGGTCGGCTTCCCCAATCGATGCGTGAAGCGATAGTCATTCCGTTACTAAAACCTAGCAGAGAAGGCAGTAGCCCTGCATCTTATAGACCGCTCTCAATGCTGACTGCTGGCTATAAAATCTTAAGCTCTATACTGGCGGCGAGACTCTTGCCGCATATGACCACTCTGATCCATGAGGATCAGAACGGCTTTATCCCTGCTCGGAACACGACGCTAAATATTAGGAGGCTTATCCGACTCATGGAAGATTTGCGGGAGGGGAACAGAACTCCATTTGCCCTCTCGGTTGACATCGAAAAAGCGTTCAATAGTCTGGAATGGGATTATTTATACATGGTCATGGAATGCTTCGGGTTGGGCGCAGGATATATCCGTTGGACGAAGGTGCTTTATGCAGCGGCGGTGGCGAGAGTGCGGGTTGGGTCCTTGGTGTCCCAACAATACCCAGTGGAGAGAGGGACCCGGCAGGGGTGCTCCCTATCCCCCTTACTGTTCGCCTTGGCGATTGAGCCGTTGTCGGCGGAGGCCCGCAGGGGGCGATACTTTGCAGGTGTGCGAGCTAGAGATGGGCGACAGTTTATCTCGGTGTACGCCGATGACCTCCTGCTGTTCCTTGACAACGACGCAACAGAGCTCGACGGAGCGGAGGAGTTGCTGGGGCGGTTTGGTGGCCTGTCGGGGTTAAAGGTTAATTGGGCAAAAACGTGCTTTTTTCCATTGAGGGAGGGCACGGCTCGCCCAGACCACCGACCGCTACTTCGTTGGGAACCAACCTGTCTCCATTACCTTGGAGTTTACATCTATCACACTGCGGTGGCTCTGTTCGAGGGCAATGTGGAGAGAAGCGTCAGGGGGCTAAAAGGTAGCATGGCCTTCTGGGCCACGCTTCCACTGTCCATAGCTGGTAGGATAGCTCTCTTGAAGATGGTGGCGCTGCCGCGGCTCCTGTACTGTTTTCGGACGCTTCCGATCTGGATCCCCAGCTCCTTTTTCCGCCGACTTAGGACCCAGTGCACTACTTTCTTGTGGGGGGCGGGCAGGTGCAGAGTGGCACTGGCGACACTCACCCGCCCGAAAGATGAAGGGGGTTTGGCGTTCCCAGATTACGAGCTCTACTACCTTGCTGCCCAGCTGCAGGTATTCACGCAAGAGGTGGCTCGCGTCTACCGGGGCCCGGAAGACGGGCGACTGCGGGGCACGCCACGGCATGTACTGGCCTACATTGCATTAGGACAGAAACTTGCCGCCAGGGACTAGTCCCTTGAGCAAGACACATTTCGGCGATGCTGGATTCAGGCGCAGAAGCGAGCGGGGATTAAGCACCCTTACGCCCCGGAGATGCCATTGGGCATGCTAACCGCGCTACCGCACGGAGGCGATTGGTCCCGCCTACAACAATGGGAGGAAGCGGGCGTACAGGTAATAGGGGATCTTTTTGAAAACGGGGAGCTCCTCCCGTTCCTAGCCCTCCAGGAACGCTTCGACCTTCCGCGTGGGGGTTACCTCCTTCATGCAGCTATAATAAGAGCGATGCAGAAACACTGGGGATTGGGACTGGCGGAGCCAGAGACGGCTATGGCTTGCCAGTACACCATGATGGCGGCGGGAACGGTGAAGGCGGTGACTTGCTTATATAACAGAATGCTCCGTGAGCATTTGCCGCCCCTAGAAAAGCTGAAACTCAAGTGGGAAACTGACCTGGGCAGGCCCATACCAGACACGACGTGGGCGCAATTGGTGCGGCGGGCGCGTAACAGCACAAGGAACGCTAGATTTCAAATTATTCATTATTATATACTGCACAGGGCGTATATGACCCCTGGGAGGATCCTGAGATACTTTGGCGCAACTGACGCGAGGTGCCTCCGCTGCGCGACAGAGGGAGCAGAGCTGGTGCATATGCTCTGGTCATGCCCAGCTCTGTCGGACTACTGGCAGGCCGTGGGTGAGTCTTTGAACGAGGTGACGGACCGGACTGTTGACTTTGACCCAGTGGCGTGCCTCCTGCATTGGTTCCCACATACCCCCAAAAACAAGCTCTCAAGTAAATTCATAGATATGGGTTTGATGGTAGCCAAGCGTGAGATTACTAGAAACTGGAAGGCAAGGACGGGCCCGACGTATAAGAGGTGGTACAACAAATTTTTTTAAATGGGCGGCTTGCGACAGCACATATAGATATCAGTTGGCGCGTAGAACCACTAATGAGAGAGCGCTAGAACAGGCGACGGCCTGGGAGGTGATGGTGCAGGGCCTCAGGGACAGTGGAATAGTGGATGAAGGGGAGGAACTTGGCGTTGCCGGGGGCAGCACTTCACAATGACCAAGAGAGAAGAGAACCGGTAGAGGGGGATGTCTGACGACCAAGTTTAGCTATATACATCAGGTGGCCCATGAGCGGATGATGGGGTGGGGAGGAGGGGTGTCGGGGGGGTTGAATTCTCTGGGACGGGGGGAGTTGGGGGTAGTTTTATGTTTACTCAGATGAGGACTTAAAAGTAGGCACACGCATCTTACTGCGAGACGATACTCCTGTGGAAGTGTAACCGGGCATGTGGGAGCTGTGATTTTGTCTCCGCCCGGCCCCCGGGTTGTGGGCCCGCAGGCTGTGTAAAATGCCAGATGGTCTACCGGACTGCAGCACTCTGATTGATACTGTATATGTATAACTATTGGCCTGCGTATTGTGTGTCTACAATAAAAATTACTTAAAAAAAAAATATACAGACATCGGTGATAGCGCTGGACTCCTTGGGCGCGTACCCAACACCTGAAGTGCCTGGGGGTGGAGGATACTTCGCACATACCGAGAGAGCAGATCAGTACTGGGCTAAACGTTAGATGGTGAGGAGATTACTTGGCGCCTTTACACATCAAGAGGGGCACGGTGCCAGAGTTAAAGTGCCACAGAGTCGCTGGCTCTGCTACAAGGCAACATGGCTGAGGAGACCAGTGGTTGGGAGCGGCTTTGACCTGCTGTAAACCGGATAAAAGACTTACCGGCCTGGCCACTGCTGTAACCTCTTGTGGGAAATTCCACTCCGCCCCACCATCAGCAAGTAAGTGCGCCATAAGAGAGCTCTGTCACCCGCACAGCACGCCTGCGGAATAGGCCTCTCTCCCCTCCCACCTTTACCTCTGTGCAGAGCCACGGAGTGCTTCTGACATAGATGTGGTGTGCACCTGCCCGCACTCCAGTGCTACAGGAGACCCCAGACACAGGTTATCAGGGGCTGCATTCATCCTGCGATCGGTTCGTACAGCGCTGAAGGGCGGACTCTGGTGATTTCTCCGTTGACTGTAACACGTACTACCTGACACCAGTCGCAAGCCAACCAATTGGTAGAATCTGCGTACCTCATGGCGGGGGGCCGCAGTTCGAAGGCTGCCCTCCAGGCCAAATTGATGAAGTACGCCTGGGAAGGAGGCCCCGGCACGAGCCCCAAAGGGGGGTCGACCGTGACGGACAAACTCGAGTCTGGTGGAAAGCAGAAAGAACCAACGCTGCAGGACATCCTTGAGGCCATCACCACAGTCCGCCCGTCGTTGGTGTTGCGAATCAACACAGTGTCCACTGAGGTGTCCCTAATCAGAGAGGATATGCGCTCAATGAACTAAAAAAAGAAAGACGTTGAAGTTAAGGCGACCTCTCTGGTGGAAGACACGTCGGAGTTGCAGAGGAAGATGGAGGAGCTACAAACTCATGCTTCGAAACTGGAAGCTCAGCTGGAAGACTATGAGGGAAACTCCAGACGCAACAATGTCTGTATCATTGGGGTACCTGAACTTGCGGAGGGGCCATCAGCAGACCGGTTTGTAGAGGAGCTGATCACTACCTATCTCAAGACAAAAAGGCTTTCCAATTTCTTTTCGGTGGAGTGAGCGCATCAGGTGCAGGGGGTCGACTGAGGCCTGGAGCCCCCCCTCCCCCCCTCTCCCCTCCCCCCCGAGACCACTTCTTGCTCGGACCTTCAATTTCCGCGACAGGAATGTCATCCTACAATGTCCCCGGTCCGCCCTGCCAGTGGAATTCCAAAACAGTCACATCACCTTCTTCCCGGACTTCACCCTCGAGGTGCAGAGACAGCGACGGAGCCTCCTGGAAGTGAAGAAAGGGCTCCAGGACAAGGACTTGAAATATGCTATGATATTTCCGCCAAGTTGAGGGTGGAATCGGAGGGGAAATCCTTGTTCTTCGCCAGCCCAGAGGAGACCTGGGACTGGTTGGAGGGCTGGCGCACAGCGGGCTGCCATAACACCCTGGCTCGAGTGTGAAGATGGATGGAGACGCCCAGGCCTCAGGTGGTGGCTCACCTCTTCAGGACAGGAACAAGACAGCGGGTGGTGCTGAATAATTGATCTGTATTAACTTCATTTGGTTGGTTGACAGTTTCCATTAGGATGGAGGGCTACGGGGTTGGAGCTGACTTAGTCAATATCGCCAGACTTTTGCCGTACTGGGCCGGACCGTCGTAGATGGCTTTCTTGATTTGAACTCCTCAATCTTTGTCATTGTTGCATATGTGGGCATCAGTGGATGTATATTGGGCCCTTGCCAACACTTTTAGTATAAGCCCTTTAGGCTATTGATGCTAATATCAGTACAACAATTTCGCAGTGATGAGTGCTCGGTTGGGTTTCACGTACACGTAAGTGTTTGGAAGGGTGGGCGATAGGCACTCTGCTAGTTTTGGGGGGCGGGGAGTTATGGTTCGGCCAAGCAGGGAGGGGGGCTTTGGGGGATGCGTATTGGATCTGGGGTGTGGGCGGGAGGGGAGTTTCTTTGTGTTTTGGTTGAGTTATTGTTGTGGTATGGGCATCGACGGGACGCCCCTTGGCTGGGGCAGCCGTGCGCTATACAAACACCTATAACATAACATAACATAACATAACATGTCTTATTTTCATGGATACAGATACAAATTGCAGCAGACACAGTGTTGGCTACGCCCTCAGAAATCATAGCGCTAGGAAATATAATATCCTCATTCCTTGTCTTCCACCCCTATCGTGCTCATCCCTGGGGCATATTGTATTTTTTCAACCTGAATGATGAGTACTATGGGTAAACAGAAACTTACTTTGCTCTCATGGAATGTGAATTGACTGAGGTACAGAATAAAGAGAGGGGTGGTTCACCAATTCCTGAAACGCCACTCCCCAGATGTTGTGCTTTTACAGGAGACCCATATTCTGGGCAACGGGAGTAGGGCTCTGTCACAATGGGGTTTTTGGCTGGCTGCCCACTCTGCTTTCGGCTCCAATTCCTGGGGGTGGGTATCCTCATTTGTAACTCCTTTCCCTTAACGATTAATGTGGTTCATACGGGGACCCGCTGGGTAGATTCATAGCCCTGTCCTGGACTTGGGAGGGAGCCTCCCTTAATCTGGTCTCAGTATACATTCCACTGGGCCTCCATACACAGGCCTTTATTGATCTTGGCGAGCTACATCTGAGTTTGCCGGACGGGCGGTTGTTGATCGGAGGGGACTTTAATTCTATTGTCTCAGATTCCCTGGACTGCTGGCCCCAGAAAGACCTGGCATTATCCCGTAAACTGATCCACAGTTTCTTAGGTGCAATGGCACTAGTGGATGCGAGCTGTGCCTGCACGCAGTGGACCATCAATATACACATCTCTCTGGTCCCCACAGCACCATGTCACACATTGAATATGTGCTTACACTCACACATCATCTCCACACCGTCAAGAAATACAACACCTGGCTTGGGACATATCGGATCATTCCCAAATTCTGTGTAAACTGACTGTGGGAGAGCCTTTGGTCGGCCGTGTTGCGCCGATCAATTTGTGGTATCTCACAACCCCCCCATTAGAGACAAGGTTCTGTCTGAAACAGATTTGTACTTTCAAGAAAATCAGGGGTCTGTCAGTTCCGCTATTTCACTCTGGGAAGCCTACAAGACTGTTGTTCGAGGTGTGGTCCTGGGGCAAATTGCAGGGCAACGGAAGGAGAAGGCTGCAGCCATTGTGCGTATAGAGGATGAGATCCTCGAACTGGAACGGGCAGTTAGATTGCGAGATTCGGAAGAAGTTCACCAAAAGCTCTGCATTAAAACCAAGGAACTCCTGGACCTGGCCACTAAGGCGCAATATCGGGCTACCCTTAGCAGGATCTGTGATGTAGGCGATAAGGCGGGAACATTGTTAGCCTGGTTGGATCACAGAGAGGGGGGACGACGTGTCGTGGCTGAACTTACCACTAATTCTCACTCCCAACTCACAGCTCCGCAAGACATCGCAGATGCGTTTGGTAGTTATTACCATTCTTTGTACTCCTCCAGCACGACTTACTCGGAGGAGGAGGCTTCTTCCCTCTTACGTGATATACGGATGCCAGTTGTTACAGAGGAGGAGTGTCTCGATCTAGACCAGGACATTACAGTGACCGAGGGGGGGAAGCATCGGGTCCAAACGGGATCCCTATACAATTGTTCAAGTCAACAGGGGGCAAAACTGCCCCTTTTCTCACTGCCATGTATGGAGAAAGTAAAGAGGCGGGAATTCTTCCAGAGGACCACAGACTGGCTAATATCATTGTAAATCACAAAGTGGGCAAACCCGCTGACTTGTGTTCATCATACAGGCCTATCTCACTTCTCAACTGCGAGGCCAAGATCCTGGCAAAAGTACTTGCCACTCGTCTGTTATAAGTCCTTCCCAACTTGGTGCACCCAGATCAGTCTGGGTTCATGTCGGCCAGGAATACGTCTCTTAACCTCCGTCTTCTGCATGGAGTGCTCTGTAGAGCTGGTACGATCAGTAAGTAAGTATGGGCGAATTTTGCGAATCTCACGTTCGCAAATTTTGCGGATTTGCGAACTCGCAATCCGCAAAATCCGCGAATTCTTGCGAATTTGGGGATTTTTTTTTTTTTTTGTGTTCGCAAGGATTTCTGCCAGTTCGCGAGGGTTTCGTACCAGTTCGCAATTGCGAACTTACATTTCGGCGCGCAACGGTCGCGAATTATGTTGTTTCTACGTCTGGTTCATCATCACAGGTTCCCAGCACCCTCTGTTTCACCACTGCAACCCTCTGTTACATCAATGCCACCCTCTGGTTCATCATTACTGTAGATTATGGGGGGGAAAAGCAAGCACACCAGCCCTGCTTCAACTGAAATGAATTAATTTGAGGTTAGTTTATTAATGTGTCACTGTTTTAAAATTCCAGTCTGGCACCTGCTTCCTTATCTGTAATTTTGCTTTCTGTTGCAGTGCATTTTTTTCCCCAGGACCTTTGTGGCCTACTTGTAGCTATTCTATGAGCCTGCTGTGAGGGTCAGAGCAGGGTCATACAATTGTTGCAACTAGCAACTGAATTCTGGAGGGGCCCCAGTCAGGAAGCACTACCGAAATTGTTACTAATGATGAGTTTGAACTCTTGCCCCTGCCGAGTGCTTTCAGTTTTGAAAAACTAGTTTTTCTGCAATTTCGCGGGGTTCGCGTGGCGCGAACACGCGCGAGATCGGATTCAGAAGCCGCAAATTCGTGCGAATATGCAATTTGGTTTTTTTGCGGCGTGTTAGTTGGCAAGGTTTTGTTCGTTTTTGCGAGCCGCTCGTAGCGCAAGGCGCGAAGTTACCCTCGCGGTCGTTCAAGGGCGCAGCCATCTTGTTTGCCTGACGTATTTCCGTTTCCGGGCGCGAAGTGTAATCTCGCAAAGTCTGCGGCTTGCCAGTACAGTTTTGCGCGTGTTCGCAAGGAAAATCTCGCGCGAACTTACCCGCGCGGTCGTGAACGGGCGCGGCCATCTTGTTTCTCATTCATTGCTATGGTTCTGGGCATGGTCTTTGTATCCTCTGTCAATCTCTGCCATCCTTTGCTTGTTTGAAGTTTTTTTGATCTATTTTACTTATTATCTATCCCTCTATTTTTCTAGCCCTATATTTTTGTGTTTACTGCTACTTTTGGTTAATTTTAAACTACTTTTGTAAACTCTTTTCTTTTCTTCTCTTCCCTATTCTATTTTCTTTATTCCTTTCCGCCCAGACCATGGTGAAGGGAGCCGGGAAGCATCTCGAGAAGGGGAAGGGTCCCGCACCCCGTGTCCGGCTCTCGTGCGGGCGTTTGAGGGGGGAGGAGGTCGTACCCAGGGAGATCTTTACCCCGGAGGAGGTGGGCCAACTCATTTTTTATGTTCAGCGCCGCCTCCCCAGGACCATCATGGGAGGCGGCAAGATCAGTGCCGGGTACGGGGCCCGGGAGCGCCGGAAGCGGTGGGAGAAGGTGTGCCAGGCCATTTACCACCACTCTCGGGTCTGGCGCACCTACAACCAGGTTTTTTCCCTAATGCAAAAAAACCCTGAATTCTACTGATACCTGATCCCCTTTCCCCCCCCCCTTTTTACCTGTGTAAACAAACACAACCATGGTAAAACCTGCTGAGGCAATCCAGCCGTCAAGCACCACATTTAATGCCACCAATTTGCACTTAACACCCAGTGCCTCGTGATATCCCCCTTTTTTTATGCACTTGCCAAATGCAGGAGTATTCATTCACTCCCGCTATAACGTTATACCCTAATGATGGTCACCAACCGGCATAACATCCGTGGCCGGGGAGCGATAGGCTCCCGATTCCAAGCCTCTGCTTGGAAATGGACCGCGCCCCGCCCATATGGGCGTGCGCGCTCCAAGCCTCGCTCCGAGCGAGACACGCCCACCCAGAACAACGCGCTGAAACACAACAAACGCATTTATACTCACTCGCCGGCCCCGCTCTTCATCGTCGGGGTCCGGTTCCGAGGAACTTTGAAGGTTCAAAGCGGGCTGTGAGCGCTGAGGGCGTGAGTGTTCTTTACCGACAGGACTGGTATCCCGATTTTCATGAGCTAAGTACCGGAATGCTTTGAAAGCAATGTCATTTAACTCTCTTCCTTTTCAGGATATGCCAGGTGCGCTCCAACCCTCCTCCCGAGACCCATGGTGCAAGTAGCGCCCTGTTTTAAAGTGAGATATCACCCATAATTACCATCTTAGGGGGGTCACAGACCTCTTGGTCAATTGATCCCTCCCATAAGGAGAATCCATATCGTGTTTTTATCCCCACATCTACAACTGTAGTTTTTAAACACCTCTAGCACTTCACTTCCCAGAGTATAACGCTAACATCCCTAAAGGGCTACTTGGATGGTGCTAAAAATAGCGTTTACTGTGGGCACACCCATGTTTGCCAACATCTATGGAGCACTATGATAATTCGCAATGGCGTATATTAATTATATGTATGTCTATGTGTGTTTTTCTGTGTATTTTCACTCCACAGGTGCTGAGATACCCCTGACTTAGGGGTCTTTTTCTTTAGAATGAGCTTCCCGCTCTTCTAATTTTAAGCACTTTTTTCACCTTTTCTTTTTTCACTTTCACGCCCCCAGGTTAGGGTGGACTATTAGAGTGTCCATACCGCCGGGGTATAGTCCTGAAGAATGCCTTGGTAAATTTATACCACTAATATGGCAGAAACATGTTGACTGACTAATTAATTTTGTGGTATTTAGCTGAATTTAACCAAAACCCTAACAACCTTGGCACGTAAATTCAGACACATATATACCACTTACCTGTGTCTTAGGGATCACTCATTAAAAACTTTTTTTGATACCCTCTTAGGCACTTTTAATTATATTTCACTCACATCACGCCCTCCTCACACAACCAGCTCCGCAGTCTTTCTGGCATCGCAGCACACCAAAGAGTCACTCGGCCTCTTTGGTGGGGCCCGATGATGAAGCATGACACTGACTAGGTCGGTGTGTGAGGGCCTTCCTACTCAAAATTGAGTGAGTGTGTTACTCTTCTATAATTTGCTCCAATTTTGTGGCAGTCCTATGACTGACCAGACCTCTCTTTTTTTGTTGAAATACATTTAACCGGGGACTGAGAGAGTGTCCTTGATTCTCCCTACCTCTCCCTTTGTTGGAATATTGCACCTACAACCAGGCCACCCACCGCTGGACGGATGTCCTGACCCGTGAGCGAGATCTGCTCGACCTCCTTGGCCTTGAGATCCCCGGGCTTGGTGAGTAGTAGTAGCTATGTCTTTACTACTATGTTTTCTCCTGCTGTGTTATTATATTGCAAATTTTTGTTTTTTACCAAGAGCAATAATGCTGCTCATTACATTGTAGGTAAATTATATTTCAAAATCTTCTGTGCATTTCAGGTACACTGCTCTCCTTCTTCTCAGTAGTGTTGCTACTATGCTTATTTGTTTTAGATTTTGTGTTCATTTCATTGGCCTGTGAAATTATGTATGAGTGTAGTTGAAAGAACTGCGTAATGCTACACACTAAGGTTCAGATTTTTAATTACCGGCGCATCCCTGCAAAGTAGCAGGGATGCGCCAGTAATTGTGCGTCACGCCACCATCACCCATAGTGCGCCGTATTTACTATGCGGCGCACCATGGGCCCAAAACGTCACCAAAGCGTTACGCATCTGTGCCGTAAAGGCGGCGCATTGCTGGAGTTGCGTCGCAACGATGGTGCAGCTCCATCAATGCTCTGAGGTGCCCTATCTCCCCAATGCTGCGTCAAGCCGTACGTGTGCTTCAAGCAGGCGCAGGGTTTGAGTCACGCATCATTGTCCTCAAAGTGACTGATTGAAATCTTGTAGATTTCCCTCAGCCACTTTTAGGATGCGTTCCTGCGCAGGAACGCCCTCCCTTGCGCCGGAACACCCCCTATTGGCGCAGGGCTTTACAACGTGATGCATCTCCCATATGCGTCACGTTGTTAATATACGCCGCACCATTGCGCCTCTTTTGTGCTGTCGCTGCGTCACAAAAGTCACGCAACAATGGAGCAAAAGAGCCGCAAGGGCCTTCGAAATCAGCCCCTACAGACTCAAGTCCAGTCCTTCCTTTGTACACATGGCGATAAGAAGAAATAGTGGTGGTGGATTAATAGTTTGAGTATTTTAATGACTGGTTAATGTAGTAGGAAACTTTAGTGTTGTCGCTGATCTTCAATCACGATGGACTTTGGCTGTCACTTTGCGTGCTGCGGACTGCTGCCTGCCAATCCTAGGCAAACCTTTTTAGTACTTTGTTTAGTGAGTTACATAGGGTAGTTTCCAATTCGACAGTCCGCAAATCAAGCAATACTAAAGTAATGACGTAGTCGACCACATGAGATTGGTCAATAATATATCCCGTGGAGTCGTTCCCTATTTGCTATTTCGCAAAAATATTTTGTTACTTTGTTAGTTCTTTTGAAATGTTTGATTTGGTTGAGAAATATCATCCATGTTTTCTGTTTTTCTTTCTTTCATGTTGTACATCAGCTTCCCCCAGGGGCAAGAGGAGGACACAGGAGGAGGAGGAGGAGGGTGCTGTTGACGATGCAGGCCAGGACCGGGCAGGCGAGGGCTCCTTTGCTGGCCCCAGTAAGTTTTAATTTTAATATAGAGTACTTATTTTTTCCTAGCGTTCCTCATTCGATTTTTTCTAAATCGTCTTTGATCTTCTTGTAGACAGGATCTAAATTCTTATCCTGCCTCGACTATGACTCTGTGTGGTATTACTAGATTATTCTCATTAGTCTGTCTGTGTAGCTAACTAAGATTGCACATTTGGCATTTCCATTGGACTCCCATTCTAGTCTGGGATTGTCCATAATGTCTTTTCAAGTATTCTAAATGTTTATGCTTTGACCATTGCCAACAATAAAAAGGTGAATGACCACCAAGAAAGAATAAGATACTACTTTACTTTTGGTTTGGATAGGAGGACAATCCATTCTACTACTGTTGCAGGGACAAATCTGCACAAACAGAACTATGGACACTAAATAATGCATCGCTTAGCTTATCAATTATAATAGGTGCTGTAACTGTTAGACTTTCCACATACCTCAGTGATAACAGACTTTGTAGTTGAACCCCCAATCTCCTTACTGACTAGATAGTGTGGCAGAGTCATTTAGCTCCCAAAGTCACTGATGGCAGAGGCACGGACTCATGCTTGCAAAAATTCGAAAACCTTTAGCTCATCCACTCTAGTCTGGAGGACCAAAAACCACAGAGTCTATTTAAGTTTAAAAGCTTTATTAAAAGTAAACACATTTATTAAATTCAAGTTTGTCATAAAAGTGAACGTGTAACTGAAAATGGAAAAGTGCTTAGTGCTGACGATTAATTGGACACATTTCTTGTGGTCGAGCCGAGCTCTCACCTGGTTTGAACTTGATCCTGCTCGTGTTCTTAGAAGTCAAGGTTCTGTCTGTTAGGAGAAAAAGTGGTGCGTGTTAAAAAGTAAAAAGCAAGCATTCATCAGTTGTGCCAAAAAGTGCAGCAAGACAACAGCCTTCCCTGGAAAAAGGGAAATTTTTACTCTAGAGTACACAGTCATAAATTATTAAATTGTATACTGTTTTTTTCACATTTCTTTCTTCCTCCTAGACCAAATATTATATAGTAGTGAGTGGTGTATTCTAACATTATTAAATGTACTTTGTAGGTGGAACATCTGGAGACGGGGCCAGCGCGGAGGTGGTGGTGGCATTGGACGAGGAGGACAACTCTGGGGAGGAGGCGGTGCAAGTGCCGGACTAGGACATGCCTGTGAGGGTTCACACGGTGGTGGCGGGCAGAGGTAAGCTATACATTCCTTAGTCATTGAGATTGAAGACTGCAGAGTGTGCTTTCTGCACGGGTGTATTATAAAAAAAGCAGGTAGTAGCCTCCTCTAAATGTACTTCGACTTAGCTGTGAAGTTTTTGGCGAGAAGAATCCCAATCAGATCTGAGGTGAACTTGATGGATGGGATGAACGAAAAGCGAAAGAAGGGTGTAAGTAAGTGTGGAAGCACGAGAAATGTAATGATGACTGGCAAAGAAGAATGATATGTGTTTGCTTGGTCCCCGAGGTGGCTGGGAAGGTAAGAAAATGGTATGGTGCATGGCTGGGTGAATGATGAAGCAAGGATGGGTGGAAGGAGAACAGCCTGGGTGGGTGAGACAGAAACTGTATGTGTGCAATATACTTTGAATGGATGGATGCCTGGATCATTCATGGTACTATCTGACTCTTAGATAGCATATGTGTATCTAGAGAGAGTAGACGGTCACTGGATGAACTAAGTGTTACTTTGAAGAGCATGTAACACCGCACCCGCACGTCCGTTCCAGTGTAGGAAAGGCAAGGAAAAGAAGTTGTAACGTTGTCCAAATACTACCATGAATAGTAGCAGTAGTTTGTATTGCAACTGCAAGCACAGCATATATCCGGTTATTACGGTGGACACTCCCTACCTCTCTTAATAACTTTAGTTTAGTAGTAGTACATCATTCATGTGTGGGGGTATCACTGTTCACTCAATAATAAGCAAAGCGCCTAAAGTCATCCCATATGTCATCAAATACATCCCATGTGAAGTGATAGATAATCAGATAATTTAGCTTCTTCATTTTCCTTTTCTAATACTCATTTGCACTGTAGGGTGAAAGCTAAATTAATTAAGCAGTAGCCCTTTTAACAGAGTATTCTCAGTGCCACCCGTAATAGAAAAGTAAGAGGTTCACCACCTGCATGTACTGGACCGGTACAGTAACGCAAGTCTGTCTCACTCACCATGGTGTGCGTCTGTTTTTCTCGGGTGCAAGTTCACTGCGCTGGCATTATGCCGGCTTGCATAAGATAACGTACCAATTTTCCTAAACAAGAGAGAAGAAGAAGAATAAGAGTGGTGTACTGTCATAGTCGACTGTAATGGAAGTCCATAGTGCTCATAGAATTTGTTCCTGAAACTCCCACTAATGTTAGAGCAAGGATGAAGAAGTCGGAGGTTACATAGATACTGTCCTCAATAGTTATGTACTGTGCTTTCAATTTGCTACTTGTACTGTGACAACTTTCTGCTCAATCATTTTGTGTTAATCTTAAGGAGCATTGGTTACAGACAATGTCTTTCTTTTTTCATGTAGTTGCTCCTTCCAAATCCAAGACACCATCAAGGAGGAAGGAGCTGGCTCGAATGGCCCGGCAACGGAGGCTGGATGCCACTGTCGCTGAATATCGGCGGCTAGTGGCCCTGGAGGAGGAGGAGACGCAGTCTGGTACAACAACAACGTCCACTGGGACAGCTGCATCCTCCTCCGTGCGGGCTGCCAGCCAGCGCAGTGCTCCAGCGGTACGGAGCCGGGCTACCAAAGCCAAACGCCACCGCCCAGCAGCAAAGAAAGCAGCTGCCCCTCACAGGATTTGCAAGGCACACCGGCGCCGCTTATCCCTCAGACTTTCCTACCTGGAGCAGGAGGTCCATAACTATAAGAACGTGGTGGAGGGCCTCCGCTTCGAACTTGCCACCCTTCGCAAGGAGCATGATGCCCTGGCTGCTAATTCCAACAGCACCCTGCCATAGTGTCCCTTGCCCCTTTTTTAGAGACTTTTGGGGGGTGGGAATTGGGAGTTGGGATTTTTGGGGACTTTTGAAGGACAATCGTTGGGGTTAGGGAGGGTCTTGCGGGAGATTCTTTTGTTAGGGCTATAAAAATATACTTTTTGAAACTTTATCTGACCATACCTGTTTTTTACTGCTTTTGAGTCTGGTGGGTGGGGGTTTAACAGTAAGTTTGTTTTCCTGAATAGTCCTAGGACTTTAGTAGTACTACTGTCAATCCAATCTCTCGTCTCTCCTAATACTCCATTATACTACCTCAAAACAAACGCCTATCTTACCTGTAATTTCTGTTTGCAAGTAGGGCTAGGCCCAGGGCTGGCTCCACGGGAAACAGCGAATAAGGTTGGCAATCCTGGGCGGATAAAATTTCCTCATAGCGGTGGTACTAGTGGTGTGACACAGTGGCAGTTGCATGCCTATGAAAAAAAAGAAAATGAAATCTGGTTTGTCCTCCTGAGCAATACAACGGTACAATAGAGAATATAGCAGGTGACAGAAGTACACTAGAACAGTGCCACATTGTAGCCTAACAAATGTTAAAGTATAACTAATTTGGTTGAAGTTCTTTGACATTAGCCATGGGTCTTGGTCAATCAGAGTAAGAATATATCCTCGGATTTCTTCACCAGCCTGTTGCTATCACCTTATCCTCCCCAGCAAGTGTGTGGATTTATTGCTGTAATTTAGTCACACATCAATGAAAACCACATAGCCCGGGGGAAGAGGGTTAGGGTTTGAAAAATGGATGGGTACGGGGGTTTTTGGGAAAGGTTTTGGGAGACAAGAAAAAATAGCACAGCATGGACAAACAATTGTGAACATAAACAAATCTTTGGGTACAAACCTATCCATCAATCTTTGAAAGTGCATGCACTACTGGATGCATGTCAGTGAAAAGTAAGTAGTACTTTCGACAACAGTGGAAGAAAGAATGCGACAGTACAGGGCGTGTGTGGAATTATTGATAACTATATTCAACATAAGGTCTCTGTTGCCAGATACCTGAGAGCCTTGCTGGTCACTATAAATCCATTCACAACACTCAATGGGGTTGGTCTGGAAGGTATAGTAGATAGAAAAGGAGAAATTGCTCTTTTTCTAGGTGTCCCCTCACTCACCAGGGTTGCCCCTTGGTGACATGCTTCATCATTGGGGCCATCCCAGTCCTCTACGGGCTGGGACGTGCTGCGACTTGCGATTTACGTAGGAGCACTTACAAATGACTATGTGTGGTGCAGATGTGATAGTGGAGTGGACTAAGTGATGTGTTAAGGGATCAATTTAGAAGCAGAGAGAGATCCAAAAAATGCAGTCACAGTCAGAGAAAAAGACAAAGGATACTGTATCTGTATGTTGTTGTAGTTGTCCTGTTGAATTTGGTAAGTAAGTTGCCTGCAGAAAAAAAATCCTCTTATTAGCGGCACTCCTCCATTGCAGCTGACGCTTCGTCCATCGATGTTGGTGACCAGAAGACACCCTGTCCACTGCCTGCCTGATGCTGAATTGTGGCTCGCTAATGTGAAGCCTGACTCCATCCTTTTTTCCCCATTGCACAGACTGAAACCCGGCCTGTAATTATTCAACGAAAAACAGGAAGTGATATAATATTACAACACCACTGATAAATAAATATAAGGTATGTAGGCTGTGGAGTGCAAAAAGTCACACTTTGATTTTCCTAGTAGACAGTACTATATTTTTGAAAGTGCGTACTCTGTCAGAGTCACCTTTTGAAGGATAAATAAGTATGGGCAAATTAATGTAGCGGATCTTTCCCTTCAAGCTAGGTGTCCTGTAAACTGTGTTTTAGAACAAAATTAGATCTTCCCAGCAGTGCTCCCGCCCAGACCCTTACTAAAGCCAGTCGCAAAAATGTAGAAGACCCCCAATCAAATCTCAAAAAACTAGGCCTAGCAGAAAACTGGTGACAAAACGTACTTTGAAAGTAAAAGTAGGCCCAAGTACCCCCTTACCCACCGTGGATTGCATTCAAACCACTTGCAAGCAACCAAGCAAAAGTATCCATAGCCAGCATCGCTCCAAGACTCGAAAACCCCCCCACCCAAACACATGCAATAGAAATACTGCTAACCCTACCCCTAACGAACCCTAAGTTAAGAATAGTGGCAAAGGCTTTCTTTAACTATGCCAAATCCACCCTTTCCCACCATGGATTTTCTTCAAATGACTTGCAACCAAAATTACACATTCTCACGAGTGCTCTAAGACCCCAGAACTCAGTTGCAAAAATCTAGAACACCCCGAAACACATGCAATCCTGCTGCTAGGGCTAACCCTAACGAACCCTAAGTTACAAAAAGTGCCAAAAGGCTTTTCCGCGAGGATTTTGTCCCAACCACTTCTATCCGGTATTAGACCTTCCCAGGAATGCCCCAAGACCCGCCAACCCACCCGCCAAGAAGCATAACACCCCCAAACAGGCCAAAAGCAAAATCTCATACTTGCAATATTTCTCGGCCTTCGGTCCAAACGCGCTGCGTAGCTAGGCCAAAAGTCGGGGTTGCCACCACGGATTTCCTGAAAAGCAAATGCAATCAAGATTAGAGTGTCCCAGCAGTGCTCCCAGACCCCGAAACTCACCCACAAACACCAGGAAGCCCCACAAACAGGCCCCCAAAAACGCTACATTGAGCAAAATGTCAGAAATAGCAAATAAAAAATCGGCCTGGATTTTGTCCCAACCACTTCTACCCGGTATTAGACCTTCCCAGGAATGCCCCAAGACCCGCCAACCCACCCGCCAAGAAGCATAACACCCCCAAACAGGCCAAAAGCAAAATCTCATTCTTGCAATATTTCTCGGCCTTCGGTCCAAACGCGCTGCGTAGCTAGGCCATAAGTCGGGGTTGCCACCACGGATTTCCTGAAAAGCAAATGCAATCAAGATTAGAGTGTCCCAGCAGTGCTCCCAGACCCCGAAACTCACCCACAAACACCAGGAAGCTCCACAAACAGGCCCCCGAAAATGCTACATTGAGCAAAATGTCAGAAATAGCAACAAAAAAAATCGGCCTGGATTTTGTCCCAACCACTTCTACCCGGTAAAAGACCTTCCCAGGAATGCCCCAAGACCCGCCAACCCACCCGCCAAGAAGCATAACACCCCCAAACAGGCCAAAAGCAAAATCTCATACTTGCAATATTTCTCGGCCTTCGGTCCAAACGCGCTGCGTAGCTAGGCCATAAGTCGGGGTTGCCACCACGGATTTCCTGAAAAGCAAATGCAATCAAGATTAGAATGTCCCAGCAGTGCTCCCAGACCCCGAAACTCACCCACAAAAACCAGGAAGCCCCACAAACAGGCCCCCAAAAATGCTACATTGAGCAAAATGTCAGAAATAGCAAAAAAAAAATCGGCCTGGATTTTGTCCCAACCACTTCTACCCGGTATTAGACCTTCCCAGGAATGCCCCAAGACCCGCCAACCCACCCGCCAAGAAGCATAACACCCCCAAACAGGCCAAAAGCAAAATCTCATACTTGCAATATTTCTCGGCCTTCGGTCCAAACGCGCTGCGTAGCTAGGCCATAAGTCGGGGTTGCCACCACGGATTTCCTGAAAAGCAAATGCAATCAAGATTAGAGTGTCCCAGCAGTGCTCCCAGACCCCGAAACTCACCCACAAACACCAGAAAGCCCTACAAACAGGCCCACAAAAACGCTACATTGAGCAAAATGTCAGAAATAGCACAAAAAAATCGGCCTGGATTTTGTCCCAACCACTTCTACCCGGTATTAGACCTTCCCAGGAATGCCCCAAGACCCGCCAACCCACCCGCCAAGAAGCATAACACCCCCAAACAGGCCAAAAGCAAAATCTCATACTTGCAATATTTCTCGGCCTTCGGTCCAAACGCGCTGCGTAGATAGGCCATAAGTCGGGGTTGCCACCACGGATTTCCTGAAAAGCAAATGCAATCAAGATTAGAGTGTCCCAGCAGTGCTCCCAGACCCCGAAACTCACCCACAAACACCAGGAAGCCCCACAAACTGCCCCCCGAAAATGCTACATTGAGCAAAATGTCAGAAATAGCAAAAAAAAAATCGGCCTGGATTTTGTCCCAACCACTTCTACCCGGTATTAGACCTTCCCAGGAATGCCCCAAGACCCGCCAACCCACCCGCCAAGAAGCATAACACCCCCAAACAGGCCAAAAGCAAAATCTCATACTTGCAATATTTCTCGGCCTTCGGTCCAAACGCGCTGCGTAGCTAGGCCATAAGTCGGGGTTGCCACCACGGATTTCCTGAAAAGCAAATGCAATCAAGATTAGAGTGTCCCAGCAGTGCTCCCAGACCCCGAAACTCACCCACAAACACCAGGAAGCCCCACAAACAGGCCCCCAAAAACGCTCCATTGAGCAAAATGTCAGAAATAGCACCAAAAAAATCGGCCTGGATTTTGTCCCAACCACTTCTACCCGGTATTAGACCTTCCCAGGAATGCCCCAAGACCCGCCAACCCACCCGCCAAGAAGCATAACACCCCCAAACAGGCCAAAAGCAAAATCTCATACTTGCAATATTTCTCGGCCTTCGGTCCAAACGCGCTGCGTAGCTAGGCCATAAGTCGGGGTTGCCACCACGGATTTCCTGAAAAGCAAATGCAATCAAGATTAGAGTGTCCCAGCAGTGCTCCCAGACCCCGAAACTCACCCACAAACACCAGGAAGCCCCACAAACAGGCCCCCAAAAACGCTACATTGAGCAAAATGTCAGAAATAGCAAATGAAAAATCGGCCTGGATTTTGTCCCAACCACTTCTACCCGGTATTAGACCTTCCCAGGAATGCCCCAAGACCCGCCAACCCACCCGCCAAGAAGCATAACACCCCCAAACAGGCCAAAAGCAAAATCTCATACTTGCAATATTTCTCGGCCTTCGGTCCAAACGCGCTGCGTAGCTAGGCCATAAGTCGGGGTTGCCACCACGGATTTCCTGAAAAGCAAATGCAATCAAGATTAGAGTGTCCCAGCAGTGCTCCCAGACCCCGAAACTCACCCACAAACACCAGGAAGCCCCACAAACAGGCCCCCGAAAATGCTACATTGAGCAAAATGTCAGAAATAGCAACAAAAAAAATCGGCCTGGATTTTGTCCCAACCACTTCTACCCGGTAAAAGACCTTCCCAGGAATGCCCCAAGACCCGCCAACCCACCCGCCAAGAAGCATAACACCCCCAAACAGGCCAAAAGCAAAATCTCATACTTGCAATATTTCTCGGCCTTCGGTCCAAACGCGCTGCGTAGCTAGGCCATAAGTCGGGGTTGCCACCACGGATTTCCTGAAAAGCAAATGCAATCAAGATTAGAATGTCCCAGCAGTGCTCCCAGACCCCGAAACTCACCCACAAACACCAGGAAGCCCCACAAACAGGCCCCCAAAAACGCTACATTGAGCAAAATGTCAGAAATAGCAACAAAAAAAATCGGCCTGGATTTTGTCCCAACCACTTCTACCCGGTATTAGACCTTCCCAGGAATGCCCCAAGACCCGCCAACCCACCCGCCAAGAAGCATAACACCCCCAAACAGGCCAAAAGCAAAATCTCATACTTGCAATATTTCTCGGCCTTCGGTCCAAACGCGCTGCGTAGCTAGGCCATAAGTCGGGTTTGCCACCACGGATTTCCTGAAAAGCAAATGCAATCAAGATTAGAGTGTCCCAGCAGTGCTCCCAGACCCCGAAACTCACCCACAAACACCAGAAAGCCCCTCAAACAGGCCCACAAAAACGCTACATTGAGCAAAATGTCAGAAATAGCACAAAAAAAATCGGCCTGGATTTTGTCCCAACCACTTCTACCCGGTATTAGACCTTCCCAGGAATGCCCCAAGACCCGCCAACCCACCCGCCAAGAAGCATAACACCCCCAAACAGGCCAAAAGCAAAATCTCATACTTGCAATATTTCTCGGCCTTCGGTCCAAACGCGCTGCGTAGCTAAGCCATAAGTCGGGGTTGCCACCACGGATTTCCTGAAAAGCAAATGCAATCAAGATTAGAATGTCCCAGCAGTGCTCCCAGACCCCGAAACTCACCCACAAACACCAGGAAGCCCCACAAAAAGGCCCCCGAAAACGCTACATTGAGCAAAATGTCAGAAATAGCAAAAAAAAAATCGGCCCGGATTTTGTCCCAACCACTTCTACCCGGTATTAGACCTTCCCAGGAATGCCCCAAGACCCGCCAACCCACCCGCCAAGAAGCATAACACCCCCAAACAGGCCAAAAGCAAAATCTCATACTTGCAATATTTCTCGGCCTTCGGTCCAAACGCGCTGCGTAGCTAGGCCATAAGTCGGGGTTGCCACCACGGATTTCCTGAAGAGCAAATGCAATCAAGATTAGAGTGTCCCAGCAGTGCTCCCAGACCCCGAAACTCACCCACAAACACCAGGAAGCCCCACAAACAGGCCCCCGAAAACGCTACATTGAGCAAAAAGTCAGAAATAGCAAAAAAAAAATCGGCCTGGATTTTGTCCCAACCACTTCTACCCGGTATTAGACCTTCCCAGGAATGCCCCAAGACCCGCCAACCCACCCGCCAAGAAGCATAACACCCCCAAACAGGCCAAAAGCAAAATCTCATACTTGCAATATTTCTCGGCCTTCGGTCCAAACGCGCTGCGTAGCTAGGCCATAAGTCGGGGTTGCCACCACGGATTTCCTGAAAAGCAAATGAAATCAAGATTAGAGTGTCCCAGCAGTGCTCCCAGACCCCGAAACTCACCCACAAACACCAGGAAGCCCCACAAACAGCCCCCCGAAAATGCTACATTGAGCAAAATGTCAGAAATAGCAAAAAAAAAATCGGCCTGGATTTTGTCCCAACCACTTCTACCCGGTATTAGACCTTCCCAGGAATGCCCCAAGACCCGCCAACCCACCCGCCAAGAAGCATAACACCCCCAAACAGGCCAAAAGCAAAATCTCATACTTGCAATATTTCTCGGCCTTCGGTCCAAACGCGCTGCGTAGCTAGGCCATAAGTCGGGGTTGCCACCACGGATTTCCTGAAGAGCAAATGCAATCAAGATTAGAGTGTCCCAGCAGTGCTCCCAGACCCCGAAACTCACCCACAAACACCAGGAAGCCCCACAAAAAGGTCCCCGAAAACGCTACATTGAGCAAAATGTCAGAAATAGCAAAAAAAAAATCGGCCTGGATTTTGTCCCAACCACTTCTACCCGGTATTAGACCTTCCCAGGAATGCCCCAAGACCCGCCAACCCACCCGCCAAGAAGCATAACACCCCCAAACAGGCCAAAAGCAAAATCTCATACTTGCAATATTTCTCGGCCTTCGGTCCAAACGCGCTGCGTAGCTAGGCCATAAGTCGGGGTTGCCACCACGGATTTCCTGAAAAGCAAATGAAATCAAGATTAGAGTGTCCCAGCAGTGCTCCCAGACCCCGAAACTCACCCACAAACACCAGGAAGCCCCACAAACAGCCCCCCGAAAATGCTACATTGAGCAAAATGTCAGAAATAGCAAAAAAAAAATCGGCCTGGATTTTGTCCCAACCACTTCTACCCGGTATTAGACCTTCCCAGGAATGCCCCAAGACCCGCCAACCCACCCGCCAAGAAGCATAACACCCCCAAACAGGCCAAAAGCAAAATCTCATACTTGCAATATTTCTCGGCCTTCGGTCCAAACGCGCTGCGTAGCTAGGCCATAAGTCGGGGTTGCCACCACGGATTTCCTGAAGAGCAAATGCAATCAAGATTAGAGTGTCCCAGCAGTGCTCCCAGACCCCGAAACTCACCCACAAACACCAGGAAGCCCCACAAACAGGCCCCCGAAAACGCTACATTGAGCAAAAAGTCAGAAATAGCAAAAAAAAAATCGGCCTGGATTTTGTCCCAACCACTTCTACCCGGTATTAGACCTTCCCAGGAATGCCCCAAGACCCGCCAACCCACCCGCCAAGAAGCATAACACCCCCAAACAGGCCAAAAGCAAAATCTCATACTTGCAATATTTCTCGGCCTTCGGTCCAAACGCGCTGCGTAGCTAGGCCATAAGTCGGGGTTGCCACCACGGATTTCCTGAAAAGCAAATGCAATCAAGATTAGAATGTCCCAGCAGTGCTCCCAGACCCCGAAACTCACCCACAAACACCAGGAAGCCCCACAAACAGGCCCCCAAAAACGCTACATTGAGCAAAATGTCAGAAATAGCAACAAAAAAAATCGGCCTGGATTTTGTCCCAACCACTTCTACCCGGTATTAGACCTTCCCAGGAATGCCCCAAGACCCGCCAACCCACCCGCCAAGAAGCATAACACCCCCAAACAGGCCAAAAGCAAAATCTCATACTTGCAATATTTCTCGGCCTTCGGTCCAAACGCGCTGCGTAGCTAGGCCATAAGTCGGGTTTGCCACCACGGATTTCCTGAAAAGCAAATGCAATCAAGATTAGAGTGTCCCAGCAGTGCTCCCAGACCCCGAAACTCACCCACAAACACCAGAAAGCCCCTCAAACAGGCCCACAAAAACGCTACATTGAGCAAAATGTCAGAAATAGCACAAAAAAAATCGGCCTGGATTTTGTCCCAACCACTTCTACCCGGTATTAGACCTTCCCAGGAATGCCCCAAGACCCGCCAACCCACCCGCCAAGAAGCATAACACCCCCAAACAGGCCAAAAGCAAAATCTCATACTTGCAATATTTCTCGGCCTTCGGTCCAAACGCGCTGCGTAGCTAAGCCATAAGTCGGGGTTGCCACCACGGATTTCCTGAAAAGCAAATGCAATCAAGATTAGAATGTCCCAGCAGTGCTCCCAGACCCCGAAACTCACCCACAAACACCAGGAAGCCCCACAAAAAGGCCCCCGAAAACGCTACATTGAGCAAAATGTCAGAAATAGCAAAAAAAAAATCGGCCCGGATTTTGTCCCAACCACTTCTACCCGGTATTAGACCTTCCCAGGAATGCCCCAAGACCCGCCAACCCACCCGCCAAGAAGCATAACACCCCCAAACAGGCCAAAAGCAAAATCTCATACTTGCAATATTTCTCGGCCTTCGGTCCAAACGCGCTGCGTAGCTAGGCCATAAGTCGGGGTTGCCACCACGGATTTCCTGAAGAGCAAATGCAATCAAGATTAGAGTGTCCCAGCAGTGCTCCCAGACCCCGAAACTCACCCACAAACACCAGGAAGCCCCACAAACAGGCCCCCGAAAACGCTACATTGAGCAAAAAGTCAGAAATAGCAAAAAAAAAATCGGCCTGGATTTTGTCCCAACCACTTCTACCCGGTATTAGACCTTCCCAGGAATGCCCCAAGACCCGCCAACCCACCCGCCAAGAAGCATAACACCCCCAAACAGGCCAAAAGCAAAATCTCATACTTGCAATATTTCTCGGCCTTCGGTCCAAACGCGCTGCGTAGCTAGGCCATAAGTCGGGGTTGCCACCACGGATTTCCTGAAAAGCAAATGAAATCAAGATTAGAGTGTCCCAGCAGTGCTCCCAGACCCCGAAACTCACCCACAAACACCAGGAAGCCCCACAAACAGCCCCCCGAAAATGCTACATTGAGCAAAATGTCAGAAATAGCAAAAAAAAATCGGCCTGGATTTTGTCCCAACCACTTCTACCCGGTATTAGACCTTCCCAGGAATGCCCCAAGACCCGCCAACCCACCCGCCAAGAAGCATAACACCCCCAAACAGGCCAAAAGCAAAATCTCATACTTGCAATATTTCTCGGCCTTCGGTCCAAACGCGCTGCGTAGCTAGGCCATAAGTCGGGGTTGCCACCACGGATTTCCTGAAGAGCAAATGCAATCAAGATTAGAGTGTCCCAGCAGTGCTCCCAGACCCCGAAACTCACCCACAAACACCAGGAAGCCCCACAAAAAGGTCCCCGAAAACGCTACATTGAGCAAAATGTCAGAAATAGCAACAAAAAAATCGGCCTGGATTTTGTCCCAACCACTTCTACCCGGTATTAGACCTTCCCAGGAATGCCCCAAGACCCGCCAACCCACCCGCCAAGAAGCATAACACCCCCAAACAGGCCAAAAGCAAAATCTCATACTTGCAATATTTCTCGGCCTTCGGTCCAAACGCGCTGCGTAGCTAGGCCATAAGTCGGGGTTGCCACCACGGATTTCCTGAAAAGCAAATGAAATCAAGATTAGAGTGTCCCAGCAGTGCTCCCAGACCCCGAAACTCACCCACAAACACCAGGAAGCCCCACAAACAGCCCCCCGAAAATGCTACATTGAGCAAAATGTCAGAAATAGCAAAAAAAAAATCGGCCTGGATTTTGTCCCAACCACTTCTACCCGGTATTAGACCTTCCCAGGAATGCCCCAAGACCCGCCAACCCACCCGCCAAGAAGCATAACACCCCCAAACAGGCCAAAAGCAAAATCTCATACTTGCAATATTTCTCGGCCTTCGGTCCAAACGCGCTGCGTAGCTAGGCCATAAGTCGGGGTTGCCACCACGGATTTCCTGAAAAGCAAATGCAATCAAGATTAGAGTGTCCCAGCAGTGCTCCCAGACCCCGAAACTCACCCACAAACACCAGGAAGCCCCACAAACAGCCCCCCGAAAATGCTACATTGAGCAAAATGTCAGAAATAGCAAAAAAAAAATCGGCCTGGATTTTGTCCCAACCACTTCTACCCGGTATTAGACCTTCCCAGGAATGCCCCAAGACCCGCCAACCCACCCGCCAAGAAGCATAACACCCCCAAACAGGCCAAAAGCAAAATCTCATACTTGCAATATTTCTCGGCCTTCGGTCCAAACGCGCTGCGTAGCTAGGCCATAAGTCGGGGTTGCCACCACGGATTTCCTGAAGAGCAAATGCAATCAAGATTAGAGTGTCCCAGCAGTGCTCCCAGACCCCGAAACTCACCCACAAACACCAGGAAGCCCCACAAACAGGCCCCCGAAAACGCTACATTGAGCAAAAAGTCAGAAATAGCAAAAAAAAAATCGGCCTGGATTTTGTCCCAACCACTTCTACCCGGTATTAGACCTTCCCAGGAATGCCCCAAGACCCGCCAACCCACCCGCCAAGAAGCATAACACCCCCAAACAGGCCAAAAGCAAAATCTCATACTTGCAATATTTCTCGGCCTTCGGTCCAAACGCGCTGCGTAGCTAGGCCATAAGTCGGGGTTGCCACCACGGATTTCCTGAAAAGCAAATGCAATCAAGATTAGAGTGTCCCAGCAGTGCTCCCAGACCCCGAAACTCACCCACAAACACCAGGAAGCCCCACAAACAGCCCCCCGAAAATGCTACATTGAGCAAAATGTCAGAAATAGCAAAAAAAAAATCGGCCTGGATTTTGTCCCAACCACTTCTACCCGGTATTAGACCTTCCCAGGAATGCCCCAAGACCCGCCAACCCACCCGCCAAGAAGCATAACACCCCCAAACAGGCCAAAAGCAAAATCTCATACTTGCAATATTTCTCGGCCTTCGGTCCAAACGCGCTGCGTAGCTAGGCCATAAGTCGGGGTTGCCACCACGGATTTCCTGAAGAGCAAATGCAATCAAGATTAGAGTGTCCCAGCAGTGCTCCCAGACCCCGAAACTCACCCACAAACACCAGGAAGCCCCACAAACAGGCCCCCGAAAACGCTACATTGAGCAAAAAGTCAGAAATAGCAAAAAAAAAATCGGCCTGGATTTTGTCCCAACCACTTCTACCCGGTATTAGACCTTCCCAGGAATGCCCCAAGACCCGCCAACCCACCCGCCAAGAAGCATAACACCCCCAAACAGGCCAAAAGCAAAATCTCATACTTGCAATATTTCTCGGCCTTCGGTCCAAACGCGCTGCGTAGCTAGGCCATAAGTCGGGGTTGCCACCACGGATTTCCTGAAAAGCAAATGCAATCAAGATTAGAGTGTCCCAGCAGTGCTCCCAGACCCCGAAACTCACCCACAAACTCCAGGAAGCCCCACAAACAGGCCCCCGAAAATGCTACATTGAGCAAAATGTCAGAAATAGCAAAAAAAAAATCGGCCTGGATTTTGTCCCAACCACTTCTACCCGGTATTAGACCTTCCCAGGAATGCCCCAAGACCCGCCAACCCACCCACCAAGAAGCATAACACCCCCAAACAGGCCAAAAGCAAAATCTCATACTTGCAATATTTCTCGGCCTTCGGTCCAAACGCGCTGCGTAGCTAGGCCATAAGTCGGGGTTGCCACCACGGATTTCCTGAAAAGCAAATGCAATCAAGATTAGAGTGTCCCAGCAGTGCTCCCAGACCCCGAAACTCACCCACAAACACCAGGAAGCCCCACAAACAGCCCTCCGAAAATGCTACATTGAGCAAAATGTCAGAAATAGCAAAAAAAAAATCGGCCTGGATTTTGTCCCAACCACTTCTACCCGGTATTAGACCTTCCCAGGAATGCCCCAAGACCCGCCAACCCACCCGCCAAGAAGCATAACACCCCCAAACAGGCCAAAAGCAAAATCTCATACTTGCAATATTTCTCGGCCTTCGGTCCAAACGCGCTGCGTAGCTAGGCCATAAGTCGGGGTTGCCACCACGGATTTCCTGAAAAGCAAATGCAATCAAGATTAGAGTGTCCCAGCAGTGCTCCCAGACCCCGAAACTCACCCACAAACACCAGGAAGCCCCACAAACAGGCCCCCAAAAACGCTACATTGAGCAAAATGTCAGAAATAGCAAAATAAAATCGGCCTGGATTTTGTCCCAACCACTTCTACCCGGTATTAGACCTTCCCAGGAATGCCCCAAGACCCGCCAACCCACCCGCCAAGAAGCATAACACCCCCAAACAGGCCAAAAGCAAAATCTCATACTTGCAATATTTCTCGGCCTTCGGTCCAAACGCGCTGCGTAGCTAGGCCATAAGTCGGGGTTGCCACCACGGATTTCCTGAAAAGCAAATGCAATCAAGATTAGAGTGTCCCAGCAGTGCTCCCAGACCCCGAAACTCACCCACAAACACCAGAAAGCCCTACAAACAGGCCCACAAAAACGCTACATTGAGCAAAATGTCAGAAATAGCACAAAAAAAATCGGCCTGGATTTTGTCCCAACCACTTCTACCCGGTATTAGACCTTCCCAGGAATGCCCCAAGACCCGCCAACCCACCCGCCAAGAAGCATAACACCCCCAAACAGGCCAAAAGCAAAATCTCATACTTGCAATATTTCTCGGCCTTTGGTCCAAACGCGCTGCGTAGCTAGGCCATAAGTCGGGGTTGCCACCACGGATTTCCTGAAAAGCAAATGCAATCAAGATTAGAATGTCCCAGCAGTGCTCCCAGACCCCGAAACTCACCCACAAACACCAGGAAGCCCCACAAAAAGGTCCCCGAAAACGCTACATTGAGCAAAATGTCAGAAATAGCAAAAAAAAAATCGGCCTGGATTTTGTCCCAACCACTTCTACCCGGTATTAGACCTTCCCAGGAATGCCCCAAGACCCGCCAACCCACCCGCCAAGAAGCATAATACCCCCAAACAGGCCAAAAGCAATATCTCATACTTGCAATATTTCTCGGCCTTCGGTCCAAACGCGCTGCGTAGCTAGGCCATAAGTCGGGGTTGCCACCACGGATTTCCTGAAAAGCAAATGCAATCAAGATTAGAGTGTCCAAGCAGTGCTCCCAGAACCCGAAACTCACCCACAAACCCCAGGAAGCCCCACAAACAGGCCCCCGAAAACGCTACATTGAGCAAAAAGTCAGAAATAGCAAAAAACAAAATTGGCCTGGATTTTGTCCCAACCACTTCTACCCGGTATTAGACCTTCCCAGGAATGCCCCAAGACCCGCCAACCCACCCGCCAAGAAGCATAACACCCCCAAACAGGCCAAAAGCAAAATCTCATACTTGCAATATTTCTCGGCCTTCGGTCCAAACGCGCTGCGTAGCTAGGCCATATGTCGGGGTTGCCACCACGGATTTCCTGAAAAGCAAATGCAATCAAGATTAGAGTGTCCCAGCAGTGCTCCCAGACCCCGAAACTCACCCACAAACACCAGGAAGCCCCCCTAAGAGCACCTCAAAGGCAAGCAAGTCAGCAAAAACACTAAAAAATGTGCACCTCGGATTTGGTCCAAAACACTTTTATCCGGTATTAGAGCTTCCCAACAATGGTCCCAGAGCCGTCAACTCACCTGCAAAGAGGTAGAACAACACCCCCACAAGTGCTGAGTCTTTCTTCATTGGGCGTAAACCAGCCCTCTGGTTTGATGGAAATAGGAGTCTGAAGGAGGAGGTTAGAGGAGCATGTTCTTCTGAACTTGTGAACCTGAGGAATGCAGACTGCGGCAACTTCAAATCAATTAGCAAACCAGTGAAGACAGTTCTGCTGATGGGCTTGTTTTTGTGATTATCTGATTAAAGTTTGAAATATATTAACTGTGCACAACAAAGAAAGACAGACACACAGGAATAAAAGTGAATAAGGACGAAAAAGAAAGTTATTGATTCGTTGTCTCATTTTCAGGGCTCAGTATCACGGTCCAGGAATGAGAATAAGGCTTCGTCATCATACTCTGCGAATTCAGGCAGGGTGAGCTCAGTGTCACCTGACAGAGTAGAAATTCCCTCATCTATGTTGCTGGCCACCTCGTCTTCACCCGGCGCGATTTCTCGTACTCTGAAATCTGGTGGTATGAGGTGCTGATTCATCTTGATCATTGTTAACCTCTCCACATTTTTGGGCGAGAGGCGGCTCCGTTTGGGAGTTACAATGCCACCAGCAGCACTGAAAACACGTTCAGAAGACACGCTTGCGAGTGGGCAAGACAAGTAGTTTAAAGCCAGGTTGGTGAGCTGTGGCCACAATTCTTTTTTCCCATGCCAATACGCCAATGGGTCTGAATTAACATAGACCTCTGTTGAGTCATTCAGATAGTCCTTCACCATCGACTCAAGGTCCTCATCCAAGGTTCCTCCACTTTGCTTAGCTCTTGCTGTGCCTCTGACCTTTTGAGAACCAAACCCACGCAGAGCTAGCCAATCCTCTTCAGCCTCCAATGTTTCTGTTGTGTCTGGTGCAGATGATCCGGTTGCCGGTGTCTTTAACGGCTGAGAGGTCACTTGTGCCACAGCCACAGGTGCAGAAGTGGATTGTTTTGACTGGGGATGGCCTGCTGATGTACTGCCATTTCCTTCAATTTTCAGCCGTTCTCTTTCAAACCTCTTGGCTGACAAGGCTAGCCAATGTTTGTACTTTGGAACATGTTCATCATCAAAAGGAAAGAATGCTTGGCCTGCCAGCGCCTTTTTGTAGCGTGGATCCAGAATAGTAGCACAAATGTAATGCTCTTCTGAGTGGATCGTTTTAAGACGTTCATCACCTTGTAGGAGCTCTAATAATTTCTCAGCCAGAACAAAAGAGTCTTGGTTTTTGACATCTTTTTCAAACACAGATCACACCTCCTTCAGTTGGTCCTCCAGCATGTACAACAATGGGATAGCTTTTCCCAAATTACAGTCCTCCTTGCTGACTGCACGCGTGAAGAACTCAAAAGGACGAAGCATGCGTGTCAGGCTTTGAACTATGTTCCATTGCGCCGCACCCATCCTCAGGTCCTCTGTACCCTCTGTCAAGAAATATTGATTTAGTACCGTATACTGCTCATACAGACGCTCAAGCATGCAGAAGGTTGAGTTCCAACGTGTTACCACCTCCTGGATGAGTGCTTTCACTGGCATTTGACGTTGATATGGCAGGCTCCTCAGCTGCTTCCGGGCCTTAAAAGAATGGCTGAAATGGTTGCACATTTTTCGGCAGGTGTCCAATACTCTGTACGCTGCACTGCCTTTATTACCCAAGAATTTTTGGACAACCAGGTTTATACAGTGCGCCAAACACGGCACTCTGAAATAGTTACCCTTCCTCATGGCCTTAACTATATTGGCGCCATTGTCCGTGGAAACATAACCAACCTGGCGTTTTAGTGGGGACAGCCAGTTAGGGACCTTTGTGTTAAAGACATCCAAAATGTTTTCTGCTGTGTGACGTTTCTCCAAACTAAACATGGCTAGTGTTGCATGTTTCCGAGCAGCTTTAAAAACAATGTCCGTGTCAACACCTGTGTTTAGCTTTGCTTTAGCCCCTGAAAAAGAGACCCAGTGTGCAGTGATGCACATGTAATCAGCGCCTGCGCCACTGGTCCACATGTCTGTTGTCAGATGTATAGTGTGAACAGCACTCTTCTGCTAAGCTGCCCCAATCACCTTCAGAACATCTTCATGTAGTGCTGGAACCGCAACTCGGGCAAAATAGAACCAGCTAGGAACCTTCTATTTAGGGCAGAGCTCTGCCACTAATTCTAGAAAACCAACCCCTTTTACAAAAGAAAAAGGGAGAAGGTCTAGAGCTAGCATTTTAGCCAGCTTAGTGTTATACAGACGCGTCAGTGGGTGGTTGCGTTCATATTGCGCTTCTGTAAACAACATCTTTTTAATGTTGCCCTGGACCAAGGATTTACGGGATGATGATGATATCTTCGACCCAGTTACGCTCGCTGATGATCTTTTCCGCATTGATGTCTCACTCTCTCCCACACTCTTAGTGTGCCTCACATGGGGTGTGCTGCTGACAGGGGTACTGGGTGTAAGTGAAGTGTTTGCATCGTCCTCTTCCTCCTCGTCATCATCAGATGAAAAATCAACGTTTTCATTACGTGCAATTCCGGCTTCTAGGTGCGGAAACCATTGGACAGGGTGCACTCTCCTAAGATGACCTCTCTGGCCTCCGGTACCATAGTTGCCACCAAACTTACCACGACTAACTCAAAGCTTACAAATGCTACAAATGGCTACGTTTTCCATTTTTGGGCAAACACTAAAGAAGTCCCAAACTGGAGACTTGAAATGTCTTTGGGGGCCGGAGGAGGCGGCGATACTGGTGGTGGTGGTCCTGCTGCTAATGCCAGATGAAGTGGAGGATGTGGATTGCCGAACTTCAGTACGTTTTGCACTTTCACCACCACGAATTGAGGTCGAGGTGGATGGAGGTCCCTTCTTGCGAGGAAGAAATATGGAAGCGGTAGGTGTTGGTGTACTAGTTAACTCCAAATGTAATGATTGTTGTGTTTCCATTTCCATTGCCTCCTCGTCGACATCATCATCACGCTCAGCAGCTTCTCGGGATAGGGTCAAAATGTCTCTTTGCTGCATGCCCGCTGGGGCTGCAGTGACCTTTATGATGACTGGATCATCGTCGTGAAGGGCTTCATCAGCAGCAGTATGCGTCACTTCTTGTTGAGCCTCATCACACTCCATAGGTATGAGTTTTTCGACGACCTTCCTTTTACGCTTAGGTATCTTTGTCAGATCATGGTGTGCCTCACTCTCAGGCTGCCGTGGTGGTACCCATTCGTCATCCAGATCATCACAAGGCGGTGGGCTTGAAGAAGATGTAGACACCAACCTTGATCTTTTCCTTGCTAGGGATGTGGAAGACAATGAATAATCATCAGGAGAAGTGGCTTCCAATGATACCTCGGCTTGATTGTCGATTTCCTGATGTGCCCCTACTTCGGGAGAGACAACTAGTGTGGGAACTTGTTGTGACCCCCCATGCACCTCTACTTGCGCATCTCCTTGTGCTGCCTCTCCTTCCACATGTACTTGGGCTTGTACTACTTCCACATGTTGTTGTTGCGGCTGTGGTTGTTCAACACTTGTCAGATGAGTTACAACAACCTGTGTTGATTCAGGGACATTGCTGCTACTTTCTTGTGATGAGCCAACATCACTGGTCGATGGTGATTGGAGAAGTACACTGACTGCCTCTGAAGCACTCAAGGGCTTTGACTTAAGTTGGCGTGGTGGTGGAGGCACTGAACCCAATGGAGCGGGGGTGCTGCTCCCAGCTTGGTCCCCAGCAGATCCTGCTGCTGCAGGTGTACTTTTTTTTTTGCTCCCAAAAAACGTGGCGGTTGGCACACCAGCCTCCTTGGTAACTTGCTTCTTCTGCTCCTTTCTAGCAACTTTCTTGCTAGAGGAGCTACGGACACCTTTTTTTGGGGCCATCTTCAGAGCAGGTCAGACAGCAGGCCGCAGTTGCACGAATTGTAGAGTTGTCTGAGGCCAGACGTGACGTCGCGTGACGTTATGCTGCACACACACACCGCTGCAGGACTTCTTCCTGGCACTGGTGGTTCTCTTGAGTCTTGTGCACCTAAAAACAATGGAAGACAGAGGAACATCAGTTCAGTTATACACCCCAAAAAAATCGAAAAAAAAAACCCAGAAAAATTAGCACAATCCCATTCTATCCATGCCCTCCATGATGTTTAAGTTCAAGACACCCCACAGAAAGACTAGGCCCATGCTAGACTCAAATACCCCTGGTGAAAAGGCCACAAGTACAGCCCCAAAAATCGAAAAACACTGCAAAATCAGCACAATCCCATTCCATCCATGCCCTCCATGATGTTTAAGTTCAAGACAACCCACAGAAAGACTAGGCCCATGCTAGACTCAAATACCCCTGGTGAAAAGGCCACAAGTACAGCCCCAAAAAGAGAAAATCACTGAAAAATCAGCACAATCCCATTCCATCCATGCCCTCCATGATGTTTAAGTTCAAGACACCCCACAGAAAGACTAGGCCCATGCTAGACTCAAATACCCCTGGTGAAAAGGCCACAAGTACAGCCCCAAAAAACGAAAATCACTGTAAAATCAGCACAATCCCATTCCATCCATGCCCTCCATGATGTTTAAGTTCAAGACACCCCACAGAAAGACTAGGCCCATGCAAGACTCACTACCCCTGGGCATAAAGGTTGAAAAGTAGGCAAAATGGTTGCAGGCCTAACAACAATGCCTGCATTCAAAATGGCCACTTGCCTCCCAGCACATGGCCAGGGCCTGTAGCAGCACTCAAAATGGCCCCCAGCCACATGGCCTGTCCCTCCCCATGAACACCCCCAAAAATCGAAAAACACTGCAAAATCAGCACAATCCCATTCCATCCATGCCCTCCATGATGTTTAAGTTCAAGACAGCCCACAGAAAGACTAGGCCCATGCTAGACTCATATACCCCTGGTGAAAAGGCCACAAGTACAGCCCCAAAAATCGAAAAACACTGCAAAATCAGCACAATCCCATTCCATCCATGCCCTCCATGATGTTTAAGTTCAGGACAACCCACAGAAAGACTAGGCCAATGCTAGACTCAAATACCCCTGGTGAAAAGGCCACAAGTACAGCCCCAAAAAACAAAAATCACTGAAAAATCAGCACAATCCCATTCCATCCATGCCCTCCATGATGTTTAAGTTCAAGACAGCCCACAGAAAGACTAGGCCCATGCTAGACTCAAATACCCCTGGTGAAAAGGCCACAAGTACAGCCCCAAAAAACGAAAATCACTGAAAAATCAGCACAATCCCATTCCATCCATGCCCTCCATGATGTTTAAGTTCAAGACACCCCACAGAAAGACTAGGCCCATGCTAGACTCAAATACCCCTGGTGAAAAGGCCACAAGTACAGCCCCGAAAAACGAAAATCACTGAAAAATCAGCACAATCCCAATCCATCCATGCCCTCCATGATGTTTAAATTCAAGACAACCCACAGAAAGACTAGGCCCATGCAAGACTCACTACCCCTGGGCATAAAGGTTGAAAAGTAGGCAAAATGGTTGCAGGCCTAACAACAATGCCTGCATTCAAAATGGCCACTTGCCTCCCAGCACATGGCCAGGGCCTGTAGCAGCACTCAAAATGGCCCCCAGCCACATGGCCTGTCCCTCCCCATGAACACCCCCAAAAATCGAAAAACACTGCAAAATCAGCACAATCCCATTCCATCCATGCCCTCCATGATGTTTAAGTTCAAGACAGCCCACAGAAAGACTAGGCCCATGCTAGACTCAAATACCCCTGGTGAAAAGGCCACAAGTACAGCCCCAAAAACCGAAAATCACTGAAAAATCAGCACAATCCCATTCCATCCATGCCCTCCATGATGTTTAAGTTCAAGACACCCCACAGAAAGACTAGGCCCATGCTAGACTCAAATACCCCTGGTGAAAAGGCCACAAGTACAGCCCCAAAAAACGAAAATCACTGAAAAATCAGCACAATCCCAATCCATCCATGCCCTCCATGATGTTTAAATTCAAGACAACCCACAGAAAGACTAGGCCCATGCAAGACTCACTACCCCTGGGCATAAAGGTTGAAAAGTAGGCAAAATGGTTGCAGGCCTAACAACAAAGCCTGCATTCAAAATGGCCACTTGCCTCCCAGCACATGGCCAGGGCCTGTAGCAGCACTCAAAATGGCCCCCAGCCACATGGCCTGTCCCTCCCCATAAACACTCCCAAAAATCGAAAAACACTGCAAAATCAGCACAATCCCATTCCATCCATGCCCTCCATGATGTTTAAGTTCAAGACACCCCACAGAAAGACTAGGCCCATGCTAGACTCAAATACCCCTGGTGAAAAGGCCACAAGTACAGCCCCAAAAAACGAAAATCACTGAAAAATCAGCACAATCCCATTCCATCCATGCCCTCCATGATGTTTAAGTTCAAGACACCCCACAGAAAGACTAGGCCCATGCTAGACTCAAATACCCCTGGTGAAAAGGCCACAAGTACAGCCCCAAAAAACGAAAATCACTGAAAAATCAGCACAATCCCATTCCATCCATGCCCTCCATGATGTTTAAGTTCAAGACACCCCACAGAAAGACTAGGCCCATGCTAGACTCAAATACCCCTGGTGAAAAGGCCACAAGTACAACCCCAAAAAACGAAAATCACTGAAAAATCAGCACAATCCCAATCCATCCATGCCCTCCATGATGTTTAAGTTCAAGACAACCCACAGAAAGACTCAGTCCACCCACCACTGAGTACCCCTGGGCAAAAGGCCCCAAAACAGCCCAAAAATCGAAAATTCCAAAATTTTAGTTGCAGCAACTGTAATGCCCCAAACAAACTTACTTGTAATATTTCTAATCCAACAGTGATCCAAAGAAAGTCAAAAAGGCCTCAAATCCAAATATCCAGCAGCATCCACAAAAAGTAATCCTTCCAGCTCCAGATCCAAATGAAAAGTGACCAGGAGGTGGACAAAGCACTGGGAGGAGCCTGCTGGACAGGAACAGGAAGTTGAAGACTGTGGGGCACTTCCTTCCTCCCACCCCCCTCCCCCCTCCCCAAAATGGACTCCTCGCTAAAAAAGTGCAGGCAAATGTCAACCTAAGGAGTTATTCAGATAAAAATCATCATTTCAAGAAGGTTTATGCTGCTTGCTGGTGGATTTCTTGTGCAGAATTGCAAATTTTATATTTTCGCTTGTGCGAGATTGTTGCTGCTCGCCGCATCTCAAATCTCGCAATTGCGAAGTACCGCGAGACGTGATCTCGCCGTACTCGCGTTGACAAACTCTCGCTGTGCATCCTCCACACCTGATTCCTGTGTTTTTCTTCTCTTCAAGGAGGCGTCTGTAGCCAACGCGATTACATGGTTGGCGAATGCTGGTCTGCCTCCTTTATTACCTTTGGTGTAGTTTGCTGCGGCCAGCTTGAAAATCCTGCCCGTAGGAAAAATGGGATTACAAACTACTGGCCCAACTTAGAGTTTGAGGATGGATCCTCTGTCACAAATGTGATGGATATCCCATCTACCATAATCCAAGTGCCATTGGATATAATGCACCTGCAATAATGGGACATCTGGCATGTTTGTGACAGAGTAACCCATTTGTGATACACCTGTATCCTTGGTCTTTACACCCCTCTTTTTGTACCCTAGATGAAAGTGGAATGAGAACTTGTATTGATTACAATAAACTCAGCAATTTCAAAGTAAAACAATTGCTACCCTTTGCCTTTGATTCTTATCTTATTAGATCATAAAAAACACCACCATTTATACAAAACTGGTGCTATATAGGGCTTACCATCTTATTGGAATATGAGACGGTGTTGAGTGGATGGCAGCCTTTTACATAAAGTTCAATTTCTATCAACACTGTATCATGCCTTTCTGATTTTGTAATGTTCTGCCTGCTTCACAATTTTTTACAACTGATATTTTTCAGGATTTGTTTTATTTTGTATGGTGGGTTCAATTAATAATTTTGTTCTTGTAAGTCTGTAAAAGAAAATATCGACCAAGTAAAAAGCTGTGTTGCAAATATTTATGGCAAATTTGAAAAATATATTTTGATGTCACAACTATAACATTTCTAGGATTTAATCTTAGTCTTTCTGGCATATGTTTGGATGCTAAAAATGTTGGTCCATTTGTTCAATGGCCCTCTCCCACTAGTGTAAAGGAACGACAAAGCTTTCTTGGATTCACAAGTGATTTTGTACTAAGCTTTTTGAGATTATATTATCAATCACACTATTACTTTGTATGGGAGTTCATTTTCAGTGAATAGCAACATCCCAATTAGCTGTTCAAAACTTACAGAAAGCAACTTACTTCTGCTCCAATTTTGCATCATTTTGACCCAGTTCAACTTTACATTGTAGAGACTGACATTTCACTGTTCACAGTGGGAGGTGTTCAATCTCCAAAAGATCCCCAGTCAGGACAAACACGTCGAATGGCCTGGTTCTACAAGTAAATTACCTGCACTGAAGAAATATATACTGCAATAGAAAGAGAACTGTTGGGTATTAAACCTGCCTTTCAAGCACAGAGACATTATCTCTTGGGTACAAAACATACAGCAGAATAGTCATTGATCACTGGAAGTTACAATTCTTCCAGACAGTTAAGGTGAACATTTAAAAAAAAAAAAATTGATATCATATTTATTCCTTATTCTAAACCGTGGATTTTTTCTCCTGACAAGGTGAATTGGAGCTATCAGAGAAACCCCAAAAACCTTTGACAATTTTACCAGTAAATTCACTGATAGTATTAATTAACACAGACACATTTCTGTCTACAGTACTGTTATAAACAACTTCTTTAGACAGTATTACCTTGTCAAGAGATTAAACATGCACCATACAAGATAGTGTTTTTGACAAGCAGCGGGCCATGTTTTTCCCTACTAAAAAGCTATGAGACAGACTTACAGAATAGTGTCATGCATCTCCTTTAGCATGTCACCCTGGGGAAGGAAACGCCGGTCGGATCGCCGCCATACTCATGATAAGGCCCTAAAACAGATACTTTTATTCCTTTAAAGTAAATTCTTACTTCTTAATAACTGGCACATAATTTTGTTCAACACATATTCTTTGTTCATAGTTTACAGTCACTATTGATACCTCATAGAGCTCCACAATTTCTGTTGCATTTTTTGTAATGAATTATGTACCTACCTGGTCGTTGATGTTCGTCTCTCTTAGGACTATTAGCACCAAACACTTAGACAGCTAAATCAATTAATGGTACAGGATGTTGTTTAATGTGTACTTTTTCAGAGAATTTGGCACAGACTTTGTAGGGAGCAGAATTTGTTTCTTAATAATACTGTCCACTCTGCCATAGGATTATCTCTTTTCTTTTGTTAACTGGGCAATGTCCTCATTAGTTGCTAAAAAAATTATAGTCCTGTTTGAGTACATTCTGTCCAAAAATATCACTTTCAGTTAAAGAAGATATAACAATGTGCACAAGATCTCTTAAAGACAGCAGAGGAAAAATATTTAAAAGAAGGGGTGAATTTTCAACATAAACCGCCTCTTCAACCAGGAGATACAGATTTGCTGCCCACAGGATACTTTAAATTAAAGGATCATGACAATCACATGGATTATAAACTCAGTGGTAGCACGTTTGAATTTCCGTCATTACTTCCTGTGCATCCACATAATATTCTGCATATAATTATTTAAGCCTTATTGCATTGACACTAGAGTAGGGGCCCAGTTTAGAGTTTGGCTAATGGTGTAATCCCTCACAATTTGGTAGATATCCCATCCACCATATTGCAAGTGCAATAGCCTATAATGCACATGAAATACGGTGAACAATATATCCACCATATTTGTGTCACAGTATCCCGCCTGCCAAAATCTGAATAAGGCCCTGAGTGGCCATATTCAGGTGTTGATGTAAATGGAAAGAACAAATATGAAGTTACATGATTGTTGTATTTAAAGAGAGCAGAAGCGGCTGATAGGGAACAGTGGAGGGGTGGGGGGAATAGAAAAGAAAAAATAAATATACCTGCTTGTCGCGCAGGTTGCCAGCTGCCGCCTTTCCTCCACACAGGAAGCAAGCACCCAGGCTCCCAGTCAATCGAAACGCTGTGATTGGTCTGAGCACTGTGGTTCGGCACTCAGACAGAGACTGGGATCCTGGGCATGTTCTCCATCCAGGCTGTAATGCAGCCTGGGTGGAGAACCTGCAAAGTGTTCATGTAGGTCTCGCGCCGGCCAAACCTACATGCACACTTAAGTTACTGCCACCGTTCCTCCCGATGACGCAGGGAGCCCAGCCCCACCCCGCCGCTTCAACTACAAGCTCAATACAAAAATTTTAATGATAATAACGGAGTGTTATTATAATTTATTTTATTTTATTCCGCTTGTAGTTGAAGCAGTGGGGCGATGCTCCTCCACCATAGAGAGTCAGGAGTTGCACTTATTACCTAACAGACTAAAAGGGTATGGCCCTGAGGACCATGCTTTTGAAACAGCTGGTAATGTTCAGACCACCCTTCAGGGTGCTTGTTCGACACATGAAATCCTTCTAAGGCGTGTCCAGCGGGACAGCCTCTGAGTGGTGTGCTCTCACAACCTTTACTGAGCTCACAGTCTTTCAATACCAAACACAAAATGACTTAAAACATTTAAAACATTATTTCTTGGTTAAAAACCTCCCTGTCTCCTAGATACGTATAAATAGAAAATATTCTTATCTTTAATTACAAAAAGAGGTTTTCTTCCACTTCCCAAATTCCTGTTCCAAGTAAAGCACGTAGGTTACCATCATTAGTACTGAATTCTTGTACCCAAGAGAGTTTTGCCGAGGGTGAATGTGACTTTTTCTAAACACCCTCTGTGCTTTTCTTGGTGCTTGCTTGCCTTTCTACTAGTTTGGGCACCCCCTATGGTCAAGTCAGCAACCTTTTCTCCTGATTTATATGCCAAGAATAGTCCCTGAATTTTGATTACCGCGACAAATACATCAGCACTCACGTGATTTGTATTTTCGGCCTCCTCTGAGACACAGTGATTTGTGTCTGCGTTTCTTCCCCCTGTGGGGGTGCACTTCTGTTTTTTTCCGGATCACCGCCAGTGCAAGCAAAAGCAACAGTGAGTTTTACTTCTGTAAATACAGATCCAGTCACCCGTACACGCATTTCAAAGGTCCTCGGATTAAAAGTGTAAATATTGAATGTTTTCTATAAAGTAACAGCAACTGTAGAAGACAATGCTAATTTAATCTGCCGATTTGTATAGTGAGGAAAAGCAAACAAACTACGCACATTATTTTATCGGATAAAATCAAAAGAAAGAATGCATTAAAAATCAAAGCAGTGGATTAAAAGAAGTGAATATTTAAAGCCAACGTAATTTAAAATACATTTGGTTTACTTGCACTTCCTTAAGCATTAAGAATAAACTTTTTGCTGAAACTTTAACCGAATTTATTGGATTTTACCCAAAAAATTTAAAGATTAATGATTCTTCAGAGATTGCAGACAAAAGAAGAGAGATTCTTTCCCTCCAGTTTCTAAATCCCAAATTACCAGTCTACAAAGAACAGTGAGGATTCTTCAAGACAGGAAGAGGAAGATGTCACTGTATGCTGTAGCCTCACCCTCAATGGCACTTCCACTGAAAAGAAAATGGATTTTGTGCTGAAAAAGTTGATTGAATGTGCTTTTCAGCAGCATAATCCACTCGAAATTAAATCCACTCAATGATCGATTCCTGGTGACAACAAGCACTGGCAAAGTCAATAAATTGCACCTATGCAAGAGATATTTTCTTTGGCAATGTGTTTTAGACATGTTGTACAGCAGTTAGTTGCATTGATTAGGGTGGGGTGGAGTGGATTGAGGTACATCGGGGTAGAGTAGAGTGGGGTAGATTGGGGTGGACTGTAGAAGGGTAGAGTGGGGTAGATTTAGAGTGGGGTAGATTGGAGTTGCTGGGGATAGATTGGACTGGAGTGGGGTAAATTGGAGGGGGACATTGGGGTAGATTGGAGTAGGTAGATTAAAAAGGGTTCGATTGTGATAGAGGGGATCATTGGAGTGGGGTGGGGTAGCTTGGGTTATTATGGAGGGGAGTGGGGTAAACTAGAATGGCGTTGGTGGCTTGGAGGGAAGTGGAGTAGGATAGATTGGAGTGGGGTAGATTGGAGTGGGAAAGATTGGGGCAGAGTGGAGTTTGGTAGAATCAAGAAGGGTAGATTGGAGTGGTGTAGATTGGGGTGGAGTAGATTTGAGTGGGGCAGATTGGAGTGGGGTGGATTGGAATAGATTGGGTTGAAGTGTGTTCGATGTGAGTGGTGTGGGGTAGTATGGAGTGGACCAGAATGAAGTGTGGTGTAGTGAGGTAGATTTCTGTAGAGTGGAGTGGGGTAAATTGGGGTAGAGTGGATTGGGGTAGATTGGGTTAGAGTGGAGAGGAGTAGAATGGGTGGATTGCAGTGGGGTAGAGTGGAGTGGAGGAAATTGGAATTGATTGGAGTGTAGTAGAGATACACTAGAGAAATGCCTGAGGTTACGCAACAATTAATAAAAATTATGCCCACATTAAATTTCAAGGTACATGTATGTAAATTGTTACATTACTATGGGCTCATTTACATTTTGGAAGAGTTGGAGCCACAAGGTAATTCAGTGATGCTCACTTTCCCCCAAATGTGTGGCCTCGTCCTTTCATCTAGAGGTGGAGAATTGCTGATTCACCATCAGTAAGGCCACTGCAGGCTCTGCGAGTGGCCAATCATTTACCTCATTTGAAGGTCTGCCTTATTTCTCTGCCTAGGCCCACCACGCAAGGCATGGTAGGCTGGGGCAGGAAAAAGGGAGCAATAGTCCCCGACATGCATGGCGAATACCCACTGCACATCAAGGCCATTGCCATTTGTCCTCAAAAACAACTTTGCAGATTTGTTCCGAGAAATAAAATGACTGTCAACAGGTTCCAATTAGATGGTACATCTAGCATTTATTTCCGACAAAAGTGTTCTTGACATGTCGGTGGAAACGCTTTCATCAGAAATGATCCACGGTCGTGTGATTACTCTAAATAAGGTTGGCAGCCTCCAATGGGTGGATGGATACTGGGACTCTGTTGTGCTAGTGGACCACTTGCCTGGGTCTATATAACTTACCAAGGGCCTGATTTCCACCTCGGTGGATGGGATACTACATTATAAACGTGTCTAATATACTGTCCGCCGTATTGCAAGTTCCATTATGGCCCTTGTAAAATGGCAGACGGGATATCTGTCATGTTTGTGATTGAGGATCCCATCTGCCAAGATTGTAATCAGGCATTAAGTCTTGTGATTTGTGAAAGCGTACATCTCCATGGATGCATGAGACTTGTATCTTTTCTTCATTTTTTTTTGGGTAAGGGGCACTAGCTCTGCAGACAACCCGTATCTAACAGGACATCCACCGGCCTACCATCCAGGCATGTAGTTTTCTTATAGCGTTTTCGGGTTTACCCTGTAATCAGCACTCTACCCTTGGAGAGTCCTACTTCCATTGGTTCAATGCCGTCAGCCTTGAGGGGGCAATTCCTGGCGATATAGCCCCACTCAGCACAACAAAAACATTGAGGCCCAGTCTGTGTATTAGGCGTACTTGTGGGCAATTTAACTATGGTTTGGTTCAATCCTGGGGCGGTATTTTAGCCTCCTGGATTAGGAATAGTTTTATGAGAACTAAGCAAGGTTCTAATGGGTTGAATTCTGAACTCTGGGGACCTATGGTATGCACAAGATCACTCCACAGCAGAATGCACAGTCAAGTGGTGGTGTTGTTTTTCCCAGGACCATGTATGAAGAGGTAATGCTTCAATAAATTGTTCTAAATATATCATCTCCATAACCTCTTCCATGGACGTAGAGTTGGGTTGTCCCCATCTGTTCCATAGATCTCTAATCCTGTAGTAGAGTGCCCTAGGGTTATCTATTGTCGTCCTCCTTTCTTTGTGAAACTAACTCCTATAGTATTCTTGGTCATGTTCTAATCTTTCAAGAATAATGTTCTTAATGTCAGGGTACGGTGTGACTCCAGCAGGATTGGCAGACTGATAGGTTGCCTGAAGTTCCCCGGATAGGAGAGGAGCTATGCACTGTCCCCCACTTCTCTGGGGGCCAAGTGGCAGTTGTTGCTACTCTTTCATAATGAACGAAAAAATAATAAGGATCATCACTCTCCTGAAACTTTTATAGAACCAAACCCGGAATGTTCAGGTGAATCCTTGCACTGGAGAAGGCAGCAGTAAGACACAAAATGGCGGTGTCTTGTATTTGTTGGTTGGAGGTCATCAATGCGTACTGTTCTTTTAAAGCAGCCTGACAAGCCTCTCTGTTTTGGGGCATTTTGGTCTTGCTGTTCAATAACCAATTGTAAATGTAGTTGGCCTTCAGCTAACTGAGTGACTACGGCCTCCATGGTAATGGGTTGTGTCATGTTGGTCTTTAATGACGAAATCCCACTTCTGACACCACTGTGGTCACTCGTATCACAGCAGAGTGTCAAAGTCTCAAAGTAGCCTCTAAAAAGGGGAGGGGTAGTTAATACAAAAACAGTTCCTTGACTGTAGTTCTCTAGTATGTTTGCTTCCTCCAGGAATTTCTGCTCTACTCGGGGGCTTCCTGTCCAAGTCTCTTCATAAGATAGAAGGGGTGTCTCTCAGAAGAAACAGCAACAATAACATAAGATTGGGGTACCACAACTAACCGCTGTTTTTGTACTCTTGATGTGACAGTATGGGAGAATTTGACGTACTTCCTACCCATCCCTCTAGGGTCACGGCAGGGGGAGTCTCACCAACCTCCCTTCTCTCTGGGATGGCTGGGCTTGACAGCGTAGCCTCTAGGCGGGTCTTCTGCAGGTTCAGGTTCTCCGTCCACTGCATCTTCCTGCTTTTCTTCAGGGTCCCCAAAGTCTCTTACCGTTGTTGGCTTCCCTGTTCTTGTGTCTCTGTTCTTCTGCTTGTCTGCTCTGCTTCGTTGCCCTCCTGTATGTCCGTCCGGTCTCGTCCTTCGGCGTCTCCTTCCATACCTTCCGCATCCTCCACACCTGATTCCTGTGTTTTCCTTCTCTTCAAGGAGGTGTCTGTAGCCTACGCGATTACATGGTTGGTGAATGCTGGTCTGCGGTCTTTAGTACCTTTGGTGTAGTTTGCTACGGCCAGCTTGAAAATCCTGCCCGTAGGAAAAATGGGATTACAAACTACTGGCCCAACTTAGAGTTTGAGGATGGATCCTCGGTCACAAATGTGATGGATATCCCATCTACAATAATACCAGTGCCATTGGATATAATGCACCTGCAATAATGGGACATCTGGCATGTTTGTGAAAGAGTAATCCATTTGTGTTACACTAAATCAGACCCTATATCCTTGGTCTTTACTCCCCTCTTTTTGTACCCTTGACGAAAGTGGAATGAGAACTTGTAATGATTACATGAAACTCAGCAATTTCAAAGTAAAACAATTGCTACCCTTTGCCTTTGATTTTTATCTTATTAGATCAGAAAAAACACCATCATTTATACAAAATTGGAGCTATGTAGGGCTTACCATCTTATTGCAATATGAGACAGTGTTGAGTGGATGGCAGCCTTTTACATAAAGTTCAATTTCTATCAACACTGTATCATGCCTTTCTGATTTTGTAATGTTCTGCCTGCTTCACAATTTTTTACAACTGATATTTTTCAGGATTTGTTTTAATTTTGTATGGTGGTTTCAATTAACAATTTTGTTTTTGTAAGTCTGTAAAAGAAAATATCGACCAAGTTCAAGCGGTGTTGCAAATATTTATGCCAAATTTGAAAAATATATTTTGATGTCACAACAATAACATTTCTAGGATTTAATCTTAGTCTTTCTGGCATATGTTTGGATGCTAAAAATGTGAATCCATTTGTTCAATGGCTCTCTCCCACTAGGAAGAGCAACGCTTTCTTGGATTCACACATGTTTTTGTGCTAAGCTTTTTGAGATTATATCATCAATCACACTATTACTTTGTATGGGAGTTCATTTACAGTGAATAGCAACATCCCAATTAGCTGATCAAAACTTAAAGAAAGCAACTTACTTCTACTCCAATTTTGCATCATTTTGACCCAGATCAACTTTACATTGTAGAGACTGACATTTCACTGTTCACAGTGGGAGGAGTTCAATCTCAAAAAGATGCCCAGTCTGGACAAACACGTCCAATGGCCTGGTTCTACAAGTAAATTACCTGCACTGAAGAAAAATATACTGCAATAGAAAGAGAACTGTTGGGTATTAAACTTGCCTTTCAAGCACAGAGACATTATCTCTTGGGTGCAAAACATACAGTAAAATAGTCATTGATCACTGGAAGTTACAATTCTTCCAGACAGTTAAGGTGGACATTTTTTAAAAAATTATTTTGATATCATATTTATTCCTCATTCTAAAACGTGGATTTTATCTCCTGACAAAGTGAATTGGAGCTATCAGAGAAACCCCAATAACCCTTGACAATTTTACCAGTAAATTCACTGATAGAATGAATTAACACAGACACATTTCTGTCTACAGTACGGTTATAAACAACTTCTTTAGACACTATTACCTTGTCAAAAGATTAAACATGCACCATACAAGATAGTGTTTTTGACAAGCAGGGGGCCATGTTTGTCCCTACTAAAAAGTTATAAGACAGACTTACAAAATAGTGTCATGCATCTCCTTTAGTATGTCACCCTGGGGAAGGAAACGCCGGTTGGATCGCCGCCATACTCATGATAAAGCCCTAAAACAGATAATATTATTCCTTTAAAGTAAATTCATACTTCTTAATAACTGGCACATAATTTTGTTCAACACATATTCTCTGTTCATAGTTTACAGTCAATATTGATACCTCATAGAGCGCCACAATTTGTGTTGCATTTTTTGTAATGAATTATGTACCTACCTGGTCGTTGATGTTCGTCTCTCTTAGGACTATCAGCACCAAACAGTTAGACAGCTAAATCAATTAATGGTACAGGATGTTGTTTAATGTGTACTTTTTCTGAGAACTTGGCACAGACTTTGTAGGGAAAAGAATTTGTTTCTTAATAATACTGTCCACTTGGCCATAGGATTATCTCCTTTCTTTTGTTAACTGGGCAATGTCCTCGATAGTTCCTGAAAAATTTATAGTCCTGTTGAGTACATTCTGTCCAAAAATATCACTTTCAGTTAAATAAGATATGACAAGGTGCACAAGATCTCTTAAAGACAGCAGAGGAAAAATATTTAAAAGAAGGGGTGAATTTTAAACATAAACCTCCTCTTCAACCAGGAGATACTGATTTGCTGCCCACAAGATACTTTAAGTTAAAGGATCATGACAATCACATGGATTATTAACTCAGTGGTAGCACGTTTGAATTTTCTTCATTACTTCCTGTGCATCCATATAGTATTCTGCATATAATTATTTAAGCCTTATTACATTGACACTAGAGTAGGGGCCCAATTTAGAGTTTGGCTAATGGTGTAATCCCTCACAATTTGGTAGATATCCCATCCACTGTATTATAAGTGCAATAGCCTATAATGCACATGAAATACGGTGAACAATATATCCACCATATTTGTGTCACAGTATCCCGCCTCTCAAAATCTGAATAAGGCCCTGAGTGGCCATATTCAGGTGTTGATGTAAATGGACAGAACAAATATGAAGTTACATCATTGTTGTATTTAAAGAGAGCAGTAGCGGCTGGTAGGGAACAGTGAAGGGGTGAGGGGGAATAGAAAAGAAAAAAGAAATGTACCTGCTTGTCGCGCAGGTCGCCAGCTGCCGCCTTTCCTCCACAGAGGAAGCAAGAACCCAGGCTCCCAGCCAATCAAAACACTGTGATTGGTCTGAGCACTGTGGTTCGGCACTCAGACAGGGACTGGGAGCCTGAGCATGTTCTCCACCCAGGCTGTAATGCAGCCTGGATGGAGAACCTGCAAAGTGCTTATGTAGGTCTCGTGCCGGCCAAACCTACATGCACACTTAAGTTACAGCCACCGTTCCTCCCCATGACGCAGGGAGCCCAGCCCCACCCCACCGCTTCAACTGCAAGCTCAATACAAAAAATAAAATGATAATAACGGAGCGTTATGATCATTTATTTTATTTTATTCAGCTTGTAGTTGAAGCAGTGGGGCGATGCTCCTCCACCATAGAGAGTCAGGAGTCGCACATATTACCTAACAGACTAAAAGGGTATGGCCCTGAGGACCGTGCTTTTGAACCAGCTGGTAATGTTCAGACCACGCCTTCAGGGTGCTTGTTCGACACATGAAATCCTTCTAAGGCGTGTCCAGCGGGACAGCCTATGAGTGGTGTGCTGTCACAACCTTTACTGAGCTCGCAGTCTTTCAATACCAAAAACAAAATGACTTAAAACATTTAAAACACTATTTCTTGGTTAAAAACCTCCCTGTCTCCTAGATACGTATAAATAGAAAATATTCTTATCTTTAATTACAAAAAGAGGTTTTCTTCCACTTCCCAAATTCCTGTTCCAAGTAAAACACGTAGGTTACCATCATTAGTACTGAATTCTTGTACCCAAGACAGTTTTCCGGAGCGTGAGTGTGACTTTTTCTAAACACTCTCTGTGCTCTTCTGGGTGCTTGCTTGCCTTTCTACTTGTTTTGCACCCCCTATGGTCAAGTCAGCAACCTTTTCTCAATTTCTCCTGATTTATATGCCAAGAATAGTCCCTGAATTTTGATTTCCGCGACAAAAACATCAGCACTCACGTGATTTGTATTTTCGGCCTCCTCTGAGACACAGTGATTTGTGTCTGCGTTTCTTCCCCCTGTGGGGGTGCACTTCTGTTTTTTTCCGGATCACCGCCAGTGCAAGCAAAAGCAACAGTGAGTTTTACTTCTGTAAATACAGATCCAGTCACCCGTACACGCATTTCAAAGGACCCCGGATTAAAAGTGTAAGTATTGAATGTTTTCTATAAAGTAACAGCAACTGTAGAAGACAATGCTAATTTAATCTGCCGATTTGTATAGTGAGGAAAAAGCAAACAAACTACGCACAACATTATTTTATCGGATAAAATCAAAAGAAAGAATGCATTAAAAATCAAAGCAGTGGATTAAAAGAAGTAAATATTTAGAGCCAACGTAATTTAAAATGCATTTGGTTTACTTGCACTTCCTTAAGCATTAAGAATAAACTTTTTGCTGAAAATTTAACAGAATTTATTGGATTTTACCCAAAAAATTCAAAGATTAATGATTCTTCAGAGATTGCAGACAAAAGAAGAGAGATACTTTCCCTCCAGTTTCGAAATCCCAAATTACCACAGTCTACAAAGAACAGTGAGGAGTCTTCAGGACAGGAAGAGGATGTTTTCACAGTGTGCTGTAGCCTCACTCTCAATGGCACTTCTACTGGAAAGAAAATGGATTTTGTGCTGAAAAAGTTGATTGAATCTGCTTTTGAGCAGCATAATCCACTCGAAATTCAATTCACTCAATAATCGATTCCTGGTGACAACAAGCACTGGCAAAGTCAATAAATTGCACCTATTCAAGAGATATTTTCTTTGGCAATGTGTTTTAGCCACAGCAGTTAGTTGCATGGATTAGGGTGGAGTGGAGTGGATTGAGGTACATCAGGGTAGAGTGGACTGGGGTAGATAGGGGGGGGACTGTAGAATGGTAGAGTGGGGTAGATTTAGAGTGGGGTAGATTGGAGTTGCTGGGGATAGATTGGACTGGAATGGGGTTAATTGGAGTAGGAGAGTGGGGTAGATTGGAGTAGGTAGATTAAAATGGGGTCGATTGTGATGGAGGGGATCATTGGAGTGGGGTGGGGTAGATTGGGTTATTATGGAGTGGAGTGGGGTAAACTGGAGTGGCGTGGGTGGCTTGGAGGGAAGTGGAGTAGATTGGGGTAGATTGGAGTGGGATAGATTGGAGTGGGGTAGATTGGAGTGGGAAAGAATGGGGCAGAGTGGAGTTCGGTAGAATGAAGAAGGGTAGATTGGAGTGGTGTAGATTGGGGTGGAGTAGATTTGAGTGGGGTAGATTGGAGTGGGGTGGATTGGAATAGATTGGGTTGAAGTGGGTTAGATTTGAGTGGTGTGGGGTAGTATGGAGGGGAGCAGAATGAAGTGTGGTGTAGTGAGATAGATTGTTGTAGAGTTGAGTGGGGTAAATCGGGGTAGAGTGGAGTGGGGTAGATTGGGTTAGAGCGGATAGGAGTAGAATGGGTGGATTGCAGTGGGGTAGAGTGGAGTGGAGTGAGGTAGATTGTGGTAGGTTGGAGTGGAGTAAATTGGGCTAGATTGGAGTAAAGTGGGGTAGACGGAGTGGAAGAACGTGGAATTGATTGGAGTGTAGTAGATATACACTAGAGAAATGCCTGAGGTTACGCAACATTAATAAAAATTACGCCCACATTAAATTTCAAGGTACATGTATGTAAATTGTTACATTACCATGGGCTCATTTACATTTTGGAAGAGTTGGAGGCACAAGGTAATTCAGTGATTCTCACTTTCCCCCAAATGTGTGGCCTTCTCCTTTCATCTAGAGGTGGAGAATTGCTGATTCACCATCAGTAAGGCCCCTCCAGGCTCTGCGAGTGGCCAATCATTTACCTCATTTGAAGGTCTGCCTTATTTCTCTGCCTAGGCCCACCACGAAAGGCATGGTAGGCTCGGGCAGGAAAAAGACAGCAATAGTCTCCGACATGCATGGCGAATACCCACTGCACATCAAGGCCATTGCCATTTGTCCTCAAAAACAACTTTGCAGATTTTTGCCCTCATGGCGAAGAAAAGATTATGCCTGCCTTCTCAAATCATGTCCCAATTCATAAAAAATACACATTTGCAAGAAAATGGGCAGTGGCCCAAGCTCCTGCTTTATATTAAAATCATGTAGGATGGGATGAGGATTCTCCTCCCCACAAAATCCAGTTGAAAAATCAACCTACTGCACAAAGACAGTACCCAGTTAAACAAGAAGCTAAAAAGCAAGTCAGGGAGATCTTAGATCAACTTGAATATCAAGGACTGATTGAAACATGCACCTCACAAATGAAAAATCCTTTGTTTCCTGTCTCCAAGCCAGATGATTCATATCGTCTAGTCTTGGACTACAGACATTTAAACTCCTGCTGTAAAACATTTGCAGTCCAAAACTCTCACAGTGCAGCACTAATAAATAACATTGTGCGCAAAAAATATAAAACAACATTAGATATCTCTAATGGATTCGTCTGTCAAAACATTGCACCTGAAAGCAGGTATTTGACCGCTTTCTCAATAATGGGGTCGCAAAAACAATTTTGCCGACTCCCACAGAGATTCAAGAATAGCCCAGGATTATTCTCAGCAAGGGTAACAGAATTACTACAAATGTATGATGATGAGGCATTATCCTATGTCAATGACATCTATCTTACAGACGATGACCTGGAGACTCACTTGAAAAGAGTGAACACCATAATACTTGGGTTCGCATCAGAAGGTTACAAATTCAACTTTAAAAAGTCAAGAATAGCCCATCTAACTGTCCTATTTTTAGGATATGAATTATCAAGTGAAGGCAAAAGCCTAGCAGACAATTTCTTAGAGAAATGTGCAGTACTCCAAGCACCTAAAATGCTGAAGAACTTACAATCATTACTAGGTTTCCTGAATTTCGGAAGAACATACATTCTAAATTATGCAGAGAGGGTTAAACCTCTCTACGAATTAATAAAACCTGATTTCAAACCAAATAATTGGACTCAAAAACACACAGAATTTTTGAGATCATTACAGACAGACATGTTAACTAAAACAAAACTGCAAACACGCGCAAACGTACGCAATCTGGTAATCCGAGTCATCCCAGGAAGATGCGGATTCACATACCTGACCTCTAATGAGGGAGAAACGGTACCAATAGCTTACAAATCACATTTGTACACACAAGCTGAAATGAAATTCAGTTCTACAGAAAAAATTCTGACAGCGGTTCAAACTGCTGTAGCAAGAGAAAGAGCCCTAGCCCAAGGCAAGAGGATAACTGTTTATACATCAGAATCAGCCATTGAGACACTGAGAAGCCCACGCAATCCACATGCAGAGGCATTAGATCCGAAATGGATACAATGGGAAAATTCTCTTGCTGCAGAAGACGTGAAACACTATTTTGATCCGAATATGAAAAAGCTAGAAAATCTGGAATACGAATATGAATATCCTCTGCCGACCAAAATCCTGCCTCTAGAACAATACACCTGTGTAATCTACACAGACAGATTTGCACAACATTTTGTTGTGGAAAAGCAAATTTACAACAACGCGTGCGCGATTGTCATAGGTCATTGGCGCTTAGGTAAATTCAGACCAATGGTCACTAAAACAGAATCATCCAGAAATTGTACAGCTCAGCGAGCTGAAATAAGATCCCTAAAGATGGCGCTTGAAAATGCGGATTGCGAATTCCCCACACTAATAGTGTGCGATTCTCATTACTGCGTCCAATCTTACAATAAGAACCTGCAGACTTGGATTCAAAACGGTTACAAAGATGACACAGGTGCCACAATAAAGCATAAAAAACTTTGGGAACAAGTAGTTCTTTTAAAGAAAGAACTACAAAAGACTCACGTGATACATACACTGAGTCATCGATGTGATGGCGTTCACGTTGCAGGGAATTCATTGGCTGATAGAGCCACAGTGGCGGCTGGTCAACCAGCTTCCGTAGCCACTAAAAAGCGTTCAGAAAAACAAATAGATGGAGAAAACATGCTGGCAGTAAAAGCCTCATTAAAAGGCGACTATGCGGCATTACCTCTCAACTATCCACTCAATAATACATACATAATTGATGCGAACTTCGTTCCGTTTGCTCGAATCCCTGGAGTGGGGGATGGAGTAATTCCAAACATGAACCGGAGAATCTTCTTGATACAAGAAGCACACATGGGATTGGGTCTGAGGCACCAAGAGATCCTGAAATCTCTGATAGAATTGCAATCAGAATACTGGTGGCCTGGAATGAGCGTAGAAATTTACAATGTTGCAATAAATTGTGAGGACTGCAACAGAGATCGTAGTTGTGAACCGGACCAAGCACCAGCCCAGACACCACTATTAGAAGCATAAGGCTATCTGTGTGCAGACGTCCGACCGGACAAATGCGGTCCCATAATTATTAAGACTAGATTCACTAAAGATGTGGCCCCAGCGCTCGGCTGATGCCAGAACTGTTATTAAAGATTTGCGAGTCTTTATCGGCACATACGCAATTGGCATGCTACATTCTGATCAGGGTCCTGCGTTTAGCTCTCGAGCTTACAAAGAGGCCATGAGCAGCATGGGCATTGCATTGCGGTACTCTTCTCCCTTCCATCCTGAGGGAAATGCGGTTGTGGAAAGAAAAAACTGTGACATAAAGCAATCTATAACGGCAAGGCTATTAGGTTCGGGTGATGGGTGGTCAAACATCTAACAAGTGTCCAACGTAGTCTTAACAATCTGCCAAGAAATTCTCTAAAGGGTTTCACTCCATACGAACTATTGTTCGGCACTAGAATGAGAATTCAGAACTTAGATAGTCATACCTCTGTGGTAGAAGAAAAAGCCTTTGATAGCAAAGATCGTTTGGCTGTTTAACAGGACTTGAATGAAACAAGAAAAAGTCTAAGCAACATAAAGTCTAAGCCAACAACCACTGAAAAACCACCTGTCCCAGCAAGATCTGTCTGGATTCCAAAGATTAGGGATCTGGTCAGAGAAAAGATCGCGGTGAAGAAGGAATTTGGGCCTTCTTACAGAAAAGCAGTACCTGTCTTAGCTGTCAGCGGAACAAGATCAGTAGTACTACCGCCACTTGCTGGTAAAAAGGAAAACAGAGTTGTTTCCATCGACCTGGTGAAACCACAATCATGTGGCCAATAATAAGTAGTAGGCCCAGTGGACTCCCAAGAAATAGCAGAAGACCAAATCTTGCTACAATTCAAGAGGTTCAAACTGAAAGACTAATCATTTTCGATAAACCATCAGTGAATAAAAAAGAACTATGCAACAAAGCCATGGAACTTATGCCTCTTGAAACCCAAATTGCAACAGTTCAAGAAACACCAGTCTACAATGATGTAGCCTCGGACTACACAAATGTAACAAAAGAAAATGCAAAGATCAATGGAAATCCGGAAGCAATCCCACCAATTGACAGAACTGCATCTGGCTACTTTATCAACTTTGATGACTTTTCTGATGATCCGAGTGAACATGGAGACAAGCCAGCAACAAAATCTTTCAAAATGAAAATTAAAGAACTTTTTCATCAACTCAAAGAAACATATCTGATTTCCCCTTGGATTGAACTATGGATTGTGTTAGGTGTACTTATCCTTCTACTTTGGCTTATTTTAGTTTTAATTTTGGGTAGATTTATTACAGCACAATGGACACAGCAAGTCAGAACATCAACTTGGTCCTGAAACCACACAAATCCTCTCACATAGATAAAAGAGAACTATCATCAGTTAACATCACAGCAAAGCCTATACCCGGTGGTATAGCAGGGGACAGAACTGACTATGAAATCTATGGCCCGGTAGAGCTCTTGAAGTATCCACATCAGTTCAAGATTTCATTAAGTGACTTTGTGACACCAAGTTCTTTTTCTGATGATTGGGACTTTGAAAACATTAATAATATGATGTCAGATTTAGAAATGTCAGCAAAATTTACAGAACATGATTATTTACAGGGCTCATCGAATTATGAAGGGATGTACTGTTATAACCACTATGGTCATCATTATCTGCATAAGTCTGCCAATCCTAGAAATGTTTTTTCGTATAATCAGTGGGAACATTGTCCAACTCCGCCAATAGGCAGTTCAAAAACGTTTTATGAAAAATTCCCATACTTTTCAGGGTTTAATCACACTGATCCAGAAATGTTTTCTTTCAAGATGTTAAATAAGACAGGAATGAAAAATATGCTGACAAATACTAAATTAATTTATTCTGAAAAATTTTATGACAAAATGTCAACATTTGGTTTTGAATTTTATAAAAACAACATTGAAACAAAAACCATCTGGGGAGCAAATGAATGGCAGGTACAAGGTCTGGAAGCATTATTCAGAGCCTGCATGATCCCAGAACAAATAATATTTCTGAATGATACAATTCAGCAAACAACCTGTCTTGGTCTAGCTAAGATAAAAGATTTAAATAACCTGTCTATACCAAAACCTATGCCTGATAGAAATACCACTACAGATGAGGGGGTTAGACGTGTCCTATATTTTAAAACAAAACAGAACAAACCATGATTGGAAAAAATGGTTGATCTGACCCATAGACACAAATAACTGTCAAAATAGATTCCTGAACAAAATACAGGGGTTCAAACAGAACAGGCCAGGCCCTAGATATTCCCAGAGACAACATCCAGGGATAGTAACAACATATAGTGTAGGAAAACTATGCCTTGAGTGGCTACAGAAATCCACACTTCACGAAATAAAGCAACACTTAACTTTACTTAAAGAAGGTGCTGCTGTGCGAGATTTCATAATGGGACCTCGCAAACAGCGTCAAAAACGTTTCATATACGCCTGTATATACGCAGCTTACAATGAAGCTTGGAAATTGAAACAAATTGAAACTGCAGAAAAAATACGGAAAATTGACCGTATCAATTTGGAGAAATCATTTTCTGTAGTAGACAATGGGTTAACGACTCTGTCCTCCAGAATCTATTCATTGGACAGCATTGTATCATCTGCTATTTATATAATAGAGCAGGACATGCTAATGTTACAACATGACCAGTCCCAATTACGTTCTATTGTACAGCTAGGTTGGACGTTACAAAACCTACATTCAGGCTATGTGCCATGGCGTTTAATCAACACAACGTCATTGTTTTCTATCTTTAACCTTACTGATAAACAAATCAGTTTGGCACAGAAAGGAGCAGACTGTACGATACTGAGCATTGAAAAACATAAGAGATTACCATTGACAATGTCAGAAAGACCGGTCATTGAATGGATAATACATGGTACCATTACAATCCCGATTACGACTTTTCAGTTTCAATACTGCCAAAAATATATACCAGCAGGCCTGTATGAAAGGTTGGGTAAAGGATACATCAAATCGACCTGGAATTTACCTTATACACACAAATGTTACTGTGAAGGGAAAAAATAGGTATTTCTTAGTGGTAATGATTGTAAAAAATCACTAAGCAGTACACTCCTTTGCCAAGGTATTAACTTGCATGGGGCCTGTGAAGGTTCTTCAAACAACCTTTCATGTCATCTTCAGGGCACCCGTACTAAACAGATAGAGCCATTTTTCAGACAGCTTTCCAACGGTAGCTACGTCTTAATAAGGGATCACAGCTGCTGTGGCATGGTGCCAGGAAAGGCCTATCTCGTAACTGTGACGTCCAGGGTCATTTGCTGTAAGCAAGTATTGTATCCAAACAGCAATCCTGACATGGAGGCGGCAATAAGCAGAATGAAGTCTATTCTTTTACAGACAACTGTGCCTTTAACCTCATCCAAAGAGACATATGACCTACAAGTTGCAAGGACAGTGGCAGAGATACATACCCTATTATCGACAAATTGTCCGGTGCATTTCGTAGAAATGTTAAGTCAAATCTTAAACATGTCAGATACCAGTGGCATCGCACATGTATTTAAGACAATTTTTTCGGAACTGCTAACACCCTTCGAAGAAGTTCTTGGCATCTTCCCGAATTTTGTGCATTCGTTCTTCGGTGGCCTGCCTCTTATTTTGGGACTCGTAGCAGGAATTTTATTTCTGTTCCTTCTGCTCCGATATGGCAAGCCAAAACACAGACAAACCTCTGGCAACGATGGAAGAAACGATCTTAGCAATACGATATTGAGACCGTATCACTAAGGTCCTCGGATTGGCCCGGCTAAGAGATCTGAATACTACCTGGTTTCTTTCATTCAGACCAATTTGGCAAAATTGCATCTTACCTGTGCTTTGTTGTCTGCTATGCGGAGAAGAATGCGTGTTGGACGTCTGTCTTACACTACCATCAGCAGTACCAATGGATATCGACGCTTTGCTTGTCCTGTAACGACTTATGCAACGTGTTGTCCCCAGTGGCTACCTATTCTGATGACGGCATTCGTTGAGACTTCATCAATATGATTAAGTGGCGGTGAGGTACGAGATGAAAGCGGCACCACACAGGTACAACCTTCTATGAACATTGCTGATCCTGATATCAATGATAGCAATGCATCGCACATATGCACTATTTCCAACTTTTCGGAGGTGGCCCAACTTTAACCTACTGTTGTAGACACATTTTTTACCAGCCTATCAGAAGTAATGTTCTCCCCTAACAACGAGAATAATATTTGAAAAAACAAGCTCACAGCTTTCCCTGAACTCAGAATTCGGCGTTCAGTTTTTGATAAACAGAACTCCAAAAAGACAGTGACACAAATTTTTTATCCCTTCCCGAGAACGAAATTATTTTCCCCTAATTTCCAAAATATTTACCATTTTTTGGCACATGGTACTCTGCTTAAAGTAAAACTATTCTTAGAGAACAGAAATTCTATTTTTAGAGACTCTAGAGACAATATTTTGAATCAGCCTCTAGCATATGTACAATGTTATATAACTTTGTGATGGAATGGTCTCAACTTTTTTTTCTGTATTCAGAACCATTTCATAAAATGTAATGTTTGCAATTCATTCAGCCTATAATATTATTTGCATTTCCTGAATGATAACTCTGCTTGTAAGCGTACAGTATAATACTCATTTCGTGTATCTATACCATTTCAAATGCATTTCATTGTATTTTGGGGTGGGTTGGAAAACACATGCATACCTATATGTTTACATATTGCCTAGTATTTAGTAATGATGGACATTATACGTGGAGTGGGTGTTGTGAATGTATCTAGGACCCTAATTAAATATTCCTGATTCATGCCTTCATGCGGTTAAGATAAACCATGTCCTAATGAAGACATACGAATCTTGCCCATATTCAGTAATAGCCCACGCACCCAAATACGGCAAGGCTACTTCCTTAGATTCCTAGAGAGCACAACGAGTTATTTCGACACACCAAACCTTCAGCAACCTGGGAATTCCCCATGTCTTTGTTTTGATTTGTCATTGAGCGAGCACTAAAGGAACTGTCAGTTCTTAGTGACATCTTTTATTGACGTCTTATGTCCAACCTTACGTCAAACACGGCACTTTCCAGGTATAAATATACCAACACTTGCCTTAAGCAAGCACCCTAGTACAACGCCTCAGCAACGTCGGAATCCAAGAGAAGGCACAGGAAAGGATCATCTCGTTCCTCGCCGGAAGAACTCAGAGAGTCCGCCTCCCCCCGTTCAGATCTGAGGCCACCGAAGTCATCTGCGGCGTTCCACAAGGATCATCACTCACCCCCACCCTCTTCAACGTGTACATGAGCCCCCTCGCAGCCATCGCACACCAACACAGCCTCAACATCATCTCCTACACCAACACCCAGCTGATCCTCTCCCTCACCAACGACCCCGCCACCGCCAGAACCAACCTACGTGAAGGGATGAAAGAAGTAGCCGAGTGGATGAAGAACAGCCGCTTGAAACTAAACTCAGACAAGACAGAAGTCCTCATCCTTGGATCATCTCCATCTGCCTGGGACAACTCCTGGTGGCCCCCGGCCCTAGGCAGCGCACCCAAACCAACGGACCACGCACGCAACCTGGGCTTCATCCTGGACTCCACCCTGTCGATGACCAGACAAGTCAACGCCGTCTCGTCTTCATGCTTCAACATCCTACGCATGCTCTGAAAGATCTTCTGATGGATCCCCACCGAAACCAGAAAGACGGTCACCCAGGCACTTGTCACCAGCCGACTAGATTACGGAAACACCCTCTACACCCGAACCACAGCCAAACTACAGAAAAGACTCCAACACATCCAGAACATCTCTGCACGACTCATCCTGGACATCCCCCGCCACAGCCACATCTCCGGACACCTAAAAGATCTGCACTGGCTTCCCGTCAGCAAAAGAATCACGTTCCGCCTCCTCACCCATGCACACAAAGCCATCCACGACCTAGGCCCCAGGTACCTCAACAACCGCCTGACCTTCTACACTCCCACCCGCCAACTACGATCGACCAGTCACGCCCTCGCCGCCGTTCCACGCATCCGAAGAGCCACCATGGGAGGGAGATCCTTCTCCTACCTGGCAGCCAAAACCTGAAATTCCCTCCCCATCCACCTCCGCCTTACCCAAGACCACCTCTCCTTCAGGAAGCAACTCAAGACCTAGCTGTTCGAGCAGTAGTAGACCTCCCCCCCCCCCCCCCCAAGCGCCTTGACACCCTCCGGGTGAGTAGCGCTCTATACAAATTTCTTGATTGATTGATTGATTGATTGATTGTGGAGCAGAGCGGCTATCTACTTATCCGAAGCCCAGCTGATGCGAGAGCCGAAGGAAGCCGCCCCTCCCCTTTGACATGCTGGAGAAGCTGCCTTTTCTCACGCCGAGAAATCCAGCTCCAATGTGTTTACCAGTCACCCTTGCGGGTTACTGGGAGATCAAGTCCTGAGAAACAAGATACAAGACCTCCTTCATTCTATAACCAAGGTACGGAGCTGATCAACCCTTAGAGAGAATTCTTGATTCAGATTCTTGGCAAAAAACCTAACTTAACTTAAAACTGAAACTTACTTACTCCTTCCCACGTATTAGGCTTAGGTCAGGTAGACCAGGGTAGGCGTATCTTAGAAGCACCAGTTGAGTTCGTTAGCCAATGTTTGTATGTATGTATATTTTATCAGTTTTAAAGTATCTTATGGCTAAGAAACCATATCAATGCTTTTACAGTATTATTTTATAATACTCCTTTTACTGTACGCACTTTACTTCATGATAAGTATTGCAATTGTGGCAATTCATTTCTCTTGCATGAGAAAGAAGACTGCTCAATAAAATAACACCTTTTATTGAAAACGCCCGTCTTTCTATTTCTCTGCACTCTGGTGGAATTAAGCATGCACGATTGACTGAGTGAAATAGCTGTTTATTGTTTTCACACAACTCTGGAGATACACTCCTTATTCTGGGTGAGCAAAGTTGTCATGTTATATGGTTGTCAGAAGCTAATCCCTTCTTGTCTAAATCAGGGAAGTTAACCCCTCCCTATTCATCCGAGAAAGTTTCTAGTGACCTCTGAGCTAGCTGGCCAAAAACTAATTAAGTCTAACATAGTCAGTAGAGACCTAGATGACCTCAGTCCTACGTCTACACTGCTGTTTATGTTATTCCAATGCGCAGAGCCTATTGGGAATATAGGAACTACACTACACCACAAAGCGATAGTACAATGGAATGACCAATTATTGATGGATAAGCAGGGTTGGCCGTAGATGGCGGAGAAGCATGGTAGGTGGGACAATGGAATCTGGATGTAGGGGTGTTAGGGATTGGAGAAGACTGGACCTGGACATAATAAGTAGCCATAGGTAATGCTAAATCAGATAGCAATTGTACTGTTCCACTCATCTATGGTGTTGATACCATGGTTCACCGAGTCACAGTATGTCATCCATTTGCATTCGCATCTGTTGAGGAGGTTTCGGATGTCGCCTCCTCTATCTGGTAATGTGACCTGCTCTATTACTTGCCAACGGATGTCTGTGTCTTGGCGTTCCTTTTCCAAGTAGTGTGTAACCAGAAGGGCAGTGATAGTCTTGCAGTTGATGTGGCTCTTGTGTTGGATGATGCGGTTTTTAACCATTTGAGTGGTCTGGCCCACGTACAGGAGATCACAGGGGCATTTGATAGCGTAAAAGATGTTTGTAGATCTACAATTTGTGTGGTGTTGCAATTTATATGTTCTGTTTAGGCAGACGAAATCCTTGGTATTGGTGGTAAGGTCGCAAACGGAACAATTCTGGCATTTAAAATGTTCAATTACTGTCTGGAGCCCCCACGCAGCTGTGAGCGTGTGTCTATCCGTGGATTTTTCAGGCCAAGTGATGGCGTGTACCAAGTGGGAGTCCAGATTGTCCCCTCTCTGGTAGGAAAACAAGGGTGATTCCTTGAATGGTTTGAAAGAGCGAAGTATGGTCCAGTTCTTTATGATTTTGGCCACTTGATTGCTGAATGGGCGGAATTTCTACACAAAGGGAATTTTCTTCATGGCTTTCTTCGGTTGTGGAGTAAGGAGGTGTTCCCTGTGGCAATACCAAGCTCTCTTCTTGGCCCTATAGATGAGTCGTTTAGGGTATCCTCATGAGATCAACTTGTTACCCAGTACTTCAGATTCTCGAAAATAATCCTTGCACCACTTGCAATTGCGCCTAATCCATAGGAATTGGCCGTAGGGGAGTCCATCCCGCAATCCGCGTGGATGGTAACTGGAGTACTGTAAGAGGGTATTCCTCTCTGTTGGTTTACGGAATAAGCAGGTCCCCAATTTGCCATCTTCTGCGTGTATTGTAACAACAAGGAAGGGAAGGTCATTGGTCCTACTCAGCCCAATAAAAGGTGCCATCTACAATGTGGCTATTTCCATAATCAGTCTATCTATATTGAAAACCTGTGTCTCAAATCATTATAAAGCCACATTGTTTTATCCTATCACTGAATATATTGAACACTTCGTCACCACTGTGCACACCACATGTACCTTTATTGCACCAAGTACAACTAGGGTTGTAGTATTGTTACCCACAGTGTTGATACTACTGTGTTCTTTTCTTTCCCAATTTACTTGTATTAATATGATGCCAATGGCACAGTCAAATAGATGTATTGAGTCTCTTCATTCTTTTGCTGATAATGTTTTTGCATATCCTATCTAACTGTCTAAAGAATTATACCTGTTGGGATATTATCTGTTTATTCTAATCTCCTCTTTACTGGCATCTCACACGTGGGTGCCACAGCGGTCTACGCGCTTTCCCAGAGCTCTCAGCAATAACAGCCCGGGAAGTCATTACGGTGGGCTGAGACGGGGTGGTGCTTGGGCAATCATTTCCATCTTTTGATTTATTACATTCAAAGCTTAAAACAGTCTGATAACTATAGGTAATAGTAGATTCGAGGCATTTGACGGGGGTGAGTTGTGTGTGTGGTGGTGGGGTAGGAAGCAAGGGGCAGGGAGTGCTTCAAAATAAAGGGCCATTGACCCTGCTCAGGGAGGGGTAAGTGCGTGAGAGATGGTTTGTCGGCTCCAGTCAGGTCATACAGTAGTGATGGCGCATGCAACGTCAACGCGTGGAGTGTAACAGGAGAATACCAGTTAGTAATCCCCAGGGGCAGGTAACATTTCCTGCTTTCGGTTAATCTACAAAATAGCGCCATACAATATTATAATTTGGGGCACTGCGAGAATTCTACTGTGGAATGTTATGACAGTTTCCTCTCTTTTAACCCCGTCCCTTTGAGACTGGCTTGGTCTGACTTACGTTTGTGGTAAAAGCTTTCTTATCTTCTTTATGGGGCGAAACAGATGGCCCCATAAAGAAGATAAAAGAAAGGAGAACCTCACTAGGACTTCTTCTCCAATAGCTGGCCACCGTTTAGGAGGCCAGCCAATGGAAAAGAGGGGCGGGGCTTAGTGAAATACACTCTGAAATATAAAATCTTGCGAGGGATACAGAGACAGAGTGAGGGAGGGAAAGGTAGATTGAGGGTGAGGGAGGGAGGGAAAGGGAGGGAGAAGAAGGGAGAGGGAGGGAGGGAAAGGGAGACATAGGGAGAGGGAGACAGTGGGAGAGTGAGGGAGGGAGAGGGAGACAGAGGGAGAAGGAGGGAGGGAAAGAGAGGAAAGGGAGGGAAAGGGAGACAGAGGGAGAGTGAGGGAGGGAAAGAGAGACAGAGAGAGAGTGAGGGAGGGAGGGAAAGGGAGACAGGGGGAGAGTGAAGGAGGGAAAGGGAGACAGAGGGAGAGTGAGGGAGGGAGAGGGGGAGTGAGGGAGAGGGAGAGTGAGGGAGAGGGAGACAGAGGGAGAGTGAGAGAAAGGAAGAAAGAGGGCGAGGGAGGGAGGGAAAGGGAGGGAGAGTGACGGAGGGAGAGGAAGGCAGAGGCAGAAGGAGTGAGAGGGAGGTAGGGAAATAGAGGGAAAGGGAGACAGAGTGAGGGAGACAGAGGGAAAGAGAGGGAGAGGGAGAGAGAGAGAGAGAGAGAGAGAAAGAGAGCGAGAGAGATGTGTGCATGCCGAGTCTGGTGGCTCAGTGGACGAAGGCGTCCACTGCAAGGACCAGTGATCAACCTCATGGTCAGTTTTTTTGTTCCTCTAGCTCTGCCTCCTCTCCCACTGACCCCGCCCCACTGGTGCGGCCTTCGGACACAAACCACACTGTAAATTTGGCCCCCGAGAGAAAGTTTGTGAGTACCCATGATTTAGCGTGTGTGCAGCCAGAGATGATGCGTGGTATGGGTGAGCGGCACTGGGAGCATGTCTGTTGCCTACTGGACTGCGTCATCTGCAATCGTGACTCAATGTGAATTGTGAGCCCTGCTATCCGCAGTGTAGATCGAAGGCAGTAGTCAGCACAGACATCGAGGAATGCTTTTATTCACTTCCTCTTGACAAAATTTGAGGGAATAGAGTACAATTGTCATTCCAATAAATAAATCATGTCTCAATTTAAATTTTGAGCTCTGCTGACCGTAGTGTGGGTGTATGGAACAAAAGATGAAACATTTATGGAATACACTGTTGAAATATGTAGGTTTCAGGGAAGTTATGGTTAGTTGACCACTGGACTCTGAAATTAATGAATGAAGACTGAATTTGAATTGTGAGACCTGCTGAGCACAGTGTAGGCTGGAGGCAGCAGTCAGGAAAGGCCCAGGGCCACGTGGCGTTGACTTGAGCTGCATAGAGTTAGTGGTAGATGTGGCGCTCAGCGTGTGTGCAGCCAGCGATGATGCAATGTCTCTTGCCTACTGGACTGCATCATCTGCAATCGTCACTCCATCTGAACTGTGAGCCCTACTGTCCACAGTGTAGATCGAAGGCAGTAGACAACACAGACAGCGAGGAATGCTTTTTGTGACTTCCTCTTTAGAAAAGCCAATGACATGGAGTACAGTTCACTCTGCAATACATAAATCAAAACTGAATTCAAATTGTGAGCTCTGCTGTCCGCAGTGTGGACTGCCATTCAGTGTTCCTTTGGACTTGCAAGATGAATTTGGTCATTGTACTAAAGCTATAATTGATATCAAAAAAGTTCTTGAAGCAAGGATACTAAAAGGATGCTATGTACGTTTTAGGGATGTTGTAGTTAGTTGCCTAATGGACTCTGTAATTAATGAATCAACTCTCAATATTAATTGTGAGCCCTGCTGACCGCAGTGTAGGCCAGAGGCAGTGGTCAGCAAGGGCCCACAGCCACATGACGTTGAGTTGAGCTACACAGTTAGTGTCATCAGAAGCATTTAACGTGTGCAGAGCCTGCGAGGATGCATGGTCCAGGCGGGCCCCACTGGTACCAATGTCTTTTGTCTATGAATTCTGCCTTAACAAGGGCATGTGGCGATGACTTATGGTGCACTGAGTTAGTGGCACCTGAAGCACTCAGCGTGTGCGCACCCTGCGATGATGCATGGTCCGGGCGGGCCACACTGGTAGCAATGTCTTTTGTCTAATGAATTCTGCCTTAATAAGGGTACGTGGCGATGACTTATGGTTCACTGAGCTAGTGGCACCTGAAGCACTCAGCGTGTGCGCAACGTGCAATGGTGCGTGGTCTGGGCGGGCCGCACTGGGAGCAATGTGTCTTGCTTACTGGACTGCATCATCTGCAATCGCCACTCCATCTGAATTGTGAGCCCTGCTTTCCACAGTGTAGATCGAAGGCAGTAGTCTGCACAGACATAAGTCTGCGATGTGTGCCGCTGTGTTCGCAGGGGGCCTGTGTCGAGGAGGCCCGCGGTCATGGTGGCAGCTACGTGGCAGGGTGAGGGCCGCCAGTCTGACAGACGCTTTGGCATTCACACAAGGGAACCACGGCCAGAGACCCGGCCTATTTATTCACACTTCTACGCTCGAGTGGCGTACGTTTGACAAGCCAACTGCACTTCCGCTTACAGGGGACGACGACATAGGTACATGACCGAGAACTTCCCCACTGCCTGAGGTAACATGGTTGCGTCCACTGTCCACAACACTACAAGCACCAGCAGTATATATATACACATGGAGAGGTTTGTGCTCTGCATAGTGAGGTCTGTCCAGCACATCACCGCTACACTTGGTATTGTGTACATTATTATTGGTGGGTGACTTGCGTCCTTCACACATGTTTGGTTACCATACCTCGCAACATTCAGCTATTGTGTGGCTGAGGGTCCAAGCCGTTTTCGGAAAGTCCACTGTCCTGTTGTGCACTGCCTCGGTGGTAGTAGGGGGGTGATCGGGAGGGGAGGTCCTGAGGGTGGTGGCAGTGGGTTTTTTGGCCTTCTTGGGGGTCAGAGGTGCATGACCAGTAGCTCTATCACATGTGTTGGTCTTCAGATGTGATTCTGAGCTGGGCTCCTTTTCACACTGTAGGTAGTCGTCCTACTTTACACTAGTAAAAGGCAGATGTTACATTCCTACTGCTAACGCAGTTTATCACCTGCTTTTGGATCACACCGCAGATTTGGCTGCTCATTGAAAATATCAGGAAGTGGTGTTTTTGTGTTATTTTTGCACAGCAATGCCTACTCTGCATATTATTAGCGTTAGTTGTTGCTGTCAGGTTACGCTCCGCAGGATCCAGTCGCAGCAAGAAAGGGCCCACCTCCTCATATCACCAACATCCCTATATGTTTACAGGGTGTTTGAGGGATCAGGCGAGGGAAAAGGATACGGAAGGGTCAGCGGGGGAATAGGACCTGTAACAACAAAAAATACAGATATAAACAGGATCAAATAACATCTACTCTCAATGATGTCTCGCTAGAGTAATATGTACCTTGTTCTAAATATAGGAGTCTATATAATTCTTAGGTAAACTCCAAGCATCATTCAGATTAAGCATCAGACCCAGAGGTTCAATCACAAGCACAGGAAGGAAAGCATATTTCCCACAGTTAGCTCTTTTAAAAGTCATCAATGTCACAAGGAGATAAAGAGTGTTTCCCCAGGAATACAATGCCACTGTGATCCAACACATACACGGTAATAGGCGGTTACCTCACTTCCGTATTGCGCTATTTGAAAAAATTTGAAAAAAGTTTAGGTATTGTAAAAACACAAACGGCCAGATGTAGGTGGCCCAATACCGGTCGGTAACGGCCGAAATTACCGATTCTCGGCCGTTACCGACCGATATTGAGCGATTGGGATGTAGGAGTCCGAAATCCCTCTGATTCAGTAAATTTACCGAATCGGTAAAGTTACCGAATCGGTAAAATACCGAATCGGAAAAAATACAGAATCGGTAAATTTACTGAATCGGTAAAATACCGAATAAGTAAATATACCGAATCGGTATATTTACCGATTCGGAAGAGTTACCGAATCGGTAAAATACCGAATCGGAAAATAAGAAGTGGTAAAAATTATCATTGAGATGTAGGTAAGCACAGAAATACCGAATTAGCCTCAAAATCGGTATTTAAGAGTCGGTATTTACCATGGATTGGAATCGTTTGGTAACCAACTGCAACCCATAAAAAAGGACCCAAAATGCAATTCTACTTGCACAATGGCGGCATTTTATGTCATTGCAAGACGGCTACGGCTACGGCAGGAAGGAGAGAGGGAATGGCAGAGAGAGGAGCAGGTCTACAGAGAGAGGATCACCCTGTTCATGCTCGCAGAGGCAAAGATCCTCCAGAGGTACAGGTTGGACTCAGACACCATATTGGACCTCATCAGGGATCTCCAACCAGTGTTGGAGCACACCACCCCAAGGGCACACGCTATCCCACCGCACGTGCTATGCAGCCTACACATGCTTGCGTCTGGCAGCTACCAGAGTGTGGTTGCTGCGGTAGGTTGGGTGACCCAGAGCAGCCTGTCAAGGTTTTTCCACAAATTCCTTGACGCCATGTTACAGAGGATGGACAATACATTTCTTTTCCTGCTACCCATGCGGAACTGGTACAAACAAAAGCAGACTTCTACAAGATGGCACGATTCCCCCATATCATTGGCTGCATTGATGGCACGCACATTCCCATTTGTCCCCCTGCTGACACCGAATACTTATACCAGAATAGGAAGTCAACGCATCAATGTGCAGGTGATTTGCAATGCAAAGTGCGCCATCACTGACCTTGTGGCAAAATTCCCTGGTAGTACCCACGACTCCTACATATTTCAAAACAGCGACATCTATGCACGGCTGACTGCAGGGGAATTTGGTGAAGGATACCTCCTAGGTGAGACACAGTGTCTGACCCCATAATACCGATTGCAGTATGAAGTACATGTATGCATGTGAGTAATGTCTTCCCTTTTCCTTCTAGGAGACAGTGCATATGCCCTCCGCTCATTCATACTGACCCCCTACCTCAACCCCTCAACACCCAGCCAAAGGAGGTATAACCGGGCCCACAAAAGCACAAGGAATGTAGTTGAACGGACCTTTGCCATCTGGAAAAGCAGATTCAGATGCTTGCACAAGAGTGGAGGTGCAAGGCAGTATACCCCATCACCTGCTGTAAGATCATTGCTGCCTGTGCCATGTTGCACAACCTTGCGGTGAAGAAGGGTACTGAGGTGGAGTTTTCAGGCTACGAGGATCATGACGACGACATTGCTGTACCAGAAACACAACCTGCTGGAGTGTCAACACCAAGTGATGGCAGATACAGACGTGAGGAGATTACAGACAACTCTTTCTGAGTGAGTAAAGAGACACAGACAGGTTGTGAATGAGAATAACGAAATGTAATGTTGCCACAACGTTCATGCACTGATGTGCAACAAAAAAAATATTTAAACGTGGGGACTGCTAATGTCCCGGGTTGCCTCACCCACACCGGCAATGTCATTTGCGGCCGCGCTTCCAGGAGCCACTGGGAAGTTGCTCACTGCCTTCTGCATGGCCTTCAGGCTCAGCTGAGCGCCTGGTGCTCCTGCGTGGCTCAACAACAGCGCTTGCCAGGCTGCTGCGGCTACTGCTGTCATCTGCCTCTGCCACGTCCAGGGCAGGATTTACAGCAGTATGAGAAATAATCATGGCCTCCAGGGCACTGGTGATCCTGGCCATGCCCCTGGTGACCTCTGCGGTGTTCTGCATGAGGCTCTCCTGCATATTGACGCCTCTACGGCATAGCTGGGATGTTGCAGTGGCCAGCCGGTTCATGGCCCTATTGTGCACACGCGCATCCCTGCGCCTTGTGTGCTCCAGGGTATCCATTTTAGCGCAGAGCTGGGTGATGGCGGTGGTCATTTGATGCATGCCTGATGCAATGTCAGTGTTTGTCTTTGCAATCTCCCTATTGCTGTCTACTAAGTCACTGATGCCCTTGCCCATGTCTCCGATTTGTTGATTTAGGATTCGGAATTGGCGGTGGCAGGCCTGTATTGATTTCCCCTGAATGCGTTGGATGCGCACCATGCTCCCCTCAAGGCCACAAAACACAGTGCCATCTCCAGGTGGACCTGCACTGCTGGGAGTGCGTTGGCGTCCGCGAGTGCTGCTGGACTGATTGGTGGACTCCTGTGCAGCAGGAGTGACTTGTATGGTTGCTGGGGCCTCACCCTCTGCTCCCTCCATAACTCTCAGTCGGGCCACGATTCTCCTCCTGGCTGGTGAGGTTGCCGGTGCTGACAGGGACCGTGATGGGGAGTTCTCTGGTGAGAACACCAATGGGGGGGATTGAGAAAGGTGTGGGGAGTGAGGAAACACGAGGGACTGAACAGTATCATCCTCATGGAAGATGGCAATGGTGTCTTCCTCCTCCTGCAAGGCTTGTACAGTGCTTGGCCCTGCCTTCACACTCTCCTCCCTCGCTGGTGCAGTCCCTTCTGATGTAGATGGTCCATTGCCTGAAGTTGCCCTTAGGTATAAAGAGTGCTAATGTGTCACAGTCACTACAATAAATGCTTTGCACATTTTAGGTTCATAAATTTTTATTCAATTGCCACTTGTTATTGCAACCATAAAAAGTACAAAAAGCATTAAAATTATGCATTGTTAAAAGACGTTTTAGGGGCAAATCAATCATATTGTAAACAGGATATATAAAAAAAGAAAAACACAGAAGCCCGAGAAACATAAACTAAAATATGAATTACTCGTAATTACGTCGATATTTAATACAGGCTTTTAAAAAGTTAGCTACGTACATGGCTATAAAACTTGACTCCAGACATTGCAGAGATAGATATGCTGGGCGACAGGATCTTAGGCCTATTAATCTTAGTAAAGGCAAAATCCAAACCTTCCTAGGCAAAGAATAAAGTTTACAAAAGAAAAGAATATGTATTGTTGATTGGGGGAAAAATTGTCACAGGGACAGGAAATAATAGTGGGAGACCAGTCTTGGACATTTGGAAAAGTTACAAGCCGGAAAAAGGAATTAAAACGAAACCTTGTGAGAAGATACTTTTCATAGTTGTTCAAATGGAAGGTCAGATATGGTTGAATGCCCAGATGGGTCTGTACAGCAATAATTTGAGAATTTGTGGGTTTCACCAGTTCTTCCGAGCACCTTAGAGCGCTTAGGTGGGACAAACACAGCTTTTTAAGTTCTTTCCTCGATATGTCACTCATGCTGGGATGGTCCTGGAAAAAGTTGCTACGGTCCATATCCTGGCTGAAGTTCCTGATGTATGCTAGCCAGGATATTTTTTCCCAGTTGTCGAGGGCTGTGCAATCCAAAATTAAAGAACGCGTTAAGTGGCACTCCTCTTTGGTCCATATACGGTGCCACAAAAGCATAGGTTGGCAACGAATGGTGTCCGTAATAAAATCCATACCTAGTTCAGCTAACGAGGCATAGGTTGGGGCACTATGTGGTAAGGCCAACAGATATTTAACAAACCCATTCTCAATCGTTTGGAGTGGGCTTATCGGTCCATAGCCCCAGACCCCTGCACCGTACGTTGCCACACTGTGACACTTTGCGTGATATATTGTGAGTAGTTCCGGGGGAGCCGGTTTCCCCAGTTTCCTTGAAAAAGAAACTAGGGCTGCCGTGGCTCTCAGGAAGAGCAGCTTTTTGCTTGCCACAGCCTGTCGCCAGCTCAAAGAATCGTCCACCAAAATGCCCAGATAGGGATAGACGCGGGTTCTTTCAAGCTTAGTCTTTTCGACAAAAATGGGTTTAGGGCTCTTTATTTTAGGACCAAGGTGCATTACGAATGTCTTTTTTATGTTGACCTTAAGGCCGAGAGAGTCCATGTAAGAACAGTACTTGTTGAGCTGTACTTGAAGTTGGGTCAGCGTCCTGGCGAAGATGACAGAGTCATCCGCATATAACAGCGTTGTTATGGGGCGATGTTTAATTTGTGGAAGGTCCTGGCTCCCTTCTAGCATGGCTGCCTCCAGGCCGTTGGTGTACAAGTTGAACAGGAAGGGAGTCAGTACACAGTCCTGTCTAACTCCTTTTGTAATTTGGAAAGGGGGGAGAGTTCTCCACTGACCCCGTACCTGACTCTTGCTGTTGCGTCCGAATAGAGTTCACGCTGGAATGCTATAAGAGCAGGGTCGACGTCCATTTCCCCGAGCAAGGCCCAGAGTTTAAGGTGCTGTACACAATCGAACGCTGCGCTGAGGTCAACGTATACAAGAAATAGGTGACCCCTTTTGGCGCTCACGTATTTCCCAATCAGGAGAGCGAGATTCAGGGCCTGCTCCACAGTCCCAAGACCCGCCTGGAACCCATATTGGAGGTCGGTTAAGATGTCATTAGTTGCTGCCCACTCCTGGAGACGTTCCAGTAGCAGACGTCCTGCTACCTTGCCCAGGGAGTCCAGGAGGGAGATGGGTCTGTAACAAACCGGATCGTTCCGGTCGCCCTTTTTGAAGATGGGAAGGAGAATGGATGAAGACCATGAGTCAATAAGGCCTGATGTTGTTACCGCGGACAGGACCTAAGTGAGAAGTGGAGACCAGAGCTCGATGTTATGTGTAAAAATGTCCACCGGCACCCCATCTGGACCGGGGGCCTTGCCTGGTTTTGACGCTTTTAGGGCCCTGACCACCTCTCCATGCTCAAAACGGATGTTTAATGGAAAAATCCTTGGGACCACTGCGGGGACCGTGGTAGAGACCCCCTCTGTTGGGTTTGTTTGGGATCCACCAAAGATTCTTGAAAAATGAGCGACCCATTCTTCTGCTGTTACTGCGACATCAAGATGCTGAACTGACGACGAATCTGACAGGAAGGGAGATTTTACAACGGGCCAGAAATGTCCACTATCCCTTGTTTGACAGCTCTCATGAAGTTGTAACCACATGTTCGCTTTAATATCTTTAGTTCGTTTTACCCTTTCGGCCTTGTAAAGTTTTCTTAATTTTGCTATCTCTTGAGGGTTCCTCGGGGTAATCCGGAGAGCTGCCTTAAGGTTTGAGAGTGCTTTCCGACACCCAGAATTAAACCAGCCCTCGGCCGATGGTATAAGTGCAGTAGTACGAGTTAATTCCTCTTTTATTATTCCCAGAATCCTGCCGAAGCTGTCCAGCACTGTTTGGGGAGATGAACTGGGGTCTAAACAATCGTTAACAAAAAGGTTGGCTTTTTTTAAGAACTTTCTCTGTTACTGAGTCAGGATCTATTTTGGCCCACTTCACTGAGAACCCATTCACTTTGTCAATTTTTAGCGATTCTTGCGTTAGCAGGCTTCTAACATTTGTATGTAGTGATACAGATTTTAATTGTATTAAGATTCTATTAGGGAAATGATCACTACAAATATCTGATCCTGTGGAAAATTTTGCCAATTGGCCCCTTAAGCTCTGTGAGCAAAGAATGAAGTCAATTGTGCTTGACAAACCCCTACCGTGAAATGTTGGGGAGAAGTCAACTTGTGGATAGACCAACTGGTTTGCATAGTCCAACTCTAGCGTAAAAAGGCTCTCATTCAAGGAGTTCCCGTTGGTGCTGTGTACAAAGTGGGCCAGAGGACAGTCGGTCTCATCAGACAGTCCACAATTCCCATTTCTGTAGTTAAAGCATAGTGGGATATTGAAATCGCCTCCCCAGATAATATAAACAAGGAGAGACGATGACTTGTTCAACTGTGACATTAAAAAAGTGGTGATTTCATTTATTATCCGCACACAATCAGGAGGTGAAAGGTTGTTATATAAGTTTACCAAAAGGTAAACAAAACTGTTGTCGACATGGATTCTTAGAATTTGTTAACAAGCCTCTTCTTTTAAGCAGGTAATTGTTGTAAAGGGAAGGATGTTTGTTACAAAGACTGCTAGACCACCCTTGGGTCTTCCGAACAAACCCTGTGTTGCTGGGATAGAAAAGGTTTTATAACCCACCAGATGGACAGGGACAGTTAGCCAGGTCTCCTGGATGCATAGGATGTGGTTCTCATTAATTATATCCGCCCATGATTGTAGATTGATCTTAGAACGAAGACCAGCAATGTTCCAAAATAAAACGGATAGAGTCATCACGTTGGATGGAGGGGAGTCACGTGCTTGACTATGTGGAGTAGCTGTGATAGCGTTATCGATTGTAGTCGTTTGGAGAGGGCTAATCCGGGTCACGGTTGGGGAGGGAAATTTAGGTCCCTCGGTCAGTGGGGACAGCAGGTCGGGAGAAATTACAAAATCCTCCACAACGTGACCTGTGGGACATAGGGAGGTGGGGAGGGTAAGGGGAGATTGAGCACAGGTGGATGACGAGAGTAAAAAGTTGGTATTTACAGATGGAATCACCAAAGCTCTCTCTGGTGTCGGTGGAGGGCTAAGTGTCCTCTGGAGCTGGTTACTGCGGTATGGAGTAGCTAACGGTCAATCGACCATTTCCAGGCAGTCAAATCTGTTTCTAGTTGGAAATCCTTGCCATCCCACCAAAGGTGCCTGTTCTCTACTAGGGTACCAAGGCCGGGGTTGCCACTCTCTGCTGCTATTTCTCTGGGTAAGCCAAGAACCCTCATAGTCCCAGGGCCTCTCTAGTGGATGCTCCCAATTTGGAGCCATTGGATACTGGTTGTTATGTATCGGGGGGTAAAAGAAGGAAAGACGATAAGCGTCAATCCCCCCGTTCTTGGCTAGGGCTGGCCATAAACAGATATAATCAACAATGGCTGGGTCTTCGCAATTAACTATGATACAATCTCCCTGTATGCTTTTGGGTTCTGGGCCTATCCACGAAACTCTACGTACAGTGGAAATTCTGCTGGTATATGCAGATTGTGTTGGCCTATTAATATTAAGCCACTGTAGGACCTTATTTTGAAGGGACCAAGATGGTTCCTTTGTAGTTTCCGGAAGCTCCGGGACCCCCGTGAGAATGACGGTATAGGGAGACGCTTTTCGTGGAAGATGAATCGGGCGTCTAGACTTAAACCCCTTTTTCCCGTCACCTAGTACGTTTAACGTGGGGTACCGAGGTACTAAGGGTGGAATTGGTCTCTGGGTTAGTGACTGAGCGGGACCCTTACCGGAAATAAGCTGAGTTGGGACGGGTTGCGGGGGTGCTGACTGGGTAAGAATGGTGCTCAAAGTCTTGTCCGTAGTCCCACTTCCGGGAATTAGGGGAACAGGGGTGAGTGGCCTCTTAGGGTTTGATTGAATGATTTGAGGTATTGTCGTCTTTGATGGTTTAGGTTCACAGACTTTTTGGCCACCTTGAGCGCTAGAGCTTAGGGAAGTTTCCTTACTAGCCCCTATATTCAATTGACCCACACTGTGATGACTAGATGGTTTTTGGGTCAGTTTTGCGAGTTGTTTTTCGATGGTCATTATACTGCGTTCTAGGGGTTGAAGATGGTGCTTTAGGATTTCCCTAAAACTTGCAAGAGCTGGGTATTTGTACTACATAGGCTGCTGGTCTCCCCCGCATTAGCTGGGATAATTAAATTAACAGAAAGATCTGTTGGGTTAATTGATTGGATGGACGGGTCGTTTAAAACACCCTGCGATGTTTGAACATTTGGTCTATTTTTGTTAGTTGTGGCAACTTTGGTATTTCTCGAATTATCTTTTTTCTTGTCTTTTTTCTGCTTAGGGACAGCTCCCTCCTTCACCCCCGTATGCTGAGAGCCTGTGCCCGGGTCTTGAGACTGTAGTAGCTGGAGGTCTGGTGTATTTTCTAGGTTACCTGTAGAGTCTGAGTCTAGTGAAAGATTCGAGACAGAAAGATCGATAGATTTCGGGATTGAGTGAATCTTTGCTAGAACATTTGACTGTAGTTGCAAAGGTTGTATTAGTACTGGTATATCTGAAGGCGATTTTGGCAGAGATTGGGCTAAGGCTAAGGGACCAGTGACGGCCTTCTGGCAATTGCAAGGTCTTGTGACACCCTTCGCTCAAGCAGGGATATGCTCTGATTGATGACTTCATTAGTTCTTGAAATAAAACGGTCGATAGGGCCGGTGGCCAGAGCATTGGTCATGGCCGTCTTGCTTCTACTCCCCCGAGTCATGGCGTATAGCCCTAGGACTCTTCTTAATAGGTTATGTTGAATCTACTAGCGGAGACAACAGATGACAAATAAATGTACCTGGTGGTCGAGAAGTATAACGCCTGATACAAGAACCACGGGGAATGGGCCAGCCCAGCCTGGAACAGTCTAGAACGGGCTAAAACGGGCCCGCCCTTGGACCGGGCTTCGCCCGGCATCCCGCGAGACGGAGCTGGAGAGACCTTTATGCGCCTCCTGGCGCTGGGTTGTGACGCTGGAGACCTCGAGGGCTGCCTGGAGATGTAGGCAGCCCCTCGCCACACTCCACTCGGCGGCCCCGCTCTTGGTTGTAAGAGAGCAGCAGGGCGGCGGGAGGCAGGCGGGAATAGCAGGGTCTCAACAGCCAGGTAGGAGACTTGAAGTGTTCAGCGTAGCACAGGGGGAGTGGGAGTAACAAAACGGGTAAAACAGCGAAGCCCAGCTCGCTGAAACTGTAGAGACCTTTATGCGCCTCCTGGCGCTGGGTTGTGACGCTGGAGACCGCGAGGGCTGCCGGGAGTTGTAGGCAGCCCCTCGCCACACTCCACTCGGAAGCCCCGCTCTTGGTTGTAAGAGAGCAGCAGGGCGGTGGGAGGCAGGCGGGAATAGCAGGGTCTCGACAGCCAGGTAGGAGACTTGAAGTGTTCAGCACAGCACAGGGAAAGTGGGAGTAACAAAACGGGCAAAACAGCGAAGCCCCGCTCGCTGAAACTGGAGAGACCTTTATGCGCCTCCTGGCGCTGGGTTGTGACGCTGGAGACCTCGAGGGCTGCCGGGAGTTGTAGGCAGCCCCTCGCCACACTTCACTCGGCGGCCCCGCTCTTGGTTGTAAGAGAGCAGCAGGGCGGCGGGAGGCAGGCGGGAATAGCAGGGTCTCGACAGCCAGGTAGGAGACTTGAAGTGTTTAGCGCAGCACAGGGGGAGAGGGAGTAACAAAACGGGCAAAACAGCGAAGCCCCGCTCGCTGAAACTGGAGAGACCTTTATGCACCTCCTGGCGCTGGGTTGTGACGCTGGAGACCTCGAGGGCTGCCAGGAGTTGTAGGCAGCCCCTCGCCACACTCCACTCGGCAGCCCCGCTCTTGGTTGTAAGAGAGCAGCAGGGCGGCGGGAGGCAGGCGGGAATAGCAGGGTCTCGACAGCCAGGTAGGAGACTTGAAGTGTTCAGCGCAGCACAGGGGGAGTGGGAGTAACAAAACGGGCAAAACAGCGAAGCCCCGCTCGCTGAAACTGGAGAGACCTTTATGCGCCTCCTGGCGCTGGGTTGTGACGCTGGAGACCTCGAGGGCTGCCGGGAGTTGAAGGCAGCCCCTCGCCACACTCCACTCGGCGGCCCCACTCTTGGTTGTAAGAGAGCAGCAGGGCGGCGGGAGGCAGGCTTGAATAGTAGGATCTCGACAGCCAGGTAGGAGACTTGAAGTGTTCAGCACAGCACAGGGGGAGTGGGAGTAACAAAATGGGCAAAACAGCAGTATGAGAAATAATCATGGCCTCCAGGGCACTGGTGATCCTGGCCATGCCCCTGGTGACCTCTGCGGTGTTCTGCGTTAGGCTCTCCTGCATATTGACGCCTCTACGGCATAGCTGGGATGCTGCAGTGGCCAGCCGGTTCATGGCCCTATTGTGCACACGCGCATCCCTGCGCCTTGTGTGCTCCAGGGTATCCATTTTAGCGCAGAGCTGGGTGATGGCGGTGGTCATTTGATGCATGCCTGATGCAATGTCAGTGTTTGTCTTGGCAACCTCCCTATTGCTGTCTACTAAGTCACTGATGCCCTTGCCCATGTCTCCGATTTGTTGATTTAGGATTCGGAATTGGCGGTGGCAGGCCTGTATTGATTTCCCCTGCATGCGCTGGATGCGTACCATGCTCCCCTCAAGGCCACCGAACACAGTGCCATCTCCAGGTGGACCTGCACTGCTGGGAGAGCGTTGGCGTCTGCGAGTGCTGCTGGACTGATTGGTGGACTCCTGTGCAGCAGGAATGACTTGTATGGTTGCTGGGGCCTCACCCTCTGCTCCCGCCATAACTCTCAGTGGGGCCACGATTCTACTCCTGGCTGGTGAGGTTGCAGGTGCTGACAGGGACCGTGATGGGGAGTTATCTGGTGAGAACACCAATGGGGGGGATTGAGAAAGGTGTGGGGAGTGAGGAAACACGAGGGACTGGACAGTATCATCCTCATGGAAGATGGCAGTGGTGTCTTCCTCCTCCTGCGAGGCTTGTACAGTGCTTGGCCCTGCCTCCACACTCTCCTCCCTTGCTGGTGCAGTCCCTTCTGATGTAGATGGTCCACTGCCTGATGTTGCCCCTAGGTATAAAGAGTGCTAATGTGTGACAGTCACTACAATATATGCTTTGCACATTTAACTTTCATTACTCTGATTTGCTTTCAGTGCCTTGCTGATGTCTGTGCACTTACACATGGTCCTACATTTCCTGACTATATTTCCCATAATGCATTGCTCCTGTATAGTGCTAGCAGTATTGGACTGGGGTTGGCCTGTACACAAAGGCTAAAGGGAAGCTGGTTGCTATGGGGTGCCATGCTGCGCAAGCCTCTTACCTTTTCTTGTAGCTCTGGCTGAGCTGTCCACATCTCCTACTCCCACAACACTGACAGGCTCGATGGTTGAGGCCACCAGCTCCTCCAGGTCAGTCAGGGGGGGCGCTGGGTTCCTGCCTCCACCGGTGACACCAGCCTGCTTATGAATTTCTGCCATTTTTGTTTTGGTGAGGCTCCTGATATCGTAAAATCTTTTCTTCAGGTCCTCAATGCTCCTGATGGTCACACCCACTGCATTTACCTTCTCTCCTATGGCAAGGTACAGTTTCTTTTAGCTTACTCAGGTGCAGTGAGGGTCTGCCTGCCAAATAGCTGTCTGTGGACTCTCACCACTTCCTCCACCAGTACCTGCAGCTCTATTCTGCTGAACTTTATTTTTCTTTTTCTCTCAGCCTTCTGGCTCTCAGTGCTGCTTGCCATTTTTCCTGTATTTCACTCCAAACAAACTCTCCCTGCTGCTCTGTCTCTCTGCTCAGCTCTGACTGCCTCTCCAGGACCTTCTAATGAGTTGCAGCTGCCTGGGTAGCCACTCCCTGGTAGGGAGGGGGAGGGTGGTGGCACCTGATTGGCTGTTTTCATTAGTTTCACTTTTGCTTGCTTGCCGATTCAGAATTTACCGATTCGGAATTTACCGATTCGATATTTACCGATTTGGTATTTACTGATTCGGTATTTCCAATGCATTCCTATGGGCCTTTTGGCACATAGGGTTGTATGGCCATTACCGATTCGGTAATTACCGATTCGTAAATACCGATTTGGTTAGTACCGAAAGTCCGATACCGTTTTTTCCGAATCGGTATTTGATACCGATTTTTTACTTACATCTCATTTACCGATTCTTGAATACCGATTTGGTAAAATTCGGTATTTAAGAATCGGTAAATTACTTTTACCTACATCTGGCCCAATGTTTCCAAGCACTGCAATATGTGGTTTCCTCACCGCTGTACGCAGCTGCTAGTCGTATATTGTTCAGTATTCCCTTAAATACGCAGGAAGAAATCAACATACACAGGAATACGCGAGTGCCTCACCGCCGTATTCCGCTATGTTCCAGATACATTCTTTTCTTTTTCCGATAGTGTTCTAGCCACAATATATGCAATACGCGGTATAAGCAAGCCGTATTCCGCTATGGCCAAATCATCCAGGGCTCCATGAACCAAACACGAATAGCCTCCACTGGCTCTGCGAACAATTCCCAAAGGTGAACTCACGATTCTGCCAATCTAGATGCCGTCGGACATCACAGCAGAGATCCTACAGCGGCAGCCAAAAGATGACTTCCTCCTCCTACCGTCTCTCCCTCAGCCAAGAAAGAGACTTTAATCCAAAACAGATTTACGCACATTTGGCCTGTCCGTATGCAGCGTCTATATCCCCTCCCATTCGAGCATCATGGGTATTGCAGTTCAGGAGACGATGAGGCAGGGGCTTCTACGCTCGTTCCCTGACAGTTGCTATCATTTGTGGCGATTATTTTTGCGGAAGCTATTTCTAAAAAAACTGGCGATATCGGTTGTTTTCACCAGGTTGAGAATGGAATGATAATTTAAAATCACTGAAATTACTATAGGTTTAATTATAGTTAGAAATTCACATTAAAAAAAACCTTTGAAATTCACTGAAAAACCATAGGTTTCAGGGACGTTATAGTTAGAAATGATCATTTAAAAAAACCTTAGAAATTCACTGAAAAAAACATAGGTTTCAGGGACGTTCTAGTTAGTTGTACATTTCACTCATACAAAACCAGAGAAATTCGAACGTCAATAGCAGTTACTATATACCCATTGACTAATTCCTAGCTATACACACACATTCATTCATTCACCCATGCAGTTACTCATACATGCAGTCACTCATCAATACAGCACTATTATATGTACTCATACAGCTATACAAATACTCATGCACCATCACTCATCCATATAGTTATTGACACACCTAGCTAGACATGTAAAGAATCAATAACACTGCCATATACTCACCTAAACAGTTATACATTCACTATCTAACCTATTCATAGATACTAACATATACTTACTCTCTTATACAATCACTGACAGAAGCACACACTCATTTATACTGCCACTCTTGCATATATAGTTACTCACACATATACCAGTGAGACATGCATTCACTCACTAACACACTGATACACACCCTCACTCACCTATACAGCTATTTCCACATACACTATTGAACCTATACACCTAGTAAATTATCCACTCACACATGTAGGCAGAAAGTCACACACAACCCACCCACCCACACGCACGAACACTGAGGCACCCATACAGATACTCATGCAACCAATAAGTAACCCATATAGACAGTCATGTACCTAATCATCAATTCATGCAGCAGCTTACACAACAACTGAGAGACTGATACAGACATTCACACAGTTTAGTCACTAACCCATGCATTCAGTGAGACACATTTAATCACTAACTTATACAGTCAGTCACACACCTATTAAATCCTCCACCCACACACTTATACACCAACTCATTCTTCAATACACCTTGACATTAACATATATAAAATATATTTAAACTTTACAGAAACACACATTCACTGGATGATGTCATCAGTGATGTCATCAGTGATGTCATCAGTGATGTCATGCGTGATGTCACTGACTAGGTCATGAGTGATGTAATATGTGATGTCATCAGCAGTGCATTGTGGGGGCGCGAGTTATAGTTAGCTCTACTAACTGTAACGTTCGAATTTCTCTGGTTTTGTAAGAGTGAAATGTCCAACTAACTATAACGTCCATGAAACCTATGGTGTTTTCAGTGAATTTCTAAGGTTTTTTAAATGATAATTTCTAACTATAACGTCCCTGAGACCTATGTTTTTTCAGTGAATATATATATATATATATATATATATATATATATATATATATATATATATATATATATATATTTATACACACATACACACACACATATACACACACACAGTGCATAAATTATTTTATATATATATATTCGCAGGAACGTTATAGTTAGGCTGACAATTCACTCGTACAAAACCAGAGAAATTCCGCTGTTATAGTTAGCTGAGCTAACTATAACTCGCGCCCCCGCAATGCACTGCTGATGACATCACATATTACATCACTCATGACATGGTCAGTGGTATGACTGATGACATCTCAAATGACATATATATATACATCATATCATATACATCATATACTTAATATCCGATGCGCCTCTTCACACCACCATATAACTTTGATACACCCACCTAAAATACAGACTACCATTTGCGAAACCATAGACAAACCAATACCACTCAGTACATGCCTGCTCCCTGATTCATAGGTATACACACATCCACTCACTCACCCATTCAGTCACTTATTCACGCAGTCACTCATCTATACAGCCACTGATATATGCAATCATATACCAATACAGACACTCACATACTGCCTCTCACCCATAGACTTACTCACACACCTAGTCAGTCTTGCAAAGAATCAATCACATTGCCATTTACTCACCTATACAGTTATACACACACCACCTCACTTATTCATACAGATACTAGCACATACTTACTCTCTTATACAATCACTGACACAAGCACACACTCATCCATATAGTCACTCTCACAATCCTCACTCTCACATATAGTCATTTATATACTCCAACACTTACATATATTGCCTTTCACATATGTAGTTACTCACTCATATACCACTGAGATATTCACACACTCACCCACCCACACAGACACTCAGGGACCCATACAGGTACTCAGACAACCAATCATTAACCCATATAGACACTCATGTAGCTACTCACCAACCCATGAAGCCACTCACACACCAACTGACAGACTGATACAGACATTCACACAGATTAGTCATTCACCCATGCATTCTCTAATTCACATTCATTCACTTACTTATACAGTCAGTGATGCACCTACTAAATCATCCATTCAGACACTCATACAGCCACTCATTCTTCAATATACCTTGACGTATATATATGTTCTTAAACTTTTTAGAAACACTCAGTCCCTGGATGATGCCATCAGTGATGTCATCAGTGATGTAATTTGAGATGTCATCAGTGATGTCACTGACCATGTCATGAGTGATGTAATATGTGATATCATAAGCAGTGCATTGCGGGGGTGCGAGTTATAGTTAGCTTAGCTAACTACAACGGTGGAATTTCTCTGGTTTTGTACGAGTGAAATGTCAGCCTAATTATAACATCCCTGAAACCTGTGCTTTTTAGTGAATTTCTAAGGTTTTTTAAATGCTAATTCCTAACGATAACGTCCGTGAAACCGCTAGTTTTTATCAGTTAATTTCTAAGGTTTTTTAAATGCTAAATCCTAACTGTACCGTCCCTAAAACCTCTCTTTTACTCAGAGAATTTCTAAGGTTTTTTAAATGCTAATTTCTAAATATGCCTACATAGGTAGGACATGTGCAGAAAGAGGAAGAATGGCGCAGAAAGAAGCAAGAGAAGGGCAGGAAGTGGCATCAGAAATCCAGAGAGAGGAAGAAAGGTGCAGAAAGAAGCTAGAGAAGTGCAGAAAGAATCAACAGAGGTGCATAAAGAGGCCTATTTTGACTGTTCTTTACAGCAGACTCATAGAAAGTAGCCTAATCACTAATCCTTCTCCAAAGATGTCTTAAACCTCACTTTTCTCTTGAAGGTTCACTATTAATTGACTGCTCAGAATGTTAGGTCTGCCAAATATAAAAAAGCAGTCCTAAGTGTATCACTCTTGTAAGTCTGACTAAGTTTGTAAAGGTATGCATGCAGGTCTCTGCTTTTACCTAGTGACATGTTACAAAAAATAAACATACAAATACTTGAATACCTGTGTTTCAAATAACATACTCTGTAAATATGTGTACAAAAAGGTGTATGCATTTCTTTCTGCTCATAATACAGGGCACATTGGTATTCAATAGGATATTTGAGGGGCTCTATAACACCTATATGCATAAGAATTGTCTGTCTCTGAAACTGAATGACAGAGCAGAACTGAGAACATTTAACCACTGAAGAAGAAGCTACCCACTTTTTAAGCTACCATCTTCAGATGCTTAACACATGTGAGAATACATATACAAGTAGACATATTCCTCAGTCACAAGAACACGCAGACCTTTAAACTTGTCTGCTTGCAGTTCCCATTTGAGTGCAGAAAGAGGTGATAGAAGTACAGAAATAAGGAACAGAGGTGCAGAAAGAGTCAAGAGAGGTGCAGAAAAAGGCCAAAGGGGTGCAGATAGAACAAGAGGTGCTGAAAGAAACAAAAGAAGGGCAGAAAGAACCAACACAGGTACAGTAAGAGGCAAGAGGGGTGAAGAAAGAGGGAAGAGAGTTTGATATGTATCAATCTAGGCAACAGAACGTAATAAGTGGTCGAAATGAACTGAGCTAGAACATTGGTTTTTTGTAAAAAAGGGGTAGTTCAATTTTATTCACAAATTTTTAAAAAACACATTAAAATAATAATACATATTCACAAATTGTATGTGACTTAATAAATCAACAATACACAACAACACTATTAAGAAGGAGGGACAAATAATCCAACAAATAAAGGTTGCATAAAATGAACACAATTTTTAAGAGAGACAAAAATGTGGCTAAATTAATCTCAGATTAATTTAGCCACATTTTTGTCTCTCTTAAAAATTGTGTTCATTTTATGCAACCTTTATTTGTTGGATTATTTGTCCCTCCTTCTTAATAGTGTTGTTGTGTATTGTTGATTTATTAAGTCACATACAATTTGTGAATATGTATTATTATTTTAATGTGTTTTTTAAAAATTTGTGAATAAAATTGAACTACCCCTTTTTTACAAAAAACCAATGTTCTAGCTCAGTTCATTTCGACCACTTATTACGTTCTGTTGCCTAGATTGATACATATCAAACTATTTGCTTTTCCCTGGTCTAGGAATTTTATTTCCATGTACTCAGGGGGTCCTTGATAAATATTTACACGAAAGAGGGAAGAGAGCCATGAAAGAGGCACGAGGAGTGAAGAAAGAAGCAAGAGGAGTGCAGAAAGAAGCAACAGAGGTGCAGAAAGAGGCAAGGGGGTACAACAAGAGGGAAGAGGGGTGCAGAAAGAGGCACAAGGAGTGCATAAAGAAGCAAGAGATGTGCAGAAAGAAGCAGAAGTGCAGAAATAGGCAACAGGGGTGCAGAAAGAGGAAAGAGGGATGGAGAAAGGCAAAGGGGTGCAGAAAGAAGCAAGAGAGCTTCAGAAAGAAACATAAGAAGTACAGAAAGAAGGAACAGAGGTGCAGAAATAGGCAAGAGGGGTGCAGAAAGAAGGAAGAGAGGTGCAGAAAGAGGCAAGAGGAGTGCAAAAAGAAGCAAGAGGAGAGAAAGAAACAAAAGAAGTACCCCAAGAAGTAACAGAGGTGCAGAAATAGGCAAAAGGGGTACAAAAAGAGGGAAGAGGGATGGAAAAAGAAGTAAGGGGTGCAGAAAGAAGAAAGAGAGCTGCAGAAAGAAACAAAAGAAGTACAGAAAGAAGGGATAGAGGTGCAGAAAGAGGCAACAGGGGTGCAGAAAGAAGGAAGAGAGGTGCAGAAAGAAGCAAGAGAGGTGCAGAAAGAAGCAAGAGAGGTGCAGAAAGAAGCAAAAGAAGTGCAGAAAGAAGGAACTGAGGTGCAGAAAGAGGCAAGAAGGGTGCAGAAAGAGAGAAGAGGGGTGCAGAAAGAGGCACAAGGGGTGAAGAAAGAAGCAAGAGAGGCATACAAAGAAGCAAGAGAAGTGCAGAAAGAACCAACAGAGGTACAGAAAGAGGCTAGAGGGGTGCAGCAAAGGGGAAGAGGGCTGTGAAAGAGGCACAAGGAGTGCAGAAAGCAGTAAGAGGAGTGCAGAAAGAAGCAACAGAGGTGCAGAAAGAGACAAAAGGGGTACAAAAAGAGGAAAGAGGGATGCAGAAAGAGGCACGGGGAGTGCAGAAAGAAGCAAGAGATGTGCAGAAAGAAACAAAAGAAGTACAGAAAGAAGGATCAGAGGTGCAGAAAGAGGCAACAGGGGCGCAGAACGAGGAAAGAGGGATGGAGAAAAAGGCAAGGGGTGCAGAAAGAAGCAAGAGAGCTATAGAAAGAAACAAAAGAAGTACAGAAAGAAGGAACAGAGGTGCAGAAAGAGGCAACAGGGGTGCAGAAAGAAGGAAGAGAGGTGCGGAAAGAGGCAAGAGGAGTGCAGAAAGAAGCGATAGGGGCAGAAAGACACAAAATAAGTGCAGAAAGAAGGAACTGAGGTGCAGAAAGAGGCAAGAGGCGTGCAGAAAAAGGGAAGAGGGGTACAGAAAGAAGGAAGAGGGGTGAGCAAGAGGCATAAGGGTTGCAGAAAGAAATTAAATGAAAATTGCATTTATATAGCGCATAAACTACCCTGAGGTCTCGCAAGAGAGATGTAGAAAGAAGCAACAGAGGTGTAGACAGAAGCAAGAGAGGTGCAGAAAGAAGCAAAAGAAGTGCAGAAAGAAGGCATTGAGGTGCAGAAGGGTGCAGAAGAGAGAAGAGGGTTGCAGAAAGATGCTAGAGGGGCGCAGAAATAAGCAACAGAGGTGTAGAAAGAAGCAAGAGAAGTTCAGAAAGAAGCAACAGAGGTACAGAAAGACAGATAAGGGGTGGAGAAAGAGGTAAGAGAAGTGCAGAAAGAAGCAACAGAGATGAATAAAGGGGAAGGGGTGGGGATAGGGGCAAGAGGAGTGCAGAAAGAAGCAAGAGAGGTGCAGAAAGAAACAAAAGAAGTACAAAAAGAAGGAACAGAGGTGCAGGAAGAAGCAACAGCAGTGCAGAAAGAGGGATGAGGGATGGAGAAAGAGGCAAGAGAAGTACAGAAAGAAGCAACAGAGATGCAAAAAGGGGGAACAGGGGTAGGGAAAGTGGCAAGAAGATTGCTCCTGGAGGGGGGCCATGCAGCCCACCTCCCTTACTGCTTAAAGCCCCGGGGAGGAGGGGGTACCCGGGGCTGTGGGGGCCCACACGACCTCTGCATATATTTACCACTTTGCCCCCAGACGTTGGCCCTCCCAGGGGCTTATTAAAATGAGGTTAAAAATTTGAAAATTTAAAATTTCAGGTGGGATTCGCGGATCCTACGCAAATCCTGCAGTAATGGTTTTTTAAAAAGAAGCTTTTTTTGGCTTTGACATCCCTGTGGAATCCCCTGAGCAGGCGTAGGGTGGTAGGGTGTTTCTACCCTGCCCCCTTTTCTTAATTTTTAACCTTTTTTCCTGTGACTCGGTTGAACTGAGTCACAATATGGCTGTCAACACTTTTTGGTTTGGAGTGTTGGCAGCCGATCAGAATGAAGCTCTTGATAAGGAGGGCTCGCAGATCCACCGCGGTCCCCAGATATATAAATATTTTAAATAGGAATATTTCAGAAACTACTGAACGGATTTACACCATTTTGAAAATTGGCACTTCCTGGACCAAGAGCTACCTTTTTACCAAATTTGCTGTAATTCCATTCAGCAGTTCGGGCTGTGGACTCTTCCAAGTTTTCTACGGAAATTAACATGGAGAAAATGCATTTTGGGACACCCCTTTGTCTCGACCCCCGCTTGACGAATTAACCCAAAACTTTCAAGACAAGAGCTGACCAGAGCACCCTATTAGTTTGAAAATTTTGCGAAAATCTGTCAACCCGCGCTATCACAAACGCAAAACACAAACACTCAACACTTGGAGGCCCAACGCTTCCATGTTAATTACTTTATTAGGGCAGAGCAGCGGTTGTGGTGGCACACAGCTACCCACTGTGGACTCATTTTAGGAGTTGGGCTGTTACCTACTAAAGGAGTACTATTGGTAAAACTGCATATACCAGCGTGCAAATCATGCACACGCCCACAGGGAGGGACAAGTGAACTATTTAAATTATTACCTGCTGAGCTGCCTACCTTTGACGTCATCTCTGTGAACAAGGGCGGAAGAATGCCCAAAACGCATCAGAGAGGAAATCAATGACAAGAACTTGCTATACCTACCTAACTGATGGGCGATGCGCCCTGGCAGAATAAAGTAATTAACACGAAAGCGTTGGGCCTCCAAGTGTTGGGTGTTTGTGTTTGGAATATTCAGCGGCCTGCCTCAGTCGTGGAGAGCCCACCCGGCGGATGAGCTGGTCTAGCGCCGTCATGAGTACGGCGGTGAAGGAACTTTGTGTCCTTCTGCCCGGGAGGATTTGGCATAGCATTGGTTGTGGTGGCACACAGCTACCCACTGTGGACTCAATATTTTAGGAGTTGGACAGTTACCTACTAAAGGAGTACTATTGCTAAAACTGCATATACCAGCGCGCAATGCGTGCACATGCCCACAGGGAGGGGCAAGTGAACTATTTAAATTATCACCTGCTGAGCTGCATTCCTTTGAAGTCATCGCTGTGAACAAGGGCGGAGGGACACCCGAAATGCGTCGGAGAGGAAATCGATGACAAGAACTTGCTGTACCTACCTAACTGATGTGCGATGCGCCCTGGCAGAAAAAAGTAATTAACACAAAAGTGTTGGGGGCCGAGTGTTGGGTGTTTGCGTTTGGAATATATATAAATATATATGCTAACTGAGAAATGACGTGTAACTGGTGTTTTTAAATCACTGTGGTAGCCTCAACGTTGTATCAGTGAGCAAGGACACAGACTCGTGTCCGAAACGCATCTGAGGCATGCACCATTTCACCAGCATAAGAAAATAAATTAATTGGAAAGAAGTATGATTCCGGCTATATTTTGCGTCTGTGTTCCTGTCTGTGCACCAGCACACTGGGGAAGTTTGGAGTCGATTGGTATCAGGATATGGTTTGTTCCTGAAGTACACAGACCCCTCCCCTACAAGCAGGCTGACCGCACTACAAACTAACTTGGAGTCTTTGTTCAGTGTGGAGCAACGGTGGTTGGCCCCCTGCATATCACGACACAGCAATCGAAACACCACATCGGGAGCTCTCAGGTGACAGTCGGAGGCCGGAAACCGGCAGCATTCTCGTGCGGTGAGCCACATAACAGTGATATTTGAGCAGGTTGGGGAGGTGCCGCATGAATCAGCAGGGGGTGATTATCTGAAGAAATAATAGCCCTCTAATGCTATATCTTTGAAATAACAACTGTGGTGCAATGTCGGAGGAACGGGAGAGAGAGAAAGCAGCTGATGAACTTTTCCTTAACCTGCCGAAAGTGGGGCAGGGAGGTGGCGCTAACAAAAGTACAGAAACTGGTAGTAATTCGGATATTAAATCACTAATGAAAGCTTTGGAGAAAAACAGTCGCAGTGAGCTCACAAAATGCTGGGAGATTCGATCCCTGGAAAAATATCATGAAGTGGGAAGAGTCCCATGCGGACTACGAATCATGTTAGTGCCAAGCTTCGAAAATCCTAATCCGCTGCTATTAAAGGAGTGGGCGGAAAGTAACTTGGAGGCCTCTATGAGGCTGGTATGCCTATTAATAAAATACACCAGGATTGATCGGCAAAAAAATTTGGAAGAAATCACACGTATAAATGAGGAACTAACGAAAAGTGATTATATCAATGAGAACGAATTTATTGACAAAAATACAAAAGAAATGAAAGAGCATTTGCGGAAACAAGAAGACGTCATTAAAGCAAGAAAAGCTTTTAAATTTGCCTGTGACCAACAGGATTATGAGCTAGGGCAAATTTTTACTTTTGCACGGAAATTTGATCACCTGCGCAAACAGAAGGGCGGGGGAACCGCTAAACAAGGTCCAGTGATACACAATATGGAGCCAGCAGCTAGCGATTCAAACATATCTGCATCTGATGCTAGTTTAGTCCCCAGCTAAACAGAGTCTGATGATAGCCTCCCAGGTTCAAAGCGAGGGGATATGATCAACTAACTCTTGCCGAAGAAATAAAGTATATAAGAATGCACAGGAAGTCATCGTTACGCCCGAGGAATCAAAACGCAGCAACAAACAAAGGAGGAATACAAGAAGGCGGCAGCGTCGCAAATGCTTCGGCAGGAAGAGGGAGGTAACAGAAAAAACTTTTCTGGAAGCAGAAAAATTGACAAATGAAAACATATTATCAACTTAACCAAAATGGAGTAAAATCAAGCTGAGAAAACAACTTTTGTCTTTAGGCCTGTCATTCTGCCCGAAAGCAACTTCAGTTACTGCAACACAGGTATCGACATCTTTAAGTTCATTCACAAAATTAAGTTAAAGAAATATTATGACATTAAGACCAGCTTGGAAGTAAGGAAAGAATTAGACCTGAGTAATCCTACAGAGCAATGTGGACTTCAAAGCAAAGATGCTGGGATCATGCGAATTATGCATGAATTACGTGATGACACATCCAATCCAAGCAGTACTCAGGAGGCAGCCGACAAGGAGGGGATCAATCTTGGGCAACCATCCAGGAGTCCCTTCAAACCTGAATCCACATTTATTCTGAGTATGCCACGAGATGCCATCGACATCTACTCGGATCGCATCACAGAGGAATTGAAGAAGCTGCTACTTAACACAATGAATTCCCACAAGCCGCCCAATAAACAAATGAGACAATACTCTACCCTGATGAAGAAACTAAAGGATAATGACACCATTGTTATCAACCAATCCGATAAGGGAAGGAACGCCGTACTCTGGGCCAAAAAGGCATATGTGGACGAAGCATATCGACATCTAAATGATGATCAATGTTATATCAAAATCGATAAAGCTGCAGTTAAAATGATTCAAAAAACATATCGAGAGGATCTCACCCAATGGAAAAGAGAAGGCCTCATTTCGAAAGACGAATATAAGTTTCTCAACAACGATTTTCCCATCCTCCCCAATATCTATTTTATTCCGAAGGTACACAAACAAGAGACACCAGTACCCGGAAGACCTATTGTTTCATCTATCAATAGTACCTTTGAGAACGCTTCCAAATATATTGATTTTCATCTCCAAGAATTTGTAACATCTCTACCGGCGTACATAAAGGACACCACTGAGTTCCTTTACCTTTTAAATGACTGTGAATGGTCTGAAGACTTCTTATTTTTGACTATGGACATATCGACATTATACACCAGTATTGCCCAAATCGATGGCATGAAGGCAACCAAATTCTTTCTAGACAAACGACCCATGGAAATGTACCGCCACAACCAGATGTTAATCAAGATGGTTGACAGATGTTTACATAATAATGTATTTATGTTTAACAACTGTGTATATAAACAACTAAGAGGTGTGGCTATGGGGGCATGTTTCTCCCCCAGCTACGCGGACTCCACATTGGCTGGTGGGAGGAACATGTCCTCAGGAAGGAATTCGCCACAACATGGGCTAACCATTTTGTCAAATACTGGCGATATATAGATGACGTGTTCATCATCTGGCGAGGAAACAGCACAGAAGCCATTGATTTTGTAAATAACATCAACAGAAATTAACTAAACCTACATTTTACTGCCAATATAGATACTAGTAAGGCCAATTTCCTGGATGTGCATGTCGAAATACAGTACAGTAGGATTGTAATCAGTCTGTATAGGAAAAGCACCTCGGGCAATACTCTATTGCATGCAGGCAGTTTCCATCCACAACACACCATAGCCAGCATCCCATTTGGGGAGTTCCTTAGGATCCATAGGGCATTTAGCACCCCCGAAACAAGAGAACAGCACCAACAGGAAGCCAAGATCAGACTGTTGGCCAGGGGCTACAATTCGGGCCGATTAGACCTAGCCATAAAGAAGGCCAATGCCCAGAATCAACTTTCCCTGTTGGACCCAAATAGAGATAAACATGAAACAAATGCGGAAGCCACTAATGTGGGTGAAATTAGATTGATCACAGGATTTAGTAGACAAGCTAGACAAATTATTAAAATTGTCAAACAGCAATAGACTATCATTCTCACAGACCAGGTTTTGAAGAAGGTAATCGCAGAAACACCGACGGTCATGTTAAGGCATGCATATTCAATGCACAATGATCTGGTCACTAGCTGTCCAGAAATTAGTAGATCTGGTAATTGGCTGTCCCCTCGCAAGGGCTTTTTTAAATGCAGCTCTTGCCGAGCATGTACATTCGGGGTCAATACCTCATCCTATGTAACTCCCTTTTCTAGCGTCCCTGTAGCCCTCGAAGCCCCCTACACTTGCCGCACTGAATATGCGGTATACGTGTTGAAATGCAGCTGCAATATGTCCTACGTGGGAAGAACTAAGTTACAAGTACACATGCGCATATTGCAGCATTTAAGAGCGATTGTCAACTCGGATCCGGCATATCCGGTAGCTCGACACTTCAAGTCCACCAACGCCAATGACTTGTCTCATTTAAAATATTTTGTGATAGATGCAGTGGCTCTAAACAAAAGAGGGGGTAACATGGAGAGATGTCTTAGACAATTAGAATCGAGATACATAGTGAATTTAAATAGCAAAACACCAGTGGGCCTGAACGTGGGGGAGGACTTATACAATTTTCTATAATTTTTTATAGTTTGTATTAATTCCCTATCAGTTACAAATCAGAGTCACCATGGACTATTTAAATATTTTCTACCTTCTCCTACCTTTTGCCTTGTGCAATGTTCACGACTGGACAACTGAAATCCTAGAACAGCACGCACAGTCTGAACTCACTAATGTTTCTTTATCTACTTCAGTACGTAATACAGGGTGTATTACATCTATCATGAAATATGCCCGTCCAATAGCCCCACTGCAGATTTTTTTAACTCACACAATCACATTAATGGTGATGATTATCCGTTTAAGTTCATCTGTAATTTAATGACCATTTTTTTGAGCACCACACAACATTATCAGTTTCCATTTCCGGTTGCGCGTAAATCAGTTGAAGTCGTTTGTAGAGGGCAAGGTCTGTCTCTAGTTCAATTATTGTACAGATGATATCATTTCCATCTTATCCCACAATGTGTCCACATATGCTGCAAAACCATACACTGGGGTTGTAACAACTACACAATGTTGATTATAGAAGAATACAGTTGCTCAGTCTTTGTATATATGTCACTGTAATATAGCATTGCACATTTAGGCTTTTTAGAGATGATACACAGTTTATCATGCTTTATTGGCTATTTTTGTTTAGCGCATTTGCACAGGAGCAGTAAGAACAGATTAAGTGTTTACACTATGCGTTTTTTGCACATGCATTTCCTGTAGTGACATACATAAGGCACAGTATGTCAAGTAAGGCGCTTTGAATAAGATCTGCGTATTTGCACTGATTATAACAGAAATGTAAAGAGTATTCGTACCAAGTGATTTATATATATATATATGTATAGATTTGATGAGCTAATATCCTGTATTTTACATTGTAATACGCATATGGTCAGTCAACATTGTATCCAAATTTGCATATTCGACAAAATTGATACGTAGCACTTTTAACTTTATATAAATTTTATAATATTTCGATTTTTTAACACCATTTGGGTTAGAAGTCGATGCATTCATTGATTGCCAGATTTACAATTTGCTGTATGGACTATGCATATGCTGTAGCAGTTACAAGAATATTTACATTAATTGTTGGACACTATAAGATGGCCGAACCGTTTTGTATAGAAATTGTTTCTTGGGATGTCCTCTTTTTATGTTTACTGCTAACTGAGAAATGGCGCGTAACTGGTGTTTTTAAATCACTGTGGTAGCCTCCACGTTGTATCAGTGAGCAAGGACACAGCCTCGTGTCCGAAACGCGTCTGAGGCATGCACCATTTCACCCGCATAAGAAAATAAATTAATTTAGAAAGAAGTATGATTCCGGCTATATTTTGCGTCTGTGTTCCTGTCTGTGCACCAGCACACTGGGGAAGTTTGGAGTTGATGTACATATATATATATATATATATATATATATGGTGTACAGACAAAATATCGACTCCAAAATATCGACTGGACATAATATCGAGTTTTAAATATAGACTGGACAAAATATCGACTGGACATAATATCGACTACAAAAATATCGTTTTTCAGGTAAGTGAAGTAATATCGACTGTATAAAATATAGATAGCAAAAATATCGAATTTTTAATAATATATAATATTTTATAGTGTATTTTTATGTAATAATATGTGTGAAAAGTGTGTCTTAATGTTATAAAATATTTTATTAAATGAATTTTGTTTTTATAATAATTGCGTAATGTAATTCTGTAGCGGGTTGTGGGTTTATAGGGGAATAGGGTGGGAAGTAATTTAATAATAATTAATTAATTACTATATGTTTGTTAATATTTTTAATGAATAATTAATTGATAATTAATTAATATTAATTAGTTAATTAATTAATATAATTTTGAACATATTTTGTATTAGTAATTAATTGGTAATTAATTAATTGTAATTAGTTAATTACATTAATTAGAGTAAATTTTTAATATATATAATTTTGTGTTATTTTTAAGTAATTAATTTGGAAAAAATAATATTAATTATTAAAATAATTACAGCTAATGTGCTAATATATTTACTTTATTGTTATTGTTAATTAATAATTAATTGGTAATTAAATAATATTGATACATTTTGGGTAAAGGAGCATTTTTAGGGTTCAGGGTCAGTTTTCAGTTTTAGGGTAAAGGGGCATTTTTAGGGTTCAGGGTCAGTTTTCAGTTTTAGGGTAAAGGGGTATTTTTAGGGTTCAGGGTCAGTTTTCAGTTCATGGGTAAAGGGGTATTTTTAGGGTTCAGGGTCAGTTTTCAGTTTTTGGGTAAAGGGGCATTTTTAGGGTTCAGGGTCAGTTTTCAGTTTTTGGGTAAAGGGGTATTTTTAGGGTTCAGGGTCAGTTTTGGGTTTTTGGGTAAAGGGGTATTTTTAGGGTTCAGGGTCAACAAATAAGATTGTAAAAAATTATTTTTATTATTTTCATTTATTATTTAATTATTATAATTTAATTTAAGTATTTTTAAGTATATTTTAGTAGTTAAAATTTAATATTAATTTAATTTAACACTGTTTTTAATAAAGTCGATATTTTTTACATCTATATTATTGTTAACGATATTTTGTACTCGATATTTTTGTACTTACCTGTTTGTAGATACAAACTCGATATTTTGACTGTCGATATTTTGTCCACGATATTTTGGCAAGTCGATATTTTGTCCCTCGATATTATTTCAGTGATCCTATATATACATATATATATATATATATATATTGAAAAAAACATAGGTTTCAGGGACGTTATAGTTAGTTGGAGATCTCACTCGTACAAAACAATAGAAATGTGGCCTTTTTAGTTAGTAGACCTAACTATAACTCGCGCCCCCGCACTGCTGATGACGTCTCATATTATATCACTCATGACATGCTCAGTAACATCATGATGACAACACTGATGACATCTCAAATGACATCACTGATGATATCATCCAGTGAATGTGTGTTTCTGTAAAGTATAAAAATATGTTTTATATATATATATATATATATAGGCTGTCCAGTTTTAGGTTTAAACCTATAATAACTGATAAAACCTCAACGGAAGGGAAATAGCCTCACCAGTGTAAACATATGAACACTGAAAAAACCCTGGCACCACCACAAACTAAATGCCATTCATGAAAGGAAAAGGAGAGTGAAAGAGTCATTTTTATTTCTTCCTGAAGGGGCCAATACAATGTAACTTTGTTGAACACTGTAGCAGTAATAAAGACTGGGCTAACATTATTCTGCTTGAGTTTTGTTGTTTAGAAATGTCACTAAACTATTGGTTTTTCTTCCTTTTTCACATTTGTGGTCTTTGGTCTAAAGATACAGGGGTTAGAAGTATGTTTTAAGTGTTGTTTAATAATTTTCTAAACTGTAGAGAATCAGGAAATATCAAAATCATATTTGATTTTTTGGCTTTGTTTGAGTCTTTTACTGATAGGACAAATATAGGTTTCATAAGAATCTTTCCCAATATGTACCATCACATTTACCCAGGGAGAATGGGTAAAAACCCTTGATACATCAGTCCTCTTTTCTAATGAGTGAGTATTGATGACCAAACACCCCAGGCTTTAAACATTCAATGCAAGGTATAGTGACAGGTATATGTGAAAAGAGTACAGTCACCAAGCATCTGGGATACTGGTGAAAACATGACACCAGAATTGTGGAAAACATGGACCACAGTGTCACTTGGAATGTTGCTGCAAAAAGTTCTTAATAAATTCAACAAAGATTGGAGTGATTTTGTTTGTGTTTGCACTGAATCAGCTACATGTATGAAAAAGTTGTGCGATGACCTGTCAAAATCGATACCTGAGCTGAAGTGCTTCACGGTAAGAGATCCTTCCCACTTGTTCAATGGTATGCTGAAAGCATCTTTACAATCTTCAGAGTTAATGAAGAATGCTATTGACTTTTTAGTCCATTCTTGTGGACTGTTTTGTTATCCACAGAAACTAAAATGCACATATTTCTCATTTTGTGCTTTGTGTGGAATCAACGAAGGAGTCATCCTAACTGTGTCACTTAGCTGGTGGTTCTCAGTTCTAGACACCATGAATGCTATATTATCCATGTTGAAACCGTTTACAGAACATTTGCTGAGTGATGATGCCAAAGGCAAGAAATGTGATGATCTTTGGTCAGATATTTATTGTGATTCGAAAAAAAGTACACTCTACTGCATTCTTAAATTTTTCCAGGAAAACAGGACTGCTGTAGTGGACAGAATAAAAAAAAACTAGAGTTTGAAAACACTATTGTCTACCAAGTGTTCAGCGTTATTGGTGTAGATGTGAAACATCTCCTTGCGAGTAGGCTGGGCGACACTTTAAGTGACTTTGGCACTGCGACATATGCCATGTTCGAGTGCTTGCCATTTGGTAAGCAAAGCAATGCTGAGGAGCAATTCAAGAACCTTTATTTTACAATGTATGAGAAATAGCCCTTCACCTACCATGGCATTTGAAGTCAATGAAGCTTCACTGTGGTACTCTGCACAAGTTATTGATCCCTTTCGTAAAGTAACATTTTCTCTGGAGTTTCAAAAATGCTGCCTCATTTTTGACTGCTTCAATAACATTGAGGGCATATGCGCCCAGTTCAACGCATATGTTGCAGAACCTGTGGCAGAGAATCACATTCTTCAGGTGCACCATTATTGGCATGGAAAGCTATGTCAGTGGCTAGAGTTAGCAAATTGAATACTGGCTACTTTGGCTTTGCCTGTCTCAAGTGCCAATGTTGATGGGGCCTTTTTACGGATAAAAGTTTACATGGGAAGGAAAGAGCGAGCTTGCATGACCAAAGACTCACTGAAGAAGTATTGTATGATGTACTACGATAAGTTTGATTTGTAAAAATGTATTTGGACCTCATTCACACTGTATGTACACTGTCCATATACCATGCACTCTCAGTGCTGAAAGCAAGCAATAGTAAAAGCAAAAAGTTCCATAAACACTGGAAAAACACTGTTTCTGTTGTTTTTAATGGCTCAAAAATGCGTAACCACTGATAACCACTGTTTATTTAAAGTGTTGAAATCACTTTAAAACACTGAAAAAACCCCACCAGAATTTGCCAAAAATAGAAACTGGCTGTATGGGTTCAAGAGTGCATATGGAAACAGCTGTATGGGTGGGTGAGAGTGTGTATGTGTTAGTGAGTGAATGGATGTCTCTGTGGTGCATGTGTGAGTAACTGCATGTGTTTTAAAGCGGTATATATGAGTGTTGGAGTATATAAATGACTATATGTGAGAGTGAGTGATTGCAAGAATATCTGTATGGATGAGTGTGTGTTTCTATAAGTGGTTGTTTAAGAGAGTAAGTATATGTTAGTTTCTGTATAAATAAGTGTGGTGGTGTGTGTATGACTATATAAGCAAGGAAATGGATGTGTGATAGTTTATTTGCATGGCTGACCAGGTGTATGAGTAACTCTTTGGGTAAGTGGCAGTGTGCGAGTGTCTATATGGGTGTATGCGTGGATATATCAGTGGCTGTATAGATGAATGACTGTGTATGAGTGACTGTATGGGTTAGTGGGTGGTGTGTGCGTAGACGCATGAATCACTGAGCAGGTTAGTACTAACTGCTATTGGTCTGTTTATGGTTTCAATATTGGTGGTCTGTAGTTTAGAGTGGGTGTATGAAAGGTTTTATTAGGGTATGAGGAGGTGCATCAGATGATTACGTGGATGATGTCATCAGTGATGTCATTTGAGATGTCATCAGTGATGTCATCAGTGATGTCACTGACCATATCATGAGCGATATAATATGTGACATCGTCAGCGGTGCATTGCGGGGGCGCGAGCCAAATTTCTATGGTTTTGTATGAGTGAAATCTCCAACTAGCTATATCGTCCCAGAAACCTTTGTTTTTTTCAGTGAATTTCAAAGGGTTTTTAAATGTTCATTTCTAACTATAATGTCCCTGAAACCTATGTTTTCTTCCGAGAATTTCTAAGGTTTTTTAAGTGCTATTTTCTAATTATAATGTTCATTAAACCTTTGTTTTTTCTGTGATTTTAAATTATCATCCCATCCTCAACCTGGTGAAAATTACTGATATCACCAGTTTTCCATCAATAGCTTCCAAAAAAAAAAAAATGCCACATATGAGAGCGACAACTAACACTAATGATATACAGAGTAGGCGTTCCTGTACAAAAATAACACAAGAAACCACTTCCCGATATTTTCAACGACCAATCAAATCTGCAATGCTTTTCAAAACCAGGCGAAAAGCCACGTTCGCAGTAAGAATTTAACATATGCCTTTTACTGGTGTAAAGCAGGACGACTACCGACAGTATGAAAGGGAGCCAAGCCCGAGCCGCATCTAAGACCAACACATGTCATAGAGCTACTGATCATGGAACTCCGACACACAATAAGGCCACAACACCCACTGCCACCACCCCCAGGACCTCCCCCTGGACCACACCACCCCTACTACCACCGAGGCAGCGGAAAACAGGTCAGTGAACCTTCCCAAAATGACATGGCCCCTCAGCAGCACAATAGCTGAATGTTTGGAGATGTGGGAACCAAGTATGTGTGAAGGACGCAAGTCACCCATCAATAACAATGCACACATTGCCAAGTGTAGCAGTGATGTGCTGGACAGACCTCACTATGCAGAGCACAGGACTCTCCATGTGTACTTGTAGTGTTGTGGACAGTGGGCGCAACCATGTTACCTCAGGCAGTGGGGAAGATCTCGATCATGTCGCTGAATCGCCCCCCCCCCCCTGTAAGCAGAAGTGGAAGCGGTGTGGGCTGGTCCAACTTACCTTGTCAGGGGGGAGTGGAAGCGCACTCTAAGATTCAGTGCTACTCTGAATAGATAGATTTAACTAAAGGGTGCTAAACTACTATTGTATGTTGGCATCACACACTAATTAAACTTTAAGTCTTACAGGGATGAAGCCCTGATTGTAGTGTGCACTGTTCCTACTGATCAATTGCTCTGATAATAAACTGACTTTTTACTACTTGAAACAAAGAAAAACTAAACCAAAATTTTCTCATTGTCAAGCATTTGTTATTAAACATGAAATCATAATACAATTCTTGTATTAATCTACATCTTGTTGCGCAACCATATAACAACAAAAGTTGCCTTAACAAACAGATTCTTAGATCAGGTAATACATAATTATATACAATCCACGTAATCCTGGCGTTACAATTCCCGTATTGATTGGTGCATAGCCGTCACGTAGCCTCATGCATTTCGGGACTCACAGGTGCCTTCCTCAGGGGAAGTGTTCTGAAAACAAAGGAATTTTCAACGTATGTATTACATACAATACAATGTGTTTCATTAAAAGAAGTTAAAATTTATAGGATAGTCCCTTGTCCAACAGAAAAAGAAGAAGTTGAAGTGAAATCTGATAATCCTAGTAAATTAATGTAAATGAAATTCACCTCTACATGCTGAAACCGTGTATTACTATCGCCCATGTACTGCCAGGGTAAATTACGATGTGGCTACAGTGGTATAGAACAGGAAAACTGGATAGGGTGTTGATAGTGGCAGTGAGGGGTAGAAATGAATACCAAAGTATGTATATAGTATTCATACCTGAGTGGTGTCAGTATGCCCTGTAGCTTAAAACTGTGCCAGAAAAATTGCAGCAGGTAGAATCCTGCAAGTGGATAAATGATTTAAATCTCCCGTGGGTCAAGAACCAAACTTCACAGTGTAACAATAAGCATGTGGTGGTATGAAATGACCAAAGCATAGGCAAACTTAACCTCGAGTCAAAGATTGTATGTGCATCACTCATGCCCGGACCCCGCATCATCGCAAGGTGCGCACACGCGAAGTTCTTCAGGTGCCACTAACTCAGTGCACCACAAGTCATCGCTATGTACCCTTATTAAGGCAGAATTAATTAGACAAAAGACATTGCTACCAGTGCTTCCCGTCCGGACCATGCATCATCGCAGGCTCCACACATGCTGGTTACTTCAGGTGTCACTAACTGTGCAGCTCAACTCAACGCCACGTGGCAGTGGGCCCTTGCTGACCGCTGCCTCCTGCCTACACTGCGGTCATCAGGGATCACAATTAAAATTAAGTCTTCGTTCATTAATTGCAGAGTCCAGTAAGCAACTAAGTATAACATCCCTAAAACCTACATAATATCCTTTTAGTATCTTTGCTTCAAGAACTTGCTTTATATCAGATATTGCAAGTCCAAAGGAACACTAAATGGCAGTCTACATTGCGGACAGCAGAGCTCACAGTTTGAGTACGGTTTTGATTTATTAATTGCAGAGTGAAATGTCCTCAATGTCCTCGGATTTTGTCAAGAGCAAGTGACCAAAAGCATTCTTCAATGTCTCTGCTGAATACTGCATTTGATTTATACTGCGGACAGCAGGGCTCACAATTCAGATTGAGTCGCGATTGCAGATGATGCAATCCAGTAAGCAAGAGACATTAATCCCAGTGCGGCCCGCATGGACCATGCATCATCGCTGGCTGCGCACATGCTGAGTGCTTCAGGTGCCACTAACTGTGCAGATCAAGTGAACGCCACGTGACTCTTGGTCCTTGCTGACCGCTGCCTCCAGTCTACATTGTGGTCTGCAGGGTTGACAGTTCAGATTGAGTTGCGATTGCAGATGACGCAGTCCAGTAGGCAACAGACATTGCTCCCAGTGGGGCCCGCCCGGACCACGCATCATCTCTGGTGTAGTGCTTCAGGTGCCACTAACTCTGTGCAGCTCAAGTGAATGTCACGTGGCTGTGGGCCCCTCCGGATCGCTGCCTCCGGCCTACACTGAGGTTAGCACGGCTCACAATTCAAGATTAGTACCAATGCAAATTGTGTATTTATTTATTTTTCACATTTATAGAGTGCACTGTTACCCGGAGGTGTAAGAGACTATAATTGGTTAAGAAGGCCAAATGATCCCAATCTGTGCAGCTCAAGTCAATGCTACGTGGATGTGGGCATTTGCTAACAGCTGCCTCCGGCCTACACTGTGGTCAGCAGGGCTCACAATTCAAATTCAGTCTCGATTCATTAATTTCAGAGTCCAGTAGGCAACTAACTATAACGTCCTTGAAACCTACATATTTCGACAATGTATTCCATACATATTTCATCTTTTCTTCCATACCCCTACATTACGGTCAGCAGAGCTCACAATTTGAAGTCAGTCTTGATATTTTAATTGCAGAGAGAATTGTACTCTATGTCCTCGGATTTTGTCAAGAGGAATCGACAAAAAGCATTCCTCGATGTCTGTGCTGACTACTACCTTGGATCTACATTGTGGACAGCAGGGCTCACAATTCAGATTGAGTCGCGATTACAGATGACACAGTCCAGTAGGCAACAGACATTGTTCCTAGTGCGGCACACCCAGACCACGTATCATCCCTGGCTAGGCACACGCTAAATGCTACCTCAGTGCACCACAGCTCATGGACCCTTTATATTTTGAAAATTCTTTATTGTCAGGAGTTCAAAAGAGATATTCATACTATCATTCGTTAGTTGCAGGTACATATCATTAGCATGTGTCCCCAAGAGGATAAAAACTTAACATATTTTGCATCAGCAACTATCAGTGTCGGTCACGGCCATGTATTAGAACAGTGAATAAAAACAAGCATATGCATATCACGGCCCAGTTTTGCTCCTTATCCATAAAGAATACCCCGAAAATGCAATTTTGATACATTTGTCCGAAATCAACAATATGAAGTTTTAGAAAAAACAAAAAACATTAAAACCCAACTATAGTCATCATTGTGCAATTGAGTGTGTTCATCTACATACAATTTCCTACAGGCTCAGTTATTCAGCATTTCGCCTACGTTAGCGGTGCGTACCCGCATCCTCCCGGCCCCCCCCTTCATTATGCTGGCATATCCTCTGCTACTAGTCCTCGTCATCCTCTGATTCCGAGTCCTCACCCTCTAGCAAGGCCTCACACGGTTCGCCCCTATATTTGTTCCATGGCGTCCACACCTTATTCCACTTGCGGGGGCAAGCTCTTAATACATTACACTGCTCTTTCCTTCACCATTAGGAGGTCCATGTTTCTTATCCACCCTGCCACCGTCGGCAACTCCGGGGCGCCCCACCTCTGTGCAATGTCTCGTTTGGCCACTGTCACCGCCAGCGTGACCCACAGTTGTCCATACCTGTTTAAGTCTGTAGGGTCCCAGATGTTCAGCAGGCACTTACGGGGTTCCGGCAGGACAGATACATTGATGGCCTGTGAGACTGTACGCATAATCTGCCTCCATAGTTCCCTGATTTGTGGACATTCCCATAACGTGTGGAGGAGAGTTCCCTCCTCCCCGCATCCCCTGAGGCAGTATGGGTGTGGTGCCCTCTGTATTCTGTGTAGTAGTGTGCGGGTGTAGTAGGTGCGATGTAAAACCTTGAGCTGCACTAGGCGGAATCTAGCCGAAATGCCTACTTCCCGTGGCGAGGCAAGTGCCTCGTTCCATTCCGTATCATCCATTTCACCCAATTCTCCCACCCATTTTTAGGTTTTGCCTGGCGAAAAGATGCGCTCTGCGCATCTTTTTCGCGCAGGCGAAAACCTAATGAGAACTGTAGTGTGGGTTTGGGTCGGCCCTCGTCATTTATTGGCTGGCTCCATAAATGGAGCCTAGCCATTGGACGAGGGGCCTGTCCGTCAATGCCGGACCAGATTCGGGGGCGTTCCCGAGATTCTTTGGCTTTTGCCGACATCACGCGACGTCAGCCGAAAGCCGGGAACGCCCCCGAATCTGTTCCGGCATTGCCGGCACTTCTGCGTCTCTCCTCCCCCCTTTCCCGCCCCCTCCCGCTTGTTTCCCGATGCTGGCCTCGCAATGGCGCTGCGTCTCTCCTCCCCCTTACCCGCCCCCTCCCGCTTGTTTCCTGATGCCCGCCTTCAATGTTGGCCTCCGGGCCTTTGACATAAAATCACCGCCGCAGCCTCCTCCCCCTTTCCCGCCCCCTCCCGCTTGTTTCCTGATGCCCGCCTTCAATGTTGGCCTCCGGGCCTTTGACATAAAATCACCACCGCAGCCCCGGGGCCGCGGAGAAGCCGAGGGAACCACCGCTGACGTCACCCGGGAGCCGCGCTGCCATTGGTTCAGGCGACCTGCGCGGTGATTGGCTGCCTTTTTTCCCTCGGTTTGCGGTGAGTGCTGTGTTCGGGGGTCTGCTTGCGGGTGTTCTGCGATGGCGGGAGGAGACGAAGAGCAGAGGTTTTTTGGGACATTGGGAGGGAGAGCGGGCCGGGTGGTGTAGACGCTGGCGTTCGGGGCATTTCAACCGAGGCCGCATTTCGAAGCGCTTGGCGAGCCCTTGGGGTTTCTAGTGCGAGGTATGCATCCTCCTGTTAATGTGTCTGATTGGCCGGGAACGCGGTCGTTGCTTTGGGTTGGCCTCGCTGATGGAAGGCATTTGCAAGTTTCTTTGTTCTTGTTTCAGTATATGTCGAACAAATTGAGTCCCTGCTTTTGCCGGTTTCAGAGGACTTGGGAAATTGTTTCGTGGCCAATCGCTGCAAAGTGGTGATTTACACTTTTATTTCAATGTCTAATACCCTCCAGGTTTATGTTTTACTTAAGAAAAAGAAAAATCTGTGGGCCACCTTACGGCTGCTTAAGAATGCTCGCACTTCAAGTATTTCGAAACTTTAAAACAATGTGCTATTTAGACTTCCAGTGAGCGGAGTAAGCATTAAGCACCAACGGGTGTGCAATGATCTCCCTAGTCTCTCGGGTCCGCCACCCCATGAAGGCTGCCAGTGACTTGGTGCCTAAATGTTAAGGGCTTTCCGATCGGAGGATCGCTTTTGAAAGTTGTGGAGTATCTCTAAATCTGTTAAATTGACCAACCAAAATTGTAATTTGACGTTTTTTAATTTGTTAAAGCTTCTGTTTTGCTGCTGCCTCTCTTGTAGTCTCGGCACATTCTGCTCGTTTTGCTACATGGCACTTGAATTTAAGGGCGATTACCCCATGTTTGTAGGTCATTAGTGATTCACATAAAGCGCCGTCCTTGCCTTTCCTAATTCCGCCATAGGCTTTCGGTTGTCCTGTTTTGCTGTAAGCCTTCCTGGCTCATTTTAGGTGTCAATGGGTGGGGAGCAAGCTGGGAGTAACCGCCCTGGGGTTTCTTCAAATGTTTACACCACACTTGCTAAACAGGTTTTTCAAGCTAGATAAAATAAACGGTGCACTGTGAATAAATGTGCTCGTTGTTATGTACTCAGCGTGTTGGTGATGCAGCAGAGAAAGTGGCGTGAACAGTCTAGCTCTTCCGAGCTGCCTGGGTCAGGAAGTGGGTACTCCCTAGCATGCGGATTTGAATTAATATACAAGTGTGTACGATAGATATCCTTCAAACCACTTGCCTAAACTGGCAAATTAATTTAGGAAATCTTTTGGGCAGTTAGAAAGTTAAGTTCTGTATACTTTTAATGCGTCTGCTGGTTGAGCATGATGTTACAGTCATGTCTCCTATGCCTTCCAGTGTGATAGGAACAGCTTATTTCGCCCCTAACACTCTTTGTTTTGCCGATCTTCAGAAAATGCCTCTAAAATTAAGTCTGTGCACTTATGCTGCTATGTAACTAGTTGTTGTCCTTAAATGAGTTTCTAGCAACATAATTGGATGGGGTGGTGCACTTGTAGACCCTAGCTGCAAAGCCTTCACGTGCTCCATCAGATTTTGATAAATTAGAACAGAGTTCTTTAGACTGGTGCTATAGAACAACCAGTATGCACGAACAATGCGGATTTAACTCTGTATTTATTGGACCTCGGTGACAGTGTGGGATAAAATGCTGCCACGAAGGCTTTCTGCGATGCACTATTGGTTCTCCTGGACATGCTATTCTCGTGTGAAACTTTCTTCAGTCGTGGCTGGGTTTGTTTTTCCTTAACATCTTGCTGTGTCTATCCTTTACTTGCTAGATGAACTGAAAGCATACGGGACATATTCTACAGATAAAATGGAGCGGACCTTTCTATCTACAAAGAAAAACCATGCCAACTTCAATTGCACATGAAAATCAAAGGGGTGGGTGCCGCATGTTCCTGTGAAGGGCAAAAAGCAGTAGACCAGCACAAATTGAACATACAATAGAAAAGGCGTAAGCTTGCACCTTTTCTATTGTATGTTTAATTTGTGCTGGTCTACTGCTTTCTGCACTTTAGTGGGGCAAGGTACCTGCCCAGCCCTCTTTGATTTTCATTGGATATTTATTTCAATAGAACTGCTTGTTCAGTTTGGTATCCTTGAGGTGGTGTGTAGTTGCTTCCCCGAGCAATGTGCAATTGAACTTGGCATTATTTTTCTTTGTAGATTGATAGCTCCGCTCAATTTAATCTGAATAATTTGCCCCGTTTATTTGCAAGATCAAAGGGAGAAGCATGGGAAGTGAGTTTGAAACTTAATGTCAATTTTTTTTCCTATTTATTATGGGTCTTGTACACATTTTGAATCTACAGGCAAATACTTATTGCTGCCCAAAAATGAAACTGGAGTCTAAGCCAAGGCTCCCTGTTTTCTGCACTAGGAGTGCATGTTACTTTGCCATCCCAAATTAAGTATTACATTATTTGTTCTGCTGTATTCTGAAGCTACAACAACCATTTGTGCGTCTCTTCCAGTTATGGGCACTAAATTGCACTGTATAACAATCTCAACTCTTCGCATGCAAGAACCTAGGTTTTTGAGCTTTCTGTGCGAGAAGAACATTCACTCCACAATATGCTCTCCTTTATGGATACCTGGGTATGCCTCAACATTTGTTTCCGAACAATTTCTCAGGTCAACAGTTTCTATGGAAGAGGCTCTGTGTTAATGCCGGCCCTGTGGCATTCTGCATGTGCTTTTTTTTCTATGAAAAACATAGTAGATTTCAGATTCGCAAGACATATAAGACAGATTTGTACTCCTTGGAGACTTCAATGTCCACAGTGAACTGTCTGACAATGCAGAAGCGCGTAACCTGCTGGCTGATCTATCTGCCCTGGGTTTTAAACAGTGCAACAGAGGTCCGACCCATCGGGCTGGTCACACCCTCGACCTAATCCTGTCCAACTCGCACTCCTTGACTTGTTACCCTCCAATGCAGGTGGAATGGACCGACCACTTTGTCATCAACTTCTCCCTCCCTACCCTTATCAAAGAACGCTCCCAACCTGCTCCCCTCCCGTTATGGCGCAGGCAGTGGTACAAGGTGTCCGCTGACACTTTTAAAACTACTTTCGTACCCCCTGACTTTCTCCCCTCTGACTCCACCAGTTCGGCCCTGTCTAAATACAATGATGCCTTGATCACGGCGGTCAATCTAATTGCCCCTTTAAGACGCTGTAACTGGCGCTCTGACCGCAGGCAGGAACCATGGTACACGGACCTTCTGCGTGCGGAGAAAAAGGTCTGCAGGAAGTTGGAGAAATCCTGGAGAAGCTCACGCAGTATGGCCGATAAAGATCGCTATAGCTCTGCCATGAGACTTTATCATAAAAACATCAGAGTTGCCCGTAAATCCCACATTGTCTCCCAATTGTCTGAGGCTGGCAATGATTCAAAATCACTGTACCAGGTTCTCAGCACATTTACCAAGCCCGTCGCCTGTGACAGTCCGGAAATGCTGACCCAAAAACTGTGTGAAGATACTGCTGGGTTCTTTGCCGATAAAATCGATTCTATTTATCGAAACATCTCCCTAGCAAGCTCACCTATTGAGGAAATGGCCCCTTCCTCTAGCCTCCAGCCCGGAACAATCAGCGCTGTCTCTGTTACGCTGTCCTCCATTCCCGAGATTAGCTTAGAACAAGTCAACTCCCTGATTGGGACTATTAAATCAGGCAGCCCAGCGGACCCTGTACCCGCCCGTATCATGCACCTCATTGGGAGTGTCCTCAGTCCCTCCATTCAGATGGTGATCAACCGCTCCCTCTCTGAGGGACGGGTCCCCCGGGAGTTGAAAGAGGCCATGGTCAAGCCCATTAGGAAAAATACCTCCACCCCCTGGTCAGACATGACAAATCTGAGGCCAATCTCCCTCTTGCCGTTCATCAGCAAATTGATGGAGAAGCATGTGAATCACCACCTTTCCAGCTTCATTGAGCAAACCGGCAGTCTGGACCACTCTCAGTCAGGGTTCAGGCCTAGGTATAGCACCGAAACGGCTCTTCTTTCCGTCACAGATGCTATACGCTTGTCCCTGGACAGAGGAATGTCAGTGGTGTTGGTGCTGTTGGACTTGTCCGCAGCATTCGACACCATATCCCACGCCATCCTCCTTACCAGATTAAAGGAGATTGGTATTGATAGATCTGCCTTGGCGTGGTTTACCAGCTTTCTCTCCGAGCGTACCCAGAAGGTGAATATGGGCTCTTTCAGCTCCCCCTCGGCCAGCATCACCAGAGGAGTCCCGCAGGGCTCCTGTCTTAGCCCTACGTTGTTTAACGTATATGTCTCCCCGTTGGCTAACATTATGAGGTCCTTCGGGTTTATGCCCATCTCTTATGCTGACGACACGCAGCTGCTGTTCACTTTTAAAAAATTTACTCCGGAGATAAGACAATCTTTCTCCAACGGCATGACTGCGACCGCCAGCTGGATGGCCACGAACTTTCTCCAGTGCAATGTGGGAAAGTCTGAGGTCATGTTATTCGGAGAAGCAAAAATCCTGTGGACCCCTGACTGGTGGCCCTCCAGTCTGGGTCAGGCCCCCTCCCCTAAACAGGTGGTGAAAAACCTGGGGGTTCGTCTAGATCACGACCTCACCCTTGCCCATCATGCCAGCACCACGGCGGGATCTTGCTTCCACATTATAAGCCTCCTTCGGAAGGTGTTCCCCCTTCTTCCAGACTACACAAGAAAGACCTTGGTCCAGGCCCTCATTCTGAGCCGCCTGGACTACTGTAATGGCCTTCTCTTGGGAGCTAACGAAGGAGTGCTTAATAAACTTCAGGTGGTTCAGAACACCGCGGCCCGCCTGGTGACCAATGCCCCCCCTAGAACTCCATCTTTGCCCCTTCTCAAGGCCCTCCACTGGCTTCCCATCCGGAAACGGGTGGAATTCAAGATTTGTTGTGTGGTACACAAGAGTCTCTACAACCTCGGTCCACACTATTTGGCCGAGAAATTTGTATACCACCGCCCCTGCCGCAATCTCAGGTCCAGCAACCAACTATTACTCCAGGTTCCTAGACATTACAAGACCAGACAGGGAGGTCGTGACCTTTCCATTATGGGCCCGCGCCTATGGAACAATCTCCCCCTTTCTCTTAGAGAGTGCCCGAGCCATCTAGCCTTTAGGAAACTCCTAAAGACAACTCTATTCTAGTTGGAGCGCTGTCTGTCCTGTTCTTCACAGCACCGCGCGGAGATACACCTTCGGGTGTGATGCCGGCGCGTTACAAGCCCATAAATAATAATAATAACCCCTCCAAGTCTAACTACCCAGCCTCAATTAGTTGAATGCGTACTTTGTGCCAAAATGCATGTTGGCTCTGACTTGTACTATTTGTAGCGCTGCTCTCGAAGCATGTTTTCTGGTTAGATTTTATTTTAGAATGCCCTGCATCGCTTGGTTCTTTGGTAGCCCTTGGTTTTTCTCGCTACTTGTCTGCCACTATCTCTATCCAGTCACTGAGATCATTGCGAGGTTAGTAATCTCGAACAAAGGCTAATATTTGAATGGTTGTATAGGTGCTGTACAAGAAACTTGTTCTTGGTGAAGTTAGCCTCGTGCTTTCAAAAGCATTTAATTGTCTGTTGAATTTACACTTCTCAGATGCAGATGACCATATGGTTTGCACCAGTGCTTGTGGAATCTTGACGGAACTTTTCAAAGCAGCGTTTTTTTTAGTTATATCTTTGTGTAGCATTTGGTGTTCTTTGCCTGCATCACCGTGCTCTGGATTCTGTGATACCTTTTTGTACCAAAATGACTATTTTTAGCTTGGCTATCTGGAAAAGCAGACTAAGGCCTAGTTAGTATTTTTTTTTTCTATTTTGTGTAAATCTCATGCACTTTTTTTGTAGCATCTTTCAAGGATCTCCACTTTAACATGGAAGGCACAAAGTGTTGATGCTTCTCTGTGAGGTGAAACCTCGACAAGGTGTTTTGTCAGTTTCTCCTGTATGATTACTTACTGTACCATCACAAATTGCTTTCAAGATGCTGCAGAATTGAGTCTTCTGGGTTGATTTTGTTTTCCTGATTCTTAAAGGTCTACAGTTAAGCAATGCAGGGGTTTTTTTAGTGGGTAACCCATGTTGTGATGTCCCATCACAATTGAGGTATAATCTTTCAGCAATCTTGCCATTGTTAGTACAAGGGCAAGGCTGCTCCTTGTGATCTTGGTAGTCGAGTCAAATACTTTCCTTGCGAATGAAGGAAATGGGGAGGTCAGTGTAAACACTGGCTGGCAGTGCTTCTTTCTAGCTGACTTCTCGAATTCTGAACCAATAACACTTTTCACTGTTCGTTAGTCATGTGAAGTTACCAAAGACTAAATGGCATATTTCAATGGACATAGAACCAGTTTTCATGCAGTGGAAAGGTAAACTGCTGACTCCATAGCCAAGGAACAACCAGCCCTGGCAAACCCAAAACACCTCTTTATCTTGGCTGTGCAAGTAAAAAGGCATGCTAATGCATCATTCATGTGTACCTACTGATTAATCCAATTTGTTACTGATAAAAAATCAGTTGTGCTAAGGCATATTTCTTAAAGTGGAGTGTCAGGGCAGCAACAAATGAATTGAAGATCAATTTGGGACAGCAGTGAATCAGTAAGTTAGGGAAGCAACGGAGTGGGCTGGGGAGGAAAAACGGCATAAAAGGTAGGGAGAGCAACACAGATTTGAGTACTATAGGTGAGAGTTTGGGTGAAGCACAAGTGAGCAGTATAGGGAGGGAGCAATTCACAGGGGTGTGGGTGAGTATTTGAAGGAGGGGCAGAAAACACATGCCCTCATAGCGATTCACCAAAAATAAAAGTTCCCTAAAATTGAACAGTGGAAGGATACAAGACCTCTGAGTCTTCTGTTCCCTGGCCCCCTAAACTGCTCTTTCCATGGGTCTAAAGGGGTGGCTAATGCTTGCCTGGCACCCCTAGTGAGTGCCGACATGTCCATAGTGGGAGCAGCGTGGTCGTGATGAGGTAAGGATATGAGCCCCTGCTACTGGCGAACCGCTTGGGGCTTCCCTCTCAGCACAAAGCATATCTGCGCCCCTCCTCTAGCACTCTGTTACCCCGTCGCTGGCTGACCGAGGCACTTTTGTCTTGTTTTCCGCCCCCAAAGCACTGATCGAGATTCTGCTATACAGTAGCACAATTTGTGCATGAGACTCAAAGCAGGAGTTTGCAGAGCGGTCCGTCCAGGTCGCAGAGAAAGGCATGTGTGGTCTCGTCTCTGTTCCTCTGCACATGCCCACTGCTATTACAGGTTTTGTGTGCCTTGGTGTGATGCCCGTGGCTCACCCATGGTATATTTTTGGTCCTAGCTCAATGGTGGTTTTTAGGTTTTGCCTGGCGAAAGATGCGCTCTGCGCATCTTTTTCGCGCAGGGGAAAACCTAATGACTATGGTAGGGGAGACAGCTACGGCCCCCGTCTTCCATTGGCTAGCTCCATAAATGGAGGCTAGCCATTGGAAGACGGGCCTGTCCGTCAATGCCGGACCAGATTCGGGGGCGTTCCTGAGAATTTTTGGCTTTTGGCTACGTCACGCTACGTCAGCCAAAAGCCGGGAACGCCCCGAATCTGGTCCGGCACTGCCGGCACCCGCCTGAAGGAGAAGGAGCCTCACTTACATGGCGTGGAGCGCTTTTGCTGACCTCTAAAGCCGGTGCCCACCCGGCATTGTCCCTTTGTTTCCCCGCCGCGGCCCCCGAAGCAGAGTTCCCCAGCCGAAGGAAGCAGCCGTCCGCCTCCAGCCAGGGCCGCGCTGGGATTGGCCCAGCCGGCCGAGCCTCCGCCGCGTCATCACTAGAGCTGCTTCCTCTGCTCTGACGCGGACACGGGCAGTCAGGTAAGTTTTCTTTTTTAAAAATGTACTTTTTAACCCCCCGCACCCCCAAGTCCCGTCCCCCCGCACCCCCAAGTCCCGTCCCCCCACCCCATCCCCCACGAGTCGTAAGGATCCGAATGACTTAGGATGATTTCTAGGTGCACGCGACAGCAGACGTTTGAATGCCAGGTTATGGTAACTATAACGTAATGAGACAGAGTTCAGCGGATGAGGACCTGCGAGTTTCAGAGGAAGTGAATACATCTGTGGAAGAGCATTATAATATGGAGTATTGGCTTACGGAGAAGTAGAGCAATTTGACGAACGAGAGCCAGCGAATAGTGCAACAATAACATCTAGTGGTCAGACTGTATCTGTAGCTGAAGTACTGCGGGCAGTAGAACTAGGGTACTTACGGAGGAGAAAAGAAATATAATCACTCATGACTAGTCACTATATGTCGGTTTCTGTATATATATTGATGTCCTGGAAGGTGAAGACAATGGTGCAACAGTGAAAAAAGTATGTTTGTATGCAGTACGGATACCAGTGGCTAGTATATAAATATTAACTTAGGAAGGAGAAGACGGACACAGGCGTAGTAGAGAGTGAGTTGTCCCAGTATAACACGGGCAGTGATCACAGAAGGGGGAGATACTGATGCAACAATGATATCATTGACCAGGCTTTATATGATTTTTAATATAATGCGATGTTTCTTTAAGATTTCTATGATGCTCCTTTTGGTATGTCCACAGCATGAGCTATGAAAGCAGCGTGGGCGGTCTTTGCATGCCCTCATGGTATTATTGTAGAGCGCTATATATCTTTGAATCTATGCTTGTCATGTTGGCATAGTGCAGTGTTTACTTTGAAATGTTCTCCACGTGCGCTTTGTGTGCAGTTAATTTGTTTCCTGTGACTGAAGCCAGTAAGCCGTGGGGATCTGAGGATTACTGGAACAAGCGACAATTGGTTAAGTTAACTTCAGAACAGGTTGAGATTATGTCTAAAAGGAGAGATGGAGTCATGAGTGCTGATTGGGCACACTGGCTACAACCCTCTGTTTAAACCTCAGGTGAAAGAAATACTTGTTTGAATTCCACTCAGGGAAGCTCTTGTGTAAGTGAGTTTCTCCTGTGGGCGTCCACGTATGAGCTCGGTGGGTTCACGTGCCAGGAGAATGTCAAAGCAGTTTCAGGATTTAGTGCTTTCCTGAGCATTCACACGTGTCGTTTTAGTTTCTTGTTTTATTTCGGATCAAAAGGGAAAAGATGGTGTAATATAATGCGATGTTTGGCTGTGTGTGGGGGGGGGCTGTGTGTGTGTGGAGGGGGGCTCTGTGTGTGTTGGGGGGGGGCTCTCTGTGGGTGTTTGTGTCATTTGCGAGATAAAGCTAGTGGCATTGTAAATGACAATGCCATTTATGTTAAAAAAAAACCATAAATAAAAATGTCAAGAGCAATGCCAATAGCTCTAACTTTAACAAAGGCAAAACCATTGCATTGTAAATGCTTGTTCTTTAAGTCTTTGTGTGGGATCTGGCAGGTTATTAATCAGTTTTTTGTACGTGAGTGAGGTCGCTTTTTGTTCCATAAATTCGGTCAGTAGCCTGTCTTCCAGTGGCGATGATTCTGGGAGTGTGGTGTCTGGTGGGATTGCTTTCATTAGAGCATGCCTGATTTGCACATATCGGTATGTTTCAGTGGGGCCCAGGCCGTATAGCTGTTGGAGCTGTGGGAAAGGAACAACCGTGCCTTTGTCCCAGAGGTCCCCCACCACCGAGATCCCTATGTCGTCCCATCGCGCAAACCCCTTACATGTCCGCAGGTTACCCAGTGTTTTAGTGTCCCACAACGGAGTTAGCCTGGTGATTTTACCCTTCCATCCTAGGCGTGATTGTGCCGCATGCCAGAGTGTCGCCGTGTGAAACGTTGGGCCAAGTAAGGCTTTCACTTGCGGGTAGTTATATAGCACTGAAAGCATGCCCTCAGTCCCCAGTTGCGACCAATCCGCCTTATATGCGGGGTCCTCCCGTGAGACGTGGATCCAATGATTAATAACCTTAAGCTGTGACGCCCAGTAATATAGTTGGAGATTGGGCAATGCAATCCCCCCCTCGTACCAGCTCTTCACCAATTTAGTCTGCGCTATCCGTGCTGGGCCATTACTCCATAGCAAACTGGAAACCAAAGCCGCTACCTGTCGGAAGTACCGTGGGTTAACTACATAAGGGGAGTTTTCGAGCACATAGAGAAATCTTGGGAGAGCCATCATTTTATAGAGCGCCGCTCGCCCTAGGAGGGTCAGCGGCAGTGCAGCCCAATACCTGACATCAGCACGCAATCGTTGCAGAGGTGGCTGTAAGTTTTCGGTATAGAACTGTGTAGCATCGGTAGTCACAAAAATACCCAGGTACTTAAATGAGGAGGTGGTTATCTTGAGGGGACAGTCGGCTGGCAGCACCGGACCCGGGCCCTTGAGGACATAGAGTATGGACTTGGACCAGTTCAAGGTATAGCCCGAGGCCTTGCCATGGTCATCGCAGACGGCCAACAGGGCGGGGACCCCTTCATTCGGTCCGGTCATGTAGATCAGCATGTCGCCTGCATATAAGGAGACCTTGTCCTCCCACCCGTCTTCCCAAGTGATGCCCCGGAATAGCGGCGTCGCTCTGAGCAGGATTGCCAGCGGTTCCAGCACTATCGCAAACAGAAGGGGCGATAGCGGGCACCCTTGTCTAGTTCCCCTCCCCAGTGGAAAGGTTGACGATATGTGACCATTTGCAACCACCTGCGCCACCGGTAGGGTGTAGAGTAGTCGCACCCATGCAAGATATTGTGGGCCGAAACCCATTCGGGTCAGGACAGCAAACAGGTACTCCCACTCCACCAGATCAAACGCCATTTTTGCATCTAGTGAGAGTATCACAGCCTGTTCTGTAAGAAGATGCGCCCGCGCCAGTACCCCATGCACCCTCCGTAGGTTCAGCGCTGTGCTCCTGTGAGGCATGAAGCCCGATTGGTCAGGGTGTATCAGGGTACTCAGATGCTTGGTCAGACGACGGGCCAGGAGTTTCGCCAGGATCTTTGCTTCTGTGTTGAGCAGGGAAATGGGTCGGTACGAGGCGCAGTCTGTCGGTGGCTTGGCTGGTTTGGGGATGGCTACGATAGTGGCCGTGCGTTGGTCGAGTGGAAGCAGTGCCTTTTTCGCGCTGTCTTTGTACATGTTCAAGAGAGGCTTGGCCAGCACCGAGTCCACCGCTTTATACCATTCCACAGGAATTCCGTTGGGGCCTAGAGCCTTGCCGGACTGCAACGCCTGTATCGCTAACTGGATCTCTCCCTCTGTCAGGTCTGCATCAAGTTCCTGCCGTGCTTCAGGTGTGAGCACAGGGATAGAAATGTGACTGAGTGACGCTATGGCCTCCTGTTCTGTGACCGGCCGTGTCGGTGTGTAGATCCCCTGGAAGTGGTGAGCTAGTGTGTGGACTATCCGGTCCGGGTGAGTCTGCAGCTGGCCCCCCCGCATTGTATAGTCGTTGTATCCCCCTGTTACTGCCGCCTCGCTTGTCCAGCCATGCCAGCATCTTCCCTGCCTTATCACCCACATCGTAGATGCGGTGTTCGCAAGGTGCCCTTTAGTGATTGTAGTGAGGTGTGCCTGGTGCTGCTGCTGACGGAGCTGTAGCTCATGTGCGGTGTCAGGGGTGGGGTCCGCCATGTGTGCATTGTTCGCCGTGTGTAATGCCAATTCCAAATTAGCCAATTCAGCTCTGGATTCCCTTTTATACCCAGTAATGGCCGATATGGACGCCCCTCGCAGGACCGTTTTGTATGCCTCCCACAGTACCGAGGGTGAGGTGACCGATCCCGTGTTCTCATTGAAATAGTGTGTCGTAGTCAACTTAAGTTTCTTCCTGATACCGGGTATCTTCAGATAATTGGGATATATCGGGTACAGTCTAGCTCGCTTATGTTCTTTGGTAGAAAGGTGAAGGGAGATCGGGGAGTGGTCAGAGATGCCTCTCGGCAGAATTTCCAGCCCATCCACTGAGCCCAACCCTACCCCTAGAAAGAAGAAGAAGTCAATACGTGAAAGGCTATCGTGGGGGGCTGAGTAGTGCGTGTAGTGCTTCGCCGTGGGGTTCAGGTGACGCCACACATCCGTGAGGCCCATGGCCGTCAGGAATCCAGGAAGCGTGGCAGCTCCTCTCTGGCGATCCCGTATGGGAAAGGTGTCTAGTAGGGGGTCTGTTATAGCATTGAAGTCTCCCCCAAGGATCATATCACCTTCCGGGAGATCGATGAGAAACTGGCCAAGTGCTGGTAGTGCTGTAGAATGAAGCGCTGGGAGGATGTATACAGATACCACATTCAGGGCCCTCCCCTCCCACTGGCCAGAGAGTGCCGCAAACCGCCCCTGATCATCTGTCTTGTGGCTAGTGACTAAAAAGGATGAGTTGTTCTTGAGGAGTATCCCGGTGCCTCTGGAGCCTGAGGTGAATTCGGAGTGTACTGCCATGGTGTAGCCACGCCTGTTCAGTGCTTTGCAAGTGGTCCCCGCTAGATGTGTTTCCTGAAGCAGCACCAGTTCAGATTTATGACGTTTAATAGTTTGCAGCACCAAACCACGCTTAATTTTGTCCCCCAACCCCCTGACGTTCCATGTAAGTAGCTTTAGCGGGGGCACCAGTGTCGTTACAGGAGTGCCCTCAGCGGGTGCTGCTTGGTCTCGTTGTGCCATTTGGGTTCACGACCCATGATATCAATGTGCAACAATGTGGTGAAGCCAGTGTGCGGAGCCGCGCGCCGTGATACCTGTCGCCGGCGGCTAGTAATGTAACTGTGCCTTGTACAATCGCAATGATGACCAGTAACCTTAACTTTAACTTTAACATCACAACTCTTATCCCCCCACCCCCTCCATGCTCCCCTGCACCACGGACGAAATCCCGCCCGCATCCCCAACTTGGCAGAGTGCTTTTGTCCCCCCCCTATCTAGTCTTACTTGCTTGTGGGGTTGGTGAGTCCCCTACAGGCACCGGCCATAACCCGCCCTACTCAGTTCCATCGGCCCGAAGTCCCAAGGGCTGTGTCCAGATCGTGTTGTATACAGCTCAGGTAGTCAACCCCTGCTAGGCTGACCGGAATCAAACGGGTCCCTCTCAAGATCAGAGTCTATTCCCCCGGCTGCGCCTTGTTCAGTAGCCGGGCTGGCCGCCCGGTGGTCCGTCGTCCTCTCACTGCGGCGGTCTTGGCGTTCCTTGTGCGGGCGTTGGGGTTTGCCCACCGGTCTCCAGCCATCCAGCCATTCTCGTGCCACCTCAGGGGTGTCAAAAAACCACGTCCTCCCCTCAGCCACAATCCGCAGTTTGGCGGGGAAGAGCATCGAATAGGGCAGGCCCCTGTCACGTAGCGTCTTTTTAACTTCAGTGAAGGATTTTCTACGTCTGGCCACCTCGGCCGTGTAGTCTGGGAAGAATGCCAGAGTAGAGTTTTGAATTTTCACAGGCGGTGCCACCCTGGCTCCTTGCAGAATGGCGTCCCTGTCCCTAAAGTTGAAGAGTTATTTCTTCGTGAGCGCCCTTCCTGGTCATCCAATTTTTCTTGTAGTTGCTTGGTGGTCTTCTCCAGTCGCTCCATCGCCACCTGTAAATCTGAGGTGTCTTCAATGAGTGACTTTGTGACTACCTCCACTTGAGATACCCTCTCTGACATTTTCTTAAAGTCTGCTCTCTGCAGGTTCACCTCGGTGGAAATGGTGCCCACTGTCGCCTGGACCTCAGTGAGGGTTTTCATAATGGCTTCCAGTGTAACTTTCCCAGTCCCATTTGCGTCTGTGGATGCACCGGTGGAATGACGCCCAGGCCCCTGCGAGTGGCCGCTCTGGGAATAGGCAAATTTATCAAGCTTCGCTTGCGTCGTTGTGCTCCTCGTGTTTTTGCCTGCCATTACGCTGTGTTTGGCTCCGCACTGTCCGGTCCGTCCAGTGGTTCTTGGCCCGGCCTCCCACTGTTTTCACCGTCCCCTGGGTGTGCGCCGTTGAAGCAGATGGCAGGAGTTCGGATCGTGGCGCACCGCAGCCCCTTGATGCCAGGCCTGGGTCGCACTCCGCTTGGGGTTCAGTCTTATGTTCCAGCCACGTGTGAGGCCCTCACCTCCGTGGTCACTGCAGTTAGAATCAATATGAGGTCGTGCTGCGCCGCCGGCGGCGTCCGCGCTATGGGTACTTCGCAGGTTTCTTTCGCTCAGGGCGGTGCCCCCTCCACGTGGGTCGCACTGCCGCTCCCCAAGCCTTTTACGGGTGCTTTGGTCGCAGCAGCCGCCAAGCTGCGAGCGTCCCTCCTTCCCAACGCTGTCTCGGGCCAGAGTCCAGAGCTGCGGGGGGGCTGCGCTGACCCAGGCGCCCTCCGCCCTACCTCGTCGTGCGTGTGAGGCGCCCGCCCGGCAGCGCAGTCTTAGGATGGCTCCTCCGCTGTGCAGGGACTCCTCCGCCCCCGAGGGCGCTTATGTCGCGTCTCGGAGGGACTGGCGGTCAATCCCAGGTGCAGCGCTGTTCAGACGCCGTGTTGATACCTGCCGTCTGGCGGTGAGACGTGGGCGCCGGCTGGAGCCGACTTCCTCCGGCCGGGTAGGGTGGACTTCCGGTCGGGCACCCCCAGCACTTCAGGCCGGTGCTGCTGGGCTGTTGGAGGCCTCACCTCGCCGTCGCCGAACGGAGCACTTCTCGGCGTCGGATTTGCACCGGGGGCGGCTCGATGTGCGCCGCTTGGTTCCTGGAGCCGATTTCACCCCTTCGGGCGGGTTAGTGTACGGATGAGCAGACGGATTTTTGCGCGGGCCGGTCAGCCTTGCGGAGCTCCCGAGTTAAGCTGCCGCCATGTTCGGCAGTTGGCCACTCCCCCGACCCTTTATATTTTGTGTATGATTTCAGATCTGCTACCCCTACCTCAGTGCACCACAAGCGATGGACCCTATACGATAGAATCTTTTGTGTATTATTTCACATTTGGTGCCTGACCTTAGTGCAGCACAAGTCATAGACCCTTTATGATTGAATCTCTGTGTAAGATTCAATAATTAATGTTGTACTTGTTGCCAGCACCAACCATTCCCTGAAGGCTGGCATATACTCACCCCACATGCATCCAGCATAGAGGTCACTGGATATGTGACCCTGGTAATAGAAAGGGGCAAAGTGCATGTGCCCGTAGCCAGTGCCACTATCTATCTGTGTCTGTGTGTTCATTATGTATGCATGATGCTTCCACTGGGCCCTACCACTTTACATTGTGCTGTGGATAGCGCACGCAACCATGTTACCTCTGGCAGTGGGGAAAACTTTGCTTATGTCACTTCGTCTCGGTCATTGTATGAGTGCATAGGTAGAGACTGGATCATTAGAGTACTACAAGGAGAGTGATTGGATAAGTACATATGTTGGCGGAGCCTAATCCCCGAGAACGAGTTTGGCTCTATTGCTACAGCTGCAAAACTCCACTGAATGTGCAATAAACATTCATATCTACACAGATATGTAATGTCAACGATCTTTTATGTGTGGAAGTATGGATGAATGTAGGGTCAGTGATTCCCCCTACCTTCCATTTTGGCCATGTTGCGGGACTTGGATCACAGGGTGACACATTGGCGTTTGCAGCCCGCATGACGGCAACACTTCAACAGAGACACCCGCATCAGTTGATTCCTCATACAGCCCAGGATTGAATCATGCCCACAACCCCAGAGTCATTATTCACAACCTCACTCAGAACTGGCATATGCAACGGCAGCCCACTCCTCCTACACTTACAGGGAGGAACAACAACGCTACATGTCCCAGGTCTTCCCTCTAATGATCTGCTGATCACAGGTCTAGTTGTCAGCATGCCACAGCCACTCCCTCACGGCTGGTTTACACCCACACCACACCCATGCAGCAAAGGCATCACAGAACACTTGACCCTGCCAATAAAAAGGGCCGGGCGCACGTGCTGGAGGCCATTTCCATTCTCTCCCATGACTTGAAGTAGACAGAGTTGGTGGCAGCCGAGGCACTTTGCCTGACACGGGCCTCCCACCACGTGACAATGACTTGATTTCCACTGAGTTAGTGCCACCAGAGCTGAGCGGGTGTGCAGCCTGCGATGATGCGTGGCCTCCATACACTATCCTGGCAATCAAGACCAGATTTGAATTGTGAGCTCACGTGGTGGGCCCTCTTCGACACACGCCGGTGGTGGAAGGTGAGCAGAGAGGCTTGTTTGTGCAGCGGCGGGCAGTCACCTCTGGGTGGTGGGAGTGGATGGGGTGCAGCAGCCTGGTGTTCAGGGGCAGGCAGATACCTCTGGGCAGGGGGAGTGGATGGGATGCAACAGCTTGGGTGCACAGTGGCGTGACAGCAATTTAGGCATGTGCAGTTGTATGTACTCTGCCATTATTGATTCTATACTATGTTTCAGATGAGTGAGCTTGAGGTCTGCAGTATGTCCAGGGCACGTGGTTGGAGACACACAGGTGGCGGAAGGGTGAGCTGTGAGGGTTTTGTCCACAGTGTTGGCACTCACTCACCCTTTCCATCTCTTCCTTTCTCTCTCTCACACTCTTTCTCTGTTTCTCTCTCTTCTTCTCTCTCACACTATTTCTCTCTCTCTTCCTCTCTCTCTCTCACTCTTCCTCTCTTTCTCTCTTTCTCACTGTCTTCCTCTCTCACTCTCTCTTTCTTTCTTACTTTCTCTCTCTTATCTTGCTTTTTGTCATGCAGGCTGTGATTCACAGATTGTCGCCCCCTCGACTCCGGCCTCCCGCCACATGGCGATCACTTGATTTCCACTGATTTAGTGCCACCAGAGCACAATCTTATTTTGCTTTTTGTATTGCAGGCTGTGATTCACAAATTGTTGAGGGATGACACGCCATGGCTGTACCTTCTTTTATTTGTTGTTGTTTTGTTTAAATAAAATGTTTTATATGTAAATCCATAGATGACTGTGATTCTCATTTATACAACCTCACATGCATCTTTTTTATTATAATTGTGCAATATCAGCCGATTGGTTACGTTCCAGATTTTGGAAGGATGACGTAACATTTGTTTTTCAGTGGGGTCTCAGGGGAGGTGTCAGGGCACTGTTGGGTGTCCGAGCTGCGTGATCGTTGGCATCTGTTGTCATTCATGTGTGGCTGTGGGCTGGGCTCCCTTTCATATTGCAGGTTGTAGTCTGACTTTAAACCAGGTCAGAGCAGGTGTAAACTTCCAGCTGCTAACGCACCTTATCGCCTGTATTGTATTCACTTCACCGATCTTGCTGGTGGTTGAAAAAGTTGCGAAGTGGTGTTTTCTCTGCTTTTTGCATGGGAACACCTACTCTGCATCTCATTAGCGATATTTGCCAAGGTCATCCGTGACGATGTTTTTTGAGGCTGCTATCACTGGTAAACTGGTGATATGGCTGTTTGCACTAGCTTGTGAATGGTGCGTTAAATTTATCACTATTTTCACTGATATAAAGTGCCGCTAACTCGGCGATGTGTCCTTGAGAATATGCCCCTCAGTGTTTCAAAGACCGGAGAAGTACTCGAGTGCTGCGCACCCAGCATGTTCACTCTAGCGGGTCGCGTTGAGATCCGCGTACTCTTCGTATTTACACCAGGGGGCCACGCTGAGAGCCACTCACCCTTCGTGTTCACACTAGGGGGCAGCTCTAGGGTAAAGACTCCAAACTTTTTTGAAAAATAAAAAGCGTTCACTTTCATTAATTTACATTCGCCTCGGTGACCCCATCCCCTGAGGCATGCCCACATCTACATATATATTTTTTTTTCAAAGAGGAGGGAGCCGCGTGGCCCCCCTCCCTAGTCACTTCTGGCCCAGGGACCCCATCCCCCGGTACCTGTCCTCTGTGTTGGGGACCCTGGGGGGAGCCCCAATGCCCCCACGGACCCACCGGCTCCCTGCCTCCTGCGGGTAGCCGGCATTCTTTTAGGGCAACGGGAGCTGCTAACATGCAGATTCCCTTGCCCAAAAGCAATTCTCCTTTCCTTTATTGAAGCAAGAGGAGGTTTTCCTCCTCTCGCTTCAACAAAGCAAACCAGGGTTTGTTATCACAAGGTGGAAGCAATGCTCCCGCCCTGTCATAGCAAACGGCAATGTCCAGGGGTGGACACCCCGGGACATTGCAGGACTCAGCCGGACTAGCTGTTGTGGGCACTGGGCATTTCCCCAGTGGGCCTCCAGGGTTAGGGGCTGGTTTTGGCCCATTTTGTTACAGGGCCGTTTATGCAGCTTAGCTGCAATATCGGCCACAGTAACAAAATTGTCCGAAACCGGTTGTGGCAAACAGCTCAGCCGCACTCCAACTCCCCGGGGGTCTGGCCGAGCATTTTGCCAGGGCTGGTTCTGGTTCCCAGTCCAGCCCTGGATGTGTCCCTGGACAGTGACGGTCCCAAGGGCCATCAAGCGCTCCAGGAGGGGGGCCCGTGGCCCCCTACCTCTATTTTCAAAGCCCTGAGCTACTCACACACCTACTCACTGACCCATAGAGTCAATCATTCAGCCACTTACTCACCTATACTGGTATACACACACCCACTCACTTATTCATACAGATACTAACACATACTCATTCACCTAAACAGTCACTGACACAAGCACACACTCACCCATACAGCCACTCTCACAATCACTCACTCACACATACAGTCACTTATTTACTCAAGCACTCACCTATACTGCTTTTTTTATAGAGTTTTATACAGTGTGAACTTGACCCAAATTGGGTATTAGAGCGCTTTATATAGCACCAGTTGCATTACATGAGGACACATTCATTTTTGTTAGGCACAAGGAGATTGAGTGATTTGCCCAGAATCACAGGATGTTCAGCATCATTGCTGAGACTCCAACTCAGTTCCCCAGTTTTGAGGTCGACCTCCCTAGCAGTTAGGCCAACTCCTCTCCTCACCTTTCACATATGCAGTTATTTACCCATATACCATGACCCATGCGCTCACAACCATACACACAGCCACTCACTCATACAGCCCCTGACAGATGCACTTACTAACCCTTTCCTGCCACTGACTCACTCACCTATTCAGGCAGTCACACACCCCCTCACCCACCCACATAGACACTTATCCAGGTACTCAGTCAACCAATCATTCATCCATACAATAACTCATGTACCCCCTCGCACACCCATTCAGCAACTTAAACACCAACTAACATACTGATACAGACATTCACACAACCAGTCACTCACCCATTTCACTCACTGATTCACCAAGACATCTAATCACTCACTTATACAGTCAGGCACGCAACCACCAAAATATTCATACAGCCACTCATACTGATTCACCAATACACCTTGGTATATATATTTAACATTCATAAACTGTTTAAAAACAGTTATAATCACTGGGTGATGCCATCAGTGATGTCATCATTGATGTAACTGACTATTGCATGAGTGGTGTAATATGTGAGGTCATAAGCAGTCCATTGTGGGGGGCGAGTTATAGTTAGCTCAGATAACTATAACTGCTGAATTTCTCTGGTTTTGTACGAGTGAAATGTCAGCATAACTAGAACGTCTCTGCAACATTTGTTTTTTCAGTGAATAAATATGTATATATATATTACAATTACTGCACTACGGTTAGCTGTTCGTCCTGCGCTTTTGTCCTTGTTTTTTTCTAGTATTTAGTATGTTATCATTATTTTACAACCCAATCTTAGATGTCTGATCCACGTCTTGGATGTTGACACTTCCTGTTTGACATTATTTAAGGGGAATCCATTTTAAGTCCAGGAGTGTCGCAATTGTTTCTGCATCATTACTCGCTCACTGGACTCTGTGAACTCTCCGCCTTCTCCAGTTCTTGTTGTAATACTCCTTCTGCACTTCACTTAGCTGCTTGGCCGAGTAAGCTGGGAGTTTTTTTCCAGTCTTTAGTTTTTTTTCTTTCCGATGAATTTATTTTATGGAGCATTTGTAGACGGCCAGCAATAACCTGGCTTCTGGAGATAGAAGGCTGTGTCTATGAACCAAGAAGACATTCAAAGAGTGTCCTAGAAGACCAGCGCTGGGCACATAATTTTCTAGATTGTCTTGGTTTTGCTTGCCACATACTATGTGCAAAGACACCCTAGCATTTTGAGAAGTCATCTAAATTCCAAAGTATCCCTGCCAAAGAGGCCTCTTCTTCTTTGGATTAAAATACACAGCACAGAGGGGCGTGGCTTGAACGCCGCACAAGATGGCGGCTTGATAGCGGAGCTGCGCCGCTCGACTACCGGAACCGGCGAATTTATCCAACTTCACTGGGATTTTGAAGCGCAAACAATATATTCCGCAGTCGGAACATGAGGTGAGCGGATTGTGCTAACCTGCTTTCCTCTACTTCAACGCAAATGCGCTCTTCTCCTTGGTGACGCGGTTCGCTATTCCAGCGACCGCCATTTTCTTCAATTCAGCCGCGCTCCTCTTAAATCAACAAGCGCTGCTTTTCTTCCTCAGCGTGCGCGCTGCAGCTGCTTCATATACCTGCCTCATGCTTTAACGAGACTCTCCTATACGTCATGTCTCTCCTCTTCAGACACTCATTGCCTATTTGTTGACGAAACAGCGCCATTTCCTCTCAGCCAACCTTGGCGCTCATTCCTTGCGCATGAAACATTTCTTCACACAATATGGCGACACGCTAATCTGCTTGGCTTATACAGAACCTCTCCAGTCGACATAGGAGTTTCAATTTGTTCTTCCTTACCATGCAGTGATAGTATAATTACCCAATTTTATCTGGCTTTTCTGTGGAGAGGTTATTGGATTTGGAACTAACATTTGGTAGCATCTTGTCATTCCTAGTGCAACCTATTTACGCTTTTCACAGTTTTTCACAGTAAAGCGTAACTCTTGTTCCTTATTTACTAATCATCTCATCTGAAATCTGTGGTGACTTTGCGCTTCCTTCCTTAGCACTATATGGGGAAGCTCCGCACCCTCAAACTTACAGCTTCTAAGGCCAAACCACAACTTTCTTCGGACTCTGACTCCGCTACACACACTATGGATGACCCTGCTCTCCATAAACCAAACACTACTCAAGGCGCAATTCCTAAAACTGCTACATCCAGTAAGCTTCTACAACCTGGTTCAACGAAAAGGCAGAAAAAAGATCCTCCCTCTCCAGGTTCTTCATCGCACTAAGCATCCATGGATCTTATCTTGGAGGAACTTCGTGCACTTAAACCCTTCATGACCGAAACCACGAAAACCTTGCAATTTCTTCACGACAAATGGTCTACTTTGGAATCGCGGGTCCTTTTGGTGGAACAATCTACGGAATCTCTTCAATCTTCCTGCGCAAAAATTTCACTCTTAGAAAAAGATGTCTCTCTCCTGAAACGTCAGTCGGAAGAGTTGGAAAATCGTAACCGGAGAAATAACCTTCGCCTTTATAATCTTCCGGATATACAGAAGGATCCAATCCAACAGATTTTTTCCAAACCTTTTTACCAAAAATTTTGGATCTTCCTCCTTCCTCTTCACTTAACATCCAACGTGCGCACAGACTGGGCCCGAAAGTTTCCACCAAACCCCGCGGAGTCATCATGCTGTTCCTCAAATATACTGACCTCATTCAAGTACTTTCGGCAGCAAAGGCTAAAAAACAAGTTATGTGGGAGGGCCACAGATTATACCTTTCTCAAGATGTTGCTAAAGTTACAGCTGATCGTCGAAAGCAGTTCCTCGATTTAAGACCACGTTTGAGAACCCTTGGTGCCAGATTCGGACTGCTGCATCCATGTCTCTTCAAGGTGACTTACAAGGACAGAACAACAACATTTGAAGACCCACTCGCCCTTGAAGAGTTCCTTCGTCGTCATGAAACTGAAAACATGGACACTGCAAGACCTGTCTAACCATGTTTGTTTTATCATGTTTTATTACTTGTCTACCTTCCCATCATCCTGCTGTATCTTGTTTTTTGCTTCCTGTATATGATTGAGTACATTTTGCCCACGTATGTCTGACCTATTCTGTGTAATGTCATCGTGCTACTTTTTTGTTTCGTTTACCACATGTTTCTATAATGTTTTCTCCTGATTTTTATCTTCTTACAGATCCTCTCCCCGTGTTTCTTCATCCCGGTGTACCCATATTTTCCTTCAATTTGTTTCCTTCGCTGGTTCCTCTGGTGTTCGACGGTGTAAGTCTCTGTTGTTGATGTCGTCCTCTTCTGGCGTCGTCATCCCTCAGTTCTCTTTATTGACTTGTTTTCTATCTGTTGAGATCTTTTTACTCTCTTCATGCATTCTCCTATTCTTACTATTGTTCTCTTTTCTATTCTTTTCTTCAACCTTCTCTCTTCCTTTCTCTTAATATATTCCCTTCATTCGCTTCTGATTTCTTTCTCTTACAATCACTATTTTTTCCATTTTCAATACTATTCTCTTACTTCTTCAGCTTATCTTTTCGTATATTTATATCATTTTACTGAAGTTGCAAATTCTGAGTAGTTACATGGAACGTTAAGGGGTTAAATAACCCCATTAAACGTCAACGTGTTCTAACACACTTGACACGGCTTAAGGCCGACATAGCTCTCCTCCAAGAATCCCACCTTTCGGACAAGGAGGCTAACAAACTTAAACGATGTTGGGTGGGTCATGTTTTTCATTCTCCTGCCTTAGGTAAGAAAAATGGTACTGTTATTTTATGTCATAAAAAGTTATCAGTTTCAGTTATATCTCATGAAAATGATGCTAATGGCCGTTGGGTTATTACTAATCTTCTTATTGATAAAATTCCTATTGTTATATTCAATGTTTATGCTCCTACAGGTGTTGATAAATTATTTTGGCCTGCCATTTCTGACAAATTGGTTACAATCAATGAACAATATGTTATCTTTGGTGGTGACTGCAACCAAGTTATGGACCCCTTTCTAGATAGGAATTCCAAAGTTAAGTTTATTCCCTCTAAGATGCATTCCCAGTTTATTACTTCTATTCGAAACTGTGCTCTAGTTGATATTTGGAGACTGTGTAACCCTGACCTTAGAGAGTACTCTTTTTATTCCCCCACCCATCACTCCCAGTCCCGTATTGATTACCTCTTCCTCAGCAAGCCCCTAGCACAGCTAGCTACTCACTCAGACATTGGTTACATTTTAATTTCAGATCATGCTCCTGTTTATGTCGATATAGATCTTATCCCCTTCTCTCCCCATTCAGGACGCTGGAGATTTAATAACTCTTTACTGCTGGACCCTATTTTCTGCACTAAATTTACAGCTTTTACCTCTGAATTCTTTGCTCTTAATCAACTCCCTGAGACTCCCTTTGTCACGGTGTGGGATTCCTTCAAAGCAGCTGCTAGAGGTTTTATCATTAATTTTGTTTCTCAAAAGAAAAAACAATCAATCACCAAGTCAACTCAACTTTTGGATAAAATTAAGAAATTAGAATATACCTATTATAATTCTACCTCTGAATCCTCACTTCGTGAACTTATTTCTGCCAAAATTGAGTTTAATAAATTTACCACAAATGCGGCTTCAAATTCTCTCCTTAAATGTAATTCCCGCTATTACGGCGGCCAAAATAAAATGGGTAAGCTTCTAGCAAATTACCTCAAGATCCGCAAGGAAAAAACAAAGATTGAATCTTTACAGAGTCCAGCTGGCGTTTCTTTCTTTAAAGACAAAGATATATTGGCTCAATTTGTATCTTTTTACCAAAATTTATACACCCCTGAATCCAGTCCTGACCCCATCGATCTACTTGCTTATTTTCAGGATATTCCTTCCCCTCACTCTTCTCATGTCGATTTTCAATCATTGGACTTAGATATTTCCCTCTCTGAAATTTCACACGTTGTTTCGATCCTTCGTCGTGGCAAAGCTCCTGGACCAGACGGTTTTACCATTGAGTTCTACAATCACTTTTCCTCCCTTCTCCTCCCTAAACTTTTATTATTATTTCATTCCTTTGTTAATTCTGGTTCCTCTCAGGGGACTTTTCAAGAAGCGTTAATTTGTCTAATACCCAAACCGGATAAAGATCATACCCTATGTAAAAATTATCGCCCAATCTCCCTAGTAAATACAGATTATAAGATTTTGCCAAAATTTTAGCCCTCAGACTAGACCCTCTATTACCAGAACTTATTGGCCCCGAACAATCTGGATTCGTTAAGGGTCGTTTATCGTCAGATAATTCTCGTGTTTTCTTTAATATTCTGAGTAAGGCCACTTCCCTCTCTTCCCCACTAGCTGCCATTTCTCTTGATGCCGAGAAGGCTTTTGATAGAATAGGCTGGGATTTTATGTTTCAAGCTCTTCATTGGTTCGGTTTCCCTCCTAAATTCATCTCTCTTATTTCTTTATTGTACTCTAGCCCCCACGCTTCCATCTTTGCTAACGGAATCCCTTCTGACTATTTTCCTCTTCGCCGTGGCGTACGTCAAGGTTGCCCTCTTTCTCCTCTCTTGTTTATTCTTGCTTTAGAACCCTTTTTAACCAAGATTAGACGCGATGATAATATTTCTGTTTTTCAATATGGCCCCCAAAAGCAAGTTAAATTATCGGTATACGCTGATGATATTTTATTCTATTGCTCAGACCCTCAAACAACATTACCTTCCTTCCTGACTCAAGTTTCCTCATTCTCTAAGGTCTCTGGCTATCGACTTAACACGGACAAATGTGAAATTCTACCCTTAAATCCATTATGCCAAAAACATCTATTTGATACTTCTGGATTTTCATGGCAACCCTCTAAGATTAAATATCTAGGTGTCTGGTTTGCCCCTCGTCTTTCTGATACCGTCAAATTCTATTTCAAATCTCTCTCTACTAAACTCTCTACATCCATCAATCGTTGGAATCCTCTTTTTCTTTCTTGGTGGGGTCGCTTGGACTCCATCAAGATGATGCTAGCTCCATTGGTCCTCTACACTATTTCCATGATTCCAATCCGCATCCCTAATCACTACTTTAAGTCGTTAGATTCTATTTTATTAAAGTTTTTATGGAAAGGTAAAAAATCCCGAATAGCCATCTCTGCTTTGAAGAAAGATAAATCTCTAGGTGGAGTCAAATTTCCCAGTTTTAAAACATATCATACTGCCTTCTCCTTAAAACAAGCCTTACGTTGGCTTTCCTCGGATCTTCCTTACTATCCTCCACTCTGGCTGACGTTAGAATCATCTTTTCTTCATCCTTATGAATTCAATGAGTTTCTTTCCTTTTCTTCTACTGTAACTTCTCTTCGATCTCCCATTATTACTCACACTTGTTATCTTCTTCAGCCTTACTTATTATCCTCCTACCCTTCTACGTCTTCTACTCACACCCAACCTATCTGGCATAATAAACACCTTAAAATCCGTAATCGCTCACTATATTGGAAATCTTGGCATTCACGGGGTTTGAAATGGATCTCTCAACTTCTTTCTGATACTCATCCTCTTCCTTTTCATCTCCTTCAAACCCAGTTTTCGTTGCCATCCTCTTATCGTAAACAATATTTATCGCTGATCCCCTCCCTTACCCAGTATCTCTCCTCCCTCCCTGCTACCAACTCTATTCCTGCAACACACCTCTCTATTTCGAATGTTCTCGACCAATCCCCCTCTGCTTCTTTTCTCTATAAATCCCTACACTCATCTATTGAACGTCCTAAATCTAAGGTTGAATTGGCTTGGGAAAAAGATCTATCTCAAACTTGGCCCTCTACTCTTTGGGATAAAATTTGGTCTAAAATTCACAGCACATCTAGAGCTGCTAACACTACTCAAACTTTATTTTTTATCTATAATCGTACACTATTTACACCCTTAACTCTGTCATCTTTCTCCTCAGACACTCCCTCCACTTGTTGGTCCTGTCCCTGCCCTTTGGCTGATCTGAAACACATGCTCTTTGAATGCCCTCCCATTTCACTTTTCTGGCAAGCAGTTTGGTCCCAAATTCATAGAATTCTCAATTTCCCTCTCCCCTTTTCAATTGTTCACATTTTTCTAGGTTCCCTTTCCCCCGATCTTTCTGGATCCCACCATAGACACAAATTACTTGATCTCCTGATAGCTATTGCTTTCCATCATATCACATCACATTGGAAACAAGCTAAGGATGTTTCCTTCTCCGCTTGGTGGAACGCAGTTTGTTTCAATCATCGACTAGACACCAATTTTGTTTCCCCTATTTCCCTAGCAATTAAGCGTGACCTTCTATGGCTCCCCCTGACCGAATATCTATCCAACATTGCCAGGCCTTCTCCCATTTCTCCAATAAACAGTGTAGAAGTTCAAAAACCACCGTGATTGTTTTATCTTAATTATATGCATGATTATTGATTGCTTCCTATGTTTCCTTTATATCACCTCTATGTTATACAATTCTAATATTTTCCCTCCTACACAAATATTCCTGAATTTTTATTGCAAATTATTTTTCTGTATACGTTGTTTCTTTGATTGATTTCTTCCTTTGTAAGAGAGATTTCTTGTTTTTTATAACTTATGATTGTTTTTTCATGTACTGCCTTTACTTCTTTATGCCTTAATAAACTTCAAACTTAAAAAAAAAAAAATACACAGCACATTGCCCACGCTTTGTTGACTGGTGCTTAGAGAAACAATATAATTCAAATTATTTTAAATCATCTACCAGCTTTAGCTGCATCACTAAGATATTCACACAGTATGTTTGACCACTAGCTTATGGTTGACTCAGCACTACATACAGTATGTCAGCTGATGTCAGCTATAAGAATGTCATGGGAGATTGATTCATGTGCAAGATTCTTTTTTCAGGTATCCCCTCCTGACATCTCAGAATTCATGATGACTTCCTTTGGTTCTGTATTCACTGGCCAAAGGTCCTACTTGGCTGCAGAAAAGATAGGCCCTTTCCAGGATAAGATAAAGATCAATGACTACCTGAGTCTTTTCTTCCCCAACTCTTCCTGTTGTGCTTAAAATAAATGAACAATAACTGAGCGAACCCCTCCTTTCACTCTCATGCTATGAGAAGTTTTAAAGCAGAATTAACGCTATACCAAACATTATAAATAAAGCAACAGGAGTGTAAATACATTATAGGAAATATTTGAACTAATATTTGATAGGAGCACTCTGATGATCTGGCTGACCAGTTCATCATTCACGGTGGCTCTCACCATACTCACATTTAGGCCACCATCAGATTACAGATGAACTGAAAAAAAATAAAAATAAAGTAATGATCTGGAAAGATGTGCAAGCATGCATCAGGACCAGCCAAACCCTGGGCCGATTTAGGAAAATGCTAAAGATACGCCTCTTTAAAGCGCACTCCATCACAATGGAGCAACAGTCCGCTTCCGCAAACAAAGTTCAGCTACTCTTCCAAGTAATTTTTGCCTTTAACCTTTCACCAACGTCTGCTGCTCTTTGATTGGGTTTGTGCAATACAAATATGACATACAGTCAGAAACTACAAAGATGATGGACCCTTACTAGACTAAGCACCTGACTATCTATCCCCCATGCAATATATAAAAAACCCTTAAGTTCAAACAAGGGGACTGTGTGCACACTGAATGGCACCCATCATCACTGTGCCTTTTCCCTGGGGAATTTTTTATAATACAAACAACCGCAAAGGTGCACCACAAGTAATGTAACAAACGTAATGATAATGATATATCTTGGAGATGTTGGAGTTCTTCTTCAAATCCTTTATTTTCAAAACATTAGTCAAACAAAAACAGCCGACGCGTTTCGTCCCAACCTGGGACTTCTTCAGGGCTTTAGGATAGTCGGACGTCGCATGCGTGGGAGAAGTACAAAAGCCACCCACAGCACACGACGTCGCTGTGGGTGTCGGTCAGGACGAGGGAAGTGGATGGGCGCCGGCCGTTTTTGACTACAACGGCCTGCTGGGATACAGTGCCCACACCCTCCTCCATAGGACCTACAGGACCTCCAGTCCAACACCATTGATACTTCTAATTCAGCACATGGACTGAAATAGTCCTTTCAGGAAGGTGGCACTCCTCCATCATACCTCTGAAGAATTATTAAGAAATCTGTATTGCCATTGCTCGCTAGCATTCATACAACAATATTTACAGCGTCAGGAAGAACCAAATTTATAGGATTTACTGTAGCTGGCAAGGAGATCCCAAGACTACGCTTTTGTACTTCTCCCACGCATGCGACGTCCGACTATCCTAAAGCCCTGAAGAAGTCCCAGGTTGGGACGAAACGCGTCGGCTGTTTTTGTTTGACTAATGTTTTGAAAATAAAGGATTTGAAGAAGAACTCCAACATCTCCAAGATATATCATTATCATTACGTTTGTTACATTACTTGTGGTGCACCTTTGCGGTTGTTTGTATTACAAATATGACATACATCGATATCCGATATGTATCTTCATACAATATTAAAGTTTCACCAGAATAACGCAATACAATATGCCAAGTCAGAACACAAGTGGCCACATGCATCATTGTTGATATTTGCGATTCCTAAATTGCGAAAATTAAGGAATTGCAATTTAGAAATCGCAAATATCTATGCATTAAAAATTCGCATTTTGATTTGCGATTCCTTATTTTTCCTTATTTGCGAATCCCAATTTTGCGAATCGCAAATAAGGAAACCCTTCCCATTGATTCCTATGGGCCAAAAGGCCCGTAGGAATGGATGGGAAGGCATTCACATTTTGCGAATTTCATTTTGCAAATCGCAAAATGTGAATGCAATTTCAAGGGTGCAGGGGTGGTCCAAAGAACCCCTTCCTGCACCAATGAAATGTAACTTTAAGTGCATTTTACACACACACATGACCCAAGGACAAGTGTGTGTGTAAATTAAAACTTTCAAATATACAACTAGTGCATGTTTGAAAGTTTTTGGTAAATTAGCATGAAGTTCAACTTCATGCTAATTTACCCCTTCCAATTTGCGAATTCGCAATTTGTAGTAGTTGTAGTTGAGCTTATATAGCGCACAGCTACCCGCAGTGGGTGTCCCGGCGCTTGCTTAGGGAACCCGTCCTGATATTCCCCTGTGTGATAGCCCCAGCGGGTATCCACAAGGTGAAAGTCAGGCATCCCGCCGCGAGGGGCCGTTGTGGAGATTAAGCAAGCTATTGCCCAGAGTTGCAGAGTGTGAACCCGTGAGTCGAGAAGGCACCGGAGCGAGAATTATCGAGTCCGTGGAATTTTTAGCCCAAGACCCGCCGAGGCGGGGAATTGAACCCTGGTCCAGGACCGATCTCAGCTTCCGGGTCTGCCGCCTCTAACCCCTGAGCCACACTTCTCCAATTTCAAAATAATCATGCATTGCATTTAAGAAATCGCAAAATTGCGATTTCTTAAATGCTATCACAATTTAAGAAATCGCAAATAAATTGCGATTTCTTGAATTGCGAAAAAGGCCAAAACCTTAATGCATCCCAAAAAAGGGATTTGCATTCGCAAACGGCCGATTTTTACGATTCGCACCGTTTGCGAATGCAAAAACCCTTGATGCATGTGGGCAAAAATGTTAAGTTGGACGAATCTATTAAAAAGGGCTGACATTAAAGAATTTTCTTAACTACAACTTTCAAGAGTAGTCAGTGCTGTATGTGTAGGTTTCCATGTGAGAAGACTGACTCTGCTTAGTCTGAGACTATATCAGTGATGATGCATGGGCTACTCTTTGTTTGCTAGCGTCTTTCTAAAGGCGAGGCTGTGCTGGCTATTGCCCTCTTTCACCATGGTAATAAGGCACATTGATAAATGGGGAGCAAACATGGAGAGTAAATGGAACAAAGGGATGGAATACTAAGAGACAGAGAGTGAGGAACAAATAATCAAATCTCGGACGCCACAGAGCCTTGCCACTGTTACAAAAAATGCATTTTTTTTGCTTGATTGCATGCAAAAAATGCATTTCATTACAAAGCACAGTCTAGAGACTTAAGTTCATCATTTACTTGGCTGAAGCATCGACGCGTGTTTTTCAATATTTTGCAGATAACATTTTATGACTGGCATTTATTTGCATCTTGACATCATTTATAATAATGTCGGCTGTAAAAGGCTATTAAGACTTTAATGAACCTATAATAAATCATCCACATTAAAACGAAAACAAACGTTCTCTGCTTCTATTTTTGTTTTTATACAGTCCATGCTCCGCCTCCTTTCCTTGGAATCAAAGAGTGCAGATGCACGTTTCAGTAAAAAAAGCTAAGGTGCAACCACCTTCCTCAGGACGCACACCTTTCTTGAAGGAAAAACAGGATACTTAGATCCCAAAATAGTTATTACTTATTCCTGTCAAAAACTACCTCATCTGTAGGTCTTACCTTCGTAGCCAGCAACTTGAAGTCCATAAAGCGATTGACACAGCCTTATTCATTGCCTCCTTAGCTTATAATTTCTCCCATGTTCCTTGAGGCCATGTCAAATGCATGTATACTGTGGACAGATAGGAGCTACTTCTTTGCTTTATATTCAGTGCAGGGAATGAGATTTTAATATCTTTTATGATCAATTTGATAACTTATCTCATTCGACAATTTTGGATCGATTGGTTTCTGTCATTGAGTAAAAGACAAACCCCTGCATAGGTTAGATAAACCCCATTAACTGACGCCACTCTGAAGAACCACTTACAACTGATAAAGTTTAAAAGGTTTAATATAAAATTAAGAAAAGTTGCATATACAATCCTCTCAGGATCAAATTCATCAATTATACAGGAACCAATAGGAACATATATTCCCTAAAGAACCTCAGTCTACAAACGAATACAATTAAAGTCAGTTCCAAAATCAGCAAATTAAAAAGCATCGATATGAAGTGGTTCTTCTGCGTCATCTACAGAAAGAGAAAAATAATCAAGTTAAATCTGTCCCTACTCTATACTAGGTGCCATCCGTACTTCGCAAGTTTCTAAAACCTTAAAAATGTGTCAGCAGTTGACTCCCTAAGAAGTTCAACTCTCTTAGCCTCTAAAGGTAACTTAAGTTTAAGAAGCAGTACCCTCTCTGCCTACCCATCCGCTCTTCTAAGGGTCCTCGGCCTACTGCTCACTTGCGCTCTGATCTCTCTCAGCGCTTGCTCCTAACTCTCAGGCCATCTGTCTCTTCGCTCTCTCTTCTCCCCGGGGTGCTGTCCCTAAAATACACAATCACAGTGTGGGTGGAACGCCCCTTCGACGCCCACCACGGACTTTCCCCGTGAGGTCATCTTCTAGCTCTTTCCATGGCTTCGTCTCTTCGCCGTCCGTTAAGTTGACCTTTCTCCTTAGACGCCATCTTCGTCTTCTTGCTGGTGACTTCATTCAACTTTACCTTTGACATTTTCGGAGTAAAATCTATCACTTTATTAGAACTTTTATTCTTTACGGCTGTACTTTTAACCTCATTTGGTCCTGTGAATGGTCATTCCAAAACAAGACTCAAATTCCAATCGTCTCCTCTCATGTTTAGGCAATAAACTTCGTTCGACATTTGTCACCTTAAATCTAACAAGAACTAGACTCTTCGGCTCGCACCTTCAAGTGAAGGCTATTCACGACTCCTGTGAGCCCACTAAATTACCAACAGCAGACTACACTCCTGCGAACCCTTGGTCTGTCAGGTTATAATCACAAATGACCTAAAACTCTTCTAACATTCCTACAAACTTCTTCTACACAGTATAACCTTTAACATACATTTATATACGATCGCATTTAGCAAATCCCTTGCTTATGTGTGAATACATTTTACATAGAATACAATTACGTAGAATATAATTTTATATTCTCATTTGTTACATCGTTATGTGTATGCTCTCTGCACATTTCTCCATGTTACATTTCTCGCCGTTTCTGCATTTAAAATTACACACGTACATGAATTCTACTTTGCACGTTCTTCTGTTCGTAAGCATTTCTACATTAGCCCACTACGTATACGGGCCTTCTAAATCTAATACATTCTAAAGTGAATACAGTTACATTTCCTATATTTCTTTGGTTACGTCTGTTAACTTTATGCTATAAGCGTCAACTTCACGTTCAATATACATTTCATTCCTACGTTTATACAATATACTTCTAAATATGACTCGGATATACATTTTATTCAAATTGCGCTCTCTCAGTTCCCCCCTTTGATGACCTTTAGGAGTCATCACTAAATGCAATTTGAATATCACCTTTAAATAGAACTAGTTACATCATTCCCTCTTTTCATCATTTCAAGTGCTCTCAAGCTTTTATACTGTTGATCTCGTAAGGCAGCTAATCTCCTTTCTTGTTCTCTCATAGACCTTTGTAACCGGTTCATCCTATACCATTTATATAGTTTTACTAATCCTAACAATGTGATTATACAAATTAATACTATTAATACAGGTTTTAATATGTACCATACTATACTTTTACCAAGGTTGGTAAACCAACTTCCAACCTTTCCTACTCCGTGACCTACTTTTTCCCAAACATTTATTTTTGTCATATCTTCGATTTCTTGATGAATCTGTGTAATGTTTCTTATGACCTTCTCAAGTGGTTTTGAATTATCAGGAATATAAGTACAACATTCCTGGACCTTCAACGCCTTACAAACTCCGCCTTCTTTTGCTAATAGCACATCAAGAGCAAGTCGATTCTGAAGAACCATTGCTCTAATCGATTGCATCTCACCTTCTATTAGCATTAATGACCTTGCAGTACTTGCAGATAATCTGTCTACAACTGTAGCTAGTCTCCTGATCTTAACATCGTTAAGTATTAAACCTAACATAGGAAACATCGCTCCAAATACGTCTCCTACTACTTCTGCATCTCCTACTTCTCTTTTCATTCTTGTCGAAGCCTTTCCTTCTATGATCGCTAAATCCTTTGCATGGTATATTTTGGGGAAGACAATTGCCAAGTAACACGAACCATACCAATTGTCAGGCAGTTTTACATAGGCATTTCTCCCACATACAAAATATACATTAGGAATCACCTGCATCTCCTTCATGAAATCTTTCGTGTAGTACTCTAATCGAAAAGCATGTTTGTAATTTACTTCACCTACAAATACATTCTCATAATATGTCTTGCTTCGAGTTAAACATAACTTTCCTTTCTGCGTTCTATCCAATGCTATTGGACCATTGCTCCCTTTCTTTTTATGTGCCTTCTCTTCTTCGGTCCAATCAGTTTTCCACTGTCCTGACATTTTTAGAATCTTCTGTCTTCTGTATCGGTCATCTACTTGTGCTATGAATTTTTTCTCAATCTCTGACACTTTGCAAGTCAAATTATTTCTACGTGCGTATGATGTATCTAATGTATCCCAAGGAAGAAAGAATTTGGCTAGTCTATCCTCCTTTTTATAATAGTCCCACTTATTCATTTGCTTATAATTCGGAACTTCAGGCAGTACCGAATCATAATTTGAAAAGTAGTACTCAAATCCTTCTCTACCATAAAATATACTAAGCAGTAAACTACATGTTATCCCATAAGTCAATGGGAGATGATGATATCTAATGCCCTCATCTACAGAAGCCGGCAATTGCATACAAACGTAGCAATCTTTGGCCTCCATGGCATCGATATATTCGTATAACAGTTTAGCATATGCGTTTGACCTAAAGTTTCCCTGCGACTCGTCTACATGTAATCTACGAGCTTCATCTGCCAATAACGCCTTTTCACGGATAACATTGCTCTCCTCCTTCTTCCCATCAAGAGCAGGTTTCAAAGTCGTTACAGGCTTAACATCTGCTATTTCTTTATCAGTTTCATGTCCTATTATGTATGATATTGTTACGACTGTAATTATGAGAGAAATTACTACTGCTATAAGTGTACCTATTATACATTTAGCTTTTCGGTTTGGGTTGCCGTTCTCCATGTTACCAAAACAGCGTAGCTCTTTCTTTGCGAAAAAGTTTTTCAGTTCAGTCTTTGGGTTGCTTTGTTTTCTTCTCAGTTTGTAAAGTGCTCTTTATCAACAAAGTCTCTTTTTCGCAACAATGTCTCTTTATTTTTAACAACAGACAACCCTAACCCTTCTCCGTCCTCTAAATGTAATCCCTAATTTTATTCTTCCTTCCACTCGGCGCTAGGTTATCTTCTTCTTTATAACTTATATACAACAGTCTTTATACATCAACAATTATTCTTGTACCTGCAGCTCTTGCAACAAGTTCCAATAATTCAAACCGAATGACTTTTTCTTCTTCTTCCGGAATTTGATGACCAAATGTTGGAAATTGTAATCTGTTTAGCACTAAATCTTTAATCTGACTCAAGTATGGGGGTATGGGAAGTGTGAAAGTCAGTAATCCCTCAGTCTCGAGTCCAGGAGTCAACATCCATATCTCCACTGCCACAAATGGATCGAGATCGATTACTTTCACGTTCTTCACTCTCCCAGATTTCTGTCCCCAAGACATCTGCTAGATAAGTCCACTCTGGGGTGGCGTACCTTCTGCAGGGCACACATACCCTTCTCGATCTTCTTGGACTCTCAGTGCCTGAGTCTGTAGTTTCTTCTTCTTGATCTGACTCTTCAGAGATTGGGACAAGAGTTTTCTCCGGTTGTGCCTTTAAGCTTGGCCTCCTTCTTCTCTCTGGCCAACTGGCTTCGTCACTCCTTGTCCTCCTGCTCCTTGTTCTGGGACTTGTCTCTTGGTCACTCTCAGCTTGTTCAGTATCTGATTCAATTTCCCAGTTACTTTCTTCTCCTGAGGCGACTTCGGTCTCACTGGTATCTTGACCTTCGTCGGCCTGTTCTGTCACAATCTCAGCCTCTTCGATCACCTCTACAGCTTGGCTTTCCCCCTCTGTGGCTTCTCCGCTTTCCGCTGCATTCTCATCCGAGAGAGGAGCTGTTTCTTCTAGAGGTGTTGGCACTCTTCGAGTGTGTGAAGCGTGTATCCAATTTGGCAGGCCTCCACACTTCACTGCAGTGTTCGTGACAAGTATGACTTGAAATGGTCCTCGCCAACGCACGTCTAAGCAGTTCTTCCTGACATGCTTTTTCACCAAGACCCAGTCCCCCGGACTCAGATCATGGCACAAGTCTTGTGCTGATGGAACCTCTGCAGCCTGGACCTGGAGGGACACAGAATTAATGGCATCAGATAGTCCCTTGCAGTAGTCCAAGATCAAGTCGTCTGTGATGTTCAATAACGCTGCAGTCGGAACCGATGGCAACCTCATAGCTCTCCCCATTAGCACTTCATGTGGAGAGAGACCTGTTTTTCTATCTGGTGTACTACGTATGCTCATAAGAACCACTGGTAGTGCGTCTGGCCAACTCAGGGATGTTGATAAACAAACTTTAGCAAGTCTGGACTTAATTGTGCTGTTGATTTGCTCTACAATCCCTGAAGCTTCTGGTCGATAACTGCAATGGAGCTTCTGATCGATACTCAAAGCTGAGCACAACATCTTCACTATTTCGCTGTTGAAATGAGTTCCTCTGTCCGATTCCAAAGAGGATGGCACCCCAAACCTCGGTATTAACTCTCTAAGTAACAGTTTTGCTACTGTAAGTGTATCGCATCTACGTGTAGGGTAAGCTTCAACCCATCTAGAAAATATACAGACAATCACTAAAACATATCTAAGTTTGTTGCATTTAGGCATTTCTATAAAATCAAGCTGCATTCTATTGAAAGGCCCCCCAGACCTCCCAATGTGACTCAATGTAACTGGTGTTCTCTTTCCCACGTTTAGTTGCTGACAGATCGCACATCGCTGACATACTGCTTCTGCCGCTACTCTAAACTTAGGATTAAACCACGTTTGTCTGAATACTCTCACCATGGCATCTCTACCTATGTGTGCTGATCCATGCAATTTCCTTGCCATTGGACTAACAAGTTCATTTGGTAAGACTGCTCTCCCATCGGCAGAGATCCAAAAATTCATCTCGCTTTTTATACACCCAGCTGTTTCCCAGCCCTTTTTCTCATCTTCTGGTGCATTCTCCTGAACACTCCTTAGCTCATCCCACGTATCTACAGTGTCTAACAACATTGTCAATTCAGTTCTTTCTTGAGTTCCCCCCACTTTCACATCAGTGTGAGAATATCCTTGTTCTGCGCAGTAACGCGCTACTTCATCCGCATAGCGGTTGCCTTGTGACACAAAATCTATACCTTTTGTATGCGCAGCACATTTGACTACTGCGATAGCTGTCGGGCCTTGCAATGCCTCTAACAATAATCTCACGAATTCTCCATTCCTAATGGGAGAACCCGAGGAGGTCATGTAACCTCTTTGAGACCATAACTGCCCGTAATCGTGAACTACCCCGAAACCATACTGGCTATCGGTGTATATGGTGACTCGAATTTTGTTACCTGCTAAACAGGCACGCGTCAAAGCAATAATTTCAGCTACCTGAGCGGAGTGTACTCCTTCCAGGCAAGCGGCTTCTACAACTCTGGTAATTGTACAAACTGCATAAGCTGCTCTCAGCTGACCAATATCGTCTCTTACGCATGAACCATCAACAAAGAAAATTTCATCAGGGTCAGTCAATGGCTCATCTACGATATCGGGTCTCGGTTTGGTGCATAGTTCAGTCACATCAAGGCAATCATGATCTGTACAAATTTCATCATCCACCTCATTTGGAAGTGGCATCAAAGTTGCAGGATTCAAGACGGAGCATCTTTTTAGGGTCACATTCTCGGCAGCCAGTATGACTTGCTCGTAGCGTGTGAGCCTGCTATTCGTCAGATGCTGAGTCTTAGTCCTGGTCATTAACAATTCCACAGAATGCGGTACGTACACCACTAACTGATGTCCCATTACCACACTTTCAGATCTTTCAATGCTGACACCCGTTGCAGCAACGGATTTGAGACATCCGGGCAACGCTGCGGCTACTGGATCTAATGTAGCCGAAAAATACGCTACTGGCCTACGCGCATCTCCATGAATCTGGGCCAAAACTGCTAAAGCGCATCCCTCTCTTTCGCAGCAGTAAAGCAAAAATGGTTTTGTGTAATCAGGCATTCCCAAAGCCGGGGCGCGACATAAGTCCTCCCTCAGCTGCAAAAACGCCATCAAACAATCTTTGTCCCATGGTACCGGATCACTCACTCCTTTGTGCGTCAGCTGTAATAACGGCTTTGCCTTCAGTGAGAAGTTGGCTATCCACTGTCGACAATAACCGACCATGCCTAGAAACATCCTGACCTCTCTTTGTGTTGTAGGCGCGTTCATTTTCATAATCGCCTCTATTCTGTCTGGAGACACCTTCCGTTTCCCCTTTTCAATCCTGTGGCCCAAGTATTGCACTTCGGTAAGACAATATTGCAATTTACTTGGAGACACCTTATGCCCGTTCTCGGCCAAGTGATTTAACAAGGTGATGGTGTCTACTCTGCAAGCTTCCTCTGTTTCTGACGCAACTAGGAGGTCGTCTATGTACTGGACTAGAACTGAGTTCTTGGGCAGTACTAGACTTTCAAGATTTCTCTTTAATAGCTGGTTAAAATACGATGGGCTTTCTGTATACCCCTGAGGGATACAACACCATGTTAAAACGTGATCTTCCAGCTTAAAAGCGAAAAGATACTGGCTATCTTCATCTAAAGGAATCGAAAAGAAAGCCTGGCACAAATCTATCACTGTGAACCATTCAGCTTGGAACGGTATCTGAAACAATATCACTGATGGATTCGGTACCACTGGACAACATGAGACAACAATATTATTAATCTTTCGAAGATCCTGCACTATTCTGTATTTTCCACTAGGCTTCTGCAAACCCATAATCGGTGAGTTACATGGACTACCCACGATCTCCTTCAGTATTCCCTGTTTAATCATGGATTCGATCACAGGCTTTATTCCTGCAATCGTCTCCGGTGTCAACTTGTATTGTGGTGTTCTTGGGTACTCGGCATTGGGTCTTACCATGATCTTTACTGGTTCTACTCCCTTGATTAATCCTATTTCTTCTCCAGTAAAATCCCACACCTCAGCTGACACTTTCTCCCTCAAGTCCTGTGGAAGTTCCTCCACTGTTAAGGTAGGATATAGTTCCACGCATTCCTGCGAGTTTACAACTTTAAAATCGGCATCTTCATCATTGGTCTGCACTTCTACTCCTTCAGGTGTGCAATGTATTGTGCAATTCAGTTTACACAACAGATCTCTTCCTAACAAACACACCGGGCTAGAATCACAGATCACAAACTGATGTTCGTCACTGTAATTCCCTATCTTCACTGACACTGGTTCTGTCAGAGGATTCGTCATCCTCTTGTTTGCGACTCCTACCACCTGAATCATTTCTCCTGATATTGGCAGACCTGGGACTACCGCTGATCTCAACGTGGATCTAGTGGCTCCCGTATCCACCAAAAAGGTCGTAGGACATCCAGCTACTTCAGCCTCTACGTATGGTCCTCTCTGATCTACTTCCAGGGCTGCTCCTAGAGTACAGTCTTCTTCCCTATTCACTCGTTGCCCTGTAAGAGGATCAACGTAGTAGCATTCTTCTCCTCCTACGAACAATGGCATTTGTCTATAGGTTTTCCCTCCATTCGTAATTCGAGGCGGTTGAGGAAACGGGGCTCGAGGAGTCTGAGTTCCCCCTGTGATAAACTTTCCCTTCGGGACTGTTGCTCCCTTAACCACGTTGTTCTGTACCTCTTCCTCCTCCGGTTCTAATTCTCCTATTTCAACATTATAAGGACACTCGCGTCTCCAATGTCCCACCTCGTTACACTGATGACACCTCGTTGTCTTTTTCAGTGTCGCAATATCCATTCTCGGTCTCTGTCTTTCTTTCTCATCTCTGCTCTGATTATTCTGTTTCTTTGCTGGCGTTCCTGTTCCCTGCTGTCGCTGTCCACCCTTTCCAGCTGATTGCATCTGTACCAACATCAGCTTTTCCTTGAGCTTCTTTGCCTTCGAATCTATCTCATCGCTACAGTACCTTGCATACCTCAGAATCTCATCTAAAGGTTTGTTCTGCCAGCAAATTAAATGCTGTTGAATCATCAGGCTTATGTCTGGTCTCAATCCGAGAACAAACTTCGACACAAACTGTCCTATGTCTTTAGGATCCATTACGTCTAACCCACTGTACTGTTTAAATGCTTTCAATAACCTCTCATAAAACTCGTGAACTGTCTCTTTAGGCTCCTGAGTTGTTCGATCTATCTTAACCCAGTCTATGTCTTGCACCGGCACTTTCTCTTTTAGCCATGTTATTACTCTTTCGTATTTTTCCATGACTCTATCTGATGGACCGCCTGTCTGTGCATTCCTCGGAGGCTCGCAAGCGGGCCATTCAATACTAAGTTTACATGCCGTCCACAAATCTCCGGGTACTACGATATCGAACAATGTGTTCAAATCAATCCACAGTACCTTAGAGATTTTCACGAATCTCTCTACCTGCTTGTACCACTCTACGGGATTTTCTCTGAGCTTCGGGAAGGAATTAGTGAATGCCGCTAAATCCCCCCTACTCCATGGTACATGCACGTAGTTTCCGTTCGCGATTTCTCGCAAAGGGAAAGCTTCCATTCGCATTAAGTCTGTATCCTGAGACTTTACAAGTGTACTCCGTCTGACAGATCCCTTCTTGGACCATCTTTCCTCCCATCTATCCAGATCTCTCCATATCCTAATACACATGACCAATTCTCTTATGTGTACTCTTAGCCCAATCGTTCTGCGCTCATCTAGATCTTGATCCGTGCAATTCAGCCTATGGTTGGCCTGTAAAGCCTTAGTTCGTGAGATGTCTATCATTTACTTTTCTGCCAATTCAGATAACTTTTCATGAGCTGCTCTCGCTTTCCGAGTAACGTCTTTAGACAAAAACAGAATCTCATCTGGTGCGTACAGCTCTAACCTCTCAATTGCCACTGTGCCGTCAATTATTTCATCCAAGTCTGATTTTAAACTCATTACATCTATGCGTCTTGCTTTTATTTCAGCTCTCAGTACGTCAGTCCTAGGTTGTTCTCTTACATCCCTCTCACCCCCACTATGCGCCCTACGCCTAAGCACAGGTGAGTTATGAGGAGTTTTTCTTCCATCTCTTTGCTCCCACCTCTCTAGATCCCAAGCCTTTCCATCTTCCCTTGGGGTGTGGTGGAACAATGCTCCATCCCTCAACCCTACATTCCGTCTTTTTGACTCGGTTTCTCCAGATACGAGATAAGATCCTCCGTGCTGTTCTAAACCACTGTAACTCGCTTGCTGTCTGGTATCACTCAACAAACGATAAGGACCTTCATGGCTCTCCATGCTCCCGCGATCTCGTTCGTGATCACCGGATGTATGGCGAGACGTTTCGCGACTCCCTATATTCTCGTGACTTCGTTCTTGTTCACCGGACGCATGGCGAGACCCTTCGCGGTTCTCCATGTACCCGTGATTCCGTCCGTAATCACCGGAGGCATGTCGAGACGTTTCACGACCCTCCATGTTCCCGTGATTCCAATGTTGCACATTTTCATCCGGAGTATGGTGTGTGCATCTGAAAGTGTTTCGGTACTCCTGCGTCCTTCGTTCTCCCTCACTAAAGGTGACGCGAGGCACTTCCCCACACCCTGCACTCCTGTCATTGCACGTTAGCCTATTGCCACTAGTAGTAGGGCAAGTATCTCCCCTGCTTCCTTGACTCCCTCTCTCCCACTCCGGGCTGCTTTCGCCAGCTCCACAATGAGAGAGGATCTTGTTATCCTGGTCTCTCCACTCTGCTCCTGTTTCTAAACTTTTATTCCGAGCCTCTTCGGCAGTATCCCACTCTTTCAGATATTCCCTTAATTCCTTATAGGATTTCGGTTTTGGTCCCCTCAAATCCATTGATCCTCTTTGACCCCCTTGTTCTATCCAGGGACCCGTTGCGGAATCTAATGGGGTACTCCGACTCACTGGTGCTAGTATCTGCCTCTGAGAATTCATCGTGTTATTCCTATTCTCCATCTCTGCCCTTTCCCTGTCCCATCGTGCCTGTTCCTCCTGCTGGACCCCCTCTGGGTTGTAGATTGACACTATAGGGCCTATGGTAACAGGTACTTGTAGAGCGTCTGGCATTTGGTACGACCTTGCACATTGCGTCTCTGGCACCTTCTGGACCACAAATCTTCCCACTACTCTCTGTTCGGAACTAGCTTGGGGTATTTCCTCACTCTTGTTGGAGTCCCACTCTGTTACTGGGATCGATTTATATTCCCCCCATCTAGCTCCGTCCCCTTGCCGTAGTATGGGACTTGCGGTTTCGCTGTTATACGGAGGTGGTCTATCTGTTAATAGCCTCTCTATCAGATCCTCCTCCGTCTCGCTTTCCTCATCTTCCTCCTCTAGAGGTTTCTTTTCTCCCGTGGCTTCTATCATGGTGAACAGTTTGTCTGCTTCTATCTTTTGCACTCTCCACTTCTTAGCTTCTTCATCCCATTTGGCATCCTGTACTGCCTTTACTGATCGTCTTACTCTTTCTTGACGTCTCTTTAAACTCTTCTCGTGAGCTGCTCTAAACCATGCACTAAGTGCTTCGAATTGTGTTGGCCTCGGTAGAGGTCTTGTTGCAAGCATTACCGCTTTCAGTTGGTTCAACACGTCTAGCTTAAATGTTCCGAATCTCGGAAACGTCAGCTCCTTTTCCCCTTCCGTTAGCCTATTCCACTCGGAAATCCATAATATCGAGTGTAAGCCGACATTTACTGCCATATGATAAGCTGGTGTGCCTTCTGGTGGAGCTTCTTCTCCAGCATATAAGTTTCTTCTATTCCTCCTAAAGATTTTTCTTAAACCCTTAAAGCACTTCATTTTTGATAATCTACGATTTTCTCTTATTAATTCTCTCCTTTGTTTACGTCCCGATGACAAATCACCAATCCCTGTGCGACTCTCGCTAATCAGCCTATCCCAACGCTGTTCTACGCTAACCGACCAATCTCAGCGCGACTCTACGCTGACGTCACTCGTCCCCTCTGCAGCAGTTTCCTTCGTTTCTCAACTCGTCTCGCGGTCTTGCATGCGTTTCATTCATACGCCGAAAAATGACTACTTCCGTCCAAGCGATCACTTTTCTCTGACTGTACGGCCACAGTCTAACTGTAATTGCTACCTCAACTGGCGAAACGTCTTCCTCTTACGGTCAGACGCTCACCTTAACTGATAGGTTACTTACACACAGTAAACGTACGACCAGCATGCGTTTACTCATACACTCACTCAAACGCTCCCCCTATCATCGGTCTGCGAGCGATCAATGGTACCTCATGACCCCCTTTAAATGGTAGACAAATTACTCTGGGTGTTCGATACAGCCGAACCACTTAAGCCCTCTCTGGACATAAGATTTTATCCGGTTGCGCGCGCTCACAACCTTCCCTCAATCATACTACAGGCATTCAACTCCGCTTGACATTACAACACAGGAACAACATAAAACACCGCAATCTTACAACGCATGACCCTTATACTCACTCTCAACCGATTCTGCTGCTTTTCTCTCGACGCACCGTCAGCACCGTCTTCTGCAGGGATTCTTCTTCTGGTCGTCGATGACTAGGGACCTTGGGGTAAACTAAACTTGACCTAGGTTGTCTTCCTCAAGAAGAAAACCATCTTTCTCTGCTACCAACTGCGGGGAATGAGATTTTAATATCTTTTATGATCAATTTGATAACTTATCTCATTCGACAATTTTGGATCGATTGGTTTCTGTCATTGAGTAAAAGACAAACCCCTGCATAGGTTAGATAAACCCCATTAACTGACGCCACTCTGAAGAACCACTTACAACTGATAAAGTTTAAAAGGTTTAATATAAAATTAAGAAAAGTTGCATATACAATCCTCTCAGGATCAAATTCATCAAATATACAGGAACCAATAGGAACATATATTCCCTAAAGAACCTCAGTCTACAAACGAATACAATTAAAGTCAGTTCCAAAATCAGCAAATTAAAAAGCATCGATATGAAGTGGTTCTTCTGCGTCATCTACAGAAAGAGAAAAATAATCAAGTTAAATCTGTCCCTACTCTATACTAGGTGACATCCCTACTTCGCAAGTTTCTAAAACCCTAAAAAGGTGTCAGCAGTTGACTCCCTAAGAAGTTCAACTCTCTTAGCCTCTAAAGGTAACTTAAGTTTAAGAAGCAGTACCCTCTTTGCCTACCCATCCGCTCTTCTAAGGGTCCTCGGCCTACTGCTCCCTTGCGCTCTGACCTCTCTCAGCGCTTGCTCCTAACTCTCAGGCCATCTGTCTCTTCGCGCTCTCTTCTCCCCGGGGTGCTGTCCCTAAAATACACAATCACAGTGTGGGTGGAACGCCCCTTCGACGCCCACCACGGACTTTCCCCGTGAGGTCATCTTCTAGCTCTTTCCATGGCTTCGTCTCTTCGCCGTCCGTTAAGTTGACCTTTCTCCTTAGACGCCATCTTCGTCTTCTTGCTGGTGACTTCATTCAACTTTACCTTTGACATTTTCGGAGTAAAATCTATCACTTTATTAGAACTTTTATTCTTTACGGCTGTACTTTTAACCTCATTTGGTCCTGTGAATGGTCATTCCAAAACAAGACTCAAATTCCAATCGTCTCCTCTCATGTTTAGGCAATAAACTTCGTTCGACATTTGTCACCTTAAATCTAACAAGAACTAGACTCTTCGGCTCGCACCTTCAAGTGAAGGCTATTCACGACTCCTGTGAGCCCACTAAATTACCAACAGCAGACTACACTCCTGCGAACCCTTGGTCTGTCAGGTTATAATCACAAATGACCTAAAACTCTTCTAACATTCCTACAAACTTCTTCTACACAGTATAACCTTTAACATACATTTATATACGATCGCATTTAGCAAATCCCTTGCTTATGTGTGAATACATTTTACATAGAATACAATTACGTAGAATATAATTTTATATTCTCATTTGTTACATCGTTATGTGTATGCTCTCTGCACATTTCTCCATGTTACATTTCTCGCCGTTTCTGCATTTAAAATTACACACGTACATGAATTCTACTTTGCACGTTCTTCTGTTCGTAAGCATTTCTACATTAGCCCACTACGTATACGGGCCTTCTAAATCTAATACATTCTAAAGTGAATACAGTTACATTTCCTATATTTCTTTGGTTACGTCTGTTAACTTTATGCTATAAGCGTCAACTTCACGTTCGATATACATTTCATTCCTACGTTTATACAATATACTTCTAAATATGACTCGGATATACATTTTATTCAAATTGCGCTCTCTCATCAGTGACCATGTGCAGTGTCAGAACAAAACCGCATCCGCTGGAAAAATCTGATTATTATATAAAACAAAATATTAAATAAAATTGATATTAAGGTGGATATAGTTATTTTCCCTATCTTGGTTTGATGCTTGATTAAAAAAGTGATATAGGTCTGCAGGGTTTATTCTTTGTTCATTTAGATTTCTTTACTCTTTTCCCATGACCTTTTAGCATATATACAAGAGGTCCCATGTTTTATGGCTGATCTATTAAAAGTTTAAAACAGTAAAAACGAGAGAATCTTTTTTTTAAATAATGAATTCAAAGCAGGCCAGAATGAAAAATGTTTAATGAAACATTTAGCTGCAGTAGGCTACACCCATCCATCACTGAGTGCATTGCACACATAATAAAATGCTTTCATAAGCTGACTGAAATGACTCCAAGATCAATAATGTGAATTTAAATGTGAGAAATGGCTTAGTAAACTTGTTTTGTATGATAAAAGAAAAAAAAATCAACTCTGTGTGACAGATTAATATGGCATGATTTTCCTATCACATTGTAGAAGAGGCGGTGATATGTTCTTTTTTCAAGGAGTTTAACGTAAGCAAATGGAATGATTTATCTTTAGAATTTTTCCCAAGTACGTTTATATGAAAGCTATTTTGTGTTCTTTAGCACACGAGACACCAGTGTCCTTTGCCATTAGAAGTGCTTCTATTGGAAACCAAGCACATGCTTAGGTTTGGCATTTATGCTGTGCCTCATTCTCAGCAAACATATTCTAGTCTAGACTATTGTAAAGGGCTGTGGGTCAGCCTTTTTCAGCCAATAGCTTCTTTTGCACCGGAACCGTCAGCTATTAGCTTGAAACATTATAAATCACATCTTCAATCAGCCCAATGATGTATTTCAGTCTCAGTATTTTTCTTTTGGCTGTTGGGTGTACCCTCATTCCTCCACTGGAATGCATGGGGGACTATTTTATATCTTTAAACATTTGGCGAGTTGCCAATAGCCCTGAGGAGCTAGCATCTGAAAAAATGTATGCTAGAGAAAACAAAAGCAACCCTTATTTTCTGCAGTTTCTATTTTTCAGGTGTTTTATTCTGCAGTCACTTGGCCGTGATGGGCAAACAAGCATTGGCAAATCCAATCTTTTTGACATGTGTATGGCCTGCACATGCTCGATCGCGATTCTGCTTGCCATACAAACTTCAAACCCTTTGGCTTTGCCAATGCTGTTTCATTATGACAGCACACTAATTGCTGCAAATCACCTTTCTGAGATATCTGTTTTGTAATGCATAATTTTTAAATGGAACACCTCCACAGGAACATCTGTTGCTTTAATTCAGTTGCAGCTTGTGATCTTTGAAATTGGTTTGGCTTAAATAGAGACACCAAACTGCACTGTGCAACTGAGAGAAGTGGCAATTCTTACTTCCTTGTGAAGGGAAAACATTTTGTAAAATCGTAAAAAAAATTTGCACTGCACAATTTTTATGTACATTTGCTGAAAAACTGTAACTTCTGATTGGGTTTATTAAATATTCAAATAGTTTGCTGGTGTGACAAACAAAACCCAGTGATGTTTACAGCTTTCCTGCCAAAATAAGGAAACTGCTGAGAAAAAGATGACAACAAATTCTTGTTGAACAAAATTCCTCTAAAAAGGTCTGAAAATCCATGGGTGATACAGGCAGTTCAGAAAATACAACTTCATGTTGTGTCTCACTTTCTGTACCATCCTGCTTTACATCTACATTTTCCTTCTTGCCATATTCCTTCCTATGCCTTCCAGGTGGATTGTTAGTCAATAAATAATGAGTAAGAGCCTCTCTTGAAGAAGCAGATTCGAAAAGTAAAAGAAATCACAAATCTTAGATTGTACTCTAGAAAATCGAGTACAAGAATATTGTAGCACATTAATATCATGAACATAATACTGAGGGAAGATATGTCAAAAGGTTAGGCCTTATAGGGAAGTATAAATGTACTATTCTTAACTCCATACCTTTGTGCGTCAACTACACACGTATCATCAAGGTACATAGTCGGAACGCAAACTAGCAGCAAGGATATTTGCTGCGACCGTACAGGAGGAGAACGGAGGACCAAACTTGACTTTGGTGATATTAGTCTGATGATCCTCCTGATTTACTACGAGCTCTGAGGATAATACTATTTGAGAGCTAAAACATTTACGAGGACGAGTAGGAAATACTTTAATATTTGGGGTCTCAGTCCTCAGACTGTCTTAAAGACAAATACTGTGTTGATATAGGAGTATTAGGTGATCGCCGTTATCTGTAATGCACCTCGTGACAATATATAACGAGGAGATACTATTGAAAGCATTGGAATTTACATGTGGAATATTGAACACGTACTTATAAAAAATTTGATAATTTTTCCTGGTAATCAAGACGAAGGAGTTACATATCCGGGAAATTTCTATTTATTTTTAGCCCTGAAGAAGTCTATGTATGATATAAATACACGACGAAACACGTGTTGGCTGATGTACCATCCATGGCTGATATACCATCTATGTACAGAGACTGATGTGTAGAGTTTTTGATACTTTGGAATAAAACCTTGAAGACGTGCGAAGACTTCTACGTCTGGAGAATAGACTTGATTTTTTCAAGTTATTAAGTGGATTGCCAGTTATCATTTCCTTTTGCAACTCTAATTTGGTTGAAACCGTCCTTTAGTTACTCATTAGTGTGCTCAGAGAATGCTATGAATACATAGATGTGGGGTTAGGCATATCTGTAGCTAACAACACTTTCATACTTTGACCACCGAAATGTTTTCCATGATATTAACGTCTCACGATATTCTGGACTGTATATTCAGGAAGATTGCACCAAATCATGCAATCTCAGTCGATAAAGATCAGAATTAAACAGATTTTACAAGTTCATAAGTTATCGAGACGAGTCAGGTTCAAACGAGTTAGAGCAATATTACAGGCCGTAGGCTTCAGAGAGCAAAAGCAAATATAACTATATCTGTCCCAAATTTTTCTAATTTTGCCCCATTATTATGTTTCAGTTTATGAAAATACACACCATGAACATGCACACATTTTCCTATAAAACACAGAGTTTAATTTTGATAAATTAAATTAAATTCTCTAAAACAAAGTTTATAATTTTCAATAAAACCCTATTTGTTCATGAAACACCACCCTTTTTTCTTTTTAGGAAATACGCGTTTGGTGTCAGAGCATAATTTTGTCATATTCATTAAGTAGTTCCATATACTATTGCCACACATGCATACATTGTGCCTTGCATACCATTGTATTACCAGGTTTTTGCCATGGTTACCCACAGTATAACAAGATATACCACGTTTACAACAAATATACTATTATCCTTACTTTGGGTACCATCATGCAATGAGTGCTAATATAATATACCACCAATTACCTCAATATGTCACGGTAGCATTTTACCAAGAGTAGGCACAATTTTACAATGGATGCCCGCTATATGCCAAAAATTATCACCATTACGTCAAGGTTAGCTTTACACAATGATAGATTGAGAATGTTAAAAACATATTTTTAAAGAGCAGTCAGAAGTCCCACAAACCAAAACCTGTTAAAAGTTAGGCTGCAAACGTCAACATTATCGGCACCATCTTGCTCTTTTTGAGCCCATTCGTGCACGTAAGCGGCAGCCATTTTGAGCACCATGGCCTCCCTGCCCCTCGCTGATAGCCAGCGCGTCTCTCTCTCTCTCTCTCTCTCTCTCTCTCTCTCTCTCCTAACCTCGCAGACATCCCCCGCACGCTGACAACCCCCCCGCTCTCACATGCCTTGGGTCATAAACCCCTCTTCAGCGCAGCTCTGCCTCGGAATCCCATCCTGTTCCCAGCGCGACACCTCCCTTCATTCCTTTCATGGTCCCAGGTCCTTTGATACAAACCCCCTTTTCCTGTGTGCCCGTTTGTCTTCCTCGTTCCCAGGCCGCCACCTGGCCCTGCGGATACTGTGTATTGCCCCCCCGTACAGTAGGAAGCTTCCCCCGTTAAAGGACCCTCGAATTGATCAAAGCCCCCACCCTATGAGATCCGATCAACCCCACACATTCCGTGAATCGGCGGAATGTCCAGCTGCGCGATAATCATCACCTGTTGTGACCGGGGTGGGGACTTCAACTGTAAATGTGTGTGGGAACGGGCCTGAAGGGGAGATTCCGAGGATGTCCTTTCATACTTCAAAGCATTGCAAGAATGTGTTACATGCAATAAAGATCATAAACTTGTATATAAGAGGCCAAGCCTCAGAGATGCGGCTAGAGCACCTCGTGACGATACTTGCTGTCCGAACTGATGTGTTCTCCTCCGGAGAGAATAAACCCTTGTTTCCTGCCTTCCAGTCTCCAGCGCCTGCCTCTTCATTGATTAATATTTTGTGGGTTAAAGAGGCGACACCGCCGGGCAATACTTAAGGATCTTTGTTTATTGGTTGCTTCCTACCTTTTTACAATTGGCGCCCAACGTAGGGCCCATCAGCGACTCGTGGATCCAGTGGGAGAGGTCCTGACGACAGAGTGAACGACTGCAACGATCGGGAGTGCACCTGTCCGATAGACCCTCGTCTGACAGCCGATCATCCGAACTTCACTGGTTCCGAACAGACCTCTCTCGAGTGATCTACGGTCCTGACTGGGAACCATCAGGAGTGCCGCGAGGAATACGAAGAAAAGAGGACGATCGGGCGCTGGATTCGGAAGACAAGAAACTGTCCATGCGGTCCGGGTAAGGTCGTGTAAACACGACGAATTGCGAAATGATTGTTTGATTGTTTGGAAAATACTAGTATTACTCTTTGTTGATTTGTTTGGAGATTCGCTGTCTGCAAACGGAGAAACAACAGGCTCTCTCTTTGCAAGCAGTGAAGGATAGGTAACGCAGCCGTCGTGCCTATCTTTCTCCCACCCTGATTAATTGTTTGAACCCGAACTACTGCTCGCGGATTGTTTTCTGGAGATTCTCTGTCTGCAAACAGGAAAGAACAGGTTCCCTCTTTGCAGATAGTGAAAGGGTAGGTAACGCAGACCTTTGCGGGCCTACTTATTCTCCCCACTGATTGTTTGATTGACCGAACATTGACTGCTCGATATTGGTTCATGAGGTATTCACTACCTGCAAACAACGTAGAATAGAAATATTCTGTCTAGTCTTTGCACGCAGTGATAAGATAGGTAGTGCTGACTTTTGTCCCCATTGTGATCCGTCATGCCTGTCTTCTCCCCACTGATTGGTAGCCTGTTTAGCCCGGACCGCTTATTAGAGATGAACCATCCGGCTCCACTGGAAGGCACCCCTAATAAGGACATGTTCATGAAGCATGGATTGATCGCTATAGCCTATAGCAAGCTGTGGCATAAACATACAATAAAGGATCGAGAAAGTCAGTGGCCACTGATAGGATCCTTCGATGATGATAAAATAAACGCGCTAGAAACAGCCCTTGGTAAAAACAAGACAACGCCCACTATGCTTGATAGTTTCGGCATGTGGCGCAAAGAAACTGAACAACGTAAAAAGAGAACTGAGAGTAGGTTGGGAAAAGAGCTGCGAAAAGCAGCCCACCTAGCTGCTCAGAAACTAGAAGAAGAGATAAAGGAAAGAGAGGAAGCCAAACAGAAACTAGAAATGGAAACATCAAGCCAGTGTCCGGTTAGAACGTCCTCCACGCTCTACCCTGAATTACCCTCGAAACAACGAGCCAACGATGATCTGCTGTTAGGTCCTCCGATCATCTACATGCCCCCTCCATATGCCCCTTCCCAACCCTTAGCACAGCACCCACCACCCCAAGTACAAACGAGAGTAGCGCCACAGCTTTGGCCCCCATGGCCTCTGTGCCGGCCGAACTCCTTGTATTAGATACTACGCAAACGACAACGTTAGGCGACCCTGAGACCCGAAGGGTTGGTCCTGCAAGAACAAGCAGACTAAGCAAAGATGAGCGAGCAGGGATTGACAAGATAGCAAGGACACTGGTAGAAAGAAAGGAAGATGAGGAGTACATCACGGATATGTTTAACTCGTATACAGGAAGTCACAGACAACATTTCTCCGTACGACTGTGTTACCATGTCTTGAACGCATACGAGGACCGATATCGAGACAAAGGTCCCGAGAGCCTAACGACTCTGTACCGAAAGGTCGATATCGGGGATGTGGGCGAGTGTGATGTGACGGACCTCCTTACGCGCACGCTTGAGGTTTTCCGCCACCTCACTGAACAAGAATCGGGAGCTAAACCCACGACATCCGTAGCGACCGAACCACAAACTAAGCAATCTAACGCTATGATGCCGATACGAGAGGCTGCCCCTTACTGGGTTCCTCCACGAGGTGAAGGGACTAACGATGATGCAAACCACAAAGATGCAAAAGGAAGGGTAGTGTACAACTGGGTCTACCAGCCATGGGACCGGCAAGAGATTCTGACATTCCGGAAATCTCTGCCTGACCTACGAAAAAACCCCACTGCCTTCTATACTGAATTAGATACAGCCCTAGGTTCAACGATTATGACCCTGGCTGACATCGACTTGTTCTTCGGGTTATGTCTACCAGCTGATATGTGGAAGCAAATCCGGAAAGTCGACCACCTTGAACTGTTTGGACATACCTGGTCACAACTCGATGGCATTGATAAACAACGAGAGCCTGGACAAAAGCCTTTGAAATCCATTTTAGACCTCCCAGATAAAATTGTACAGAAATTAAAAACCCTGATTCCAGAAAAGAAAGTGGACTGGTCGATAGTAACGGCCTGTCGCCAGAAACCCCAGGAGGATGTATCGGATTGCTTCTCCCGGTTTGAAACAGTGTTCTCCGATTACAGCGGCCAGGACATGACCACTGCAACCGGACACCATCTGTTTGTCCAGAATTATGTTAAGGGCTTGACAACAGAAGTCTCCCAGAAACTGCAGGCCAGCGAGAGTAGTTGGGCAGCCTCCAAACCCGCGACCATCCTCCAGATGGCCCAATATTATGAACATCAGAAAAATGAAAACGATAGAGCAACAGAGAAAAAGAAGAAAGACTTGAAAGAGAGGGTGATGATTGCACAACTGCAAGGGGTGACTATAGGACGAGACCAATACAGGGGAAACTATCAGACGAATGTCCCTAAGACTGCACCTCCCAAGGACCGTACTTTGACTCCCCACATTGGACGTACAGACATTAGAGAGGACTAGTGTGCTTTCTGTAAAGGGACTGGCCATTGGAAATCCCAATGCCCGGTTCTTTTGGAAATAATCAGAAACAAAGACCCCAAGGACATAGCAAGTGGACAGAGAAATAAGAGACAGCAGCGAGGGCCCCCAAATGACACGACTAACGACAGATCAGGCAGACCAAATACATTTGATCGACCCAGACAGAACCAATGCCAGCAATCTGACTACGATGACGCCCACGACTTTGCATAGGACTGCCAAGGGCAAGGGAGGGATCCAGTCGAGCTCTATGTTGACCAGCAAGGCCCTTATGTCACTGCTAAGGTCCTGGGTACAAGGTCTCCATTTCTGGTAGACACTGGCGCAACACGTAGTGCGTTATCTAAACGACTGATTCCAAGGGCACCCTTGTCTGGCTCACTTATAACATCGACAGGTTTCGATGGAACGCCCTCCACTAACCCTTTGTCCGCCCCGATCCTCTTCGACTTAGAAAACAACACCACTGACACCACGTTTTTGCTTTCCTCCAATAGCCCTGACGCCATTATGGGACTTGACTTATTGAAACACTTCCGAGCGACAATTAGATGTTCTCAAGACGGAGTTCGAGTTTTCCTTTACGACAACCCCGTTCTGCTTAGACATTGCCCTCCCCGACGCATGTTCTCCATCACCGACGCTGACACATCCCTGCTTGACACTCTGCCTCCGTATTTGTGGGCCAAGACGGATTCGGACGTAGGGCGCATGATGATTGACCCAGTGCACATTACTGTCCGACCAGACGCAACACTCCCAAAACTTCCACAATATCGGATATCGCCCGAGGGCGAGAAGGCATTGGTAAAGATTATTCAGTCACTGATAGACGCAGGAGTGGTAGAGGAAGTGGTTAGCAACGTTTGCAACAGCCCTATCTTGCCCATCATCAAGAAACAGGCAGAGGGAGATGAGAAAGCATACCGCTTTATCATCGACCTTCGAGAGGTCAACAAAGTGGTGGTACCCCAGTACCCTGTGGTCTCAGACATCACCACCATCCTGACTTTGATTCCTTCTACTGCCACCACCTTCACTGTCATTGACCTCAAAAACGCATTCTTTTCCATCCCCATCCACCCAGACAGCCGATATCTCTTCGGCTTCACCCTAAAAGCCCGCTCATATAGGTTCTGCCGAGCACCCCAGGGCTACACAGAAAGCCCTAGCATCTACAGCCAGGCCCTCAAGAGACAACTGGATCAAGTCCAGTTACCCGATGGAGTGGTGTTAGTGCAATATGTCGATGACATCCTTTTGGCAGCCGACACCACTCCATTAGCAGTTACAGCCACCATTCAACTCCTGCACTTCCTTGCGGAAAATGGCCACATGGTCTCCAAGAAGAAGTTGCAATTCTGCCAACCCCAGGTCACTTACTTAGGCCACCTTTTGTCCAAAGATGGAAGGAAACTCACTCCCGACCGGATCCAAACCATTCTCGAAACTCCTGTCCCTAAGACTCAGAAACAGGTTCGCTCCCTACTAGGCCTCACCTCCTTCTGCCGACAGTGGTTACCAAACTTTAGCCTCATTGTGAAACCGCTGCTTTCTCTGCTAGCTAAAGACGTCCCCTTCCCACTCCCTTGGACCCCTGAGTGTCAAACCTCCTTGACGGAACTACGAGATGCCCTTTGTTCGGCCCCTGTCCTAGGTACCCCCGATTACACAAAGCCCTTCTCCCTTTACACTCACGAAAGGGAGGGGTGCGCTTTATCTGTCCTGACCCAGTCCATTGGCCCAAAGCAACGACCGTGCGCTTACTTCTCTGCCACTCTTGACCCTGTAGCCAGAGCCTTGCCTGCCTGCCTTCGAGCTGTAGCTGCCGCTGCAATCTCTATCCGACAGAGTGAGGGGATCGTGCTCTCGAATTCCCTCACGGTACTGGTACCCCATGCAGTTGACACCCTCCTGAACCAAACCAAGACGCAACACCTGATGAGTGCACGACTGACTGGATACGAACTGACTTTGCTTGCACCCCATATCACCCTGAAAAGATGCACCACACTGAACCCGGCAACTCTGTTACCCTTACCAGAGAACGATCCCAATGTGCACCCTGTACATGACTGCGTGACTCTTACAGACGAACAGACTAGAAGTAGGGTTGACCTCAGAGACACGGCTTTTCCTGACCCGGACGGAGAGCTGTGGGTGGACGGTTCTTGCATCAAACTCCCCGATGGCACCACTTCAGCTGCCTATGCAGTCACCACGGCTCGAACTGTAGTCGAGACAGCCCGCATCACGCAACGATCTGCCCAGGCAGCGGAACTGATTGCCCTGACAGGAGCCTGCATTCTAGCAGCAGGAACCACAGCGAACATTTACACCGACAGCCAGTACGCCTTCGGGGTGGTTCACCATTTTGGGCTCCTTTGGAGGGAAAGGGGATTCTTGACCTCACACGGCACCCCCATTTTGCACGGGGATCTAGTCTCCGCCTTGATCGAAGCTGTCCTTCTCCCCAAAAAGCTTGCAGTCGTCAAATGCCAGGCACACAAAAAGGTGACAGACATTATTGGACAGGGAAATGCACTAGCCGACATCACTGCCCGAACGACAGCTGAAAATAGGACGACAACACATATGTACGTGACCAGGTCACAAGCAGAAAAATGGACTGATGCTAGGGACACTATTAGAGACATTCAAATGGCTAGCACACAACACGAACTGACTGAATGGACACGGGTGGGATTAAAAGATGACGAAGGCTGCTGGCGGACAAAAGACACAAACAAATGGTTGCTACCTGACTCGTACCTGATTCCCATACTGACTATGGCACACTCCCCTGCCCACATAGGATCAGCCCCCATGATTGAACTTGTCTCCAGAGTTTGGCACAATGATAAAATCACAGACTCCGCCAAACGTCTGGTCCAACAATGCTTGATATGCCTGCAACACAACCCCGGGAAAGGAACTGTAGTACCCCGGGGAGGGTTTGGGGTCCCAAATCACCAGTTTGAAGTCCTGCAGATGGACTACATCCAGCTAGACAGATGCCAAGGCCTGAAATATGTACTTGTTGTGGTATGCGCATTTAGCAAATGGGTGGAAGCATACACAACCCGTGACAACACTGCTATGGCCACTGCAAAAGTACTGTTAAAGGAGTTTTTCCCCCGTTACGGCCTTTGTCGTATTTTATGGAGCGACAATGGCCCCCACTTCATAGCCGAAGTCATCCAGCTCATCTTAAAGGGGCTGGGCATCAAGCAGAAGTTCCACGCAGTCTTCCACCCCCAGTCTGCTGGACTTGTTGAGCGACACAATGCCACACTAAAGCTTAAACTGGCCAAGATAGTGGCTACCACGGGTCTGAAATGGCCAGACGCCCTCCCACTGGCATTGCTATCGATGCGTTCCACCCCCACCAAACATCACTTGACACCTTATGAGGTTGTTTTCGGTCGACCCATGAGTGTCTGGTCTGCACTGAAACCAACTTCCATTCATGACGTCCCGGACGTCCTGATGTCTGATTATCTGTATAAATTGACTGAAACTCTGTCTGTCATTCATCAGCAGGTGCAGCAGGCCATCCCCGATGCTTCCAGGGGTCCGGGTCACGCCATCCAACCTGGAGATTTCGTGCTGATCCGAAACTTTCAGCGGTCGAAGAGTTTGGAACCCCGGTGGACGGGCCCCTGGCAAGTGTTAATCACCACCCGGATGGCTCTTCGTGTGGAGGGGAAACGGCAATGGCTGCACGCACACCACTGTAAGAAGGTCTCCTCGACCCTGGCCACGACAGAAAACATCGACAACCAAGAAGAGCTCCTGAACAAGGACCGACCGTCACTAACCTGCTATCCTGATACCGAAGCACTTGAACTTTCAAAATTCTCTGATCCCACTGTGCCATCCAGAGAAGGGTATTTCCTGCGTCGAAAGGAGGGAGCTTCGGCTAAGTAGACCACGGACTAAGTTAAATCTCAGAACGGTGACCTAAACACCACCAAGGGTCACCCGGAGAGAAGCTAAACGAAGTCTGTGGTTCTGCCCGCTACCGAGCACCTTGAAGATGATGGAAGCGCCAGATAAGAAGATGATGGAAGCGCCAAATAAGAAGATGATGGAAGCAACAGGAAATACCCACTACAGAAACCCAAGAACAGACAGACTCCACAGCTCAAAAACAATTGCACTCTCCATCACAATCCTATTCTGCTTTCTCCTCATGACCACACTCTGGATTATGGAAGAAAATGCACCTGCTCACGAAACATTCCTGACCACTGCTCAGCCTACCACCATGAAGGAACATTATCTGATTTCGCTCTCTCCTCAACTCAGAGAGAGGCGAAAGGAGTTTTGGAATAACTCTTTCGTACAGCTACTTCACCAGCACAATCTCGCCACCAATGCCACCAACTGTTGGATCTGTGGGTTGCTACCCCACGCCACTGGACACTCGATACCATTCATCCCTTCACCCTTCTCAGTTCATGGCTCCTGCCTTGCTTGGCTGATCCTCCTGCAAGAAAGCTACAAGGACAATGCCACCTCCAGCAAAACCGTAACGCATTTCTTCCACGGGGTCTGGGGGAACAAAACAAAGACACACTTCTGCCCGCAGACCTCCAACGACTCAATCCACATGGACATCCCTGCTAAAGAACGAATTGAAATGCAGGTGTTCAACAATCCAACCAGACCCACCTTCTCCTACCTGCGGAAACGAACGGCTGCCACTCTGACTGTGGCCCTGTCAGTCATCAACGTCACAGGCCACATGTGCATAGAAGGGCTTGGGACACAGCTGGTAGGCCGCAGTGCTTGCCGTTTTACCAGAACTTTGGACTCCACTGATCCACCTTTCTTTGTGTCGTCCCCAAACATGTATTTCGTCTGCGGCACAAAGGCTTACACCTGGCTCCCCAAAGGCTGGGGGGGCACTTGTTTCATCTCCTTCATCCTTCCTCCGACTTATGTGGCTCCAGCGAATCATCATAGACAAAAACGAGCCAAGGACATTGAACAAGCCGACTCAACAGGAGCGCAGTTCCTCGATGCTATGAAGGGACTTGTTCCACTCTGGGGCCCGATGGCAAACAGCCGTGCCATCCGACATCTGACTCAGGCAGTTGAGACAACAATGAATATCACAGCTGGTATCCTTGCTAACAACACCGCCGAGCTTCAAGCGGTCCGCTTGGTGGCCCTCCAGAACCGCCTTGTCCTAGATGTGGTTCTTGCGGACCGTGGTGGAGCATGCCGCATTATTGGGTCCAGCTGCTGTACATACATACCGGACAACTCACCCTCAGTGTACAAAGCCATCGAACATCTTCACAGACTCTCTTCAGAAGTCCACCAGGAACAGGAAGAATGGTCGCTTGGTGGTTGGTTCTGGAACACCGTTAAGAACTGGGGCTGGAGACTGTTCACCATTATCCTGATTCCTGTAGTTGTAATATGCGGTCTATGCCAAGGAATTCAATGTCTGCCACCTCTGTGTTCATTATGTACAAATTGTATTTGCCTTAAGACTGTGGACTTTGGAAACGAACGCATGGGAGCATTATATGATGCCGAGGTTAGGAATTTGATGAAAATTGACATTGAGTAGGCAAGTTGGCTAGATATGTTGAAAAGGGAGGACTGTTAAAAGTTAGGCTGCAAACGTCAACATTATCGGCGCCATCTTGCTCTTTTTGAGCCCATTCGTGCACGTAAGCGGCAGCCATTTTGAGCACCATGGCCTCCCTGCCCCTCGCTGATAGCCAGCGCGTCTCTCTCTCTCTCTCTCTCTCTCCTAACCTCGCAGACATCCCCCGCACGCTGACAACCCCCCCCGCTCTCACATGCCTTGGGTCATAAACCCCTCTTCAGCGCAGCTCTGCCTCGGAATCCCATCCTGTTCCCAGCGCGACACCTCCCTTCATTCCTTTCATGGTCCCAGGTCCTTTGATACAAACCCCCTTTTCCTGTGTGCCCGTTTGTCTTCCTCGTTCCCAGGCCGCCACCTGGCCCTGCCGATACTGTTTATTGCCCCCCTCGTACAGTAGGAAGCTTCCCCCGTTAAAGGACCCTCGAATTGATCAAAGCCCCCACCCTATGAGATCCGATCAACCCCACATATTCCGTGAATCGGCGGAATGTCCAGCTGCGCGATAATCATCACCTGTTGTGACCGGGGTGGGGACTTCAACTGTAAATGTGTGTGGGAACGGGCCTGAAGGGGAGATTCCGAGGATGTCCTTTCATACTTCAAAGCATTGCAAGAATGTGTTACATGCAATACAGATCATAAACTTGTATATAAGAGGCCAAGCCTCAGAGATGCGGCTAGAGCACCTCGTTACGATACTTGCTGTCCGAACTGATGTGTTCTCCTCCGGAGAGAATAAACCCTTGTTTCCTGCCTTCCAGTCTCCAGCGCCTGCCTCTTCATTGATTAATATTCTGTGGGTTAAAGAGGCGACACCGCCGGGCAATACTTAAGGATCTTTGTTTATTGGTTGCTTCCTACCTTTTTACAAACCTACTGTTAAAAAGTGAAAGTTAAATATTAATTTTTTTGTTTTTGAAACATATTGGGTCTTCTTTTAAGGAAAACGGGCTACATTAAAAAAGAAATTGCTTTTATATAAAAGCAACCACAGATACATACAATGGTCTGATGACAACAGCAGGCCACCATGCCTGTGATGGTTATCATTCCAATCATTGAGAAAAAACACTTTCCTATCCTCCATTGGATCTGTTCCCTTCTTCCACTCATCTTCTACATTTGTCGAAAATAGGTTCTTCCGTGTGGGCATCATCTCTTTAGATTTCCTTCATATTCTACACAATGTTATTCTGCTCCAGAAGAAACTCTGTATGGTTTAGTTTTCTTAATTAATGTAATATTTGATTGATGGTTTGCTTTAACCACACAGTCCATTGAGATATGTAGCACTTCATAATTAAAAATATGCTTGGATGACTACCAAATACCTAATTGTTGCAAAAGAAGATAGCTGTTGACCTCCAATTGAACACAAAAAATATGGTTAAATAAACGGATATATTGCAGTTTTAAAATACAATGCTTTACCCCATAATTCTGTTGCCTCCTCAGCACACGGCCTTGTGTAGAAACCTGGTGAGCCATGTTGTTTTGCTAACAAACGTATCCTACTGATTTCCATTGTAAAAGTGCACATCTATTTCCCTTAATTATATAAGTGCTTATGTAGTTCATGTTTCTATTTGAACATTGGAATGTGGAGAGTGGAGATAACTAAGTGGCTCAAGGTCAATAATGGCTGTTATAGACCTTCTGCTTCAGAGTTGCAATGCTTGTCTTTCAATTTTTACTGTTTATGTTAGAGCATTCTACCCTCAGTGGGTGAAATGTTCTAATAGCATTTAGCCCTTTTACTTCTGTCTATAATGTTTGTTCAAGGCCCTCTCCATAGTTATAAGACCTTGCCTATGGTTCAGGCCTACAGCTTGGAAAGAGGACCTTTAATAATTATTATAGTTCTCAGCTGTGGGCTATAATGCCATATTGTAGTCTTTTTTCATAAGGGAATGTTTTTTATAAAGGTTGCACAAATTATCGTAAAAGGTATTTTAAATTGATGACCTTCCTGAGTTCTTGTCTATGTTGTTCCATGTATTGGTCGCGAAGTAGGAGATTGATCTGCCACCGGTGGTCGTCCTGTCGATGCGTGGGATGTTGATGAGGGCGAGGTCAGCGGAGGGAAGCTGGTCGTTCGGGGTGTAGAAGGTGAGTCGTTTGTTGAGGTATACTGGTCGGTGTTGTGGAGTGCTTTGTGAGCGTGGGTGTGGAGTTTGAAGGTGATCCACTTATTGACTGGGAGCCAGTGCAGGTCTCTCAGGTGAGCTGTGATGTGGGTGCAGCGGGGGATGTTGACGAAAAGACGGGTTGAGGCGTTCTGTATGCGTTGTAGTCTTTTCTGGAGTTTGGCCGTCGTTCCTGCCTAGAGGGCGTTGCCGTAGTCCAGTCTGCTGCTGACAAAGGCCTGGGTGACTGTCCAACTGGTTCCAGTGGGGATCCATCTATAGATCTTGTGAAGCATGCAGAGGGCGTTGAAGGAGGAGGAGAGGGCATTGACTTGCTTGGTCATTGAGAGCGATGAGTCCAGGATGAACCCCTGGCGTGGTCGGTTGGTGTAGGTGCGGCTCCCAGTGGGGCCGAGGATAAGGACCTCTGTCTTGTCCAAGTTCAGTTTCAGGTGACTGTTCTTCATCCATTCGGCGATGGCCGTCATTCCTTCGTGGAGGTTGGTTTTGGGGGTGGCGGGGTCCTTGGTGAGGGAGAGGATCAGCTGGGTATCATCGGCGTAAGAGATGATGTTGAGGTTGTGCGATTGAACGATGTTGGCGAGTGGTGTCATGTAGACGTTGAAAAGGGTTGGGCTGAGGGAGGATCCTTGGGGTACGCCACAGGTGATCTTAGTGGCTTCGGATCGGAATGGAGGGAAGCGGACCCTCTGGGTTATGTTGGTGAGGAAGGAGATGATCCAATCCAGGGCTTTGTCGCTGATCCCTGCGTCATGGAGAGGTGTACATAGGGTGTGGTGGCAGACGGTGTCAAAGGCGTCCGAGAGATCTAGGAGGATGAGGGCTGCAGTTTCGCCATTATCTAGCAGGGTCCTGATGTCGTTGGTGGCAGCGATGAGGGATTGAGAAGGGTCCAGGTTGTTGTTCTCCTCGAGGAAGCAGGTCAGTTGCCTGTTGACGATCTTCTCGATGACTTTTGCTGGGAACGGGAGTAGGGAGATGGGCTGGAAGTTCTTGAGGTCCTTAGGGTCTGCCTTGGGTTTCTTGAGTAGGGCGTTGATCTCGGCGTGCTTCCAGCTTTCCGGGAAGGTGGCGGTCTCGAAGGAGCTGTTGATCGTCTTCCGGAGTTGGGGTGCGATGATGGAGCTCACTTTGTTGAAGATGTGATGAGGGCAGGGGTCGGATGGTTAGCCGGAGTGGATGGTGTTCATGATTTTGACTGTCATCGTCTGTTTTTTTTGTCCTCATACTGCCAAAACTCTAGATGGGATAACTCCAATCACTCCATGCCTACCTTTACCGGCCCTTGGAAGAGGCAAGTGGAGAGAGAGAAAGAGCTTTCCTTCTAAGATGACACCGTTACCTTCTCCAACTCCTGTTCACTTGTCTGGAGGCCCCCTTTGGTGTTACTTAGGAGGCCAGGTCCCACAGTGCACTGGCTTAATCATTGGACCCTGTTGTCTACTCCCTTCAAATTGACAAAGCTGCCCAGGTCTTTATTATACTTTTTTGATCACAGGCCATGTCTGATTCACTAGTATGAATAATGTTCTTCAAACATTCGGCAAAAGTCGGAGGGTGTTCTGATTTCCAAACCCTGCAAATGTCTCTCCTTTTAAGAATAATCACATAGAATATGAGTTTAAAGACAGGTGCATTGATATGATAGTCATTTGGTAGACCAAAGAAAATCAAACTGGTACTTACTTCCATTGGTCTTTCCAATACAGCTTCCAAGAATTCACATACCTCCATCCAATATGATTTAATTCCTGGGCATTCCATGAATATATGAATATCACCTTGGGCAACTATATACGTTGTTGACATGGTTCTAGGAGAGCAGGGCGTTGGTGTGGCTGTAGGCAGTGAGTCTGTGGCGTTGGTGGTTGACGGGAGGGTCCGGGAGATGAAGCTGCCATGGATGTCTGCGATCTTGCGGTGAAAGAAGGTGGCTCGGGAGTCGCATAGGTCTTGTGATGGCAGGATTTCGTTGGAGCAAGAGCTGGGGTTTGAGAGTTCCTTCACGATGTTACAGAGCTCTTTGCTGTTGTGCGCATTGTTGTCAATGCATTGTTGTCAATGCGTTCCTTGAAGGAGGACTTTTTGCTGGCTCAAATGAGTTGGTGGTGCTTGCGGCTGGCGTTCTTGAGGGCTGCGTGGTTGTCCTGTGTCTGGTTGTGGCGTCACTTTTTCTCGAGTGTTCGACAGGTCTGCTTGGATTCCTGGAGGTCGGTCGTGAACCAGCTGGCCTTTCTGTCGGTGCGTCTGTTTGAGGGTTTCTTGACTGGGGCGAGAGTGTTGGCGCAGTCCTCGATCTATTGCCTGAGGTTGCGGGCGGCTGTGTCGGTGGTGTAGGTTGGTGGGTCTCAGGTGAGGGTGGTGATTAGCTGGTCTTTGGGGACCTTGTTCCAGCTGCAGTGGGGGATCCGTTGCGGGTGGTGGTGCATGGTGGGTTTCTTGAAGGTGAAGTGAATGCAACAATGGTCGTTCCAGTGGAGTTCAGGGGTGTGGCTGAAGGTGACGTGGTTGCTGGTGGAGAAGTTGGGGTCGAGCGTGTGTCTGGACGAGTGGGTGGGAGTTGTGACGAACTGTTTGAGTCAGAGGTTGGTGAGGTTTTTGAGCAGGGTGATGGAGTTGCTGTTGTTGGCTTTCTCGAGGTGGAAATTCAGGTCTTCCAGGAGGATGTAGTCTGTGGAGGCAAGGGCGTACATGCTCAAGATGTCAGAGATGGAGTCGCTGAACTGTGGTCAGGGTCCGGGTGTCTGTAAACCAGGGTTCCTCTGAGAGTGGTGTTGCGGTCGGTGTGGATCTGGAAGTGGAGGTGTTCGGCAGCGCTCGAGGTGTCTTCGGTCCTGGTCGAGATTCCTAGGGTATTCCTGTGGACGTTGGCGATCCCTCCTCCTGGTCTGTTGGCGCGGTCCCTTTGAGTGATCTTGTAGCCGTCCGGGATGGCTATGGCTATGTTGGGCACTGAGGAAAGGTTAATCCATGTCTCTGCCAGGAAGGGGACGTCTGGGGAGGCTGAGTTGAGTAGGTCCCAGAGTTCGATGGCGTGCTTGTGGACGGAGTGGGTGTTGAGTAGTATGCATCTGAGATGGTTGCACTCTGCCCTGGTGGGTGGGGCGTGCAGGTGTTCGGTTGCTGATGAAGCTGTAGCTTTGGCAGGAGAAGGTTCTGCGGGTGAGCTTCGGGTGACCTGGAAGCAGTTGGGAGATCAGCCGGCATTGAGATCATGGAGGAAGTTGGCGTCGTAGAGCTGTCAAGTGTCGTGTCTCTCACGGGGTCCGGGGGGCCTGGAGCTGGGCGCATATATTTTTCAAAACTATGAATTACATGCATTATAACAGTTTCTGAGCTATATCAATTAATAAAAAAATGTCCTCAGTCATTGTTAACTGCAGTATTTCTTTGTATATATTTAATTATCTAGGTACTCTGAATCTACAGCCCTGGCCTGCTTTTCTGACTTTGTTGCAGAACTTGACATTTTTGAGAAATCAATCAGGTTCTAGAGGATCTATACTATATCAAATCAAATCAAATCACAAAAATTTGTATAGCGCGCTACTCACCCGTGAGGGTCTCAAGGCGCTGAGGGTGGGGGGGGGTCGCAACTGCTCGAACAGCCAGGTCTTGAGTTGTTTCCTGAAGGAGAGATGGTCCAGGGTCAGCCGTAGGTGAGTGGGGAGGGAGTTCCATGTCTTGGCCGCCAGGTAGGAGAAGGATCTTCCTCCGACTGTGGATTTCCGAAATCGTGGGACGGAGGCGAGGGCGAGGTTGGCGGATCGGAGCTGGCGGGTGGGTGTGTAGAATGTGAGGCGGCTGTTGAGGTACTTCGGGCCCATGTCGTGGAGAGCCTTGTGTGCGTGGGTGAGGAGTCTGAACGTGATCCTCTTGTTGACGGGGAGCCAGTGAAGGTCTTTCAGGTGGGCAGAGATGTGGCTGCGGCGAGGTATGTCCAGGATGAGTCGTGCTGAGGCGTTCTGAATGCGCTGGAGTCTTTTCTGGAGTTTGGCTGTGGTTCCAGCGTAGAGGGTGTTCCCGTAGTCCAGACGGCTGGTGACGAGGGCCTGGGTGACCGTCTTCCTGGTTTCGGTGGGGATCCATCGGAAGATCTTTCGGAGCATGCGCAGGGTGTTGAAGCAGGATGATGAGACGGCGTTCACTTGATTGGTCATCGTGAGGGAGGAGTCCAGGATGAAGCCCAGGTTGCGTGCGTGGTCCGTTGGTTTGGGTGCATTGCCCAGGGCAGGGAGCCACCAGGAATCGTCCCAGGCGTAGGGAGATGGTCCCAGGATGAGGACTTCCGTCTTGTCTTATTTCAGTTTCAGACGGCTGATCTTCATCCATTCTGCGACGTCTCTCATTCCATCCTGGAGGTTGGCCTTGACGGTGGCGGGGTCGTTGGTGAGGGAGAGAATCAGCAGGGTGCCGTCGGCGTAGGAGATGATGTTGAGGTTGTATTGGCGGGCGATGGCTGCGAGAGGGCTTATGTAGAAGTTGAAGAGGGTGGGGCTGAGTGAGGATCCTTGCGGGACGCCGCAGATGACTTTGGTGGCCGCGTATCGGAACGGGGGGAGGCGGACTCTCTGGGTTCTTCCGGCGAGGAACGAGATGATCCACTCCAGTGCCGCTCCTTGGATTCCGGTGTTGCTGAGGCGTTGTATCAGGGTGCGGTGGCATACGGTTTCTAGGTAATAAACAATCCCTAATTTTTGTTTTAATAAAATAATTTTTACTGGCATTTTCAAAGAATAACAGTACAGTAGTAACTATTGCGAGTGTAGCATAACATCCATTAATTATCCATCTTGTCATGGAGTACAGTAACATCTGAATACATGTCACACCAGATATTATTAAACAATCCATAATATTCTCAATGTTTCCAGCTTCATGGTGATGACAGGCATGGATTGATGCCCTTAAGAGATTCCTATTTCAGTCACACAGTCCTCCGGCCGATTAGTAACTGGTCCTGGGCTTCAGATCCTCTCCAAGAGCAGAATACAGTTTGAAGGGAAGGGCAGTCAGCACAAATCCTCTGTTCAAGTGATAGTAGTGGCCTTGCCTTTGGCCACAGTCTCTGTCGTCAAGGGGGTGCTTCTTACAAGACCACAGGTTGAACTACCCAAACTAATCTGATATAGTTAAGTGAGCGCAAAAGGCTCTTCCTTTTCTATTGAGACTTGACCCAAAGCAGACAACGAAAAACCTAGCTAGTAAAATGGCTTGTGCAGAGACTAATGAGCAGTGCAGTCAGAGTATATGGCTATTTAAAATGCTACCTTAAATGGAAACTAACCTTCTTGGACTTACGCATGAACTGTGGGCCCCCATGCCCAATCCCCTTTGTTTTATGCATGTCCTACTGCACAACGTGCAAAATGCACATCTCATAGTATTGGGGAAGTGAGAATGGCCCAATCATGAGAAACCTGAAGAATTTCTCATCATTGGGGGCCTTTATCCTAATGCTCCAACAGGGCTGCAGGTAAAACGTCCTGTACATCATGACTATTAATCATCTACCACCAATCATAGTTGTGTCACTGTTTAGACACCGATACAATGTTCACTGTAGGAGGGATGGGCAGATATATGGTTTTAGAGGCTGATTTGGTTTACTAATCTTGATATTTTATTAGTATCACGCAACAGAAGAGTAAATTGTCTTAATGGGTGTTGTTCCTACGAGCTGGTGGCAGATGATAACATAGTTGGTATTGGTTTCTCCCCTTCTCCACAGGTCTTTATTTTTATATAAACAATATTATTGTTTTTGAAACAAAAACTACCAGCAGCAGTCAACAACAATATATCGCAACCTTCATCTGAGATTACCTTTTACATGCACACGGAGACAAGGTTACATTACAAAGTCCTGCGACTCATGTAGTTATACATTTACAAGGAGACACGTTTAATCTATCTGCCCCAGCCATTTGCCCTAGACTTTACGATATTTAGCTGGACACCCTCTGGACTTCTACAACGGTTTCTCTTGAGTAGCACACCAGTCTACGCCTTTGCGCCATCTTGAAATTCCAGGGGGCTTTGGATCTATCCAGCTAGCCTTGATGTTTTGCTTGGCCACCATTACGGCTGTGGCAGGGAATTGTTTGTCAGCCCGGCAGCCATCCAGGCCATCCGTGATTCCCAGGAGTATATTAGGGCGTTATGTGGGGCCTCCCAGCTTAGGACCTCCGTGAGCTCCTTTTCTATGGAATCCCAGTAGTGCGTGATGATTGGGCAGGCCCATACCATATGGAAGAAGTCTGCCTTCTCCACAGGTATTATGAGGAAGTTGTAGCTGCCAGTACACTCAGGGAAACAGGAAAGGAGGCAGTAAATATTAGATCCCTACTGAGCAGTTTTTTTTCTCACCATAACACCTGTGATACCATGATCTGGCCCATGTTTTCTGACATACCCACCCGGGATCAGAGATTGTCTAAACATCCACTTCCCTGGGGTCCCAGAAACCTTCAGTGATCAGAAATAATAGGTATGCCAACTTTCCTTATTTATTGTATGCCTAGTGTAACTTTGTGGAATATTTAGTATATACCACCCCTCCACCAGCTGTGGGCAACCCCCCCCCCCTTTTGAGGCAACTACTGTAGGCAATAAGGCAGGCAAACTGAGGATGATGCAAAAGAAAAGAAAAATAGGACTCTGAGACAAGTTTTGAAGACCGTGCTATGCAAACAAATGATGGATGGAATGCTGAATAAATCATACATTCACCCCCAGGTAAGAGATCCGGGTTAAATCCATCGTTCTTTTGCTCACCATGCCACCCCAGTTTAGACCCAGCCCTATGCAAATCAGTCTTGACCCTGTGCCTCATGGGAACAGTCCAGACCAAACTGCCAAGCCAGGTCCTCCCTGGACTGGAAACAAGCATCCTTTGACCGGTTTCTGTGTATTGCCCTTCATCAGCCAGGCTAGCTTGAATCCAGTGGCACAGTGAGCAAGGGACCCACGTCTGGGCATACCCATCCCACTAAGGGTGAAAAGTGATATGCAAACAAATGATGGACAGAATGCTGAATAAATCAAACATTCACCCCCAGTCAAGAGATCTGGGTTAAATCCATCTTTCTTTTGCTCACCATGCCACCCCAGTTTAGACGCAGCCATATGCAAATCAGTCTTGTCCCTATGCCTCATGGGAACAGACCAGACCGAACTGCCAAGCCAGGTCTTCCCTGGACCGGAAACCAGCATCCTGGGACTGGTTTCTGGGTTTCTGGTATTACCCTTCATCAGCCAGGCTAGCTTGAATCCTGTGGCACAGTGAGCAAGGGACCCCCTTCTGGGCATACCCATACCACTTAGGGTAAAACATGCTATGCAAACAAATGATGGACGGAATGCTGAATAAATCATACATTCACCCCCTATCAAGAGATCTGGGTTAAATCCCTAGATTATTTTGCTTGCCATGCCACCCCAGTTTATGCCCAGCTTTATAGTTTTGAAGACCAGTATGCAAGAGTAACAAGAAAATCATACTCGGTGAAGCAATAGGTAAAGCATTACCTGTGCTACCCAACACCCTTCCAATTCACACGGTGAGCACACTTCCCATCGTTTTTTTCAGGCTCCCATTCAACAGGCCACCCACCATGCTGCCACAACTCACCTGAGTTGTGGCCGGCTTTCAGGCATCTTCCGGTGGCGTCCACCACTTATTGGTCCACATCTCCTGGGGATCCTCTAGGGGGACAACTTCATTCACCCTTGTATCCAGCTTTCCTGAACCGTTATTCACACAGTTCCATCTCACAGGTTCCTCTCCCTCTCGCGGCGTGCTCCTACAGCATTCATGTGGTTCAGCGGTGGTATCAGCGGTTGTGGAACGTTGAGAAAGACAAATCCTTTCTTACTGCAGGCAGCAAGTTTTTCCTTCCCAGTCCCTCCTCCATTCTAATCCCCTTTCTTTGTTTTTGTTCCTCCCAGGTCTGACGGCAGTTCCTGCACCTGGAGGAATGAAACGTGATGGATTCTAAAGGTAAGTTCGGGAAGTGGGTTCTCCTTAGTCATCCTTTTTTAAACCTAGTTACATGTGAGTGAACCTCATTCTTCAATAGCTGCTGAGGAGTAATTAGTATTAATAACATAGAGAACACATGTCAAAAAACTCATGTGTGTCATTTGTTCAGGAAAACATACAAGTTCAGTCAGAAATTTGAAAATGAGGAAAGGGTCTGGGCTACCACATCCTGGAATTTTGAGCAATCAATGCTATTGAACTTTGGTAGGCAAGGTATACTTTTCATGGTCTACTCAAGCCTGATGGGTCTTACTATGCTGATTTAGGTAAATACATTAACAAGAAGGAATTAATTTTGCAACAGTGGGTGAGGTTAAAGTTGGAAACAAAGTAAAGAACTTGTGGTTAATTCTACCTTCATACCAATGCTGACAACACATTATTTCACACAAAGACAGCATTATTATAAATCCCTCCCCACAAATAAAGCAAAACTAAAGGAATGAAAGACCCATCTCTCAGAACCCACTCACTGATTGGAGATTTGATATTGTACTTCATACTCAAGTGCAATCTCTTTGTACGATTATACAAAGAACATATTCCTACAGCACATATGTCCAAAACAGTGCAATCTGCAGAGGATTCCAATGAAAGATAAATTACTATGGGCAGATGTTGAATATTTGGTTACAAAACACTGGTCGCAAATTTCAACTAGTAAAGATTTTTAGGAACCTACCTATAAACTCATGGATCATTTCTTTAAAATCTGAATAGTAGTGAGTCAACATCTGCTTAATAATGAGGGGGCATATTATCAAGCCTGTGCGCTAAAATTATCGCCGCTTTATCGGCCGAAAACGGGCGATAAAGCGGCGATAATGGGCTTGATAATATGCTCTGTCGAATTCCAATCGAAGCCCATGTTAGATGTGAAGACATCTAACATGGGCTTCGATTGGAATTCCACAGAGCATATTATCAAGCCCATTATCGCCGCTTTATCGGCCGTTTTCGGCCGATAAAGCGGCGATAATTTTAGCGCACAGGCTTGATAATATGCCCCGAGGTTTGTTGAATTTTGTGACTCAATAAGATTAGAGGCCATCACAGGGATGGTGTCTACTGAGGCCTGAAGACTTCCATGTGTTGGACTTAGCCCTTTTTGCAAGGTCATTCCTGAACGTGTTGCCTTCCTCCTAGCCTTTTTTCTGACAGGGTGTTGGTGGTTCTAGGACTTCTGGGGCTCTAGCAATGCCGTGGTTGTCTTTCAATTAAGTAAACTTTTTTTGAACTGCAGGCTGTTTTTTTCTTAGAGGACACATCTGTGTTTAAAAAACATTTTACTTTTCTTTGTGTTTTTGGGAGTTGGCAATCGTTCTAACACATTTATTTACATTCTCAAAGGTGAAGGGTTCCAGTGGGAGCCACTTCCCTTCTGCTACTGAATTGTCACCTCATTTGCGGCTTTGGTAAAATGGCAATCTTTGGTGACCAGATTTCGGTTGAAAATATTCATACATTAGATACAGATTCGGTATTTGGAAGGGATGCCAATAACTTGTCCCTTCCTGATACTAAATCTGTATCCTTTCGCAATCCCATTTTAGGAGTCAAAAAATGTTGCAGACTCCTAAATAGGGATTAGTACATAATAAAATGCATTTTAACGGTTGCATAAGCAGAAGTGGAATATTTGTGACCATGAAAATGCTTAGTATACCTGGTCTCCATGAGCTGTCTCCAACCATCTACCGCAAAAAGAAAAGTTGCGTGGCAATACCTATCAGTGGTGCATCCTTCATGTATAGATATTACAATGCAGGATGATGGGCATATTTGAAGAAATATTGTGATAACGAACATCCCCAATATCTGTTAGTAGGACCCGGATGGCTGTAGACAACAAAGTATAGGCCTGGCTGAATGTGAAGGCTGGGTTGGGTTCCAACAAGGTTTAAAGATCCTTAAAAAAGACTAATGTTCCAGCTGCAACACTAACATGATTACTATATAAGTGAATGTAAAAAACAAAAATTTCCAGAGACCATATAGAAAAGCTCTGAGATGGCCAAACAGCGCTCAACCCGTTGATTGTTATAAATCCCTTTCTTGTGCGTGCCATCATTGTCCATAAGACCACGCTGCAAATGTGTTTATCAGTCATATACAGCGCTTTTAGCACTAATTAAAAAAATAACTTTTCATTGTTATTTTTAGTAGCTTTATCTGGCACAACATATCTTGCTTTCAGCGAATAATTTAACATCAGCAACTCAACTTTTTTCCCAAACAAATTCTTAACTAACACATTTCATTCTATCCGATTACATTTTTTTGTTTGTTACGGGACTAATACTAAACAGTCTGTGTTCCCCAGTGCAAATGAACAAACTTCAACTATCACCAATCTCATATTGGTTGTTGGTCGTCTGTTCCTGCACGGTGAAAGGAGAATCTGCTTCCACTGAATTATTTTTCCAAAGTCTGTGTGGAGTCATCACTTCTCACCAAATTGCGTCATAATACCTGAGATCACAAGTTGCTTCATTATGGGATATATGACCATTGATCTCTGATTTTGCAAATAATTAAGGTGTTTCTAATCAGAGTCTATAACCTAAGGATACAAATGAATCAGCTTGACAATAGAGGAAACTCAAATGTTCTTTTTTATTATCAATCCTGCATTTCTTTGTGATGAAAATGGAACAACAACTTTCTTGTGAACTACTAAAAAGACCTAACATATGTTTCATCCCATGGACTTTCACAAGGCTTAGAATAAGCTCATTTATGGAATAGCTACTATAAAAGTAATAAAGAAGTAACATTGGCTTAATCTGCTAAAATGAGTACCCAAATTTGGAACATGTAGAATAAGATCTCTCACATGTTAAGCAGCTTGCATATTGATTCTGTACCAGGATTATGTTATGATTTCATAGACTTATTGTACAATCTCCACTTTCACATGTCAATGGTGGAGTCTTCAAGTACTACCAAGAAAATTTGAAAGTGATCAGGACTGATTGTCCCAATAGGAAATTAAGTCAGAGTAAAGTTCTTCAGAAATGGCACCTATACCTTGGTATGGTAGATTCTGTGTTTTTCTTCATACAAGCAAATAGAGGCTGTTTCAGCTGAATAGTGACTTCCCTTTTCAGTAATCAATTTGATATATTTTCAAGTAATCCTACACTAATCACACATTTTGTGAGAGAGATATAAAAGGTTACCTTCGTTTACGGTTAATATTTGTTATGAATTGTACAACTAATTTGGACCAAAACAATAGGAGAATTTTTTCTAATGCAAGAGGGTGAACCAAAAATTATGATGGCGAAATTGTGTTAGTATTTCAGTGCAAGATTTTGTTTTTCTTTAATAATGACTACAGTGCTACATAATCCATTCACAATTTAAGGACCCCATTCATTGAGTAACTGCTACATTGGATTAATAGTGTGCTAGGGAGGACAGATGTGTTAATATGATCCACCATTATCATTCCGTGGACTTTAGCTCCAGATCTAGTCCACCTCACAAAATATTGAGTCTGCAATCCCAGAGTGCTATGTTTTCAAGATCGTTTACACCAGGAAGTGAGAGCAATTTTAGGGGTTGCCTAGAATTGTCCGAATTGACAACCACATATGAAGTATGGAAACCTTGTTGTAGAGGTGACTCCTGATTTGAAAAGAAAGTTTCAGAACAATCAGGAAGTGCTTGAAGAAATACATTAGAATAATGACTGTACCAGAATATAATTTCCTCCTAGCGGAATTGACACATTATATATCCCTTTGATAGGATTACATTCTATGATATAATAGATCATTTTTTATGGTAGGAGAAACCTCAAGCAGCAGATAAATCCTTCTTGAAGGGGCTATTTTTTAGTATACAAATTCTTGCCTGGGGACATTTTTGCAGTGCTCCTGAGCTGAGATCTAAAACTGAGTTGTGCATTGCAATGCATCATGGAATAAAGGACCCGATGTACTAAAGAGTTTGCCAACTGCTGTTGCCAAAATTGCAGCTTCAAAACTCAAAGTCTCAAAATATCAAAGGTGCAATGTGAGTCAAAAATACCTTGCAAGTTGCAAATCTCTTGGTGACTTGCTATGTACATTTTTCTTTGATGCAATAGTATATATCAGTGGTTTTGATTGGATCAAGATAGCTAAAAGGGGATGGTATCCACTTGTTAGAAAGCCAGCTTCCACTCTGTGCATGTGGTCAGCTGGCAGTGAGAGGACCTAGTCAGGGGTAGTAAGCGCTATATAAATACCATTACAATAAAATACAATATGCCGCCCCAATGCCCTTCTCATCATGCCATTGTATTTTTGATAGCAGTCGCTCTCAGTTTAAAGGGTGTTGCAATAAAAATCACCACATTCTGTGAATGTCAATAAAAGGATGGACCTTTGCTGTCCCCTGCAGGTTTCGGTCCCTGCATTCTGAAACCTTTCAGTGGAATTCACAAAGTTATGCATTATTATTACTATAAACTGGGTAGGATTCTGTGAATCCTCCAGAGAAGTAATTTGTGTACTGTGCCACGGTTGGCTCTCTCAAGGATTAGAAGAACTGTCACCGTGCAAAAATATCCTCTGTTACCTTGTGATCCTGAGAATGATACACTGGACCCCAAGTTAAAATCATGCCCTTCTAACCTGAAGTGTAAAAATAAAATAAAATAGAATACACACAAGATATTGCACAAAAGAAAAGCCTGGGCTTCAAGCAAATGTCTGGAAATAAATACATTACCAGACCCTCTTATGTGGCTTCAGAAGGCTCTTAAAGAAAATAAAACACACCACAGAGCCCAGGGAGTTCAAGAAATTCTTCACTCTGTAAGAACATGTTTCACTTTAGAAACAGAAACATACAAACTTTATAAAACTTAAAACAGAATCTCTCCAATGGGAAAATATATCAGACTGCTTCTTATCCTAGGGATATTTGACAGATTTGCATGTGAGGGCATTGAGGTGCATTCAGCAAAACAATAAATAGTATGGTATGAAAACACCTAGAAGTACCACTCAGAGATACAAAAGCTGAACTATCCAGCATCCTTTCTAGGCACAGCAGGATCAAGTTTGGCTAAAACATTTGGTGAGACTATAAATACTTCCACAAAGTAGAGGGAAAAGAAATATATCAAAATATATTTTGATTTTGATGGATTGGAAGAGACCATTTACACATTTAACAAATAAAACAATATGGATCATCCCAAAATATTCTCCTATTCCACACATAAGGGGAGAAACACTGTCCACAATAATATTACCGCCTCAACCCCTCTTCCTTGTTCCATAATCTACAAATTGAGGCATGCTGCCTCACTGATTGAGCCTGGCAGACAAGCCTTTTCTTTGTTTCCACATCTTCCCTCCCCTGCCTGCCCATTGTTTCTTAGGTTTTATTCCCACTCATCCCATAACCTCCAGTTTGATGTTACACACACTTGTTTTTTGACTTTCTGCTGACTGAAGACAGACAGACCTTCATGAAAATCATTGGGGAAAGTGTGACCCCTAGGGCTGGGTACTCCGGTGAGGTGCTTCCATTCTCCCAATTACCTGAAGTCCTCTGCTGCTGTTTTTACCACTCCACCTGTGAGGCGCAATCACAGGGCGTGGCAGTCGTTATGTGAAATATGAGTTTCTTCCGCAGACTGGGACACACATTTGTTTGTTAGCTGTTAGGGGCAGTAGCGGTTCCTCCTTGGGACCTGAGGAGCACCACCCCCAACTGCTGCGCAGAAAGCTTGAAAAATAAAATGGTGATAAAAGGATCTTATTACATTTTATTTTTCCCGCTTTCTGCCAAACGGAGAGGGCAGAGCGGGGCTAGTGCATCATTGCTGCTGATTGAGGGCATTGACGAGTGGCCCATTCAGTTTGAATTGAGTGTGTCGATTTGGCAGGCTACATTATTACAGCCAAACAGACATTCACAATTCAACCTCTCCAGCCTGGCTGTCATAGGCAGCCGGGTTGGAGAGCAGGCCCAGGCCTTGCATGCTCTTCGGAGAGCTGAGGCAGCCTGCTCAAGCCAATCCAGACACTCTTCTCATGCAGCATGAGAGCAGTGTCTGGATTGGATAAGGACCTGTGGGACGTCACATTTGGAGAAGTCTGGAGTCGGGGCTGGAGAACACCGATGACCTGATACAGGCTAAGGTAAGTGAACGTTTTTTTTCATTTCTAATGTTAATTTGCATGTTTTTTAAATTGTATTTATCTTGTTGTTTTCAATGTATTGATGTCGACCCATCCTTTTTGTGGGTCACCAACCGCCATAGGTTAAGGGACTACATTGATCAGGGTCTCTTGGGCAGCGGAGGGAGGAGAAAGGAGACCATTCCCATGACTATTGCATTATTTATAGCTCACTGTCTTCTGCTGTGCAGGACACACATTTGTTTGTGGAATACCTGAAAGGAAGTGCAGGACTCCTCAGGTAAGTAAATATCCTTTACTCAAGTATAGAGTAGGCGACCGGTCAGAGAAGTCATCAACACCAACTGCTGTCCTGACCATTCCACGTACCACCATTCTAACATGGAACCCATGGTCATAGTGGCATGTGCGCTAGTATCAAAGATACAGAACCCAACAATACCTCACAGAGAATTCCTTGGGCAGAGGAGAGAGAGGAAAGGAGACCACTCCACTGACCACTGTGCTACTTATAGTGCCAGGGCCAACCTCTCCCACAGTGAAGGGAGTGCATTTGTTTTTGGACTATTTGGATATTACATCGACCAGAATCCCGTGGGCAGAGGAAGGAGGAGAAAGGAAACCGCTACCCAGACCATCGATCTACTTATAGCACTATCTTCTCCAGCAGCGCTGAATTTGTTTGTGGAAAGTTTGGGGACTACATCGACCAGAGTCCCTTGGACAGAGGAGGGAAGGCAAAGGAGACACACTCCTGATCATCATGATACTTATAGTGCCAACTTCTCCCACAACAGCACAAACTTGGGCCACACTCGGGCAAAGCCAGGACCAAGGCCAGGCCTGTCTGAGGTCCATCAGTGCTCAGAAGGGGCTGGACTGGGCTCCCCCTCTTTCATCTGGCTCGTTTTGGCCCTTTAGGTATGGATTAAAAGAAAATCTGCTGCATCTCCCTCTGGGCCAGGATCTTGTAAGAAAAAACAGACATTCCTCACTGCCCAATGATTTCCTTCTTAATGCTGTTGGGGCTTTTAATGTTGAAATTGCCAATGCAGAGCAGTATCCAAGTACAACTACTAATGATCCTACTGTAACCAACCCAACTGTGAATGTCCTAGTGGTTCAGGCACTTCTCAATAATTTGAACAATCCTAGCATTGATGCTGGCATTTCCACGATATCTAGGAATGAACCATGTGTGATTTTCAGCTGGGGAGGGAGTGGTCAGATATCAACCCTTTAATCAATCATAATTTTCATCAAACTTTGTTGATTCCTTGAGAGCCAAAACACTGTAAAATAGAGGCACTTTTAGAAATGGTGTTTAAACCCATTAAATGTAATCTTTGTCTACTGAATCCCATGTATACAAAACTGGCAAACGTTCTGATTTTGGGATGGTTTGGTGATGGCATACTCTCTTGATCATCTGTGTCTCTTAGTTCAGATAAATAACACTTAACATAGACCGCCCTGTCAGTCAGCAGTTACACATGATTCTCAGTTCTGAAAAAGTAAACCCATGTTACCTGTCATTAATCTTCCCCCACAGGTTTTAAAAGATGTCAATCAATCAATCAATCAGTAGATTTGTACAACTCCTCTTGTCACCCGTGAGGGTATCCAGGTGAATACCCTAAGAACAATTTCCAAATGTAGTGTTACCTCCTCTATAACTGAAAACAAGACTATGGATTCTGCCCTGATCTTATATGATAATAGCAGCCTAATGTCCAGGAATGCTCGGCTATATTGTCTAAACTTAAAATCAGTGAATGGCAGAGTGGAATTAGATCTTACAGTCATCTGCGGCCCATGCAGGTAAGAGCGGTGGGGCGGCAGGGCCGGGTTGGGGGGGGGGGATTTTGACAGACTACAACGAGGGAAAATTAATTATTTATTTAATTTTCCATCACCGTCGGCTGTCAAAATCCCCCCCCCCGACTCGACCCCACCGCCCCACCACTCTTACCTGCATGGGCCGTAGTTGTGTACAGCATTGTGAATTTTCAAGAAACATGGGCTATTGACCCACCATTTATTGACAATTATTCTTCCTATGCCATTCTGGCTCAGCTCTTTCCTTCTGGTAAAGTAACAAATGGCCTACTTGTATGAATTTCACTACCCCTGAATTGTGAGACTGCTGTATGGCCTATCGATTATCTAATGTGCAAGTGTTAGAGCTATGGTTTGTTAATTTCTGTTCTTTATTCCTTTTAATTTTTATAATGATAATTTTAAGGGCTCACATTATTCTTTAACATTGTTGGGCTTACAACAATAATTACGAGCAGTTTGTTCATTAATATGCAGTTGTGTACCCTAGGGTTAAGGCCTAGTTTTACGAGGTTTCGCTTTCCCGCTCAGAGGTGCCTGAACCTAATTCAGTATCTCATAACGATGTCCCTGAGGGTTTCATTTGGAAAAATCAATTTGCATAATTCAAACAATACTACAGATCGATGTATTGCATAGGTAAAGCAATTGCAAAAGCCTATCTGGCCAGTAGTAATCCACAAGGATAATCTTTAATTTGTTTCAAACATATCTCTATGCGTATTCGATAAATGGCAGCATCAGATATGAATACAAGAGTGGTCGATGTGCAAAGTGAACACAAATCCAATGGCAAAAAAGTAATAATATTGCAGTATAGTGTATGAAGAATAAATGGATAGGAGTGTTCATGTAGGTCTCATTGCACAATAAATGTCTTTTTCAGCCGGAAAACTGTTGACAGTGTTTTGACCTTTCACCATTTAACAGGTCATCATCAGGACAAAAAGGAGCACGAAAATTGTGATTGCTGCCTGAGCAAAACAAGGAATAAAAGAAATAAAAAGAAGTACTTGTCAAAGTTTCAATTAGTACTGTGACTGTTATGTATATCAATTCAAAAATAAAGCTAAAGGAAGCATCTGATCCCACTACTTCGCTTCCAGTGTCAACACCTTTCAGCTTAAGTTTCAGAGTGGAATTGCAACTTTCGACAAGGCAGTCTGTTGAGAGTGACAAGCCACTGTTCTAATTTGTTTACACCCAACTGATTACATATCTGGACCATCAATTTGGACAAAAGGGGCTTCCTTGATCTGTTAAAATGTAACTTGGGAAACCCAACCTCAAGAATATTTCAACCACAGCATTCGCTATCCGGGCGGTATCGGGTTTTTGGAAGAGAACAGCCTCCGGATATCGGGAGAAATAATCCACCATTCCCCCAAAAACTCAGTATCCTCTATTTGAGGGCACTAGTGGGCCAATTAAGTTCATCCCTACTATTGAGAAGGGCTTGTTGATAATTGTTAAGGGTTGTAAGTTGTTCTGGGTGTTGATAGCAGCTATTCTTCTGACAAACCTCACTCTCTTTACAGTATTTTTTTTTTTTTTTAAACCTTTATTTATAAATGCACAATACACAGCGTCTGCCTACAACCCCACGGGGCCGGCCGCTATGACATAAACGGAAGGTTGAAAAGGAAGTTTGGAGACAGTACGTTGTTAAAGCAATCTCTTGAGTCAACATTGTTAAATGGAACATAGCACCATATCAAATAGGATGAAAAAAGGTTTAATTTTATGATTTTGTCGAAAAGAACAGCAACACACAAACACATGGTATCATACTGGCAAGGGTCGCAGGAGGGGGGGTGAGGGGGGGATAGGACGCTAATAAATAAAGGAACGCATATGGCGAGGGGGAGGCGAGCACGAGGGAGGAAGCGGAGGCTATGCCGGAAATGGAAAGTCAATCATGGAGAAGAGGGGAGAGGAACCTCATAGTCAAGTGGAGGGGGGCAGATGTCTCCGCGGTACGAATTCCACTGAGCCCAGACCCTGGACCATTTCTTGGGACGCCCCCGTGCCTCATATACAGTTTTCTCTCGGAACATGCACCAGTCCATGTTCTCTTTCCAGGCACTGAGCAATGGTAATCTAGGGGAGCCCCAGAGCTGCGCTATATCTCTCTTAGCAACCATGTTGCCCAAAGTAACCCAAAGTGTCTGTGCAGCATTGCAATCCGAAGGTTCCCACACATTGAGCAGGCAACGCTGTGCTTCGGGAAGGAGGGGGATCCCGGTGACATGACCCATAACATCATGTACTCTAGACCAAAAGGCCGCGATCATTGGGCATTCCCACAGTACATGAAGGAAGGTACCGTCCATACCACATCCACGCCTGCACCGTCCATCCGAAACCAAACCCATTCGTACCAGACGCATTCCGGTAAGATACACACGGTGGAGGATCTTCAGCTGGACAAATCGGAGCCGAGCCGGGATAGCCACCTCCTTAGGAGAGGATACAGCTGACTGCCAGTCCTCGTCGTCGAGTTCGAGCCCGTCAGCCGTCCAGGAAGCACAAAGTTTCTCAAGTTGGTCAGCCCTGTTATTGACAAGCTTTTTATATATCAAGGAAATAGTGCTATCGGGGACATGGCCGTCTAAAACACGATCCTCCAAAGGGGAGGACTGTGGGATATCGGTACCAGAGGGAAAGACGGAGGACAAGGCATGTCAAACCTGCATATACCGGAAGTGCTCCCTATCATCTAGCCGGTATTCCAGTTTCAATACCTCGAAGGATTTCACAGCGCCCCGTGCCCACAGATCCTCCACCTTACTGATCCCAATCATGTCCCATTTCTCAAATCCTTTCGTCTTCCACAGATTACCCAACCGATCCGAGTCATACAGTGGCGTCATACGCGTCAGCTTACCACCCCAGCCCGTGGCCACAGTAGCATCTCTCCATGCCCGCACTGCACACTTCGTCGGGCCTGTAAGGAGTCGAAAGGGTGACTTTGAGTATAGAGCCCTATTAAAGTTGCCACCGGGCAGTAATAGTTTATCCAAAGCAAAGGCGGGGGCAGGTTCCGAGGAGTACGTCGCATGGTTGATAGCGCTCAGGTGCGAGGCCCAATAATAGCGTCTGATATCCGGCAACGCAATACCACCATCATACCATGAGAGGGTGAGCTTGGACAAGGCAATACGGGCACGACCATCCCAAATCAGTTGTCGCTGTAAACTCTCAACCTCACGGAAATAGCGAGCAGGGACAGGATCGAAAAAATTCTGCAGGGCGTAAAGAAATCGGGGAAGCGACATCATTTTGAAGAGTGCCGCTCGGCCCAATGGGGATAAGGGCAATTCACGCCACCGTCGCACGTCCTGCTTGAGTCTGCGGAGCGGAGCATACAAGTTCCGCTCATAGCGGACCGAAGAGACCGTAGAGACATAGATCCCCAAATATTTGAAGCCGTCAGTCGCTACCAATATGGGGAACCTGCAGGGCAGAGGTGGCAACTCCCCGGCTATTACGTAAACACAGGACTTGGTCTAGTTGATGACTAATCCCGAGTTCTTACCAAAGGACGTAAGAACATCAAAGAGGACGTTAAGCGACTTTTGAGGGGAAGTAAGATAGAGGAGGATGTCATCAGCGTACAAGGAGACACGATCCTCAAGATCTGGAGACCATCGGATCCCCTTAATAGAGGGTTCCCACCGAAGCCACGCAGCAAGGGGCTCAAGCGCCAATGCGAATAGAAGCGGGGAGAGCGGACAGCCCTGGCGAGTGCCACGGCCTAATGGGAAGGGGTCAGAGCATCTACCGTTTACCACAACCTGAGCCAATGGTCGTTCGTAAAGGAGCCTGACCCATGCGATGAAGTTAGGACCAAAGCCAAAGATAGGGCCATTCGATAGTGTCAAAAGCCATAGTGGCGTCCAAGGAGGCGACCACTGCCGGCTCGGCGAGAATTCGAGCCCTCGCGAGAACACTGTGGAGCCTACGCAGGTTAAGGGCCGTGTTCCTATGCGGGATGAAACCGGATTGATCCGGATGGATCAAGTCGCAAATCACCTTAAGCAACCGATTGGCCAGAACCTTGGCCAGGATTTTGGGTTCCGCGTTCAGCAGAGAAATGGGGCGGTAGGAAGTGCAGCGGTCACGAGGCTTGCCATCCTTATAAATGACCACTATGGTAGCTAGGCGCTGCTCGAGGGGGAGGCTTCCAGCCTCAACCGCCTCGAGAAACATGTTGCGCAGATGGGCGGCCATTTTGTCCGGACAAAGTTTGTAAAATTCGATGGGCAACCCATTTGGGCCCATCGCTTTTCCCGAGCGTAAAGATCGGATAGCAAGGGCAATCTCATCGACGGTAAAGGGGGCCTCCAAGACAAGACCATCTTCCTCCGAAACAGTAGGCAGGGCTATATCTCGCAGTAGCAGCCTGGAATCAGCCTCATCCCGATCTCTAACAGGCGTATAAACCTTCCGGAAGTGATCCACAAAGCATTCAACAATTTCACCAGGGTCGGAGACACTCTCACCGGATTCGCGAACAATAACAGGCACAACACGACTCGCTCGTTCAGCCTTATCCAGCCATGCCAGGAGCTTGCTAGCTTTGTCACCCACATCATACAGTCGGCCTAGTTGATTCGCTCGCATCAACTTAGCAGCATCAGTGACACAAGCTTTGTAGTCAGCTTGTTTTAGTTCCAGAGTGTGCAACAATGCAGGCGTATCATCCCCACCCAGCTCACTTTCAAGCGCAGTGATCTCAGTTTCAAGGGCCAGAACAGCCTCCCTCTTTACCCTACGCTCAGCAGCAATGAGTGATAGAGCGGAACCCCTGATAACCGTCTTGAAGGCCTCCCAAAGAACAGAGGGGGAGGTGACCGAGCCCACATTCTCATCAAAGTAACAATCAATTGCTTTCACCAAATCTGAGCGGAGCCGGGGGCTCCGGAAATGCCAGGAAGGGACCGGGGGGATCCTGTTACCAAGTAAACCACCCACCGAAATCTTAATCATCAAGGGGGAATGGTCAGAAATACCCCGGGGAAGATGTCGTACCTCCCGGACAGTGGACAGAGTGGAAGCTAACATAAAAAAATAATCTATAAGTGAGAGGCTGCCATGCGCACCAGAGTGAAAGGTATACTGCAGGAGGGAAGGGTGTAGTGAGCGCCAAACATCCACCAGGCCAAAAGTATCAGCCATCTCATTGAGCCACATCTGGGATGGCAGCAGGACTCTAGGGGGAAGCCGATCACATTCACCAGCCATAACAGAGTTGAAGTCACCGCCCATGATTAACAATCCATCAGGAAGGCCAAGAAGAGTCCTGCCAAGATCGGCATAGGTGGTAGCCTGCAGACCCGGGGGAATATAAACAACAACCAGCACAATTTGTTTGCCCTCCCACCTCCCAGAGACAGCAGCATACCGCCCGCGATCGTCAAGTATAACTTCGTCAATAGCAAGAGCTAGGGAGGACTTCACCATGATACCCACTCCCCGGGACCCAGAGGTGAAACCAGCATGTGCGACCAGGCGGTAACCCCGGCGGTCGAGGGCCCTACAAGCATTACCGATTAAGTGGGTTTCCTGAAGGAACACAACCTCAGGGGCATGGCGCCTCAAAAATTGTAACACAATGCCCCGCTTTATCCTGTCACCCAACCCGTTGACGTTCCAGGAAAGAACCCGCATTTCACCCCCCCCCCCATCGCGGCAAAGGCAATCCACCCCAACCCCCCTCCACAACCCCAAGTTCGGAATAATTGCAATCAGTGAAATACCATGAAAAATGAAACACAACAAACAAAACGAAACACAACCAAGTCCCCAGGAACCAGCCCCCAAACAGAAACCCATTACAACACCCCCCTCCCTGCACCCCTGCTGACTAAAGAGCCACCCCCAACTGCAGTGTGCCTGTCGCCCCATCTGATCTACACAAAGAACCCCCGAGGAGGAAGGGAGAAATCACCCGTTCCCGCACCGCCACGGGCATACACATAGAACACACAGTTAAGTTACTCCATACAGTACGTAGTCTCAGTTCGGACCTCCGGGGGCCCATATTACTCCTGGGCCGTTGCACCACCTTCCGCACCGCCATGGCCACCGCTCTCAGAGTCATCCGTCGGCAACGAGTCCACCCAGTCGGCAGCACGCTCCGGCTGATCAAAAAAGTAGGCACGTTCTCTGAACTCAATCCTCAGTCGGGCTGGAAACAACATGGCATACTTCAGTCCCCGGTCCCTCAGGCAACGCTTCACTCCGAGAAACCCAGACCGTTGCCGTTGAACTTGGGGAGTGAAATCAGGATAAATGGAGATAGAGTTATTGTCATATTTCAACGGGCCGTGTTTACGTGCGGCCTGCAGGATAGCGTCTCTGTCTCGGTAGTGAAATAGCCTTGCGATGATAGGCCTCGGCGGGCCTCCTGGTTTCACTTGTCCTCCTGGGAAACGATAGGCGCGCTCTTCGGCAAAGAACTTACTGAGTCCAACCGGAGCAAGTTTAGCAACGATAAGGTCTTCGACCAATAAGTCGATCGAGGCAGCACCATCACTTTCCGGCACTCCAACTAGGCGTATGTTGTTCCGCCTGGCCCTGTTGTCATAGTCCTCCATACGTTTAAGCAGCAGATCATGCGAGGAGCGCAGATTCCCAATCTCAGACTGCGCTTTCGCCATGTCAGTCACCAGGCTCGACGCCTTCAGGTCTAGCACCTTCACTCTCTCGTTCGTTTTGGCTAGATCGGCTCGAATAAGAGTAACATCCACAGCCACTGTGTCTATCTTGGACACGATGGCTTCGTATTGCTGACTCATATCGGCCTTAAGTCCAGAGATGGCAGCCAATAGGTCTTGGAGCGATACTTCAGAGGAGGACGACATGTCTGATTGAGGTCCTTCAGCGCCCACGCTGGTGACACCAGGGGAGCCTCTCGGCTGGGTGTAGCGTTTGATCATATTAGACTGGATCGACCCCCCCCCCCCGGGTTACAGTCTTCCTGCGTTTTTCGACCTCGGGTTTTGTCGCCATGTTGCAGTCAATGGCGGCCGAGAACCCAATAGGGGCAGTGGGACGGAGAAAAGTCCAGAAACTCCGAAGTGCAGTCCGAAGAGGGAATACCGCAGGCCTCCCTGCCAGCCCAAGGATGGAAAGTGTGCTCTGTGAGGGCGGCAGGCGAAGGCAGAGTAGGAGGAGACAGAGACAAAGAGGCCGGAAACCGAAAGTGAAAGTGGTACACCACCGGTGGGCCAGATGCCAGGCAGCCGTTGTTGTTGCATTACAGCTCGGCCATAGTAGGCAGCCGAGACCCCGGTTGCGTCCGTGGGCAGGCCAGAGAGTTGGAGACGACAGAAAAATGGTCCCCAAGGTCCGATTTCGACCAAAAAAGGATCGTTAGCATCAGTGAGAGTAGCACTTCAAAAGCCCGTCGAAGTGATCAGGATAATTGCAGGATAGATAAAGAAGGGTCTAGGGAGCTCTCTGCTCACGCGACCATCTTGGATGCCTGCGTAGCTCCTCCTCTCTCTTTACAGTATTCATTTATGTGAATAAATATTCCTTCTCAGTAAAATGTTTCAAGTATCGCCTTTTAAAACTTTCTGTATTGCTTCGCACTCTCAGATAATATAGAATACCTTTCTCCCACCCGGAGGCTCAAACATGACAAAGCAATAAATACAACACAACACCACCTGAAAAGGGATTTCACTTTATAAAATGAAGCTCATCAAAGACTGTTTTCAGAATAAGGCTTGAGGTTTTATTTATGCAGTGCTCTCTAACAGAAAGGCTTTCCCAGGTGTCAAATGAACAACATTCAAATGCACATAGAGATATATATGTATATGCAAGCAATAATAACACACTTGGCAAATGCAACTGTTAAATGCAGGTATAATATTATGAAATTAAACAAAACCAAGTTATAATGTGAAATAAAACTCAAGCAGATAATACTGGATGAGTAACTTGGATGTGCACACAGACACTCACACATCACAAAGTCAATACTCAAAGAAAACATCTCAGATGACTATGGCACTGGAAACTGAAGGTGCATACAGACAGTCACGCATCACAATGGCTGTTGTAGCCAATAGAAACTGAGCGTGCACACAGACAATGCATCACAATAGCAACAATCAAAAACAAAACACATTACCTGGTGCAAACATCATCCTGGCCCACTCTAGACTGAGGGATTCACAGCCGCGGTCAGGAGACTCAACAACCAGATTCTTGCACTGAAGATGCGTCAACCGCTCAGGCTCAAATCCTGGTTTTCCAGTCAGTAAACCTTAGCTTTATAATCTCAAAACACACTAGAAGGTTCCAAGAGACCTTCCCTCTGTACCAAGGAAATTTACTGGAATTGGCAACTTTCAATTAAAGCATTCCAAAAGCAAAGGAGTTCTCAAGCTCCTTCTGCATTATTACATATTCCAGCCTTTACCTTAACAAAGTTCTTGAAAGTCTACGGCGGTACATTCAGCAATCTCCAAAAACAAAGCAACCTTGAACGTGAATAACCTAAACAACTTGAGTAATCTGGGGGCCTGCCTGTGTGTGCAAAAGCTCAGGCTAGCTGACAGAGTCAGAATTCATGAGGGCATGTCAAAGTCAATAGATCTTCATAATACTTGCCATGTACAACACAATGCACATTTGTGCACCAATGCCTATAGCATCACACACTTCATCTGCCAATGTACACCATAATGCACATTTGAGCACCACTGATATATAACACTGCACTCCAATACCGAGAAGGACATTTCACACATCTCACTCTCATTCTTTCAAATGCACATCCCACACGTTCTGTTTTTGGAAAGCTGTTCTACTCTGTGACAGTTACCACTTTACAACTATAAGAGATACAAAAGAAATCTTCAAAGGGAACATGCACATGCAGGGAAATTATGTAAAACACCAGAAGTCAATTAAAATCATGGAAGTCAAAGGTCATCATGTGGTTCCAAACCATAGGAGTGCCTCTAGCACTACACTTGACCATACCAAAATGCTCTCCCAAAAAGTGACTTTGGTCTAAATACATAACTTCATCAAAAAAGGGTTTAGAGATTAAGAATTTTTTTCTCACTAAGAGCTCCTTTCTTTCCATGTTACTTTTAATAAGGATTTTAACTTGGGGTAATCTGTCCCCAATATTAAGGATTCTGGTTGTTGAGAAACTAACCCTACAGTGAAATGAGCGCGATCTTCAGTAGTCTTCTGCATTCCTCCTGTTAATAACAGATATTGTTTCTGATCTTCTTGTACACATTAAATCTTGACCATACCCTTTAACTGAAAGGGATCTGCTTATAATACATGGGGTCTCATGATGGTTTATCTGCAACCCGTGTACAGGACAGCAGCAATGGGGTTACTGTTGACTTTAAGGGGACAATGATAGAGTCTTACCGAGCTATCTGTTGGAGATTGATAGAAAGTTTCAGAGTAGTTTGGGGTCAAGGTTGAAGTTTTTAACACTGGAATGTTGCATACTGCAGTATTTCTGGGGACACACCTGGTAGCTTTCTCATGGCTTTCAGGAATCATCGATGTAGACGGGACACTGTCAGGTACATGCATCATTGTTGCCGTTTGCGATTCCTTAATTGCGAAAATTATGGAATCTCAATTAAGGAATCACAAACGGCAATGCATCAAAAACTCTCAATTTTTTTAGCGATTCCTTATTTTTCCTTAATTGCGATTCACAATTTGCGAATCGCAATTAAGGAATCCCTTCCCATTGATTCCTATGGGCCAAAAGGCCCATAGAATGAATGGGAAGACAATCTCAATTTGCGAATCGCAATTAGCTAATCGCAAATTGAGATTGCGATTTCAAGGGTGCAGGGGTGTCCAAAGGACACCCTGTTGCACCCCTGAAATCAATCTATGCACATATGTTGTGCACACACATGCCCTAAGGGCATGTGTGTGCACAACATGACAGTTTGAAAAATGCACAAAATTGCATTTTTCAGATTTTTCGCAAATTACCATGAGGTCCAACCTCATGGTAATTTTTTCCTCCTAATTGGGAATTCGCAATTTTTTTAGGTGTCATGCATTGCATTTAAGGAATCGCAAATTGCGATTCCTTAAATGTAATCGCATTTTTTGAAATCGCAAAAAATAGCGATTCTTGTATTTTTGATTGATGCATCCCAAATAGTGATTTAGGAATCGCAAACGGCCGAATTTTGCGATTCGCACTGTTTGCGATTCCTAAGTCACTTGATGCATGTGGCTGTGTGTAGCTGGTAAAACAGGAAGGTATACACAAATTTACCAATGGGTATGGTGATTGGATGGACATATATAAAAAGCACCATGACCTGCTAGAGTCAATTTTCTGTGAGTTTTGTATAGAGCACATTCAGTAGCTGACCCCTGAAATCAATGCACACACCAGCAAATAAACTAATAGTAGACAGGTTTGTATATTATATGCTGTCATAGAGTAGAATGTATGTATTAGAACTACTCTGCAAATTATTAGGACATTAGAACAGGCAAAGGTTTACAAATAAAATAATTTAAAAAACTATTCAGCTTCGCTGATCACATATCTCATGATCTGCTAAGAGAAATATGGAACTTTCCCGATAAATTGTGTTTACTTTCCTAGCCACTGCATTCTAAGGACATCTAGGGCTGTTTGCTTATCTGCATGAATGTCTTTCAGAGTAGGCTTGACTTCCTGTAGCATTAATGCTCTCGCTATAATGTCTAGCCAAGACATGGTTTTTACCGCCTAAGACAGTGAGACGTAAAATCAGTGGGTATGGGTGCCCTTTTGCATTATAAGTGCGAACCACTAAGTACAATTATGCAAGTGTATAAAATCGAAGCAGTTGCAACAGCAACCTAGGGTTCAGGCTTGCTTTTTTCCATTCTGAACCTGTGTTCGGTAAATAGGCAACCTTTTTCTTAAAGCTGCCTTGCCTTTGGTTCTAGACTCACCTTTAACTACCCAAATACTAGAATCGGACGAGGACTACTGTTGAACTGGCAATGTAGGGCAATCAGGCAGTGCCTAATGGGCTGATCTGACAGGGCAAAGTTTTTAGCAGTTTGTGGGCCTGATTTGGGTTATGATGGGCCAGTTTTTACTGTTGATTTTCCAGATATTGCCACAAACCTTTCCTGCATCAAACACAAATGCATGCACTCTCATCTACCTTGCTGCAAAACACTTATACAATGTGTCTTTGCAAGTTCAAAACTGCCCCGATTTACAAATATGGGGGAGTTTTAAGCTATTTGACTCACTTTTATTATGGTGGCCTGGCCTATTTTCTGTTCCTGTCGACATTAGCGGGACCGTATCAAAGATTTCATTAATTTACGTCCCTTTTTAGGGCGAGCTGACGTAGCTTGCAATGCGAAGCGGATTTCACCTCGTGGGCGCGCACGTCGCCTTGCCCCTCTCGTGTCTCATTCCCTTGCGCAAACACACTTCAGTCACGCATGCGCATATACCCAGCCACACACACTGCATACACACACTGCATACACACACGCAGACCCACGCGCACACACGCAGACCCACGCGCACACACACAGACACATTCGAACAGACACACACACGCGTACACCCCCCTCCCCTCCCACTCACCGGGTTCTTTCGGCGTGTTCCGTGTCTCCTCTGCAGCGCTGGTCGGAGTCGGCCGGCTTCACTGCTTCCTCGGCGGCGGCGGGCGGAACTTCCTGCTGGATTGCAGGCCCCGCCCCCGTCTCGGCCAAAAGTGCCTGACTTCCAGTTTTCACGGAGCAGGGCTGCGGCGGTGATTTCTTTTGGGGGCAACAGCGGTAGGCACCCTCGAATTCGCAATGCAATATTAGTATTGGCAAAAATGTGTAACGAGTCGCCACAATAATAGTATTTATTTAAAACGGAACCTACCTGCATCTCAGAAGGGTTGTGTTCTTTTCCCTTTGCCTGTCTGTGCACGGTCAAGAAGTCTCTTTTGATCTATCTCACTGGCAGGAAGGAGCCTGGGCTCAAGGGCCGGATTGTGATTGCGTAACATGAAGTTGATAAACAACAAGCAAGTGTCGGGGGGGGGGGGTGAGGGCTCGCCTCATGGTTTGGACCCTATGCAACACACACTCCACACAATACCACTCAGTGCCACAATTATATGCTACATAATTACACTGCACTCAATGCAACATACACTCCAAACAATACCACTCAGTGCCACATAATTGCACGCCACACAATTACACTCTACTGAATACATCATACACTCCACATAATTACACGCCACATAATTACACTGCACTCAACGCAACATACACTCCAAATGCCACTGTGTCACATAATTACACGCCACATAATTATACTCTACTGAATGCAACACACTCCACACAATACCACTCAGTGCCACATAATTATGATTCATAACTACATTGCACTCAATGCAACATACACTCCAAATACCACTCAGTGCCACATAATTACACTGCACTCAATGCAACATACACTCCAAATACCACTCAGTGCCACATAATTACATGCCACATAGTTACATTGCACTCAATGCAAAATACACTCCAAATACCACTCAGTGCCACATAATTACACGCCACATAATTACACTCTACTGATTAGACTGTGCTCAATGCAACATACACTCCAAATACCACTCAGTGCCACATAATTACATGCCACATAATTACACTCTACTGATTAGATTGCGCTCAATGCAACATACAATACACTCCAAATACCACTCAGTGCCACATAATTACACGCCACATAATTACACTCTACTGATTAGACTGCGCTCAATGCAACATACACTCCAAATACCACTCAGTGCCACATAATTACACGCCACATAATTACACTCTACTGATTAGACTGCGCTCAATGCAACATACACTCCAAATACAGTTCAGTGCCACATAATTACACACCACATAATTACACTGCACTCAATGCAACATACACTCCAAATACAACTCAGTTCCACATAATTACACACCACATAATTACACTGCACTCAATGCAACATACACTCCAAATACAACTCAGTGCCACATAATTACACGCCACATAATTACAATGCACTCAATGCAACATGCACTCCAAATACCACTCAGTGCCACATAATTACACGCCACATAATTACACTGCACTCAACATCTAAGTCACGTAAATACAACACATATTGCATTACAAATGCTATAGGTGTCACACTTGCGAAAGTTAAAACTATTGGCATTGTAAATGACAAAGCTATTAATTTTGGTATTTTCAAAACCAACAGATAAATATAAAATTTGTCATTTACAATACCAACAGCTCAAACTTTCCTAATGTGAGACCTATTGCATTGCAAATGCTTGTTAGATTAAAGTCTCCCAGGCAACGCAGCTGTCTGGTTTGATGACAACATCTTCGGGACATTTTGAAAGCTTCCCTGGGAATGCAATCTGCTCATTGCTTACCATTGACTTGATGTTTTCCAACTCACATTTGCTTCCTATCTATTTGCTGGGTGTATTTGTTTTAGGTTGTTCAGCTTGAGTTAATTTCTCCCCATGAGCATGTCCTTTACTGTATTCTTTCACAACTGCTCACTTTCAGTAAATAGGGCTTTAAATCTTTAGCTTATCTTGTCACATTTGCTGTGCATTCAAAGACAGAGTTTGAATATCAGGCTCTGTCTTCCAAGGGAGCGTTGTGTGTTATTTTCTTTCTCTGACTTTAAAGTGACAGGATTTATGTGACATTCTTGCTGTGAAAGTAAAGGCTTTCTTTAGCACACAACAACATTTAAATGTCTGTAAACGAACTGTGGAGATATTTTAGAATACATCAAAATTAGGAAAGCCCAAATAAAGCACATTGTTTTGTAATTCTGGGGTGGAAACAAATATTTTAATACTATCAGAACACATCAGTACACTAGATGTACACATTATCGTTTGAGCGCTGTAAACTTTTATTAGTAAAAGTGTATGTTTCTGCAAATGAAATGATAATTTCAATTGAACCTGTGCTGTCTGTAAAGGCAATGTGCTACCAACCCATGCATACTCCACACTATGCCACTCCCCTCTACACACTCTATTCTACAACATTCTACTCCACTCTATGCCTCTCCTCTCTATGCCCATCTATGACACAACACTCCATTCTACAACACTTCACTCTATGCCACGCCACTCCACTCTACGTCGCTCCACTCTATGACACGTCACTTCAATCTGTGACAATTCACTCCACTCTACGACACGGCACTCCACTATATGACATACCACTCCACTCTACACCACTCCCCTCTACACCCCTCCACTCTAAGACACTCTACGACATGCCACTCTATGACATGCCATTCCACTCTACTCTACGACTACACACTCCTACACCACTCCACTCTACTCTACAACGGGAAGAGGATGTAGCCTTATGGGTAGAGCTGTCGACCTCAAAGCTGGGGAACCGGGCTCCAGTCTTGTCAGGGACGTTCAACATCCTGTGATTCTGGGCAAATCACTAAGTTTCCACGTGCATCATAAAAAAAACTTGAATGTGTCCACCTGTAACACAACCGGTGCTCTTGTAAAGTGCACTGATACCTGATATCTTTGGGTCAATTTCCCGGTATATAAAACTCTAAATACAAAAACTAAAAAAAACATGGCACTTCACTCTATGCCACTATGCTCTGTGGCACTCCACTTTATGACACATTCCTCTACCCTATGCCCCTCCGCTCTTTGCCCCTTCACTCTACGCTACCTCCATTCGATGCCACACCAGTCAATGACATGCCATTCCACTTTATGGCACAACACTTCACAGTACCCTACTTTACTCTGCGACACTCCATTCTATGACACTTCACTCCCTCTGCGCTACTCCACTCTGACACTTTAAACCACTCTATGCTGCACCACTCTACTCCAATCTACAACATTTTTCTCCACTCTATGACATGCCACTCTAAACTATGCCACTCTACGACACCCCACTCTACAGCAGTCTGCTCCACTTTATGCCACCCCACTCTACTCCATTGTATTCCACTCTGACCCACTCTACTCCATACTACAAAACTCTGCGCAACTCCCTCTATGCCACTCCATGCAACTTGTCTCCACTCTACTCTATGACATTTTACTCCACTCTATTCCACTATGCCTCTCAATGCGACTCTATTCTACTCCACTCTATTCCACTCCCTTCTACAACACTCCATGCCACTCCATTCTACTTCACTCCAGTCTGCAACACTCCACTCTAGGACACTGCACTTAACAACACTCCACGCCGCCCCGTGCTACTCCACTTTAAGACAGTCTACATCACTCTATGCCACTGCACGCTAAAGCAATCTACTCCACTATAAGCCACTCTGCTCTACAATACTCTATTCTTCTTTATGCTCTAACTCCCTCTATGCCACTCCAAGCCACTTTTCACCACTCTACACCACTCCACTCCACTCCACTCTAATCTACTCTACTCTTTGGCATTCTAAAACACTCTATGCCACTCCACTCTACGACACTCTATCTATGCTCTCCACTCCACAGCATTCTACTCTCTCCACAACACTCCACACATCTCTATGCCACCACTCCAACATACGATACTCCATGCCACTCCACTTTATGACACTTTACTCCACCCCACAACACTCCATTCCACTCTCTACCACTTCACTGTATGACACTTTACTCCACTCAACGTCCTCCACTGTATGCACTTCCACCCTACTCCACTCCACTCTACTCCCACCACGACACTCCATGACACTCCATGCCACTCCACTCTACACCACTATATGCCACTCTAAAACACTCCATACCACCCCAATCTACTCTGCTTTACTCGAATCTACTTTACTCTACTTCACTCTGAGCCACTCCAGAAAACTCTATGCTGTCCCATTCTATGGCAACTGCTCCACTGTATGCCTCTCCACTCTGTGCCACAACTCTCTGCTCCACTGTATGCAACTCTCTCTGTGCCACTCCACACCACTTTACTCCACTCCACTGTATTCTACGAAACTCTACTCCACTCTACACCAATCCACACTGCTCTACTCTACAACACAATATGCCACTCTACTCTATGACACACCATTCTACTCTACGACACTCCACTCTATCACACTCCACTCCACATCACCCCACTCCACTATATACCACACCACTCCACTCTATGCCACTCAACATGCCACTCCACTCTATGACATGACACTCTACTCTACACCCCTCCATTCTAATACACTCTACGTTATGCCGCTCTATGACATGACACTCCACTCTAATCTACTCTACTCTACTCTACTCTAACCTACTCTACTCCATGCTAGCTACTCCACAACACTCTAAGCCACCCTCTTCTATGGCACTCTACTCCACTCTATGCCTCTCCGCTCTATGACAATCTACTACAGTCTGCACCACAACACTCTACTCTACTATACACAACTCTCTATCTGGCACTCACACTACTTTACTCCACTCTACACCACTCCACTCTACTCCATTTTATGCCACTCCACTGTATGCCACTCCACTCTACGACACTCTACGCCCCTTCATTCCACACCCTTAGCTCCTACTCCACTCCACACTACTCCCTCTACAACACACCAGAACTCTCTACACCTCTCCACACCACTCTAAGACATTCCCCTCCCATCTATGCCAATGCATGCCACTCCACTCTACTGTACTCCACTCTATGCTGCTCCATGACACTACACCACTCCTCACCACTCTCCACCCCTCAATGACACTCCACAACACTCCGTTCTATGACATTCCACTTTACTCTACTTCACTCTCATCTATGCCACAAACTTTTATCCATGCTGAACAGCAGCCAAGTAGGTGTACAACAATGCTAAAACACATTGCCAAAGCCAATAGCTCTTGCATAGGCAAGAGCTATTGCGTTTCCAATACTTTTTTCTTCTGGGTTTACCCCAAGTGAATCTCTATGCAGCCATGCAGTTTATATCCATGCATGAATACCTAAATACAGAAGATTCTAGAAAACGTCAGTAGTAAATTTATGAGGAGAAAATGAATCTGGAGAAGCTGTAAAAATTATCTGGGTACTGCATTTACCCCAACACAGCCCAATGTGATGCTCCTTGAGAACCGATAGGTACACTCGAAGCAAGAACCTGTCGTAGGTGGTGCTGGAAAGTATCTCTGTTATCTGAATATCTTGCTGTTAAAACCCAATCTGGTTAGGAATACTATGCTGATGAAACCTGAGATTTGTACACTTGTTGTTTAACTTTTAGACTTGGGGTGTTAGAAGTCAGTGCATGTTGTGCGAAGTAGTACCTAAAGAGAACACTTGCAAAAAGAAAAATGAGAAGATTGCAAAATGGAAGGAATTGTAACAATTAGCTGTTGCATGTTTTTTTTTTTTTGCTAAAAAGGACGGTCCTGCAACAAAATAGCAGTCGCCCATGTTAAAGTCGTATAGTATTATGGGTTTAAAAGACGACTTGGCATCATGCTATAAGATTGAGATGGCATCAGTTTATCTTTCGTTAGCATTCTCCGTTTGGTCAGCCTGGCTTACCACAAGGGGAGGCTTACAAGGAGCCTCTTTATGCTCAAGTCTCATTAGATTTATATCAGTAGGTTGATTTTAAACTGCTCTATTTGAATGATAACAATGCCATTTTAACTGATTTTGGTAAAATGTGTCTGCTCGGCCAATCACGGGGGAAGGGTTACAAGGAGCTGCTCAATGCTGATGAGATTTTAGAGGTACATCAAATTCTTGATGGAAATCTGGTGTTGTTGCATGATAACAATGTGATTTTAATTGGTTTTGTTAAAACATTTACGTTTTCTATTTCTTCTTTTGTGTGGCTTGTAGTGGATCAAATACATTCTTATGTCACTTCAACTCACCAAGGAACATGTAAAGTGCAGAAGGCGCTTTCTTGACAACTGGACTTTGGGGCTCAGTCAATGTCAATGTTTGGCAGGTAACCCGCTTTCCCGCCAGATCAGCAGAGGCACTGGCCGGTGCTTTCCTGGCAGAGGGCTGCCTGCCATAGGTAGAGAATGCCATCTGCATGCAGAGAATCTCTGCACCTACAGTGCATCTAACAGTGTCGTCTTTTTATGAACTGTCAAAGCAGGAGATTTTAAACAAAACAAAACTATGTTCCTCACGTGCTATGCAGGGAGCCGCCTCACACAGTGTCAGAGCTATTATTTTCCCCTGCCTGGGATTGTCACGTGTCTTATGGAAAACTTGCGCAGGGATGATCAGTGACGGTTCCTTGCTTAATGGCAGGGCAACTGCCTCTGTGACCTGGCATTTCCTTCCTGGACAGATTGCTGGGTTAAGAGTTTCCTCTGGCAGCGCTGGCTGAGAGTCCATCTGAATGCATGGCAGAAACCATAGGTGACCTCAGCAGAATTATACAAAATATGGATACTTTGGGGGAATTTTATCGTAGCCACAACAATCATGTCTTCCACACAAAATCACCCAAGAGAAGAAACACTGCAGGAATGAGCATAAGCCAAAAGGATGGCAAAGATACTCAAAGATAGCAAAAATATGGAGTGAGGCACTCCGGGCAGAGGCGCACCAGGGGCCTCATTTATGAAAAGTGATGCATCGCTGCGTGAAAGCAGCGATGCGTCACTTCTCATTGCGCACTCCTTGCGACATTCCTGATGCGTCATATTTAATGTATGACGCATCATGTTGCAAGGAGTTACAGATACGTCAGTATTTCTGACGTATCTGTATGGCGCAAAAGTGACGCATTGCTGGAGTGTGTCACAAAAGTGACGCAACTCCAGAAATGCGTCCTTTCACATGGTGCAAGCCCCATGTGAAAGGGCCTGCGTCAGTCTTACGTCTGCTGTGAGGGAGGTGCAAGATTTTGACGCAACGGCGTCCTAAAAGTGACGCCGTGAAATCTCATAGATTTCACTGCGTCACTTCTACGACCCTTCCTTGCGTCAATACGCCCCCCCTTGCATACATTAAGCCTGGCGCAGGTATAATGTGGCACAGGGGTTTACAAAGTGACGCATCTACCTAGATGCGTCACTTTGTAAATATGGCGCAACAAGGCACATTGTTTACGCCACTGGTGCGTCACAAAAAGTGATGCACCAGCAGCATAAAAGTGACGCACAGCCTCATAAATGAGGCCCCAGGTACTTAAATGAAATACGGCAGGATACCAGGTCAACAGAGACTGCATATTAAGACAATGACATCAATCCGTTTAGCAATTACTGCGAGTGGTTACCATAGCTTAAAAACACACTTAGGTCCAGATGTAGGTAGCCCAATACCGGTCGGTAACGGCCGAAAATACCTATTTGCGGCTGTTTCCGACCGGTATTGAGCATTTGGGATGTAGGAGACAGAAAATCGTCCGATTCGGTAAATATACCGAATCGGTAAAGTTACCGAATCGATAAACATTTCGAATCGGTAAATTTACTGAATCTGTAAATTTACCGAATCGCAACGGTTTGCGAATCGGTAAACTTACCGAATCGGTAAATATACCGAATCGGTAAAATACCGAATAGGTAAATAAGAAGTGGCAAAATGGAAAATTTAGATGTAGGTAAGCTCATAAATACCGAATTTGCTTTTAATTCGGTATTTAGGAGTCAGTATTTACCATGGATTGGAATCAGGTGGTAACCAGGTGCAGCATATAAAAAAGGACCCAAAATGCAATACTGTTTACACAATGGCGGCATTCTATGTCATTGCGAGACGGCTACGGCTACAGGAGGAAGGAGAGAGGGAATGGCAGAGACAGGAACAGGTCTACAGACAGAGGATCACCTTGTTCATGCTCACAGAGGCAGAGATTCTCCAGAGGTACAGGTTGGACCCAGACACCATCTTGGAACTCATCAGGGACCTCCAACCACTGTTGGAGCACACTAGCCCAAGGGCACACGCTATTCCACCCCACGTGTGGGTGCTGTGCAGCCTACACCTGCTTGCGTCTGGGAGCTACAAGAGTGTGGTTGCTGCGGTAGGTGGGGTGACCCAGAGCAGCCTGTCACGCTTTTTCCACAAATTCCTTGACGCCATGTTACAGAGGATGGACCATTATATATCTTTCCCTGCAACCCATGCTGAACTGCTCCAAACAAAAACTGACTTTTATCTGATGGCCCATTTCCCTAATATCATTGGCTGCATTGATGGCACCCACATTCCCATTTGTCCCCCTGCTGCCACCGAATACATATATAGGAATCGTAAGTCCACCCACACCATCAATGTGCAGGTGATTTGCAATGCCAAGTGCGCCATCACTGACCTAGTGGCAACATTTCCTGGGAGTACCCATGACTCCTTCATATTTCAAAACAGAGGTATCTATGCACGGCTGACAGCAGGGGAATTTGGCGAAGGATACCTCCTAGGTACGACACAGTGTGTGACCCCCATAACACCTATTGCAGTAAGAAGTCCATGTATGCATGTGAGTAATGTATTCCCATTTCCTTTTAGGGGACAGTGCATATGCCCTCCGCTCCTTCATCCTCACCGCCTACCTCAACCCCTCAACACCCAGCCAAAGGAGTTATAACAGGGCCCACAAGAGCACAAGAAATATTGGGGAGCGTACCTTTGGTATTTGGAAGAGCAGGTTCAGGTGCCTGCACAAAAGTGGAGGTGCCCGGCAGTATACCCCCATGACCTGCTGTAAAATCATGGCTGCCTGTGCTATGTTGCACAACCTTGCTGTGAAGAAGGGCACTGAGGTGGAGTTGTCAGACTTTGAGGATCATGACGACGAGATTGCTGTGCCTGAAACACAACCTGCTGGAGTGTCAACACCAAGTGATGGCAGATACAGACGTGAGGAGATTATACGCAAATATTTCTGAGTAAGTAATGAGACACAGACAGGTTGTGTATGGGACCAACGTATTTTAATGGTGCCACACCGTTCAAGCACTTAAGTGCAACAAAATAAACATCATACACATGGGGACTGTATGACCCGGGTTACTTCACCCATGACCGGTAATTTCACTTGCGCCCGCGCTTCCCTGAGCCACTAGGGTGTTGTTCGCTTTGTTCAGCGAGCCCTGCAGCCTCAGCTTGGCGCCTGGTACTCCTCCATGTCTCCACAATAGTGCTTGCCATGCTGCTCCGGCTACTAGTGTCTTCAGCCTCTGCCACGTCCAGGGCAGGATTCTGTGCTGTTTGAGAAATCAACAGTGTCTCTAGTTCACTCGTAATTCTGGCCATGCCCCTGGTTACCTCAGCTGTATTCTGTGTCAAGGACTCCTGCATATTTATGCCCCACCTGCATAGCAGGGATGTGGCAGTGGCCAAGCAATTGATGGCCATATTGTGGGCACGGGCATCCCTGCGCCTTGTGTGTGACTGACTTTCAAGTTTGGAGCATAGCTGCGTAATTGAGTTGCTCATCTGCTGCATCCCTGCTGCCATGTCCGTATTAGTTTTGGCAACCTCTTTATTTGACTCAACAATGTCTCTCACGCCCTTCCCCATGTATCCTATTTGCACATTCAGGGCTCGGAGTTGGCGTTGGCAGGCTTGGATGGATTTGCCCTGCATCCTTTGAATGCGCACCATGCTCCCCTCCAGCCCACGGAACACAGTGCCCTCACCACGTCCGCCTGCACTGCTGGGTCTGCGTTGTCTTCTGCGAGCAGTGACTGTCTCATTTGTGGACTGCAGTGCTGCTGAACTCACATCTACGGTGACTGGAGTCTCACCCTCACCCTCTGCTGCCCCCATTAATGGTAGTTGGGCCACGACACGCCTCCTGACTGGTGGGCTTGCAGGAGTGGACTGGAGCAGTGATGGTGAATTTTCTGGTGCGAATACCAAGGGAGGGGATTGTGAAAGCTGTGAGGAGTGCAGCAACTCTGGGGTATGTACATTGTCATCTTCATGGGAGATGCCAGTCGTGACACCTTTCTCCTGTGAGGCTTGCACTTGGCTTGGACCTGCTTCCTCACTCTCTTTTGCCTGAACCCATCCAACTCCGCCCAATACTGCAGAGGCGATGATGAACCCTGTCCCCTTTCCGGACTCTGGACGGGTGCACCGCAATTATCAACAGGGTACTACCACCCAGAGCGCAGGAAGAGGGTGGGAACAGAAAAAAGGGAGGAAGGATAGGTGTGCTGGAATGCTCAAAACATAGATCCCATCAGCTGGAGGTGTATACCTGCAGCGAAAGACAAAAAGAAAGAACAAAGAGCTCACTAACAACAAGTGTGCTGATACAAACTTTACCAAATCGTTCTATGGCCAAGTACAACATGCACACCCTGATACAAAGCCCCTCTTACCGAGATACAGGTCCTCGAAGCAGAGTACCTATAACCACAGCTGTCCCAGTAGAGGATTCTCCAAAGCCAGGCAGGAAATGCAGAGACCGCAAAAAGAGGTAATAACGTCCACTCGCACGTAGATCCAGTCACATCAAAGGGGAAAAAGTCTCATGACACAAAAAAAAACCTTTGCCATAGGGATTAGGGTATTGAACCGATTTGCCATCCAAAAGTCCAGAAAAACGAAGTTCCCAACCCGTTCTAACTAACTAAAAATAGATATACTCGGTCTCCAAAACAAGGCTCGTGAAACAACCCGAAAAGGACACACGGAAGTGAAGCGGCTACAAAATACCCCGGAAGATGCCGCCTTCTGACCAACACGCAGACGCGTAATTGATCCGAAATCCGACAGAAGTCCTTTGCGGGGCTCAGGGAGTCACCAAAAACAAGGCGTTTTCCAAAGGAAGTCCAGGGAAAGTCAAAAGGCACCCTCTGTGGATACCAACAGGAGCCAGGGAGGAAAAACGAACTTCAATGGGGGAGGCAAACATGAACCAGCAGCCGCTGATTCACATGGAAAGATGCAGGGAATCCAAAGAAGACCAGGAAACAACAAGGGTCAGTTCCAGACGAGGCCAGGTCCAAACAACAGGATACTAAACCAAGCAATGAGCCACAGGTAGGAAACCCTTATGTACTGAATACCACCCCCACTAACCATCAGGTGACCTGCTTGTACATGGCCATAGAAAAAAGACTACCTTGCGGGGTGAATCCTAACACTCTCCTCCCTCGCTGGTGCAGTCCCTTCTGTGTCAGTGGGTTGACTGCCTGATTTGGCCCCTAGGTATAAATAAGCGTATAGCAACTGAGTGCTACTGTGTCACAGTCACTACAATAAATGCATTACACATTTCACTTTCTTTTATCTGCATTCATTTCACTAACTTGCTGATGTCTGCGCTGTTGCACATGGTCTTACATTTGCTGACTCCATTTCCCATAATGCATTGCTCCTGTATAGTGATAGCAGTACTGGACTGGGGTTTGCTTGTCCACAAAGGGTATAGGGAAGCAGGTTGGTATGGGGTGTTGTGCAGCACATGCGTCTTACCTTTTTTTGTTGCAGCTCTGGCTGAGCTGTCCACATCTCCCAGTCCGCAGACGCTGTCTGCCTCAATGGTTGAGGCCACCAACTCCTCCAGGTCAGTCAGGAGGGGTGCTGTGTTTCTGCCTCCACCGGTTAGGCCTGCCTGCTTGTGGATATCTGCCATTTTTTTCTTGGTGAGGCTCCTGAGGTCAAAGAATCTTTTTTTGAGATCCTCAGTATTCCTGTTTGTGACTCCCACAGCATTCACTTTTTCTACAATGGCCAGCCACATTTTCCTTTTGGCAGACTCGGGAACAGTGAGGGAGTGCCTGCCAAAAAGTTTGTGTGCACCCTCACTACCTCCTCCACAAGTACCTACAGCTCCATGCTGCTGAACTTTATTTTCCTCTTTCTTTCTGCCTTCTGGCTTTCAGTGCTGCTTACCATTTTTCAGTTGGTAAAGTTTCAAAAAAATCTCCCTGCTGCTCTGTGACTCTGCTCAGCTCAGACTGCCTCTCCAGAACCTTCTAATTAGTTGCAGCTGCCTGGGTAGCCACTTCCTGGTAGGGAGGGGGAGGGTGGTAGCACCTGATTGGCTGTTTTCTTAAGTTTCACTTTTGCTTGCTTTCCGATTCGGAATTTACCGAATCGGTATTTACCAATTCGGTATTTACCGATTCGGTATTTCCCATTCATTCCTATGGGCCTTTTGGCCCATAGGAATGAATGGGAAATACCGATTCGGTAAATACCGATTCGGTAAATTCCGATTCGGTAAATACCGAAAGTCCGATTCCGATTTTTACCGATTCGGTAAAAAATACCGATTTTTTACCTACATCTGATTTACCGATTTATAAATACCGATTCGGTAAAATTCGGTATTTATGAATCGGTAAATCTGATTTACCTACATCTGGCCCTTAGAGTGAACAGAGTCTAAGGGGCTCTGCTGAAAGTAAATACATTATTGTTAAAATATGGGAGGACTCTTTGTAAACAAGATTAATCTATTCAAAGACAGTGTCTTAACATGACTCAAAAATCGATCACCGACATAATGAATGCATTTTGCAGCTTTAATCAGAAATCACTCTACTGCTGGCACAGTCCTTAGTCACTACACATTCATGTAGGTAGCTTATTAACAGTACTAGCACCATATATAAATAACAAGTACAAAAGAGCAAACAAAATATTTTAATCCATGCACTTGTTTTAGCTCTTGAAGCTCAGTGAGAAGTCCTTCATGCATGCAAACTGGAATATATTAGTTAAAGATTCCTCTCTTTTTGGGTAAAAGCATAAAAAAAGAATTCCTGCAGACCAAGGTATCTAAAACTTTGCAATCTTAATACCTCCTGTCCTCTCAGTTTAATTTAACCCTGAACATAATGATACAGTCAGAAAAGTAGGTGAAAGCCATCGTATTCGGGGATATAAATGACTGTTCAAGATAAGACCTAGACTTCATTTTAAACTACACTCCACTGTCAAGAAATTATAATTATTAAATCTGTGCAAAGGCTTGCACATTCATATTGGACGCTGAACGGTGATACCTTAGGTCACTTGCAATCCGTGCACTTCTGGGCAGTGGCATAATTGATTATGATATCATTGTCCGATTTCCCTCTGTAAATAATTGTCCGATTGTCAGCAAAGTAATCACCACGTTTATGCCAAATCTTTTTGGTCAGTCAAACATCCCGAAACAGCCAACAAACAAAACATCCAAACTACCCCCCCCCGCCCCAACCCCCCAACCCCTCTGCCCTCTGCAATAAACTTTCTTCAAGCCCAATTTTCCTTTTACATTTCTCTGCCATGGGGGAGTGGAAAGAGTGAGTATAAGCATTTTTGTCTGCTATAGATACTGTAAGGAAGTAGGTTAGCTGTTGGGGTGGATGTGAGTCCACCAGGAGGAATAAGCCCACAAACATGTCAGGTTAAACACATAGCTGAAATAATTTAAACTTGGGCTCAACTCCTCGCAGCTATGGCACAGAGCAATCTTGCCTTATTTGGGAAAGGTGTGTAAAATATTTAGAAGTACCAGAACAATTCAACAGTCAAAGCAAAAGACAATAAAAGAAAATCCCACAATCCACCCCTAAGAAATCAAGAAAAATGTACTAGGAAAAATGACACTAAAATTATTAAAAAACAACTAGGGGAACTAGAGATATTTTTAGGACAAAAAACAGCAATCAAAAGTAAAGTAACATTCAAAAGTTAATGTTCATGGTTGTCCGGGACCTAGATGCTATTTCAAGCTGACTGTGATGGAGCGGGGGTTGGATCCAGCAAGCGACAAGTTAAGGTTTTTACCTTCTGACTTAGTCTTGCTTATGGAAGTTGAAATCCTCCAGTAGGGCAAGGTTGAAGGTTGCATATGAAGCCAGATACCAATAAGCTGCGGTCCCTCTAAAGCTGTTGCTTTTGGTGACAAATTCTCCAAGCAGAAAATGTCTAATTTAATTCCTAGTGAAGTCCTTGCATAAGTCAAATAGTTTTCACTTCTTCTCCCAGTCAAGATTCTACTTTGCGCTTATTGCCTTTTTTTGAACCTGAAAACCTGTCACAGAACACCCCAGGAATCATGGCCAGACATTGAAAATGTCCCTAAGTCCAAACTTTTTTTTAACATTCTGGAGTAGGTCTTCTTGGTCACTTCTAAGGCTCCCAGGATGTCAGGGACAGCATTCTAGCAGTCCAGGATCCACTTCAGCAAAGGCAAACAGCTTAGTCCAATCCAGGTCCAACAAAAAATGTCTTTGGGAAGCATTAATAATTATTAGATCTCACATTTTGTAATATATCAAAAATATTTGTATTAAGATTATAAAAATGAATATTTCAAAAGCAAAAATTTTACACAAAATATTTTAAAACCACCATTCCTTGCACATTAATACCATAAACTCTGGCAGTATCAATACCTCTTCACTGAATGTTTCCTCATAGTTATGTTAAGTTATATGCAAATGTATGTTACCAGATTTGTAAAAATAAAACAAATACCTTGAGAGGTACCCCTGCGCTACATAAACACAGAGAAGGAGGTGTTTTAATTAAAGTGTTGAGCTTTATAACTGTGCCCAAAGTGTTGCTTTCTTTTTAAGGACACATTTACTACTTCATTTTTTTCCTCTCCTTTTACGTCTTCTGTTCCAATAATTTTGCTCAGTTATAGGCAATAATGGCAAAATGAAGTCGAGAGTTTGTCCTTAAGAACAAGCCAGTGCACTGAACATAGTTATAAAGCTCAACTATAATTATGTGAAAACATGCTCTGAAGATGCATAGCTGCAGCCAGATTGTAAGTAATGAATGTGCAATGAATAGTGATTTTAAAACCTTTTGTATCAAATGTTGTTTGGGAAAAATTATTTTCAATAATTTTAATAAAACACATGTACTTTTCATATATTAAAAAGTGTGAAATCGAGTAATTATTGAAGCTACCTGAGGATTTATTTTGTTTGGCATAGTGTGTATATCAGGTGGATTTCTGGTATTCCTTGGATAGAGATGCGCAGGGCCACTATGGTCAATTAAATTCAAACCAGGTGGACGTCTGGTATTCTTTGGGTAGAGATACGCAGATCCACTATGGTCATTTAAATTCAAACCAGGTACATTTGTCAGCTGGTCCCTCTAGGAATAGGCCCCATGCAGCTTTTTGATGTCCCACATAGGCAGTCAGCCAACTGAAACTTGGGGGCTGATTACGATCCCGTTCAGAAAGCATTCTGACCGAATCGGTTTCGGAATGCTTTCCGAACGACTCAGATTGGGGTAGTCCGACTGAGCGATTTGGATGCATCCGGATGCTTCTGGATACGAGTCGGCCGGACACGAGTTGGCCGGACTCTCATTGAATTCAATGGGAGCCTGTGTTCCGAATGCAAACACAGGCTACTGAAGGACTGGGTTATTCTAAGACCCAGCGGTGCCAGGGGACAACACCTGAAACCTTCGTGGGTAACCTGTTCCGGCGTACAAATGACAGAGACACGGGACACTTCCTTCGGCGTCAAAGATTCGAGGTTTATTACTGACGGGAACACAGAAGTCACAAGAAGTACAGCGTGTGTAGGTTCGAGGAGACTGCTTCAAATTGTTACTGTAGGTCGCTCCTTTTATACACATTTCTCTCATAGGTTAACATTGTACACAAAGGTTTACAACTCGGTTCCCATCGTAATCTCCAAGAGGGGTTGCTTTGATGCATTCAGGGCCCGGAACATATGTGCGGAAACATTTGTTGGTTCCCAACTGTAAAACACATCTTCCCACCATTAGTACATTCCAATTGGCAGTAAACAGATCGAAGAAGGAACAGAAAACAGGTGCAGAGGAAGACAGAAACAGTGGGGAGATTGGAAAGGGTGTAAAAGGGGTGGTATCGGGAAACACGAGCTACAGGCATCAAAGGGACGTGCCTAATGAGATGCATGGCTGAAACAATAGAGCGACACGGCAAGATGTGCCTCGAGCGGGGCCATCTGCCTTACAGTGTCATCCCCCTCATCATAAAGACACTTTCAAAGGAAACGTGTCTTCCGCAAGAGTTCTGGGAATCCCAGGGTCGCGAAGCGGACAGCGTCCGTTCGCTGGCTACTTGAGGGCAAGAAACAAAATGGATGCCGTATCTAAGATGGAACCCGTGGGCTCAGATGCAGAAACCCACGAAACAAACGAACGGTTTAGGCTAGCACAGCGAAAACGCGTACACCCACTAAACTCGTCATTTGCGGTTCATAGATACCAGACTCGACCATATTCGTGCGAGTCAGAAACACCACTTACGATCGTCACGGAACCTCAGACGCTCCTTTTGCCCTCATGTAGGCAAGCACTAGTCGGAATCATATTCGATATTCATCAGACCATCTAGATGTTGCTGCAACATAACTCTGTCCATCTGAGCTCCTTTGGTAACAGGCGGCTGTCTCATACACGTTGTAGCACAGAGGCCACATAAGGCAGGACCACACTGCACACAAAGGCAACACGTGAACAGGAATGCTGCGACAACTCCGATAATCATCAGAATTTTCCAACCCCAGGTCGACATCAAGCCCCAAAACCACCCAAGTAGCGTCCAATCCCCTACGTCCACGTGTATGGACTCAGAGATCTTATGCAACTTTGAGATGGCTTGATAGACAGTCGGAGCGTTATCTGGAATGAAAATACAGCAGCTCGAATGGATCACTTTACATACTCCACCTCGATCTGCTAAAACAACGTCTAAAACCATACGGTTTTGTAGCGTCATAAGCCTGTCCGCCTGAAGTTCTGCGGTGATATTACCAAGGGCACTGGCAGTGATATTAGCGGTCGATTCCACCACTCGATTCAACTGTCTCAGGTTCCTACTATTGACCATAGGCCCCCAAAACGGAAAGAAACCCTTGAAAAAGTCTCCTGCCTCTTGACCGGCAGTGTCCTCTTCGCTAATCACGCCCCTCACAACTCTAGTCTTGTGGTAGTCTGCATCAACGGTAAACGTCGGAGGCAACAAATTTGCAATATAACATGTGCCCGCAAAGTCGGAGGGCAACCACGTATACGCACGATCATGACAGACAAAGTACGTACCCTTGGCAGTCAGAAACACAGGGGTAGAGAGCATCGGCAAAACATACGTCTCGGAGCAAGCACTCTCTCCAAGATATGCTCTCGATCTTCGGCCACGACCTTTTAGACAGAAGTTACCAAGGTGGGGTACGATCCATATTGGCGACGAGCTTCTAAGCTGTCTTTCACCCACGAGCGCACTATACTCAGTCTCACTCAGATCCCTATAGGCTCGCACCTCTTCCTCTGGAATGAGCGACGGCTCATAGATATCCCTATCTAGATCAGCAATCGCTATAGCCAAAGGCTTGTGGTACGGACCAAGACCAAAGTGCGGAGGACGTGGCTCTCGATTGGGGTAGGAATCTAGTGCACTGCGAAACATTGTTTGTAATGCTCGAGCTGAACCCTGGGAGCTATAAGGAAGGACCAGATATGGAATTCCTTTATCTGTGGTATGTGGCATTAACCCACACACCCAACAATTGGTAGTATTAACCACCAACTGATGCTGATGAAGGAGCTGAATGAAGGAATTATTGCTGAATTCCGCACGTCTAGCCTGTTCGTGTTGGGGTAAGATATGGAAGGAATGAGGGGACACAGTGGAGGTAGTTTGAGGTTCAGAAGTAGGAGTAGGTATGGCAGAAAGTAGGAAGTACTGTATCATATAATACACCCCACCCGCCAATAACGAGGAAACAATTAGAAACAGAAGGAACACCTGAAACATAAAGCATTTTGTACGAGTAAACTGTTGCAGTTTGAATCTTTGCGCCTGAGCTTTTTCCAAGTCCATCAGCTTTGAAAACGCCATCCCCTAAAACCGTCCGCAACGTTTCTTGACGCACTTCGTTCTGTGTAGCAGTAGTCAATCCCCGGGAGTTCCCAGGAACCGACGGTCTCTGACCTAGTGTCTAGACCTACTAACCAGAAGGAAGTACACGCGCGGCCCTACGGTTCACCTGGATGTAAGGTATTCTAATTCACAAATATATACAAAGTCTCTCAGCTGTGGAAGCAAAAACACATGTGGAAAAACTCAATATTTACAAAAATCACAGTTGTACGTGTGTTTAGACTGATCGTGGCAAAAGGGGTAACGTAGATGTCGAGGGACAGAAACGAAAATTTATTTGTCCTTGGTATTAGATCGCAAAGAGTAGCGGCTTCTCCCAGGACGTGTCTGTTCGTCAAACAATGGATCTGATGAGGGAACAGAGTTCTGTTGATCAGTCAATTGTTCAGATCTTGAATCTCGTGATGGCAAATGTTCAACAATGTCTTTCTGCTGCACTGAGGATTCTCCGACAGGCTGAGCGTCGCTGAAAGGTACGAAGGTTGGCGATGCTTCAGTTTCAGACGAGGCAATGCCCTTCCTCACCCACGAGTCCGCTGGTAAAGGTATTGGAACCTTTTTAGTATGGGTGGCATGCACCCAGTGCTTTCGGCCTTCCAGACGAACAGCAGTTCTCGTGGCAAGGAGGACTTGGTAGGGTCCAGTAAAGCGAGGTTCGAGGTTGCGTTTCCTTCCAAAGTTCCTCGTCACCACCCAGTCTCCGGGCTGGAGCTGGTGGCCTGGACCCTCCGTCTGCGTCGGCAGTGCTTCAAAGACCTGTTGGTGAATTAACCTCAGTTTAGCAGTCAGATCATGAAGATAATCGATCAACATTGGATACTCAAGATCTGAGAACACACTCGGTCTAGGGACCCCCAAACATTCGCAGAACGGCCAAACACTATTTCGTAGGGACTGAGCCCTACTCCGGAGTGTACAGTCGCCCTTGTTGACAACAGAGCCAGAGGCAAAGCGTCAGGCCACGAGAGACCAGTCGTAGCCTGAATCTTCGCTAGTTTTAGTTTAAGGGTGCCATTATACCCTTCGACCACACCTGCTGACTGGGGATGATTGGCGCTATGGAATTTTTGAGTAATTCCAAGGCCCTTACACACATTCTTCATCACACTCCCCTCAAACTCACTTCCGTTATCAGACCATACAATCCGTGGCATTCCATACCGAGGAAAGTATTCCTTCAGTAGGATTTTCGCAGTGGACAGAGCAGTATTGCCTTTGAGAGGGTAGGCTTCAATCCATCGGGAGAATGCGCAAACCACCACTAAAACGTACTTCAGGTTATTGCATCGCTCCATATGGATGAAGTCTAGCTGAATTACTTCAAAGGGACATGAAGGGGGAGCAAAATGGCCAGGAGGTGTAGGGGTTCCCTTACCAGGATTGTACAACATACATATCATGCAATTTTTAACCAATCTCTCAGCACATTTAATAATACCGTCATTCTTCCACACAGGGGACAACAACTTGCAGATACCTTTCACACTAATATGTGCTAACCCGTGTGCCATCGTCACAACGGCTAGTACATACGCATCTGGCAACATCCATCTCTTATGCTCCGACAAATCAATCCAACAACCATTCGTATCCAACTTTCCCGTACTCTCTTTCCACTTCGTCTTTTCAGTCTCGGTGGCCTCGTTCTGAATCGCTTTCACACTCTCAATAGTGTCCTCACACATACCAGTCTCTGTAGGCCACCTAACCAAACTCGTCACATATATTCTAGTGCTAAGGTTCCGGGCAGTCTCCTTAGCAATCTCATCCGCAAACGCATTCCCACGGCCAACATCATCCGTCACCTTACGATGCGCACTACATTTAACAATCGCTACCTGCTTAGGCAATGTAAGTGCATCCAAAAGATCATTCACAAGCTGTCCATGCTGTATCTTAGTACCATGCGACGTCATGAAACCTCTCTCTCTCCACAATCGTCCAAAGCTATGAGCGACGCCAAAAGCATATTGGCTATCGGTAAACACATTCACCCGTTTCCCTTTCGACAACACACACGCTCTAGTCAAAGCGATCAGCTCTGCAGCTTGGGCAGAATTCTGATTCAATCTTGCAGTCTCCACAACAGTATTCAAAGTTACCACAGCATACGCAGTCGTCACATCACCATTCGGCAATTTAAAACATGACCCATCCACGTACAAAGTCCCATCGGGATCTTGCATAGGAGTGTTTTTAAGGTCCACACGACCTTTTGTTTCCTCCTCAGTCCGCAAATAGCAGTCATGAGGTGTTACTTCATCTGATTCCATACTAATTGGCAACAAAGTCGCCGGGTTCAGGACATTACAACGTTTTATTTGAATATGACTTGCCAAAAGCGTCAACTCATACCCAGACAACCTTGCACTCGTCAAGTGCTGAGTTTTCGTACGATTCAAAAGAGTGTCAACTGCATGCGGAACCATCACCGTAAGCATATTATCCATGACCAACCCTGCAGATTGTCGGATGGACACCGCAGCTGCCGCTGTTGCCCTCAGACAACTCTGCAATGCTCTTGCTACTGGGTCCAAGGTCGAGGAAAAATATGCACATGGACGCTGCTTACCACCGAAAGGTTGCGTTAAGACACTCAACGCACAACCTTCCCTCTCGTGCACGTATAATGTAAACGGCTTGCTGTAGTCAGGAGTGCCTAACACAGGAGCCGAACACAACGCGTCACGCAATTCAGAAAAACTTTTCTGACATTCTTCCGTCCATGGCAAAGGAGTTGGAACGTCCTTGCATGTAAGAGCTACCAATGATTTCGCTAGTAATGAAAAATTTGGAATCCACTGCCTGCAGTATGACGTGATACCTAAAAAGGCACGCACATCTCTTTGAGTTGTTGGCACAGTCATTCGCGCAATCGCTGCAATTCTCTCTGGGGTCAACCTTCTTCCCTCCTTTGACAATAAGTGACCTAGATAGGTTACTTCTTGACAACAATATTGTAGTTTAGAAGGTGACACCTTGTGATGTAAGTCACAGAGATGTTGCAACAACGATACCGTTGCAATCTTGCAAATGTCCTGAGTGTTTGCGGCCCCCAATAGGTCGTCGACGTATTGGATCAAGGCTGCACCAGCCGGCAACACAAATGCATCAAGTTGGCCCTTCAGGGCTTGACTGTATATCGATGGACTCTCACAGTAGCCCTGAGGAGCACGTTTAAACCGGAAGCTGCGGCCTCCAAGAGAGAAACCGAAAAGGTCTCTACTCTCTTCAGCAATCGGTATGCTGAAGAACGCATTCTTCAGATCGATCACTGAAAACCAAGATGCAGAAGCTGGAATCAGAGTCAGTAGAGCCGTAATGTCAGGCACCACAGGGAACTGAGGAATCACAATTTTAATTTACCTCCCGTAAATCGATAACAAAACGATAAACAGGTGGTTTCGAAGGGTCAGTACGTTTCAAAATGGGCAGTACAGGGCTGTTGCACACGTTTCCCCGTGTCTCCTCGATAACGTCTTTCTCAATCAAATCGTAGATGATGGCTAACAGTGCTCGTTCACCATCAAGGGAAATACGATACTGGGGAATACGTGGCAGTCGCACGTTAGATTTCAAGTGAACAACATAAGGGGAAATGTCAAGCAGGCCCACGTCATTGGGACCTGTTGCCCACAAAGATGCAGGAAGCGAGCTCAATTCCGGTGGAAGCTTATCGAGAGACAAGTACATAGGAGAGATAACTCTCTCACCCAGCGTAAGCTTAACTCCCGCAGGAGAACAATACAAAGTCGCATACAGACGTTTCAGCAAATCCAGACCCAAAAGATTTTCACCACAACCAGTGGTCAAAATCAACGGAGCTTGCAGCTCACGAGGCCCAATGGTAAGAGGCAAAGGGCGTGAAACTGGATTGCTAACGGGGGCGCCAGAGAATCCAACGGAAACATTTGTTAAGCCAGACAAAGGTGCGCCAGGGAGTTTCGAATGCATGATGGAACTTTTCGCTGCACCAGTGTCCAACAGAAAAGGCTCAACGACGCCCGAAGTGGCAACTGCGACGTAAGGCCCTCTCTGATCAACCGGAACTGATACTACTCCCTCTCCTTGTCTATGGCTGTCCTAGTAATTACCGTCGTTAGTTTCCTGATCGACGTAATAATCATCTACATTGTACTGTGCAGATCTACCTTGCGATGATCCACGTTGATCAAAACAATTGTTTGAATCTGTCGAATTATCTGAACGATCATTTTGAGTACCCCTACCCCTACCACGTGATGCCTGTTGCGGACCACTACGACCTCCTCTAGATGCACTGCCACTATTTCGATCACGTAAGACTGGACAATCGAATTTCAAATGACCCTCCTGTCTACAATAAGCACACTGATTGTACCCCAACGAAGATCTCTGTGTAGAGGAGTCATTTCGAGATTGCGGTCTATAAGACTGAGACTGCGATCGATTGCGCTGTTGCAAATCATTCTGATTCGAACGCGGAGGATACGCCTGCTGCAACAACACTTTAGTTTTGAGTTCTTTCGTCTTCTTATCAGCGCGATCATTCTCTTCTTTCTCCCTATTCTCATAGTACTGCGCCGTAGCCAATATTTGAGCAGAAGTGGAAACAGCCAAGCACTTTCTGAATTACGCAATTTGTTGCTTAAGTCAGGCAGCAAATTAGAGACAAATTTGTCCACGAACAACCTCTGACCACCCTCGGTACCCATGTCCTGACCACTATGATCGATGAATGCCTCCTCAAATCTCGTAAAGAAATCAGAGACACTCTCGTCCTTCTTCTGTTTGCAAGCAGACAACTTATCCCAATTCACTTTCATGGCTGGCATAAGCGTTTTCATTAGGGTAATGATTCTCTGAGGGAGAGCGGTAATAAGCTGTTCAGGTTTAGCCCCACCAATTTGTCGTGTGTCTGCCGCAATAAGAGCAGCCCAATCACCACCTAATTCTGCCGCATGGTCTTCTTGCCGGATCTTTGCCCATACCGGTTGCGGTACGACATTACCGAACAGCATATCGATATCGGCAAGATTCATTATCGTAGCATCCACAAGCTGCGATAATTCTTTATAATACCCTGCAGGATTTTTGCGAGGGTCAGGCAAAGATTGTTTTACCTGCAAAACTTCTGATCGTTTCCAAAGAAGATGGATCCACACTCTCTGAAAATGTGGCAAAATCGGTGGAACTTGAGCATTATCATCTGGCATCCACACTGGTGGAACCTCACGCATGGGGTACTGACCAGGTGCTCCTAACGGTCCTTCAATGTCTTCTACAAACAATGCTCGAGGCATCGTAGAAGGACGAAAAGACAATAATTGCTCGACAGCACGTCGAACATTGGTGCCCACCAACATTCCGCTCGCAAACTGGAGCTGAAGGTTAGTCAGAGCAGTCAATACCTCATCAGATGCATCAACCGATATTAGGTCACGTAAAGCCTTGCACATCTCTTCAAACACGAACCTTTGTGTCGGTATGTTGAATTGGCAAAACGTATCTAACACTACACGAGGAGGATTTCGAAAGGGGTATTTCATCCAACCCATAGCCATATTATACAATGAATCACGCTCCCTACCACCAGGAAGCTGACTTCGTCTTTGAGGACCGTCTGAACCAGCGGACTCAAGAATAGGTCCAAGAGAATTAAAGAAGTTAGCAGCAACTAAAGGAGTACGACGTCGAATAGATGGAGAAGTATAGCATAAGGGATTAACAAGAGAGGAGTCAGAAACAGAAGGAACGGTAGGAGTGAGTAGAACAGGAGTAGCAGCGGGAGCAGGAGTATGAGGAAGTACAAGCGGAGGAGCAGTAGGAACAGAAGTAGGCAAGGGAGCAGGAACAGTCGGAAGAACGGGAACAGGTTGAGGAACAGGTTGAGGAACAGGTACAGGAACAGGTACAGGAGGAACCACAGGAGTTGTGGTACCCTGTGCGTACGGAGGTGGTGACTTCAGAAGATAGGACATTAAAGGGTCCTCGGTACCTTCCTCCTTTTTATCCGTATTCGCCGGTAAAGCGGGATAGCACTTATCTATAGACATGCGCTGAAGTCTATCAAAAACGTCCTTTTCCTTTTCCTCCTTATCTCGCTGAAATTGCTCCGCTTTTCTTACCGTGGTAGCAACTCCATCTCTCTGATTACGTTTGAACAGTCGGATTTCTCTCTGTTTGACTTCTTTACGCCATAACCGAAAAGCATCAAACATGGCCGGCCTTGATTTTTTCTTAAACAATTTAGCCTCAAGGTTATCTAATATCGGGGTCTCGAAGCTACCATGAGGTGGCCAACTAAGGACACCATCCTTTTTAGTATAGCGAATCCAATATTCATTAAAGGTAATCGGACCTAACCCGTGCTTACTATAGAGCTCATAAGTTGGAGTTCCAACCGGAGGTATCGGACACGAGTCCTCCAATTGGGAATCCGTACCACAACGTCTAAAACAACTGAACAAAGTACTGCGACCAGGCATCTTGCACACTAGCCGAGTTTCACAAACTTCAAGGGTTACGGGATTTACCAAGTCCCTGCAAAGAGCAAAAACCCTCGGTTTTTGGCGGCTGCAGACGTCAAATATCACAACAAAGAACCAAGTACTAAGAACCACAAATGCAATGGAACCATGCAACAACTAAGCAACCACAACTAAGGACTCTGGGAGCGACCCACAAATACTTAACTCAAAGATCGATGGCGTCACCAGGAAGGCCCGTCAATCGTCTCGCTGTACCAAGGTCTACGCCAGGCGCCAAAACAGGTCTACAGTCAGGGCAGCAGTCCGTCGCAGCCGTCAGGAGGCGGGAATCTTCGCGGGAAAAGTCGTCGGGCCACTTGTTTTGACAACAGGATCGATGAAGCGGGGTGCACCTTCCCTCGGAGATTTCACACGAAGTTCCTCACGATCGTCGGGCTTGGACCGGTACCCCTGATGCAGCCCCACGTGGGGCGCCAACTGAAGGACTGGGTTATTCTAAGACCCAGCGGTGCCAGGGGACAACACCTGAAACCTTCGTGGGTAACCTGTTCCGGCGTACAAATGACAGAGACACGGGACACTTCCTTCGGCGTCAAAGATTCGAGGTTTATTACTGCAGGGAACACAGAAGTCACAAGAAGTACAGCGTGTGTAGGTTCGAGGAGACTGCTTCAAATTGTTACTGTAGGTCGCTCCTTTTATACACATTTCTCTCATAGGTTAACATTGTACACAAAGGTTTACAACTCGGTTCCCATCGTAATCTCCAAGAGGGGTTGCTTTGATGCATTCAGGGCCCGGAACATACGTGCGGAAACATTTGTTGGTTCCCAACTGTAAAACACATCTTCCCACCATTAGTACATTCCAATTGGCAGTAAACAGATCGAAGAAGGAACAGAAAACAGGTGCAGAGGAAGACAGAAACAGTGGGGAGATTGGAAAGGGTGTAAAAGGGGTGGTATCGGGAAACACGAGCTACAGGCATCAAAGGGACGTGCCTAATGAGATGCATGGCTGAAACAATAGAGCGACACGGCAAGATGTGCATTGAGCGGGGCCATCTGCCTTACAGTGTCATCCCCCTCATCATAAAGACACTTTCAAAGGAAACTTGTCTTCCGCAAGAGTTCTGGGAATCCCAGGGTCGCGAAGCGGACAGCGTCCGTTCGCTGGCTACTTGAGGGCAAGAAACAAAATGGATGCCGTATCTAAGATGGAACCCGTGGGCTCAGATGTAGAAACCCACGAAACAAACGAACGGTTTAGGCTAGCACAGCGAAAACGCGTACACCCACTAAACTCGTCATTTGCGGTTCATAGATACCAGACTCGACCATATTCGTGCGAGTCAGAAACACCACTTACGATCGTCACGGAACCTCACTACCATTATAAAAAGGGGTGGCTGGGGAAAAACGTGCATCCTGTGGCGGGCACCCAATGGTGCCTGAAACACTGTGCATGGTTGGAAAAAGGGGACTGATTCAGAGAGCCTGATTTGGAGAGCCCTGGGTGAAGGGGGGGCCTGCTATGGGCCCCCAAAGAACGATTCCGACAGCCGCTTTGTTCCGTGCAAACCGAATCGGAACGGCTGCCAAAAGCGGTCATCATAATCGCTTGCTTGGAAACAGAGTCCATAGAGCTGTACGATTTGGATCCAGAAAGGCTCAGTCTGTCTGAATGCCTTTCGTAACCGATTCAGACAGCCCTTACGGTTTTCGGGCATCGTAATTGGTCGTTCAGAACTGGGGTACAATTCGGTCGGAAACAAGGCTTCTGAATCGGATTCCGCAAGCCCGAATCCGATTCGGAGACATTCCGAACGAGATCGTATCAACCCCTTGGTGTCCATTTCTCAGATCTGGTTTCAAGTGGTAACAGGTCCAACCCTTCAGGTCTCAACACAGATCAGAAACCAGCAAATCCAGTCATATTCTGTTCTGAGAAGCTGAAAGTAAAGTGCTACATTTATACAATTCACTAGCCTGGGGCCTGGGGGTGGAGGTGACTCTTGGACAATCCCTAACAAATGGGCGAAAGGTCCTAAGGGTAAACGCTCACTCTTTTACAGCACATCTTGTTTACTGTACTGCAAATTATTCCACAGTGCACCATTCTCAGAGCAATCCAACTTGGCAGAACCTTTCCGCTGCAGGAGGAGGCTGGTGCCTTCCTGCATACAATCTTGTAGCCAGTGGATAGGGTGATTCCTGGACACTCCATAACCAACAGGCAAAAATTATATTAGGGTAAACAGTCCCTTTTTGATAGCCTTCCCTGTTTGCCTTACTATATTCTATCACACAGTGCTCCATTATTGGGAAAATCCAACATGGCAGAACATTTCTGTCGTTGGAGTAGGCTGGTGGCCCACCCTGGGGATAATGAGCAATCTCTTTCTCATCCACTGCACCAAACTGATTCTGAGGCCATTCACCATCCCATTGAAGATAGATCCAGGATGGCTTCAGAGTACCCTAGGATCAAAAGCCCACTCTTCCCTACGTCTCATTTTACACATAAGCATGAATGCGCAGGTTTCACCCTAGTGCAAGGGACCACTGCATACTCTGGAGCTTAAATGTTTCATTTTATTTTTTTAAATGCATCACGTTTTCCTTTAAGCAACACGGGCTACATTAAAAAAAATAGCTTTATTAAAAAGCAGTTTGAGACATGGTGGTCTCCTGACCCCAGTAGGCCACCATCCCTGTGATGGCAGCAATTACTAATGGGTCAAAAATTCTGACTCAGCTTATTAATATTCGTGAGGTAGATCTATTGAGACCCCATTAGGAATAGCTAATATTAACTTGTACATTTTTGTACATTAGGAATCGGAATTTCCAATTTGCGATTCACAAAGATTTGCAATTAGGAACTCTTAGGGCCAGATGTACCACCCTTTTTTGCGGCCGCAAATGGGAGAACCTCCTGTTTGCGCCTGCAAAAAAGGGTAGTAGCATGTTTAAATGCTATTTTGTGGTCCCAGACTCACAAAATAGCACTTGAGACTCTCAATATTAGGAAGGGACGCCCCTTCCTATTAGCGAGTCAACGTGTTATGTACTAGTGTTTTGCGACCGCATTTGTGGCCGCAAAACACACACAGTTTACACCTACTTCAAGTAGGTGCTAAACTACTCACAAAGGGGAGGGGATCCCCAGGGGACCCCTTCCCCTTTGTGAGTATGTTGGAAAATATTTTTTAAGAGCATGCAGTGGTCCCAGAGACTACTGCCTGCCCTTAAAAAAATGAAACTGAGAAGTTTCATTTTTCTTTTTTTAAATGCATCCTGTTTACCTTTAAGGAAAATAGGCTACATTTTAAAACAAGCATTTGCAATGCAAAAGGTTTCGCATTACTGAAAGGTTGAGCTATTGGCATTGCAAATAATACTGCAATGCCAATAACTCAAACTTTCGGTAATGCTAGACCTTTTGCATTGCAAATGCTTGTTTACTATTAACACATTCAGGCGTGAGCGAGCCGGTGCAGATCTATTAAGGGCCCCTGAGAGGGCACCCCATGGCATAATGACGACATCTCCTCCCTGAATAAAGTGGATTCATAAGCCCTCACAGCGTCCCACTGCAGAAATCATCTCTGCTAATGGAAACAAGAGGAGGTTATCGTCGATGATGCTGAACTGAAAGTGGATAGGGTATTTCAGGTGGCTTTGTCTTTTTTTAAACAGATCAGCTGAATTAAAGGAACACCAACCTTAAAAGGCAGGCCAATGCATGGATTATGCTGAGTTAGTCTAATTCAGTTCATGGTCTTTGCAGAGACAGTTGGGGTTGAAGTGTAAATTGCACAGAGACAGTCATGGTCAATGTATGGATTGCACATAGAGGGTTTGGGACAAGGAATGTTTAAACTGCCTGCAAGCAAGAAAAATGATCGGAAGGAATAAAATTAAAGAAGACCAATATGCATCTGCCCCTGGCATTTATGAGAGTAGAAATATGTGTTATATAAGATCTTGAAAAAATTAGCTTTAAAGCGTGACACATTAAGTATACTGCTGCAAGGATCCTGCTCCTACACAGAACTGCGCATCAGTGTCACATTAGCTCTTCGTCCTATAGCAAAGTAACTAATGATTAGACAACCTAGAACATGCGACTTAGGACAAACTCAGGAATGGTGGGAAGCAAGAACACTGTTTTGTTATACTCTCATACCAGTCCACACCAGGAGTAAATAAGAGACACAGGCAAGGTTAAAATATTTATTTTAACAACATGCTCTCAGGTGCAGTATCTTTGCCAACATAGCAGACATATGATTAGAAATAATATGATCAACATTGTTACAATTCCATAAAATACAGAGGGAGAAATCATATTACAATGATGGTAATAACAGGTCTTATAGCGCCTAGTTATAACAACCTCCCTATATAGGAACTATGTTTATAAACTAAAGAAGGTCTCTTAGGCTTGTTTGGGGGACCCCACTACCTCTCTGCTCTTTAAGAGTAAATCACATCAGGATCAGCAAAAGCTCTCTCCATCCTTGGAAACTGAAAATCTTCCAAGTGTGTGAAATCATGGCAACTGTGCAATAATAAGGGTGCCAGAATCTCAGTTGGCTCACATCTGCCAATTGTTGTGTCTAAAAACGTTAGCCGATCATGTCGAACAACAGCTTCCATGGTATGATAACCTTGACGGCTTCAGCACTCACTATGCAGACTAGGGGCACGATGTAAGTCTAGAGATGTCGAAAACAAAACTTTTCTCATGTGTAGACCTTCACGAAGCCTTACTTACAAAAACAGCTATATGCAGTGTCGTGTGCAAAAAGCACAAATAGGCAAAATGGCGTTTAAAGTTCTAATAAGTCATGCTAACATAACATGCGTACAAAGCAGGCCTTAGGCCACACTACAATACTTTAGTCCAACTGAATACTAACCCTGACATCCCCCTCAGTCACTGTCAAGCCTAAATTCTAAGTCCATTTGTTAACTAACTGCTGGAGATTTTCTTCATTAAAACTGCAGCAAATAAGAGTCTGGTACAGGGTACTGATAGAGTGAAATCTAGACAAGCGAATAAACCGGTCCAACAATAGGTTATGAAATATAAAGATGTCATGAGTTCCCAAATGGGCAACAAAATCTCTAAGCTGTAAATATCTTAAAAAGTGTGTGAGCGCGCGGTGGAAGCGTGTGAGGCAGAGAGGAGACGCCATGCGTGTGCACATCGCCTGTCCGTGCGTGCACATGGCTTGTCTCCCTTTGCGCACCAAACTGACAACAATAGTCTCGCCAAGGGGAAACAGCGAATGTGCTGCGTATGCTAGGCGAGACCTAAAAAAAAGACTGCCTCATTAAAAAGCAGTCCCAGACATGGAGGTCTGCTGAGCCCAGCAGGCCACCATCCCTGGGAGGGCTGTCATTCCCAATAGGCTCGCAAATTGCGACAGGCTCATTAATATTAATGAGCCTCGCAATTTGCGACCCCATTAGGAATTGCAAACAGTGTGAAATACACTGTTGTACATTAAAAATTGCACCTCGCAAATTGCGTCTCGCAAAAGAGTCGCAATTTGCGATGCGCAATTTTCAGTAACCAGCAATCACAACACGATTTTTACCACGCTATGCCATTACATCTCATGCGCTACAACGCATGTGATGTAACTGCGAGTAGCCATTACTAAGCATAACATTACATCGCATGCGCTGTTACAACGCATGCGACGTAATGCCAATCCACCTCGTTGTAAGGCAAGTGAAGCTCTTCTGTTTCCTCACATTGACGTGCACCACCGTCAAGCAGAAAGCAGGAACCGGGAGCAGAGACTGCGACGCTGGAGAGGAACCACGAGGAAAGAGAGGTACGAGAGATTGTGCTTGGGGTGGGAGTAGTGTGGGTAGTGGTTTAGGGTAGTGTTGTAGTGTTTTTGGGTTAGGGGTAGTGTAGGGGTGGGAGGAGTGTGGGTAGTGGTTTAGGGTAGTGTTGCAGTGTCATAGTGTTTTAGGGTTTAGGGTAGTGTAGTGATGTTTGGGCAGTGTAGGGGGTCGTACTAGGGGTAGTGTTTTAGGGTTAGGGTAGTGTTGTAGTGTTTGTGTAGTGTAGTGTTTTAGGGTTTAGGGTAGGGTTTTAGTGTTTGTGTAGTGTAGTGTAGTGTTTTAAGGTAGCGTTGTAGTGTTTGTGTAGTGTAGTGTTTTAGGGTAGCGTTTGTGAAGTGTTGTGTTTTAGGGTTTAGGGTAGTGTTGTAGTGTTTATGTAGTTTAGTGTTTTAGGGTTTATGGTAGTGTTGAAGTGTTTGTGTAGTGTTTTAGGGTTTAGGGTACTGTTGTAGTGGTTGTGTAGTGTAGTGTTTTAGGGTAGTGTTTGTGTAGTGTTTTAGGGTAGTGTCGGGGGGGTCGTGCAGGGTAGTGTAGTGTTATTGTAGGGATTGGACTGGGGGTCGGGAGAGAGTTGTGCAGGGGTACTATATTAGTGTTTAGGGTAGGGTAGGATAGAGTCACTTACCTTGCAAACTTTTACCACAAGTATAGCTTTACCATGCATGCCTTTGCGCTGTAATTGCATGCATGGTAAAAGCATAGTCGTGGTAAAATTTTGCGATGTAATGGCATGTCGTTGTCATTGACATCGCTTAGTAATACCTGCGTTGTAATGGTACGCATGGTATTGGTATGCAATGTAATGACATACATCTGCAATTTTCTTGGTCGTACATCTGGCCCATAATCCCTAAATTTTGTACATATGGTCCCTAGTCCCTAAAAAAGCAAAAGTGGATAGAAGGTACAACATACAATGAACAACTAATCCACATTGAGCGGAAATGACTGCCGCCACTGGAATCAAAAGTGTTGAAGCCAGTATAACCTAACACAAAATAAGGCAGTAAACCTTTGTTTCGTTGAAATATCTCTACTCACTCAATCAATTAAAACAATCACTCAAGAAGAAATTAAAACTACAAACACATTCGGCCAGACAAATGCTGCAATCAACCACTCCTACGTCTAGGACCTGTGGGAACACTAGGGGCTAGGGTTCCATTGGCTGAAGGGGTCACCTGATTACTAGGGCTGTAGAGGGCCAGGGTTGGGGCGTCTCGGCCCGGGCGTCGAAGCTGGGGCAGAGAGGACAAGGGTAGTTTCCTGTTTGAGCCTGTTAAGGGCGGAGAGGACAGGGGTAGTTGCCTGTTTGAGCCTGTTGGGGGCAGAGAGGGCAGGGGTAGTTGCCTGTTTGTGCCTGGTCGGGACTAGGGCCAGAAATGCTGCCCTTTTTCTCATTCAGCAATACCCAGCCCACACCACCCACTTCCACAAGCAGAGCATTGTTCATCTATGTACCTTCCATGTACTTGAATCTGTGTGTCTGTTACTTTTCTCCTGAAAAAGCATGTCCAATGCACTACCCTATTTCTCATCCTGTGCCTCTATCAATATATTTAATCTAAATATACTTACTCCCTTTATGTGTCTATGTACTTTCAAGGTACTTGTGGATCTATATGTTTGTCACTTTCTTCTGGTTTAGCGTTTCCGGTGCACTGTCCTATTTCTCAGCCTATACTTTGCTCAGTGTGTCTTCTATCCCAACCTGCTGACTCGTCTCGGACTTCTTTCTGCTGCTCCTTCCAATGCACTACCCTGTCTCTCGTCCTGCACATCTATCAATGTGTCCTCTGCATCCACTCTCTAATTTGTCGCAGGCCCCATGCCACTACTGTGATCGCCGGGATGGCCCTTTCTGGACTCTCTCCTGCTCTGCCCCTCCTTGTATCATCTGACACCTCTTTTTACTGCGCCGATCCCTTAGAAGAAACCTTTCTAAACTCTCCCCTTTGACTCCTCCACTTCAAAACTCCTTTTTACTCATCCAAAAGCCTCTTCCTACTGCTAAGACCTAAAAAAAAATACCTTCACTCTTTTACCCCTCCACTATCCTTTTCAATCAAAATTAACAGACTAACATGTTCACTTCTCAAATTCCATATTCAACTATACTAATATATTGCCCAAATAACTGAATAACATATCTACTACTCAAATCTATACTACTATTATAAAGGAGGCTTTGAGGCGGGTAAACTCGGGAACCACAGCGCCAATCCACACACCCGATACATCGTTGGAATCCTCAGGGTGTGCAGATTGACATAGGCTACATAAATTTAAAAAAAACACGTTATTAAAAAATATAAGTAAAAAAAAAAAGTAGTCCCTTGAAAGTAGCGCCGGCCGCGATGTGCGTGCTGATGTCAGGAGCGATGTACACGCAAGGTGCGGCGTACAGGAGCGGCGGAGTTCAGCGCGGGGAGGAGCACTGACGAGGAGTGGAGATCAGCGCGGGGCAGTGACGAGGAGCCGCAAGATCAGCGCGGGGAGCAGCAGACATGACCGGCGGACAGGCGGTGAGTATCGGTGGCCAGACAGTGAGGAGCTGCGGCGGGGAGGAGCGGTCGTCAGCAAAGCAAATGTGAGGGAGGAGCGGCGGCGGGGAGGAGCGGTGAGCGAGCCACGGGTACCGGAGGAAAAACAAACGTGTGCAGGTCACAAAACGGGGCATTACAGGAGGAAAAAGTTACGTGGGCAGGTTAACAGGAGCAAAAAGAAACGTGTGCAGGTACAAAGTTGAGCGGGGAGCAAAAACGTGTGCAGGTGACAAAACGGGGCATTACAGGAGGAAAAAGTTACGTGGGCAGGTTAACAGGAGCAAAAAGAAACGTGTGCAGGTACAAAGTTGAGCGGGGAGCAAAAACGTGTGCAGGTGACAAAACGGGGCATTACAGGAGGAAAAAGTGACGTGGGCAGGTTAACAGGAGCAAAAAGAAACGTGTGCAGGTGACAAAAGCGTACAAAGTTGAGCGGGGAGCAAAAAACGTGTGCAGGTGACAAAACGGGGCATTACAGGAGGAAAAAGTGACGTGGGCAGGTTAACAGGAGCAAAAAGAAACGTGTGCAGGTGACAAAAGCGTACAAAGTTGAGCAGGTACCAAACGGGGCATTACAGCAGGAAAAAGTGACGTGAGCAGTGACGTGGGCAGGTTAGACAACGTCAGGGTGGGCGCGGGTCCTGAGCCATGATTGCTCCCGGACAAGGTCGGGACGGGCTGCGAGTTACTTCATATTTATACTATACTAATTTTCAACACTAATCCTTTATGGGTTCCGGAGTGGCGTGCCACTAGCCAGAAAAGCGCTTCAACATCCATCAGGGGTAACACGTGCTATATGAATGCAAATCTTTCTTCTCCTTTTATCCCTACACTATCCTTTTCACTCCAAGTAACAGACAATTACCTCATATTTCACCATATTAATTCACCACTAATCCTTTAAACCTTTGTCCTCCTCTATCCTTCTGCTATCATTCCAAATCCAAATAACTGACTAACCTATCCACCACTTAAAATGTACTTGCATGTTTTACTATACTAATTCAACACTAATCCTCTATGGGTCCCGGAGTAGCGTGCTACCCGTCGAAATAGCGCTTCGACGCCTCGTCAGGGGTAGTAAGCGCTATATAAATATAATTACAATACAATTACAATAAAGAATTTGTGAATACCTTGGCGAATCACACGGGCGGTGGGGCCCCTCGCCCCTTTGCACCTCCTTTTTCCTTCCAGGTCGCAAGGGGTCACAATGTGCACTTTCTGATTACCAGTGCTAATTGCAATTCAAAAATCATTTTCAGGCATTTGTAGTACCATCACGATTTCAGTCAGCTGAACTGACTTAGCGAATGCAAAGTTGTTGAGAGCTGTGCCCCAAAAGAACGATGCAGAGTTTTGTAACAAAAATAAAGCAATATTTCTATTAAAACAATAAATAAATAAATAAAATGCATGATTAATATATTGAAAAAATACAGGGCTAGGCTGAAGCAGAGGATCACACGCCATATTATGAAATGGTGTTGCAAATGTTTTTTCCATCATGAATGTCAAAGTAGAGTCAAAAACAAACCAGCTACTTGGTCCTAATTGTATTTATATTAGAGTATTTGGGGTAATTTTGCACCAGTTCTTACATTATTTAGTCAGTGGATAAAGCAGGGCTTTAAGTGGAATAAAAAAACTGGGGGGGGTCTCTCAAAGGAGTGTTGGCGAAGTAATTTAGGGCGTGCCTTAAAAACACATACGCAAAAAATGTGTGCTTAGCATAGTGTACAGCCCCACTGGTATTTTTCTGCTTCTGTCATTGCATCCAGATATATAATACAACAAGTAATACTGCACCTACAACAAGCCAGGGCTATTGTCTTTGTCTATGGTTGTTAGTTGCTTATAATAAATAAGCAACGACTATGGCTTTGTTGTATATAAAATGAGACTGTGAAAGAACTAAAACGAGTCTCTTTGAAGTTACATCAAAGTCTTTGAGGAATGGTACTGCTGCAGAGTTAAGATTTTATTTTCCAACCTGAGGGTGGGAGCAGAAATGGAGAGCCTGATAGGGACCTGTCTCGGCACCTGTTGCAAGACCCGTCACATTTAAAGCCCTGGGTTAAGGGTGATATTCTGTATAAGAAGAAATTCTCCCTGTTGAAGCAAATTACGATTTTTTGTTGGTTGCACTGTGGTGTTTTGGAACAATTCATTACCTGATTTTTAGGTCGAGCCTGGGCAGTGCATGTGCTACTCTGAGAGGCATGCTGTATTCAGGTATGGAATTGTAGCTCCACCCACTCTCCGCCCATCTTTTAAATTGGCTGCTGTGACTGTCCTTTGTAAATGTTGTCTTTTTATTTGTTAAAAGGCTTATTACTCCCTTCTTAGCACCTCTGTGTCTTCTTTTGTAACCTGCTATCAGGACTGGACCTTTCAATGTGTCCTTACTCTATAGCGTGCATTAGCCGTTTAGGAGAACTCTTTGCTTAATTAATGTAAACAGCACTTGCAGGACTGCCAGCTTTAGCAATGGCGGACGCTTTTTTGTTTGTTGTATTTACAGCATGCCATGCACCCTTTCACTTTCACAATGCTTTGTTTTGCTGCGTCTTTTACTGCACACGAGGATATCACTGGAAGGCTGGGGGATGCAGTAGAGGGTTTGACTATCTTCACACAGCTGCCATCTCCCTAATTAAGTTACGTAGCAGTGACCACATCCACGTACGGTTTTAGCCAGGGCTTTAAGTGGGGGGGGGGCTGTGGGAGGCTGAGCCCCCCAGTTGTTTTGGGGGACCTCAAAAGGGGGCTCTATTTTCAGGCCTCAAAGGTCAAAGGTAAGGTGAGTAGACGTCCCGGTTATTGTTTGGTGTTACTAGTGTGGGTAACATGTCTTAATAGTGAAATACTGCCAGTTTAGTTTTTCACTATTGAAAGGCTATCTTGCCCATAGGGTAACATGGGAAATGCTGTGTGATATGTTTACCGGCGTATCTTCCCATAACGGCAAGATAGACAGATGGAATCTGGTACCCCTGAACTCAGAATTTAATAACACATCCTTTAGTGAAGATGGTTTTTTAATTCTAAGTTTGGAAATAGCACGTTTAGAAAGTGGCTATTTTCCTGTTCAACCTTTCTGTGTGCCTCTGCCTGGTTGTGTATTGACTCTCTGGTTTGTGAGTGACAGGGGCTGGGGGCGGCTCCAGGAGGCTGGCTGAGTCAGCACTAGGCTGAATAGACCCATCTGCATGTAGAGTGATGGGAGGAGTAGCACCTGGGTCTCAATAGGGCTGTGCCTTCCTGCCACAATGCTGGCTCCACCTCCTGCGGTGGGTCTGATGGCCTTTGGCCCACACTCAGAAAGGAAGAAGAGGTGTACTGGCAGAGTGCACCCAGAACTGGTTTAGATTAGGTCCATGACCCCTCACAAAAGAAGAACAAAGGTTTTTGGGGTATAAAAGTAGGACTGGAGCTCCAGTAAAAATAGATTAGGAACATTTGTGATCAAAAAGAAATCCATGCTGAGTGTCTGGGAGCTGACCTACAGTTGCTGTGATTGGTGAGGAAGGGACTGTCTGCTGTGTGCTGTGTCCCCCTAACTTGAAGAGGAGCTGTCCTGTATGCTTTGCCCCTCTGAAGCCTGCCTGTCTCCAAGGGCCTAAGAAGAGCTGGGAACTCAGGGATACAAAAGTTCTCCAGCACCCACCCTTCCAGCTGTTGTGTGGGTCTCTGCGCTGTGCCTTCGTGAAGCTGCCCCCCTGTGAAATCTTTCTCGGTGTGCTCATCGGCACACAGCTGGGGCGTAAGGTCGTGAGGCCTGCTCTGCCTCAAACGTGATCTGCCCCAGGATCGAGTCCCTCGCGCTCTGTGTGAGGATTAACGTACTTCTGAGGAACTTTGGAGCGCCTGCTTTGCCCCCGAGCGCTGTGTGCGCATTGACTCCACCGCCACCCCTCAAGCTGTGTTGTGTGCCTGAGGCCGGGTTCGTCGCTCTGAGAAGGAGCCTTGAAAACACCCTGCCAGTATTCACCACCATAGGCCTGGGAACGTCATTTCGGAGCCGCGCTCCGATTGGTCACAGCAACGAGGATTTCCCCCAGCAACGCGGAGGTTCGTCAGGTGAAGCTACTTTGCGTCTGGAGAGGCGCAAGGCATCTACTAGCAAAACGAGCTTGGGGATCCCGCATCCTGGGGTTGCGGGGGGCCTTTGTTACTCCACTGGGGGGAGATCCATATTCAAGACTTCTTCTGGACTTTAGCCCAATAGCTGCCCTAGCTTTCCAGTTTATAATTCAGTTCACATCTGCTTGGCAGCCCTTGCAGTTGCTAATTGTTGCCCTCTCTATTTCTTGGGTCACAGTTAGCATCTCTCCTGCCATGGCCCTTTGTAGTGCTGCTTCTTGCCTTCTTTGCTTGGTGGGTCTTACAAGTGTGTTTGCAGCAGTGCGCTGGGTCCTTCAGTCTGATTCCCGGCATGCCCCCGGGTCACTGTTGTACCACTCACTGCTGAAACCAGTATGGCTTGTTTCATAAGGAATCTATTCCTTGTTATGCGCCCAGTATTATCTGTACAGCACTTCCCCATAGTCCTACAGCCAGTCAGCTTTCCTCCCCTTGTAACACCAAGACAGGGGATGCTGTCTCTTGAAACAGAGCTATGCAAAGGAGGTGGGCTCCAGTTCACCATTGCTCTTCTGCTCCCATTCCCTGGTTCTCTAATGACAGAGGGATTTTCTTTCTCACCTGATTTCTGGGCCTGTCGGCACTTTCCATCCTGTGCACCTGTCGGCACTTTACATCCTGTGCATTAGTGCAGAGATTGAGGGATGGCACGGGCTTTCAGTGGATTCATGAGTCCGAAACTTGACGGCAATTCATGTTAGAATTATTCCCATCACCTTGTTGGTTGTTGCGGCTGACTCCCTAAATGCAGCTGCTACGCCCAGTTGTGGGTACCACACTCAATTGTCATAGAACCAAGCTATACCTGTCTGATGAGGCCCAAGTATGTTCTGCTGACCCCATCTCTAGGTACACATTAGTTGCTCCAACTAATCCATTGTAGTGTAATGAGGTGTTTTACAGTTGTGATATATGGCAAAACGCTACTTTGAGTGATTCTGTGACTGGATGTGACTTCATGATTTTCTTAAGCACACAATGCTTGATTCAGACCACGCCCCTCCTCGGATTGGCCACAACCCTTTAAGAAATTTGCCACGCCCCCTTTAGAGCACCCCCAGTTTTTTTTCTCCCACTTAAAGCCCTGGTTTTAGCAATGTATTTTCAGCGCCCCATGCATGCTTTCACTTTCACTTTCACTGTACACACCTCGCCGCGGTGACACTGCTGCTACTGCGGGTAAGGCGCACCTGGACACTGGTTGCAGGCAGCCTCCTCTCCTGGATGGGCATCTACTGCTGCAAGCTCTGTGACTGCCACCGTTGCCTGTACATGGTGGTACTGCACAATGCCTTTTTTTTACCATTTCCTAAGGGAGGCGTTGTTTCGCTGTGTCAGGCGGAGATATCACTGGAAGGCTGGGGGAGGCAGCAGAGGGCACGGTGGTCAACTGCTAGGCTACGTCTCTTCCAAAGTTCTTGTTTTGTAAGGAGACAAGCACATCTTGTTGGTGTGGTAAGTAAATGGAATCACATAACCTCTTTCCAGCAAGAGGCGCCCTAGATTTAAGGACGTGTCTCAGCAGTGCTGCTATACCTCAGTACAGGCAGCGCTAGGAGCTCTTTGCATGGCTGCCAGACTTCTAATAAAGGTATGCTGAGCGTGTGGCCTCATCCCTGTGCCTCCAGGATAAAACAAGCATTTGCAATGCAACAGGTCTCGCAATTGCAAGAGTTTGAGCTATTGGCATTGTAAATAACAATGCCTTTTAATTTTGTGTTGGTTTTGAAAACAGATAAATAAAGGGCTTTGTCATTTACATTGACAATAGCTTAAACTCTCGTAAATGCAAGACCTATTGCATTGCAAATGCTTGTTATAATTATGCTGTGAGTGGGTGATAACTCTGTGTCTAAGACCTCTATTATAGATCATATTCTCCAATGAGGAGTCTTGGCACGAGGCACTCTTCTTACGAAAATGCTGGACGCTCTGTAACAAATGCAGTTGCGGCTTGCAATTCTCACGGGTGGCGTGGCGGCGGGTTGGTCGCCGGGGGTTATCGCGCTGACTTTACCGCGAGGGGTGGGTAAAATAAAAAGAAAGCTTACCTGACCGATTCCAGCGCTGCCTCTGTTGGGAACTGAATTAAGCAAACTGTACCCCTGCTGACGAGGCGTTAGTGGCTTTGTGGTTTTAGTGCGAGTTCTGTCCTCGTGTTTCATACACACAGTTATCTAAACCTGTATTGTAATTTGGTGACTCAAAGTTGCAAGGCACGAAATTTCATTGAATTGGTATATTTTTGTAGCGACATTGCAGTTACACCTTGGTAGCAGTCGCTCCAGTTGCCGACCAGTAATGTCTGCTGCCCTGAGCTAAGTGGCAAGAAGCCAAGTCCCCAGGGAGTAGCGCACCACTGCGCCTAAATAACAACGCTGCTCCCAATGGAGGTGCTAATGCTGAGCGCTCTGGCCACTGGAAATCTCCTGTGCTTGCTGTACCTGCAGAGACCAAGGGCTAAGAAGGGGACTGCAGTATCCTCTCATTGACCTTCTGTGCCCCGGCCCTCTCGCTGCAGTATGTCGAGGCTGTGGTTGCAGGACCTTCACTGGGAAATTGCTTCTTGTGTGACGACAGTACTGATTGTTGGAAAGAGTCCTGGGATGGGTCCTGTGCCGCATCTGCTCCTGAACAGAAACCGGCATCCTCCGTCCCCGCCTGTAAGCCAATCACAATGCTGCAATGGCAGCGTTATGATTGGTGTGGAGTCTAGGTGCCGACCAAACAGGGTACTCAAAATGGTGCAAGCCAATCCTCCCCAACCGAACCCCAAAACCAGCCCCAACCAGGCATATTCTCCCACCCGCCCCCAAACAGGCATAACTCTGCCTTCTGCTTTCTCGCAGCACGAGAAGCAGACAATAAAATGGTACTTAAAATACCATTTTATTTTCTGCTTCTTGCGCTGCGAGAAAGCAGTGGGGTGGTGCTCCCCCACCCTAATGGAGGAGCTGCGACTGAACAAATGAGACTGTTGTTATAGGAGAATCACAATATGCCCTGCACTTTGACAACTATCAAACAGGAGACACCATTATACTTCATCAGTGAGGAAATGGAGGACTTTTTCTGTAGCATACACCTTCCCCCATCTTGAAAGAAGGAAATTTCACATGAGAATTGAAACCAATATTTTAATACAGAAGAGTAGGTATCAGAATTGAGTCACTCACTGAACAGGGAGACTCTGTATTTGGAGTATAGACTAACAAGGGAGTCTCTTTATAATTTAAGAAACTTCTACGTGCAGGGAGGAGAAGCTGTATCAAAATGAGCCCTCTTCCCTAATAGGAAACTCTGTGTCGGAAATCACCTTGGGCCCGATGTAGGTGGCTCATTACCGGTCGGTAAACATGAAATTCGGAAAATTTCAGGCTTACCGACCGGTATTGAGCCATTTCCAATGTAGGTGATGATTCAGTAAATACAGAATCAGTATTTACCGATTCTGTATTTACCTAATCATTGTTTACCGAATCAGGTATGTAGGAAGAACATTTAAGAGTGCTTATGTGCTTTAAGGATTCGTTATTTACCACCAACTACAAGTTGGTGGCAATTATCGAAAACCCTTGAAAAAGATATTTGGGCTTTTTTAACAGTGCCATATGGCAGACACATGTATGTGGGCCACATGTGCACACATGCACGATTCAGGGGTGCAACAGGGTGTCAATGTGACATCCTGCCACCCTTGAATGTGTTCCCCCTATTACCGATTCGGAATGGCTTCCCATTCATTCCTATGGGCCTCCAGGCCCATAGGAATAAATGGGAATTACCGAATCGGTAAATACCGATTCGGTAATACCAAATATTACCGAATCAGTAATATTTACTGAATTTTTAGCTGCATACCATTTACCGATTCTGAAATACCGTATCAGTAAAATTCGGTATTTTAGAAACATAAATAGTAATTATGGCCCCTTACCTCTAAAGAAAGCAAACTCTGTATCAGAATAGATCTCAGGATGCATTCTTTTAATCAGAATGGACGCTCCTCCTTCAGGCCGAGACTCTCTATCAGAATAAACGCTCAAACATAAGTGGAAAGGCTCTTTATTAGAAAGGGCCCTCCAGTAAAGTGAGATGCTTTACATATGAACAGACCCCCAAGAAACAAGAGATAAAGTCTCATATTTGACCCTAACCATAAAGTATTTGACTCTGTGTCTTAGGTTTTTCAAACTGACCTTTAGTCAGTCTTATTTAAAAACCAAACGCAACAAACATACTGAGTATTGTAGTACCATTGTTATCTTTACAATATGAATCTGCGATTGTGGGATGGAATTTTGAATCATAATAGATTCCAGAATGCATAGTGTAACCTGTAGTTAAATAGCCTGTTCTCTGAAATGTGTTAAAGAAAATTCTATCTACTGGATATTAGAATTAAATATTGTAAAGGGTGAATATATATCAGAAATGGTTTATCCATTGAAGGCAAGGACTATGTATTCAGAATAGAAGTTCCCTAAGGGGCATGTCTCTATGAGACTCTACATCAGATACAAATGGACTTACCCCCAGTTGACAAGACTTAGTATTACAAATTACCTTTTACTTAAAGAATGGACAGAGTGTTAGAACAGAGAGTATAAATATCTGTATGTAAGTAGAAATCTCCACCTTAATGTCAGACATTCTATATCGAAATGGATCATAAATAGGGGTGGGTGATAAATTGCGCTCCGCCGGCAGAGTTTGCAGATTTTTGCCCATTCCGCGTTACGCTTGTAACATGGAGCTTCAGCAAAACTCTGCCAACTGCTGCATGGCGGAATTTTTTCTTGTGCACGGTTCACCAATGGTAAGTTGGCAAACATGAGTGAGAATTGGCATCCCCTAGTGTGATTTTCAGACTCTAGGATGGCACCCGGCAAAATTTCCTCAATGTGGGTGGTCACGACCATTTGCGGTGAGAAAGCTGCTGCTCCAGTAGAAAATCTGCTCTAGGAGCAGCAAAGAAGCCACACCCTTTAGGACGTGGCGTGGTGCCATTTGTGCTGATTTTGCAGTCCGGAACAAGCTTCCGGCACTAAAAATCAGCGCAAGCAGCAAGGCATGCCGATTCTGCAGCGGAATCTCTTGGATTTTCCATGTAACTCCGCAGAGTGAAACTCCGCGAGTTTCACCCAACCCTAATCCGAAAGCCTTCACAGATGAGACTCTGGATAAGAATGGACCCTCCAGCATGAGTGAAAACTATATATCAAAATAGACTCTTCCCAGGAGAGGGTAGATATTTTCAGATTAGATCCTCCTCCTTGCTTAAGCCCCTGTTTAATGGCTTGATTGTCATAAACACTACATCATACTAGCTTGTTCCTGTTGAAGCGGGACAACCTGCATTGGAGTGGGCAATTCACTTGACGTGTGAAGTCTCAGTTTTTGAACAAAAACTTTGCAAGAAAAGGGACCATTCTTTTATAATACATTCACTCCCATAGGGGTGCAAGCCTCTGTAACAGAAGATAATATCCCCTTTCATAGGGCGAAGTCTTGGTTCAGACTGACTTGATAGGGATAGGTTCTCTAAGACTGCCTGAATCTAAAATCAGTAAATATGACAGCCTAAATGCTCAGATGAAATTGTATACATTGGTGTGGATCAAGTGCTGTAGCACCTGCTGAACCCAAGATAGTTGTAATGAAGTTAGTTGAAGTTATTTATTAAGGTTAAGCTTGCTACCTTCCCTACCTCATCCCACTATAGTCTCCTCTGGTTGCTAGATACATACACATTGTTGCAGCGTTTGGTATGAGTTTATGGGCATGAAAGCAAAACATTGTAAATGAAGGATTATGGGAGTTTGGTCACTTTCAAGATAATCACTGATTATCATGTCAACCATGACACTTCAGCTGGGCTGGTCAAGCATTGTATAATCGATTATGGGCCATATGAACTAGGCAGTTTAATTTTTTGCAAATGCTCCAATTTAGTGTTTGTAAATGTTAAAATGCTTTTTCTTACGATGCACTAATCCCATTTTAGAAGTCTGAAAAGTTTTTCCAACTCCTAAAATGAGATTGAGAATGGATACCGATTCAGTATATGGAAGGGGCGTGTTGTTGGCATCACTGATGCATTTATGTTTTGTAACCTAAATCCAACACCTCTAAAGTGGTGATAACCCTGTCCCTTTGGAACTCCTTCCTCTCTGTGAATTTAAATAAAGTTTGTTTATGAGGAGTCAGTGGCCTATTGACCACTGCTAACTATTAAACAAAGTTTTCTTTTTAATGGAAAACTTTCCTTTTTAAACACAGTCCCGTCTACTTTAAAGAAAATGGGCTGCATTTTAAAAAAAGTATGCTTTAATAAAAAAACTATTTCAGGCATGGTGGTCTGCTGGCTCTAGTAGGCCACTGTCCCTATGGTGGCCTTCAATCACAGTAAGTTATAATTTGCAACATACCTCATTAATATGCATTATGTAAACCAGATTCTGAACCTTTACAATTCAAATTTTTAAGAATTAATCCACTACTGTACGGGTCGGTTCTTAAAAACATCTTTACTGGATGCACAAATACTAGGTGCAGTTTGCGACCACTAATTTGTTACCAGATATTAGTATGTCTGGCCATGTTTTTTTAATACAATTCTTTGTTAAAACTATGGCACCTGAGGAGATCTGACTTGGACCTGGCATTTCAGACTCAATAACCACCAGGCATTAAAGTTAGCAGAGCAGGTTCCCATGCCATGCAAAAATAGTATTTCTTTGCAGATTACTGCAGGGATGTTCCAAGACTGATCATCTTTAAATTTATTTGGCTCAAAAGTGGCATTAAAGTTGCTGGCTATCATGGGCAAGGGCTTATTTTTGCAATGTATTTTGTTATGAAGCAAGTATAGTGTGGCATAAAGGAGGTCCAGTAAAGGTGATTCAGCAGTGTGTTTTACATCCCTATCATAAATGTTAAGAATCATTGTCTGCGAGATTTCAATGTTAGGAGTAGTTTTCTTGGTGGCAATACTCTTCATGATATTTTCAGTGAAATAAACACAGAGGGGTATATTCACAAGAACATGTGATAACTACCGCAAGAGTAGTGTAACGCAACTTTCAACATCGCAGCCTATCGTGGGAAAATAACCCTGTGTCAACGTGGATTTCACAACGCGGTGGTAGCATGCGATAGACACCAGACAACGTGGCAAATTTCAGCATGAAAATCAACGCCAAGCCGCATTAATGCGATACACGAACGCCAAAAAACATGCGATGAGGCCAACCGTGGCACAAAAAGTAGCAAAAACAAGCCACAGGGCTGCAAATCCCACGCGTCTGGCGGGACAATGCACCATAAAAACCACAGAGAAAATACACCAGAAACAAACCAAAAGATGTAGCAACATGGATGCACCCTGACCCAGCGCAGAGGCCAAATCGAATCCCACAACCCCCACAGGCCACCAGCAACGGACGTCGGGGAAGGCCAAGGAGAAGAAGGAGAAGTAGACGTGGGGTGCAGACCGCAGGAAAACAAGATCAGCGTCATGGAGGTGACAGAACACTACCAGCAAATGACCAACTAGCAGACCACCTGGATTGCAGTCAGAGTGCTGAGTAGGCCAATCCAGGAGGCCAATAGGCGCCGGCATGACGTGACTACCTAAACCAGGCACCAACCCGCTGCCAACAGGAAGGCAGCAACGGCGACAAGAGGTGGCAGTCCAGCGCCCCCCGCGGAGCTGGGGGAAACCCAGGCCACAGTCATCAGTGTGGAGACGGAGTAAGGAGTAGGGACTACGTTCACAGCTCGAGAGGACCTGACACAACATCAACAGGGAGTGCAACAAACAGGGACTGGGGGGACGGGGGAGATGGGCACACTGGCAGACATGACAACGAGGAGTAGCAGACTGCACACCCACAAACACACAGGATCATGTCCCAGATCCCCTTGGCACACTGCAGCACACACACATAGCACGAACAGCACACCCACATTGACGACAATGTGGAACAAAGTGCATAGCCGACACTGCCGAACGGAGGACCCAACTGGCTCTGCACATACACAGAAACATGCCCACTACATCTGACAGAGCCGGAAACTGTGAAATGGAAATGAACGTGTACGATCTCACATCTGTTAAGTAGACCAAATGTACACTGTCCCACAGGAGAATCCTTCACCACCCCAAACAGTCACAATGTACATTGCCATACAGTCTGCATGCAAACCAGCACAATGCGCCAACATGTATGTCAACACAAAGTCAAAACGTACCTCCCCTTCACATCGCAGAGGGGCACACAACACCTACAGCAGAGCACAGAATACAACACATCAGGGATGCCGGAGAGGACCACCACACCGTCGACACCTACAACAGCCCATAGATTTCTCATGAAACCCTCCACCAGGACCCGGCCAGCCAAGCTACTCAGGGGGAACACCGAGCCTGCAACTCACCACACAGCAGGAAGCACCGCAAGCACAGCTGGCTCACAACACTTCACCCACCCACACATGGTACACCAATGCCATGTGTCAGCATGCCAAAAGGAGGTGGCCCAACAGGTGTGGGTGGGGGCCGAACCCATGGAATGCGAACCAGGACACATACGTAGGGGTCCATCACCCTTCAGGGCACACCCCACTAAGGATACCCACACTGCAATAGAGACACATGCAGATGCACATTCACAGCACTGAACCACGCCCAGGGCCCTCGAATAGCAGTCACACACCCATGTTGGCTCTGCGTACGATGGCCCTGGCCACTCCCCTAATGAATTGAGTGGGTTACGACTAAGCTACATGCCCAAGCTCCAACCTGCTGCCTGCGGTGACATGTCTGCATCCGATTTACACAGCACAATGTAATGTCGTAGGGCCCACATGCATACTACAAGACCACAGGGACGCACGCAGATATCATGTAGAACTGGCTACGGGCACATGCGCCCGGCCCCTTTATTGGCAGGGCCCCATGTACAGTGACGCCTGTGCTGGATGTGTGTGGGGTGAGTGTAAGCATGGGTGGAAAATCCGTTTCGCTCGCGGATTTTGCGGATTTTCGGTAAATTCGCAATCCGCGAGATTCGCGAATCTCCCGCAAAATCCGCAAATCCGCGAGCAGCGGATTTTGCTCGCACTGTTCGCACTGTTCGCGTGAGTTCGCGCCCCGCGAATAAGTGCAAAATTGCAGAAATACGATCTTAGCAAAACTGAAAGTAACTACTTACTAGGTTCAAAAGTTCAGGCTCATCATTAGTAGCCATTTCCTGTAGTGCTTCCTGAGGGGCCCCTCCAGAGTTCAGTTGCCAGTTGAAACTATTATGTGACCCTGCTCTGAACCTCAGAATAGTTACACATATGCCACAAAGGTCCTGAATTACAGCTAAGGGAGACAAGCAGGAGGCAGGCTGGAAGTTCAAATCCATTAATCAGCCCCTAATGCATTATTGTCAGTTGGGGCAGGGCAGGTGTTGTAACTAATTTTGCAACAATGAAAGCACTTAGCAAGTGCAAAAGATCACTAATCAGGAAGCACTAAGGAAGCAGGTGCCAGCTAAAAAAATATTCTGTGACACATTAATCAGCCCCAAATTAATTCAGGTCACTTGAGGCAAAGAAGGTGTGCTGGCGTTGCCACAATAATGTACACTGACTGGACAACCAGAGGGTGCTGTGATGAAACAGAGGGTGGCATAGGTGGGCCAGAGGGTGGCATGAGTAGTCAGAGAGTGGCAGTGGTGACAGAGAGTGGCAGTGATGAAGAAGAGTGTCCCAAACAGGCTGGACACGTAGAAACAACAAGTTCGCGAAACTTGCGACCCGACAGGTAAGTTCGCAATTTGCGACATTGTAAAAAACCCTCGCGAACTGGCAGAAACCCGCGCAAACACAAAAAAAAAAAATCCGCAAATTCGCGCGAATTCGCGGATTTTGCGGATTGCGAGTTCGCAAATCCGCAAAATTCGCGAACGCGAGATTCGCAAAATTCGCCCATGCTTAGGTGAGTGTAAGCCATTCAGCACCGAATGTCTGGTGCTGGCAACCACTTGAACATTGGACACCAGTGCAACGGAAACAGAAAACACATGCAATACATTGTCAACTGCTGAGCAACATGGAGGGAGCTGGAGAAAGTCTAGAGGACAGCAAACATGCAAACAGAAGTGTCCGTGAGTTGCAGTGCACTGGTGTTAGACCTGTCTGGCTTTTTGCGTAGTCCCTCCAATTTATTATTTCTTTTGTCCCCTTTTTGCCCCTCATACCCTTAATCATTTTTGTGTCCACTAACTTTTTCTAGGTGTTGGTCAAGGGGATAGGTGTTCTTTTCCCCCCTCATAGTTTTTCACCTCAGGCCTAGAGGCCTGTTCTGACAGAAATAGTTGGAGTCACAAAATGGTGGCTACCAACTGCCCTAACTGACACAACTGGAACCTGTCCCATAGAGAAGTATAGGGCGTTCCAGAACCTTCTGGTCCCTTCTGGACCTTTGAGGGTCAGCCTATAAAAGGCGGAATGCTGGACAGCCATTTTGTCTTGCCAGAGAGAGTCAGCTGGAGGACAGGCTATCTTGGAAGGTGGGGGGAGGCTAGTGAAAGGGTTGACCTCCTGGACTGGGAAGCAGCCTAATTAATCCACTTCTCTACTCCTCCTTTGGGATCCTTGTCTTGTCCCCGCTGTGTATGGTTAAGGGAAACCCTGGGCGCCTGACTAATCCCTAGCCTGGAAGAATAGGGAGGTGAACAGGAGAAGGAGACTACAGCACTGTGGGGTGCAGCCCTCTGCCCAGTGAAGAGACTATTGCTGAAAATCCCTCAATCGGAGGAGGGCTAATCCTGGTGCCCCCCCCTTGCTCAGTTCGTTAATTGAGTGCTGACCGACTGTTGAAAACCCCCCTAGCGCCACATCCCCACCGCGTCTCTCTTCCTACCTGTTGCAGCGGGCGCTGAGGGAGCGGAGGCAGTGGGACGAGGAGCCGCTCTGTTCTAGAATCGGCGTGTGAGTGCTGAGGGAGCGGAGGCAGTGAAATAACAGGCCGTTCTGCCCCTTGACCGGCGCGAGGTGAGCGGCGCCGTTACGGAGCAGCTGCTGGAAATCCTGAGGTGAGGAGCGGACCTGAGGAAGCCCTGGTCTATTTCCGGGTGGGCGGAGACGAGGAGGAGTGTCGACCGAGCAGCGCGGTCTCCGGCAGGGAGACACTCGCTTCCCGCGCATGCCCAGTAGAGCCGCCGGGCTCTGTGAGGCGGAGCCGGCTGAGGAGGTTGGAGCAGAAGCAGCGCTTGCCTGCGCAGCTCAGCCTCGGCAGAGTCTAACACGAGGGTGTGTGTTCTGAGGCTGGAAGCCGGCAGCGGAGGCGTCCTTTGCAGAAGGGGAAGTTAGAAACTAACGTTTTCCCCGCGCCAGCACCGAGTAAGCAGCTCGCTGGGCGTGGAGCAGTGGATTTGGCAATTTGGGCTACTGTGGAGCCTCAAAGCAGCAGCGACGCGTGGAGACTTGGAAAGCATCGTCTCCACGCTACAGTAAGGAGAACGTGGGGAAGGAGGGAAAACTGAGCCACTAGAAATTGACTTCCTCTCTTCGAGGTGTAGAGGAGAGGGGCCCTTGGAAGTTCTGATTAAGAAGGGGAAGAGTGGTATTGGAGCTGACAAGGAGGTAGCTTAAACTCTGGTCATTTTCCTCAGCTGTGTAGAGGAGGTGGGGCCTGCTGATTAAATTAAGATATCAGTTCCTTCTATTTTATTTATTTATTTATTTATTTATTTATTTTGCGTGTTTATAGAGCGCTAGAATAGACTCCCAGGGGAGTATCTCCGCGCTATATGACTGCCAAACCTACCAGTTATATAACTGTAATCCAATTCTGAAACCTGTAAAGCTAGACCTGAAACAGAAACGTCTTCAACTTTTTCCTGAAGGCCAGATGATTTTCAAGCTGCCTAAGCTGGAGGGGGAGGCCGTTCCAAATCTTTGGTCCTCTTACCGACAGAGCCTTACCCCCTTGCCTTGCCCGCTTGATCCTAGGAACCACAAGAAGCAATTGATCACTGGACCGTAGAGCACGGGAAGGGACATACGGCACAAACTTGTCTGCGAGATAAGAGGGACCCAAGCCATGAAGACCTTTATGTACCGTGCAACAGATCTTAAAGGTGACTCTCTGCCGGATGGAGAGCCAATGAAGCCTAGCAAGAAGAGGTTTTGATGGTGTTCTGGGAGGAGCATTTACCACCAGCCTAGCTGCAGTGTTCTGCACAACCTGCAACCTGTCCAAATCCTCCTCATTGGCTGACAACAGGAGGCCATTACAATAGTCGAGACGACTAATAACCAGCGCCTGGACCAGGGTCTTTCTGATAGTGTCTGGAAGCAGAGGAAAAACTCGGCGTAGTAGCCCTATAGTTCGAAAGCAGGACCCTACAATGTTGGTAACATGCTGCTTCAGGCTGAGTTCTTGTTCCAGACGGACCCCTAAGTTCTTAACTATCTGCTTAGGCTCAGGGACTGGGCCTAGGTCTAAAGGCCACCAGTCAGGAGCCCAGCAGATTTTAGCCTCACCAAAGAGCATAACCTCTGTCTTTGAGACGTTGCACTGCAACTTGTTCAAAGACATCCATTGGGAAACTGCTCTCATCCCCTCAGAGAAAGAGTGTAATACCTCTGGAGTTAGATGGTCAAAGGGAAAGAGCAGCTGAGTATCATCAGCATATGACACTGGGCGAAAGCCAAAGGCTCTCAGGATGTTCGCCAGGGGGGCCACATAGATGTTGAATAATGTGGGGCTCAAACAAGAGCCCTGTGGCACCCCCTTAGTAATCCTGGTCTCCTTGGATCGAAAATCTCCCATGGTGACACATTGGGTTCGATCCAGAAGAAAGCTCTTTAGCCAAGCCAGTGCCGTGCCCCCTAGTCCAGTCTCAGTCAGGCGCTCAACCAAAATTTCATGAGAGATGGTATCAAAAGCTGCCGATAGATCTAGCAGCACCAGGACAGCTGATGTTCCTTTGTCCTGGAGCATGCGTAGATCATCGGTAATTGACAGCAATGCTGTTTCCGTGCTGTATTTTGGTCTAAAGCCCGACTGAGATGGATCAAGTGCACCAGTATGTTCCAGGTGATTGGACAGGTGCTTGTTGACATGCTTTTCTATGAGCTTTCCCAAGAATGGCAAGAGGGAAATAGGTCTCAAATTGGTCATGTCAGCCCATGCAGTGGCGGTATTCTTGCGGATGGGTCGCACTTGGGCTCTCTTCCACTCTAAAGGGACACATCCTGTGTCCAAAGAGAGGTTGACCAAACTAGAGACTGCTAGTGCCCATGTGTATCTCTTGTGTATTTAAACCCTCTCAGTGACTGCTTAACTGTTAGGAGGGTGAGAGGAGCTGTGGGAGGTTAAGGGCACCTTATTGAAGATAAATTTAATCAATGCTGGAGTCCAATTAAATGTACTAGGGATGTTAATTGATGATCTGAGTTTGCATTTCTACAGAGATTGTAACAATTTCATGACTAAACTGTATTGAGTTGTAAACTTTGAAAAGGAAAACTGCTTAAGATGTTGATTTAGTAACTGTGAAAGACTAGGAATATTTACAGATTGAATGAATACTAATAAGTTGTGATTCTGAAAACAAGAGAGCAAAGATATTATTTTTATAAACTAGTACTTATTTTTCCAACATTGGTGTAGCGTCCTTTTTATGTGTTGTTGCGTGGATTTACTGCTGGGTGGTTTGCAACCTTCACACTTGTGCCTCTAGTTTTGTGTCTTACCCTAGGCCAGGCTACCCTAGGTGACCTGCATTCCCAGGTTCCAACAGATTGGTGTCTAGCGGTGGGATTCTGACTTGGTTGCAGCTACTCAATAGTAATTCAACGCAATACACTGGCCTACACCAGGAGTTTTCTCCTTGCGGCCCTCCTAATTTGAATTTTGTTTTTCCAAATTTATTTCTGGTGGTGGGTGGAGGTTAACCTCAGGTCACGCTTCTTGGTTCTCTCCTGAGTGCTCATTTAATCCCATAGTGAAAGATGGAATTAAATCTTGAAGAGCTAGAATCCTACACTGTGACCCAACTCAAAGAATGGAGTCAGCAACAGGGGGTATTCTTTAAAAAAGGTGCCAGGAAAGGCGAGTTACTGACAAGCATAAGGGCATGGGCGGAAGCTCATTTAGTGGAGGAACCGTCACAGAAGAGAGTGACAGGGACACTGTCCTTGAGACTGCAATGTTGTACCAAGCTGGGAGGGGGAATCTGCTGACAGGTCCCAGGACACCTTCGAGGGAGGGCAGCAGCGTCTCAGAGAGGGGTTTAACTGACGCAGAGCTGGAAGATAGGAGGGAGGAGAGGAGAATGAAATTGGAATTAGCTAGAATGGAAATGGAGAGGGAGGACAGGAGGTTAGCCCATGAACGAACCATAAAGGAGCTAGACCTTCAAGCCTTGACACTAAGGTCTCCTAATCCAGATAATGGTGGCAGCGAAAATAAAGTGAATACCAGGGAACCCAGACCCTATCTACCCAAGGATGTCATTGCCAGTTACACCACAGGCGATGACATTGCCAAATGTTTAGCCGCATATGAAGTTTCTTTAAGGGCTCACGGGATCTTAGAAACTCACTGGGGGGGTGGGCTGTATAAATACGTGCCACCTGCTGGCAGGGACACCTTGTTGGCTCTGGAGCAGGATGAGCAAACCCACTACCCTACAATGAAAGTGGCACTGGTGGAAAAGTTTGGACTTACCCCTGAAAGATACAGACAGAAATTCAGGGGAAGTCACAAACTGAGTACCCAGAATTGGGTAGATTTCTTAGATTACGCCAAGAAAGCCTTGGAGGGTTGGGTCAAGGGCAGTGAGGTGAAGGATTATGAGGGGCTGTATGATCTATTTTTGAAAGAGCACCTCCTCGAGAAATGTTTTCCCGAGCTGCGCCAACACCTGGTGGACAGCAAGCTGACCAATCCCCGGAAGCTTGCAGAGGAGGCGGATACCTGGGCAAGTACCCGGGTGTCCTCAAAGGAGACTGGAGGGGATTCTCAAAAAGCCGGACAGGGCGCCCCCCAGAAGAAGGAGGGGGGAGATAAAAAGAAGGAGTTCTCTAAAGGTCCCCAAAACAATTTCCAAGGGAAGGGAGCAGGTTTCACCCCTAAGGCGAACCCGCCCAGAAACCCTAATCCTGGCCAAAGCCAGCAGCCAAGGGTTCTCCACTGCTTTGAGTGTGGTGGTGTTGGACATTTTAAGGGAGATGTCAGATGCCCAAAGAGACCACCCCCTCCCACCGGAGGAAAACCACCGGGAGTAGCTAGTGTAGCGCTCGGGGAGGAGTTGCCCTTAGATAAGGGGGGTGAGTGGGCGGGTGTCACCTTAGTGTCCCTGGGAGAACGGGAGATGGTTCCAAAGATCCAGGTGCCCCCAAATACTGCAAAGTATGGGCAATGGGTCACCATCAATGGCCAGAGAGGGGAGGCTCTGAGAGATACAGGAGCCAGTATGACTATGGTGAGAAGTCAACTGGTGTCTCCAGAGCAGGTGGTTCCCAATGTACTCCAACCCGCCGCGATGGCTGACGGCAGAATGGGCCACTATCCAGTGGCTGAGATTCCCTTTGAGTGGGAGGGGGTTGCAGGTTCACTTCGAGTTGCCGTAAGCCCTGCAGTGCCAGTTGATTGTCTGCTGGGGAATGACATGGAGCACAACACTTGGAGAGAGGTGGAATACCGGACGCACACTGCGATGCTGGGTACACCTGACTGGGCCTGTGCAAGCACACGGTCTGCGACTGCCCAGAGAGGGAGTTCGCCTGGGTTGGAGCCTGGAACAATGGCCCAACCCGCTGCCAAAAAGGGACAGACCCGGGGACAGGAAGAGCCTGCTCCGGCTTCCACACCCCATGTGACAGATCGGCCACCTGCGGTGGTGGACCAGGAGTCCGTGGAGGGGGGAAGTAGACTCTCTGGAGGATTTACCCATCCCTGCTGAGTGGCATGTGGAGGGAGGTCCTACCAGAGAGGAATTCTGTAAGGGGCAGAGGGAGTGCCCCACCCTTGAGGGACTGAGGCGACAGGCTGAAGCCCAGGCAGCAGGTGATGTTACGGGACATTACCATATTTACTGGGAGGATGGACTCCTCTACAGTGAACCCAAGGTACCCTTGCCTGGTTCATCAAGGGCCTTGGTAGTCCCGCAACAATACCGAGCCTTTCTACTAGAATTGGCTCATGCTATACCCTTGGCAGGACACTTAGGCCAGGACAAGACCTTTGCTCGGCTTGTCCTCCACTTTTACTGGCCTCAGATGAAAGTGGCGTCCAACACTTACTGTCGGACATGTGTATCCTGCCAGGCCAGTGGGAAAACAGGGGTGAAGCTGAAGGCTCCCCTGGAACCACTTCCAGTCGTTAGCACACCCTTTGAGAGGGTGGGCATCGACATTGTAGGGCCTTTAGATCCACCAACCACAGCTGGTCACAGGTTCATCCTGGTTCTGGTGGATCATGCCACACGGTACCCAAAGGCAATTCCTCTGAGGACAGTCACTGCACCTGTGGTGGCTAGAGCCCTAATGGGGATCTTTACCCGAGTGGGATTCCCCAAGGAAGTTGTGTCTGACAGGGGGACCAACTTCATGTCAGCTTATATGCGGGCGATGTGGAAGGAGTGTGGAGTGACCTACCGGTTCACCACTCCTTATCACCCCCAGTCAAATGGACTGGTTGAGAGGTTTAACAAAACCTTGAAGGGCATGATCAGAAGTCTGCCTGAAAGCCTGCGGAGGAAATGGGACGCCCTCCTACCCTGTTTGCTCTTTTCTTACAGGGAAGTGCCACAGAAGGGAGTGGGCTTCAGCCCCTTTGAACTTCTGTATGGGCACCCTGTACGCGGTCCTCTCAGCCTGGTGAAGGATGGTTGGGAGAAGTCTCCCAGGAAACCCCCCCAGGATGTGGTGAGCTACATGCTGGCCTTCAGGAGCCAAATGGCGAAGTTGTGGAAGCAGGCTTCTGACAACTTGGAGGCCAGCCAGGCAGTTATGAAGGAGTGGTATGACCACAATGCTCACCAGGTGGAATTGGAGCCTGGCCAAAAAGTGTGGGTGATGGAGCCTGGAGAGCTTAGTGCCCTCCAGGATCGCTGGACAGGCCCCTTTGAAGTGTTGGAGAAGAAGGGTAAGGCCACATACCTGGTGGACCTTAAGACCCCTCGACAGCCCCTACGGGTGCTGCATGCCAACCGTCTCAAACCCCACCATGAGAGGCCCGAGGTCATGTTGATGATGGTGACTGATGGGGAAGAGGAAGCGGAAAGCGAACCTCTCCCAGATTTATTCTCGTCTCAAGAGAAGGATGGGTCAGTGGAGGGAGTGATTCTCTCTCCCACTCTAACTCCTGAGCAGCGGGAGGACTGCCGCCAGATACTGGAGCAGTACTCTACGTTGTTCTCCCTTGTCCCGGGAAGGACTCACCTGTGTACCCATGATGTGGACACAGGGGACAGCCCACCAGTGAAGTCGAAGACCTACCGGCTGTCCGACAAGGTGAAGGCTAGCATCCATGGAGAGGTTGCCAAGATGCTAGAGCTGGGAGTTATTGAACCTTCTAACAGCCCTTGGTCCAGTCCGGTGGTGCTCGTGCCAAAAGCCGCGCCACCAGGCACCACACCCGAACTGAGGTTCTGTGTGGATTACCGAGGACTGAACTCAGTGACAAAGACTGATGCTCATCCGATCCCTAGGGCGGATGAATTAATTGACCGGCTAGGAGCTACCCAATATCTGAGTACCTTTGACCTCACTTCGGGGTACTTGCAGATCTCCTTGACAGATGGAGCAAAGGAAAGGTCAGCCTTCTCCACGCCTGAGGGACACTTCCAGTTTTGTGTGATGCCCTTTGGGCTCAAAAATGCCCCTGCCACATTTCAGCGGCTGGTGAACCAGGTCCTCTCTGGAATGGAGAGTTTCTCTGCTGCTTACCTGGATGACATTGCTGTCTTCAGTAGCAGTTGGGAGTACCATTTGCAACATTTGCAAGCAGTTCTCCAGGCCCTGAAACAATCTGGATTGACAATCAAGGCCAGCAAATGCCAGATTGGGCAGGGGTCGGTTGTGTACCTTGGACACTTGGTGGGTAGGGGGACTGTGCAGCCCCTGCAGGCGAAGATTGAGGCAATCATGGCCTGGGAACCCCCCAAGACACAGACTGAGGTCCGAGCTTTCCTGGGCCTCACAGGTTACTACCGTCGCTTTGTGAAGGGGTATGGCACTATTGTAGCGCCTCTCACAGAGCTCACCTCTAAGAAACAACCTCGACGGGTAGTTTGGACAAACACTTGTCAACAAGCTTTTGAGAAACTAAAGCAGGCAATGTGTGCAGCACCGGTCCTGAGGGCCCCAGACTTCTCCAAGGAGTTCATTGTCCAGACAGATGCATCAGAACATGGCATTGGGGCAGTGTTATCGCAACTAAATGAAGAGGGCCTGGATCAGCCTGTGGTCTTCTTATCCAGAAGACTGCTTCCCCGGGAACAGAAGTGGAGTGCAATTGAGAGGGAAGCTTTTGAGGTGGTGTGGGCTCTGAAGAAGCTGCAGCCATACCTGTTTGGCTCGCACTTCCTGGTTCAGACTGACCACCGACCCCTTCGTTGGCTGATGCAAATGAAGGGGGAAAATCCCAAGCTGTTGAGGTGGTCCATCTCCCTACAGGGAATGGACTACCGGGTGGAACATCGGCCTGGAGTGGACCACGCCAATGCAGACGGTCTCTCCAGGTATTTCCGCCTTAGTGATGAGGACTCCCAAGGGGTTGGGTAGTTCTCCCCACTTTCAGCTGGGGGGGACGCGTGTTAGACCTGTCTGGCTTTTTGCGTAGTCCCTCCAATTTATTATTTCTTTTGTCCCCTTTTTGCCCCTCATACCCTTAATCATTTTTGTGTCCACTAACTTTTTCTAGGTGTTGGTCAAGGGGATAGGTGTTCTTTTCCCCCCTCATAGTTTTTCACCTCAGGCCTAGAGGCCTGTTCTGACAGAAATAGTTGGAGTCACAAAATGGTGGCTACCAACTGCCCTAACTGACACAACTGGAACCTGTCCCATAGAGAAGTATAGGGCGTTCCAGAACCTTCTGGTCCCTTCTGGACCTTTGAGGGTCAGCCTATAAAAGGCGGAATGCTGGACAGCCATTTAGTCTTGCCAGAGAGAGTCAGCTGGAGGACAGGCTATCTTGGAAGGTGGGGGGAGGCTAGTGAAAGGGTTGACCTCCTGGACTGGGAAGCAGCCTAATTAATCCACTTCTCTACTCCTCCTTTGGGATCCTTGTCTTGTCCCCGCTGTGTATGGTTAAGGGAGACCCTGGGCGCCTGACTAATCCCTAGCCTGGAAGAATAGGGAGGTGAACAGGAGAAGGAGACTACAGCACTGTGGGGTGCAGTCCTCTGCCCAGTGAAGAGACTATTGCTGAAAATCCCTCAATCGGAGGAGGGCTAATCCTGGTGGCCCCCCCTTGCTCAGTTCGTTAATTGAGTGCTGACCGACTGTTGAAAACCCCCCTAGCGCCACATCCCCACCGTGTCCCTCTTCCTACCTGTTGCAGCAGGAGCTGAGGGAGCGGAGGCAGTGGGACGAGGAGCCGCTCTGCTCTAGAATCGGCGTGTGAGTGCTGAGGGAGCGGAGGCAGTGAAATAACAGGCCGTTCTGCCCCTTGACCGGCGCGAGGTGAGCGGCGCCGTTACGGAGCAGTTGCTGGAAATCCTGAGGTGAGGAGCGGACCTGAGGAAGCCCTGGTCTATTTCCGGGTGGGCGGAGACGAGGAGAAGTGTCGACCGAGCAGCGCGGTCTCCGGCAGGGAGACACTCGCTTCCCGCGCATGCCCAGTAGAGCCGCCGGGCTCTGTGAGGCGGAGCCGGCTGAGGAGGTTGGAGCGGAAGCAGCGCTTGCCTGCGCAGCTCAGCCTCGGCAGAGTCTAACACGAGGGTGTGTGTTCTGAGGCTGGAAGCCGGCAGCGGAGGCGTCCTTTGCAGAAGGGGAAGTTAGAAACTAACGTTTTCCCCGCGCCAGCACCGAGTAAGCAGCTCGCTGGGCGTGGAGCAGTGGATTTGGCAATTTGGGCTACTGTGGAGCCTCAAAGCAGCAGCGACGCATGGAGACTTGGAAAGCATCGTCTCCACGCTACAGTAAGGAGAACGTGGGGAAGGAGGGAAAACTGAGCCACTAGAAATTGACTTCCTCTCTTCGAGGTGTAGAGGAGAGGGGCCCTTGGAAGTTCTGATTAAGAAGGGGAAGAGTGGTATTGGAGCTGACAAGGAGGTAGCTTAAACTCTGGTCATTTTCCTCAGATGTGTAGAGGAGGTGGGGCCTGCTGATTAAATTAAGATATCAGTTCCTTCTAGAGACTGCTAGTGCCCATGTGTATCTCTTGTGTATTTAAACCCTCTCAGTGACTGCTTAACTGTTAGGAGGGTGAGAGGAGCTGTGGGAGGTTAAGGGCACCTTATTGAAGATAAATTTAATCAATGCTGGAGTCCAATTAAATGTACTAGGGATGTTAATTGATGATCTGAGTTTGCATTTCTACAGAGATTGTAACAATTTCATGACTAAACTGTATTGAGTTGTAAACTTTGAAAAGGAAAACTGCTTAAGATGTTGATTTAGTAACTGTGAAAGACTAGGAATATTTACAGATTGAATGAATACTAATAAGTTGTGATTCTGAAAACAAGAGAGCAAAGATATTATTTTTATAAACTAGTACTTATTTTTCCAACATTGGTGTAGCGTCCTTTTTATGTGTTATTGCGTGGATTTACTGCTGGGTCGCTTGCAACCTTCACACTTGTGCCTCTAGTTTTGTGTCTTACCCTAGGCCAGGCTACCCTAGGTGACCTGTCATCCCAGGTTCCAACAGATTTGGACATTAGAGATGAGCGGGCTCATGTGAAGAAAAAGTCTTGGATTGTGTCCCTTCGACATATTCCTGATGCAGATGCAGTGGTGTGTGTTAGACCTGCATCATCTTTGCCATCAACGTTTCAGGCCCCCTACACTATTTGAGGGGACATACCTGCACAACCCCTTCCCAGCACAAAACACAATCCGCAATGGACAATGGCCTGTGGTGCACTGAGTCACTGGCACTTGGAGTGCTGAGCGGGGTATCAGGCTGATGATGGCATCCAAGACAGGCCTGAGCAACTCTGTAAGTCTGTCAGGACCACCGTTTCAACTCTGGCAGATGGCGGTAGGAGTTGGTCCTTACGGTTGTGGTGTGTGCCTCCTGCGGTGATGCATCATCCGGGCCGGTCTGGACTCGCTTTGGTATGTGAGCACTGGTGGGACGCATTTGGGACTGGAGGTTGCATACAGCGCAAGGCCACAGAGGAATGGCGTTGATGACCCCAAGACCTATGCCTCAGGGGCCAGCCAATGTCTCTGGAGAAGGGGTCACAGACCTGACCAACACAGAGTTGGTGGCCCCGGATGCTCTGCGGCTGGCACAGGCACGGTGCCTTGAGGTGCAGTCAGATGGGCCATGCGAACTGAGCGGTTCACCATCAATGTCCGAGGAGTATGTTGCCGAGGGTTTTGGGGGACAGTGGAAGGTGTCCTCCAGTGCAAGACCCTGAAAGGTTTGATTTTATCCAGAAGCAGCAAATGGAGGAGTGGAATGCGACAGCCTCGTTGCACCACCAATTCGGTATCAGCTACTTGAGGATGTAAACTGCCCCCTAGTCCATAGACTCAGACGCCACCAAAGTTCGACCAGAGAGTGTCCATGAATGTCGGGGAACAGACTTAGTGGCACCGGGGCTGAGTGGGGATGCAGTCTACGATGATGCCTGTACACTGATATGTACTCTGCCATTGCAGAACATGACTCTGTGACCTACTGTACCGCAGTGTAGGCCAGAGGCAACGGTCAGCATGGGCCTGTCACCGAGTGTCGCCGGCATAGGTTGGTCGCCCCACCGGCCTGCGTAGTTCAGGTTCAGTGGCACCACGTGTTCGGTCACCTCCGTGACTGTGACCCCGCTTTTGTCCAGACTGAGCCGCATCTTCATCTTACTCCTCTCTGTGTGTCCACTGGTGTGGACTCTGCCATTCATGAATGGCGACTAGGTGCTCGATGTGAGAAACCTACTGGTCAGCAAGGTAGTCCTGGCCCCTCATCCATGTGTCGCGGGCTGGCGTTAAACATGATTTGTGGCAGCACGTGTCGCCGGCTGGCATTGAACAGGGTTTGTGGCAGTACGTGTTGCCGGCTGGCATTGAACAGGGTTTGTGGCAGCACGTGTTGCCGGCTGGCGTTGAAGAGGGTTTGTGACAGCACGTGTCACCGGCTGGCGTTGAACAGGGTTTGTGACAGCACGTGTAGCAGGATGCCCATATGGAACTATGCCTCACTGATCGGGGGTCTGGTGCTGTGGCCGCTGGGCCGGATTTGGGGTCACTGCCATTCAGGAGCCAGGACACAGTTACACATATGTGACCCACTGGGCCGCAGAGGAGGCCGTTAGAATATGCCAACGAGGAAGGAGTAATGTGGGCCTGCGTTGGGGGCCAGCAATGGTCTTAGAGGCTGGCAGGGTCGTGGGCCTCGGGTTTGGAGCTTACACAGGCATGTGGATGGCCCTCTATGACACACCCCGGTGTTGGATGCAGATCAGTGTGGCCTTGCAGCGTAGGCTCGGGCCTGATGGGTTCGTGGCCAGTGGGCCGGGGTATGGCAGGGGCACAGGATCTCAAGTAACTCCGTTAATGAGGATGGCGTCGGCCTCATGGTGGGGTGGGAGGGGCCGCCCAGGCAGAGACATTGGGCTTTCGGGAAGAGGACCACGCTCAGGGGTATGTGCTTTTTATTCACACCCCTACGCTGGCCTGGGGTATGCTGGGCCATCCCACTCTGCTCATGCTTAAGGGGGGGCGTAACAGGCAACAATTCTGCGAGGACCCCTGTCAGACTCTGAGAAAACTCCTCACGTAGCTGCACGGGAACAGAGATGCTTGATCCCAAATCCACCCAGACAACAACTCAGAGCTCATACAAAACGAGTTTCTAATCTGTTACCGTGGGGGTAAGGGGGAAATTGGATAAAATAAAAAACAAGAAGAGACTTTCTTGGCTGGTTCCTCTCGTCAGTCCGACCTGCAGACCGCTACTGGTTTTGAACCCTAAGGGAAAAAATCACAATTAACCTAAGCCTATCACTACTCTATTCATTTCTATTCTTAACTCTTAATCCCTCACCTACCATTTGCTTCCAAGAGCTTTGCCCTCTCTTCTATTTTCTTTTGTCTGGACGCTGGGTGTGGCAGTGTAGTTCCTAAGTATTTCCTGCAATTCAGAAGGGTATGTTCTTAATTAGTTTCTTGCTATTCTCTTGCTTTACTCTGGCTATACTTGAGCTAACTCCTATTTACTCACTTCTATTTTATGCTCCTGTAGCCCTTTTTCTAGGTTCCTTGTATTATTCTTTTGCCAATGTTTCCTATGAGGTAATGACACAATGACAGGTATTTATTGGTAATTCTCTCTAGACACTAACTGTATTTATACTAATTAATTTGGACTTACTTTTGCTTTTTTTTTTAATCTTGTACTCTTCCTTATTCTCCTGTTTATCCTTGACTAATACTTGGTCTTCTTATCTTTTCTTTCAGCGTATACACATTCAACTGGTTTTGTCCTTTAAATTAACAACAGTTCCTGTGCTCAAGCGTTCTCTTCACAAGGTAAGTTTTCAGTAATATCGGTTCTTTACTGCGTTAACTTTATTGAACTAAACATGAATTTATAACCACTTATCTTCGTTTTGTTTGCTTCCTGTAGATACTCCACTCGCAGTTCCATCATTCGAAGGAGTCTGGTATGAAGCCTTTCAAGGTAGGACGCTGCCGCTTGGGACGTCCGTTGTCAGCTGATGTTCTTTCGGGATTCCTTGCCTGACTTTCTCTCGTCAGGAAATTACTATAAATAATTCTATAACTAAACTCGAATTGCGCTACAAGTAGATTTTGTACTTTCCGAGAAGCGCGACCTGTGGTTTTAAAACAGCGCTTCTTTTCCTTAAACGAATTACTCCTCACGACTCACAAAACTCTGAAAATGCCTCCTCACCCGGCCAAAACTATAGTGAAGTGCGCAGATTTTCTCAAGCACACGCCTCACCTAGACTCGGCTGTCAAGGGGCCCAAACACTAGACTGCTAACCTCTGCTCAAACCTTGCGGCCATCTTGGAGTTCCGCTTTCGTATCTTCTCAGCCCAGGAACCCCCATCAGGTCTTGATCTGGTATAGCGATGGTGTAGGATTGTAGCTACTCGTGGTTCTAGGGTCCTGACAGTACCCCCCACAAAGTAGATCCTCTCCCTCTTGGTTTTGTAGGGAATCGTTGATGAAAGGATTTCACTAATCTTGGCGCATGAACATCCTCAATCCGCTCAAAAGATCGTTCCTGTGGACCATATCCTTTCTAGTCCACTAAGTAATACAATTGTCCCTTTGAACATTTGGAGTCTAGAATTTCTTTAACTTCGTACTCTGTTCCAGTTTCTAAGGAGAGAGGCTTTGGAGGTAGTGTCTTTCGCAAATTGATTGGGGCCTTTTTTAACAATGAAACATGGAAAACTGGGTGAATCTTGAGTTTGGTTGGCAAGGCTATAAGTCACCTGATTAATTTCTTTCTCTACTGGATAAGGACCGATAAACCGAGGTAGGAACTTTCGATTCCCTTTTAGTCTTAGGTTCTTAGTGCTTAGCCAGACATAACCCCCTTTTTCTAAGAGGGGACCTTCTCGCCTTTTTCTGTCTGCATAGTTCTTATATCTTTCCTTCGCTATTTTTAAACTTTCAATAGCTTCTTGGTGAATCTGTTCTAGGTGTGACACTACATCCTCAACTGCTGGAACTGAAATGTCAATTAGTCTAAGGGTTGAATTTGGGTGTCATCCATAATTCATATAAAAGGGGGAAAAACCTGTGGACACGTTCTTAGCGTTGTTGTGGGCAAACTCTGCTGCCCATCAAAATTCTGACCAGTTCCCATCCTGTTTCAAAAGGTACAACCTTAAATATTGTTCCAATTCCTGGTTCACCCTCTCTGTCTGACCATCGGTCTCGGGATGGTAACTGGTAGAGAATCTTACTTCTGTACCTAAACTTTCCATGACAGATTTCCAAAAATGGGAAATGAATTGCGGCCCTCTGTCAGAAATCACTATTTTGGGAATTCCATGAATCTTCACTATCTCTGTACTGAAGTGAGTAGCTAACTGTTTTGCTGAAGGAACCCCTCTTAAAGCTGTGAAATGTGCCATTTTCGAGAAGGAATCTCCCACAACTAATATGGTGTCATAGCCTTGACTGATTGGTAAGTCAGTAATAAGATCTAATGTGATTGTGTGCCAAGGGTAAGGTGGAGTGGGCAAAGGCTGTAGCAACCCTTTAGGGGCCTGCCATTTAGATTTTCCCTGAGCACAAATCTCACAAGTCTTGACATAGTCCTCGATATCCTTAGCCATTTCTGGCACCCAATAGTGTCGCCTGATCAGTTCCTTGGTGTTCGCCTCTCCCTTGTGCCCGGCCAATTTTGCATCATGACATTCTTGCATAACTTGTTGCTGTAATTCCTTGGTGGGAATATATAAACTTTCCTGGAAGTAGGGAAGTTGACGAATAATTTTTCTACCTTCTTTTTCCTTAACCCAGTCTTGCATAGCCTCTGGACTCATTACTTCAGGAATACTGGTTTCTAGACTGACTGAGGTCGTAACCCCAATTATCTTCTCCTTCAGAATGATGGATTGGTTTTCCAATGGCGTCTTTTGATTTTCGGTATCAATTCTGGACAAGGCGTCCACCTCTCCGTTCTGTGTTCCTGGTCGGTAGGTAATTACAAAATCGTAATCAGCAAAGTACAATGACCAACGCTACTGTCTCGGGTCAATGTTCTGGCGGTTTTCAAAAATTTTAAATTACGATGGTCTGTTTATACCGTCACCTGATGCTGAGCTCCCATAAGATGATGTCTCCATACTTTAAAGGTGTCCCTTATCGCCAACAGCTCCTTCTCAGTGATGGTATAATTACATTCAGCTGGAGACAATTTCCTTGATCTATAAGGAACTGGATGCAGTTGCCCAGAGACCTTGTTTCGTTGGGATAAGACTCCACCAATGGCTTGATCAGAAGCGTTAGTTTTCACATAAAAAGGCTCGGTTGGATCAGCATGTTGGAGAATTGGGGCAGAGGTGAAATCTTGCTTCAATGAATTAAAGGCCTCTTCAGCTTCTTTGGTCCATTCAAACTGAATTCCTTTCTTACAATTTTGTGAGTGGCACGATCTTGTGAGAGAATTCACTGATGAACCTTCAATAAAAATTCGCAAACCCAATGAAGCTTTGGACTTCCTTGACACTCACTGGGGATTTCCAATTTATCACTGCTTCAGTCTTCCGCTGGTCCATAAGTATATCCTTTGGGGACATCACAAAGCCCAAAAATTCTACTTGAGTAACGTTGAAAGCACATTTTTCCAACTTAACAAACAGTCTATGACCTCTTAATTTTTGTAGGACCCCCGAACTTGATCTTGATGCCTTTCCTTGTCAGCGGAATAAATTAGAATGTCATCAATGTATACAATGGCACATTGATCTATATATTCCTTCAGTACATAATTGATGAAGTGTTGAAAGGCCGAGGGGCATTGCAAAGACCGTAAGGCATGACTTGATACTCGAACAATCCAAATCGAGTTCTGAAGGCCGTCTTCCATTAATCTCCTTCTCGCATTCTGACCAGATGGTAGGCCCCCCTCAGATCAAGTTTTGTGAATATTTGGGCTCCTTTAACTTGGTCCAATAACACTGATATAAGGGGCAACGGATACCGGTTCTTCTTAGTGATTCTGTTGATCGCTCTATATTCTATACAGTTTCTCAAATCCCCTTCCTTCTTCGGCACAAAAAATAAAGGCGACGAGACAGGGGATTGGGATGGTCGAATGAACCAGTTTGCAAGGTACTTGTCCAAATATTCTTTTAGGTGACAATGTTCTTTTTCGGTTAATGCATACACTCGACTGCAGGGTAGGTTGGAATGAGGTTCTATTTCAATCTTGCAGTCGTAGATTCTGTGCGGAGGAAGTTGTTCTGCTTCCACCTCATTAAATACATCCTTGTAATCTGCATACTCTTTAGGGACTTCTTGCGCATTGATTACACATATCGACCCTCCAGTTTGGCACAAAGAGTGGGCCGGATTTGTCTCTTACATTCTCTCCTTATCTTCGAAGCAATGTTCCATACAGTACTTGGAATCCATCTTTATAGTTCTATTACTCCAATTAATCGTTGGATTGTCCGTAAGCCAAGGCAGGCCAAGTATTAATTCAAACTGAGGAGCATCAATCTGGTTAAACTGGATCTTTTCTTCATGACCATTATTACTTCGGTATGGCTAACTAACTATAGGACCAGATGATAAATTCGTCCCATCCACCGCTCTAACTGGTCCGCTTTTACTTTTCATAATTGCTTGTATTCCCACCTTATTTGCAAATTTTAAGTAACAAAAATTTCCCGTGGCACCGGAGTCTATCATTACCGAAACTCCGGCCAAGGTTATGTGTCTGAACTTGACTTCCATCGATAAACTCAAATGAGGAGCCGCAGACTGTAGGGTGTTGGCCACTCTATGTTCTTCGGGAGTTTTCTCTAGAATCGCACCCACCTGTTCAACTGCTCCAACAGGTGGTCTTATTAGTTTTCCTTCAGCTTGTAGCTCATCTTGGGTTTCTTCGGGCGATTTCTGACAAAATGACCTCCAGCTCCACAATACATACACAGATTACTTGTCCGTCTTTTTTCTTTTTCTTCTTTCGACAGAGGACCACGTACTGTTCCAATTTGCATAGGTTCCACCCCCGATTGTCCTTCATTACTTCGACTATTTTCTGATCTGACACGGTCAAACCTTGGGACTGTCGACCTAAATTCTCTTCTTTTTTCACCTTTTCTTTCTCATTGTCGAAAGTCAATTTCTAATACTAGATCCACTTATGCGGAAATTTCGGTGGGTCTGTTAGGGATTCCGGCCAGCGCATCCTTCAGCTCATCCTTCAACCCACGATAGAACACCGCAGCACGTTTGCTCTGTGGCCAATCAGTTTCCACCACAAGTTTGTTGAATTGTGCCAAATAAGATACCAGATCTCGATTCCCTTGCTACAAGTCAAGCAATTCGTTGTCGACAACTTGAGATATTCTCCTCCTGTCAAATATTCGAAGAAACTCCTGTTTGAATTCCTCGTAATTTCTCAATATTGGATAATTTCTGGTTATGAGTGGCATAGACCATGCGGCTGCATCCCCGCTCAGATAGGACAACGCGAAAGCGACCTTGGATTGCGCATCAGGGAAAATCGAAGGGCGGCACATGTAATGTAGTGAGCATTGCGTTATAAATATTTGCGCCTTTTGTTGATCCCCACTAAATCGCTCTGGAGCTGCTAAGGGTATTACTGGGGACAAGGAATGAATAACTTGGGTGGTCATTCTGTTTGTACTCTCTAATAAAGGATTTTGTGCTTCCTGCCCAGAAATAAAAGGTTGCCTAAATCTCTGTACTAAGTCTGCTGTTTCTTTTCAGGAATTTACTATCTCCAATTTTAGATTTTGATTTTCCTCTCTGACTGTGCTTAGCTCTTTTTGGATTGTGTCTAAAATTCCTCCTAACCCTTGTAAGTCAATTCCCTCCATCTCTGCTCAGGTGCACGGTGCAACTTGGGCACTTCACTCTGTCAGACTTTGAGAAAACTCCTTACGTAGCTGCACGGGAACAGAGATGCTTGATCCCAAATCCACCCAGACAACAACTCAGAGCTCATACAAAACGAGTCTCTAATCTGTTACCGTGGGGGCAAAGGGGAAATTGGATAAAATAAAAAGCAAGAAGAGACTTTCTTGGCTGGTCCCTTTCGTCAGTCCGACCTGCAGCCTGCTACTGGTTTTGAACCCTAAGGGAAAAAATCACAATTAACCTAAGCCTATAACTACGCTATTTATTTCTATTCTTAACTCTTAATTCCTCACCTACCATTTGCTTCCAAGAGCTTTGCCCTCTCTTCTATTTTCTTTTTCTGGACGCTGGGTGTGGCAGTGTAGTTCCTAAGTATTTCCTGCAATTCAGAAGGGTATGTTCTTAATTAGTTTCTTGCTATTCTCTTGCTTTACTCTGGCTATACTTGAGCTAACTCCTATTTACTCATTTCTATTTTATGCTCCTGTAGCCCTTTTTCTAGGTTCCTTGTATTATTCTTTTGCCAATGTTTCCTATGAGGTAATGACACAATGACAGTTATTTATTGGTAATTCTCTCTAGACACTAACTGTATTTATACTAAATAATTTGGACTTACTTTTGCTATTTTTTTTAATCTTGTACTCTTCCTTATTCTCCTGTTTATCCTTGACTAATACTTGGTCTTCTTATCTTTTCTTTCAGCTTATACACATTCAACTGGTTTTGTCCTTTAAATTAACAACAGTTCCTGTGCTCAAGCGTTCTCTTCACAAGGTAAGTTTTAAGTAATATCGGTTCTTTACTGCATTAACTCTATTGAACTAAACATGAATTTATAACCACTTATCTTCGTTTTGTTTGCTTCCTGTAGATACTCCACTCGCAGTTCCGTCACTCGAAGGAGTCTGGTATGAAGCCTTTCAAGGTAGGACGCTGCCGTTTGGGACATCCGTTGTCAGCTGATGTTCTTTCGGGATTCCTTGCCTGACTTTCTCTCGTCAGGAAATTACTATAAATAATTCTATAACTAAACTCGAAATGCGCTACAAGTAGATTCTGTACTTTCAGAGAAGCGCGACCTATGGTTTTAAAACAGTGCTTCTTTTCCTTAAACGAATTCCTCCTCACGACTCACATAACTCCGAAAATGCCTCCTCACCCGGCCAAAACGTTAGTGAAGTGCGCAGATTTTCTCAAGCGCGCGCCTCACCTAGACTCGGCTGTCAAGGGGCCCAAACACTAGATTGCTCACCTCTGCTCAAACCTTGCGGCCATCTTGGGGTTCCGCTTTCGTATCTTCCCAGCCCAGGAACCCCCATCAGGTCTTGATGTGGTATAGCAATGGTGTAGGATTGTAGCTCCTCGTGGTTCTAGGGTCCTGACAACCCCCACTGGCTGGAGTGACACAATTGCATCTACTGTCCACTGTACTCCATACACCAGAGGTGATTGTCACCATGGATATGGATGTGTTCTGCATACGGCGTTTTGCCCAGCACTTTGCCGCCATTCTTGGCATTGTGTACTTTCACAATCATGGTCCTACTGCAACCTTCACACATGCCTGGTTGCCACCTCCCCCCACATTCCGCTATTGTGTGGCTGAGGTGCCATGCTGTTGATTGGTCCTGTTCACGGCTTGCCCAGGTTGCCATTGTAAGTTGTTCTATCGTGTATTGGTGGGTGGGCATGTTGTTGTACATGTTGCTTGTCAATTTGTGATGTGTGCATTGCCAGAGTTGTGGATTGCATGGTTGTGGAGTTGAGGTGAGTGGGGTGTTCATTGGGAATTTTCCAAGGGGCTGTGAATTTCCATTGGTGCCATCCTGGGAAGGCTGGTTGCTGATGGACTGTCGGAGGGTGAAGGGATCATGCACACTGGGTTGTGTATTTGGAGGCGACATTGGTGAAGGTCCCACGGTGCTCTGATGTTGCCTGCACCTTGATGTGTGATGTGTGCTTCCTGTTGCACTGATTGTGTGCTGTGTCACCAGGGGGCACAGGTGGGACATGTGTGCAGTGGATTGCCCCCAACATGTGCGTGCATCCGGCTACGGCGTATGGTCCTTGCTTGGTCTCCAGCGGTTCCTGCGCATTGTGTTGGACGTATGGGGCCTGGGATACAAGGGTGATGGTGATGTCCAGGACAGGTGCGGGGGTCTTGGATGTGGCTGACTGTGAGACTCCGCCGACTGGGGCGGGTGTTTGTTGGGCTGTGCCAGGTGCCAACAGGGGCAGCCCAGCCAGCAGCTTGGTGTGGGGTGGGGTGGGATGTTGGTTGTCCGCTGTGTTGGTGCCGTAACCCTGTTAGGCGATGATGGCCAGGATGCGCAGGATTGTTGTACCTTTCGGCCTGTAGTGGAAAGTGACATTGTCAGATGTTGGTGTTGTGGCCCTCTTGGGTGTCCGGGCTGCATGATGAGTGGCTTCCTGGCATCTGTTGCCCTTCCGATGACGCCCTGGGCTGGGCTCCCTTTTGTGATGCAGGCTGCCGTCCGACTTTACAACAGGTCAGAGCAGGTGTAAATTTCCTGCTGCTAACGTGCCTTATCGCGTGTTTTGTGACCTTATCGCTGATCTTGCTGGTCGTTGTGAATGTTGAGGTGTTGTGTTTTCTCGGCTTTTTGCACAGGAATGCCTACTCTGCATCTCATTAGCGATAGTTGCCGGTATCCTCTGTGCCAATGTTTTTTGCGGCTACTATAGCGGGAAAACTGGTGCTGTGGGCTGTTAGCACCGACTTGTGAATGGTGGGATAAATTTATCACGACTTTGGCTGCAATATTTTGCCATTAATTCGGCGATGGCTCCTTGTGAATATACCCCATAGAATTATATGGATATCAAACATCGACTCAAGGGTGTGCTCCTATCACAAAAGTCTGGACATAGTACATCTGAATAAAGGTGCTGTATCGAGTTATACAGTGTGAGAAACATTATGAAAGATCCCAATAACTTCAAGTACATAACATCACAGTGTACATCACTACCAGTACATACCCGATTCCGGACAGATCTCAGCCCTCATTTATTTATTTATTTATTTATTTTATTTTAAGGTAGAGATCACGAATACAAAATACAGCATATAACTCATCACGCTGTTGTGGAGTTACAAGAGCAGTATACTAAATATTCTTTTCATGAGGAAAAACAAAAAAGAAACAGTAAGGATAAAAGAAGAAAAGGAAGAGAAAGGCATGTACATAAGCCAAGTCTAGGCATTAATCGACAGCAAAACAGACTTTCAATAAATCAGATGTTTTGTATCTTATAAAGTAGAACAGGTATTACAGCATTTCATAACAGTCCGCTAGGAAAAACAATTGTGGGTGCTAAGCAAGATACAGAGAATGTCAGGATTTACCAGTCTTCTGCCTGCTTAGATGCTCGAACCGGTCCCCATATTTGCTGCCCCAGTGCCTTTTTCCGCTTTCCCTTAATAGCATACAGATTATATTCCATGTTATAAGTAAATAAAAATCGAGTTCGCCATGCTTCAAATGAGGGGGGGTCAGTTTGTAACCAACAAGAGGCAATGCAGAGTCTTAAAACCGCCATTGCCACGAATATCAAATAGCCAGTGTTATCCGTGGACCCAGCTCGGGCACCCCCCGTGTCTATACCCAACAAAATCTGCATTAATGACAGCTGGAAATCAGCCCTCATTTATACGATTCCATTCCCCTTCTATTGTAGAACCTTGCAAGATATCCACATCCTCTTCCATATAGTGTCAGTGAAGTCAATATCCTCAAAGGATTGGGTATTTCCTTGCACGCTTTTTGTGTAGACACCTGCTATTGACCTGCGCTTGTCTGTGAGCATTTTGTGATCCTGTTTTTGATGGCATAGGTATTCAGTTGTCATGTTGTGTTTGCTCCATGTCTCACTGCGGTCTGTCGTTCTATTTGGCCTGTAAAGCCAACAGGAGTGTATCCCAATCTGTGAATGACGGTCCCTTGCCCTACTGAAGGTGGATGCAGTTCATGAAATTTATTTCTGCAGGGCTCCATTTTATCAGTTCCTGTAGCCATTTTGCGATTGGTGGGGCCGTGGGAGCCTTCCAGCTCATCATGATGTTGTTTGCCAAGAGTAGGCAAGGTCGAGAAATCAGATGTTTGGTTAGCCTTTTTGGGCCGCGTGAATCTGCCCAATAGGCACACTGCTTTTTTCAAGGGTAATTGTCGGCCTTTCAAGTCCGTCAAAAAGTCTGTCAAGGAATTTCAATGTTTGCATGTGGGAACAGTCCCAGATCATATGAAAAACGTCTGCATCTCTCGCATGGCATCGAGGGCACTCCAAAGGAATACCCGGATACATTTTGGCAAGTCGGGCTGGGGACAAATATGCGCATTTTAAATAATTAATTTAGGAAGGATTTTAAATTATACTTATGTATGTTTTCCTTTAGCCCTGAAGAAGTCTCTTCGGAGACGAAACGCGTTGGCTAAATGGCACAATGGATTTTGTGAATACTGGATTTTAATGATTGCATCAATTTTTCAATAAAGAAAATAATTCTAATTACAAAGAACAATCTGGACCTGATATTCTTCTTCAAGTCGTCTTGGACAATTTGATCTCATTTGAATTAAGAAAGATACTTTAACTTGATGTGTGCTGATTCCATTTTCTTTCTATTTGTTTCTGGGATTCTTCCCAATAGGAAGTGTAGAGGGGTGCACTTTCTTGTTTTTTAGCACCATCACCAAACTAGCCAGTCATTTGTAGTGATAGGTGTGGGCCTTTTGCCTCAACCCTCTCTGTGTGGTTTTTTTTTCTTCTTGCTGTTATGAGTAGGCAATGTAATTAACAGGTATCATGCTGGTTTAAACAATTATATTTTGTTTTCTTAGTGCCTCTTCTGTGTTTCTATGAAGATAAAGGCTATCATTCTTTGCCACTTTATGGATGTAAATTTGTAGTCCTTCCTCTATTTTTGCAAAATGTCCCGGTTTTTGGGTCAAACCATCTGGTCACCCTAATTAAGGAAGTCACAAATTAAAGGATATGTGACCCAGTGATTTATAGCAGTATTGTACCAATAATCCAGTCCAGTAGACCATAACCTGCCTAGAGCTGCAGGAAATATGTAATCCCTGCACATCAAATGCCCCCCATCATTTGCAATTACCTTCCTGCCAATGAAAAGAAGAATCGTGTAAAGCCGTGGGAAAGGCTGGGTTCTCTATAATCGGTGTAGTCAGGGAGATAGGTGTGGAAAGGAATTTAGAGTACAAATTTCTTCCCAAGTCCCCACTGCAGCTCTTACCACAATACATAGAAACCCGAGGGATGATGTTTCTAAAGGAGCCAAGGGATTTTCCATATGTGTAGGCCTGCAATAGGCTGATCAATAAATCACCAGTGGTTCTCCATACTCGGCCGCTACCATTCCACCAGGTGGCGTAACTGGGCTGCCTGATAATAGTGGACTTGGTGTAGGATACCCAACCCTCCCATTGTTAATGGCAAGTAGGATCTCTTCCTGGCCATATGGGGTGTTTACCATCCCAGGTGTATGTCTACAAGAGCTGCTGGAGTTTCTGCTATATATGAGGGGGTGCTTGGAGGAAGCATTTGCATACAATACAGAATCTTAGGAAGTATTGACATTTTGATGGCTGCTATCCTCCCGAGCCATGATATAGAGCCTCCATGCCAGGACTGAATTGTGGAGCGTGTGTTTACGAGTGTGGAGATAGAGCCTTTGGGTCAGAAGGTGGTCAGTTATTTCAGAATGTTCTTGAAGTACCTGCCCCTGGGAATGGGTCACCAAAAAGATTGCTACACCTACTTTCTTTCCGAGCCCAGAGGAAAAATACTGTCTATCAAACCATTTGGATTTCAACCGGCCCCAGTCTCTTTGAAGAAGGTGGGTCTCATGCATGACACATATATGGTATTGAGAGTCTTTCAGTATCACCAGTAGGGCTAGGCATTTCGCTGGAGTGTTGAGAACCCAGAAATTGAGGCTTAGTACCTTAACCATGGCTGTGAAGTACAATATATGCAGTCAGCGTCTTCTTTTATTGCATTATATGTGATGAGGCCCCCTAAAGATGATGGGGTCAATGGATCATAATTAAGAAAGTGGTAAGTCAAAGGAAGTTGCGAGCACTGTGGGAAATGTGAAACTAGCAAACTGGGGGAGCTTAACGCTCAAGCTTTTGGAGACCAATACGTTGTGTGGATGGAGATCATGGATCTGGCAGAAGCCTCTACAGTTCTCATCTACACAAGGCTTGCCTGTTTTCTGCCTTGTCAAGGGCTTGAATCATCTCCCCGAGTCGGTGGAGGGGGAGTAAGGGCATTGGTGCTGCGATGCCAGAGAAAAAGAGCTCTCCTGCTCAAGGCCCAGTATCGAGTTTGCCGCACCCAGGGTGCTGAAAACGTGTGTTTCCCCATGCCAAGCAAACATAAGCCAGAATAGGTGCCCCCACTTCTATTTGACTTCTTTCTCCGTGAGAAAGGTGGTGGTCCGCTTCAAGGCTCTTCATCTTTGGAGTGTGGTGTGTGAGGGGCCCTCATAGAGCCATATTTTCGAGCTCTCGAAGGGGATTGATCGCTCGAATTGTGGCCTTAATAAGATCTTTTTGTTGGTAACTATGGAGGCAAGTGAAAATGTCCTGTGGTGTCTCAGGGGCCCCGGATTGTCAGCCAGCTCTGTGTGTGTGGTCCAATATGATTTCTTTGTCCACAAGCAATGGTACTATTTGATGGAAAAGACGGAGCACGTATTATTCTAACTTACCAGAATCTGCCTACAGGGGAACCCTTTTATATTAATATTTGCTTTACTGGGCATGTTTTCCAAGTCTGCTAGGTGGTAGCTGAGGTCCGCATTCTGATCCTGGAGTTCGCTTATTTGACTTCGGCATGCCTCCAACTCCTCCTCCCTGGCGTCATTGCCCTGTTCAAGTGTGTTGACTCGTTGGCCCATGTCACCCAGTTCGTGATGGATGTCTTTGATATCTCGGTCTACTTCCTGCTGCAGGGCTGTGATGTCATCGCATGGGGTGAAAAAGAGTCCCTCCATTAATCCACAGGTGACTAGGGCCTCCCCCTTCGTCCAGTCCCCCTGGGAAGTCGCAGGATGGGATTAGGTGGGGGAACCATGATCTCTGGGGCAGTCAGTGTGTTTAGAAGTGGACTTGGATAACACGTCTTTAGTGGTGTTCTCTCTCTTACAACTTTAAGATGCCATGGTCATGAGGGGGTCATGAGGCCTATAAAAGATGAATACCCCCAGAGTCATCCTCTCACCTCCTCTCTCTGTCTGTAGGTGGCAGCCGTCAGGCAGGACTCCAAACTGACTTGGCAAGGGAAGGGAGTGGTATGCACACAGTGCTGCTTGGCTCTTAGTTGGACTGGCTTCTGTATGTGGGCAGATATGGGACTGTATCTGCATGTAAGTAGCAGTGGGTGGCATTGTTAGTTACCTTCATACACAGTAGTTTCTCGTTTCGGCTTGCCCGAGTGATCTGGAGTGACAACTGAAGTCATTTTCATTGAAAGGTGATTTAATTGAATTGTGAGGGTCTTTGTATTAAGCAAAAATTCCATCCTGTCAATCAACCACTGTCAACGGGTTTGGTTGAGAAGTACAATGGTACTCTCAAACTCAAATTGGCAAAAATTCAGGAGACAACAGGGTTACAGAGGCAAGATGCTTTGCTATTAGCACTTTTGTGAACGAGAACCACAGTTCATTCTAGAACAAGATTGTCACCGTATGAGATCGTGGTCAGACACCTGGCAAATGTCTGGGGCGTCCCGCGTCCTCATCGGTTTTCTGTTATTGGTACCCTGTGTTGTTGGATTATCTTGGCCAATTAACAAAAATTGTACATTCTATTCAGCAGCATGTCCGGGATTCCCTGACTCCTACGCCAGAGGGACCCGGCCATGACATTCTGCCTGGAGATTTTATATTGATCAGGAATTTTCAGCAGAAGAACAGTTTGGAGCTGCGGTGGGAGGGGGGCGGAACATGCAAGTCCTTTTGGCAACGCGTACCGCTGTGAAAGTTGCTGGCCGTAAGAACTGGTTCCATGTGACTCATTGTCGCAAGGTCCCTTTGCCCCTGCTTTATGACCAGTGGGTAAAAGACGGCATCGGGGACTCCCCGTGTGAGACGGGGCCTCGGTTTGTCCCATTTAGTGATGCCCAAATGGCATGGACGCAAACGGATAAGGAAAATGATGACATGTTGAATGCAGCAGTTCCTCCGGAGATACAAGCTATCCAGGAGCTTTTGTTTGGTGATATTTCTGTGTCTGGGGTTACCAGGTACAATTTGCGTCCTCGGCTGAGTGATATTGCATCTAAGGAGAAAAGAGATCAGGGATGGACTGTGTAAGACAGGTTGTACTGGGTTGTGGTTTCAACAAAATTAGCTGAAACCTGCGTAGCACGTTTGCTTATCTTTGTTTAGTTGTTTGGACAATAAATAGGGAAGGCTAAAGTATACTGTGGAGCTATACCACCCTGGTTGACGCTATATACGAGCTTGGGACAGAGCAAGCTCCACCGCCGGTACTCAAGAGCGTCAGCGTATTGATAGAAAATAGGAACCTGCGCCATTGGGGCTCTGAGGGACACTGGGGACTTGTGTATTTCTTCGGCATTTTGCCCCCGTTTATCATTTGTTATTCATTCCTTTGGTAGAATGGTTGCCGAGGAAGAGCGGCCAGTGATTCCTATTGCTCAGTATAACATGGTGTGAACCTGTAAACAAAAGTTAACATGTGTTGCTCTTGTGATTCTGCTGTTAATAATATTGTGTGGTGCATCATGGGTTCTGGAAAGTGATGAAAGTGTACCTTAACGTAGTAAGGGTAAGGCTTTCTCCCCAGTAAGAAGCAGTGATCTCACGCAATGTATTTTTAGAGACACATAAGAGATTATTTGGAGAAGGGACGGTACAGCTTGTTAATCCACTCAATCTGTCACTAGCCTATGGACCACAAACCCTTTATCACTTGTGAATTATATGTGTACTCGGCCGCCTGATTTTGTAGAAGTGAAAGGAGTATTTGGATTTGGTTACTCAGGGCCATGCCTTTATCATAGAAAACCATTGAGAGAGGGTGATCCCGGTTGTGATAATAATACGTACTGTGATAGTTTTATATGGATAAACAGAATATAAAATTGGTGGGTTGGCATTACAAGGAATAGACTGTTCCCCCAGAAGCTGGTTATTATCCTTGCTGTTGCCCCATTACTGATACTTTATTGTATATAAATTGTTCGGGGATAGTCTTGTATAAGAAGACATTCTCTTTGGGGAATTCAGAAGACCCCAGTACTTTTGGGTGGAATTCCTGGTACTCTGCAGTGGATTATGATAGACCGATTTATGCACACCCGGGTTTTTTTTTTGTCTAATGGGACTTATTCTAATGTTCATAATGGTGCGAACGATGTGGCCCTTGGGATGGCACTGCCCTTGGGTGTACCGTGTAAACGTGCCAAGCCTAAAGTAATATGGATTAAAAGAACAAAGGACCAAAGAATTCTGCGAGGGAGTGACGGAAATAAAGATCAATAATTTCAGTAATGGAATAACTTTTGGACATATTCTTTCTTCCATACTCACATTTGGTGGTACTGTCATGGCCAGGGGTGAGTATGCCAGAAAATATTTTGGGTATAAGCTCCAAGTTTTATCTAACACCACCGTAGCAGTTTTACTCGACAACACCACTCAGTTGGAAAGCATGCAGATATATTCCGAGCAGACTAGATATGCAGTTGATTTCATCTTGGTAAAGAGTGGTGGTGTGTGTGCGGTAGTCGGGGACCAGTGTGTTGTCGAGATCAAAAATATGGAAAAGAATATCACTAAGCACATATTAGATATCCTCGAGAATGTCAAGGCAATGGAAAGTGGAAATTGGAGCTGGTCACTGTTTGTTAATTGGGACTGGATCTTCAAAAAAATAATTTATTTGGTTGTGGTGATGACACTTTGCTGTGTCCTCATTCAATGCCTACCCTTATGTTGTTCTTATTGTACTTACTCCAAAGAGGAAAATATTGATTCATGCCGTAATTATTATACAGAAAGAGATAGATGGCATAATGTAGATAGAGGAGGGCATTTTCAAGACTTCTTCCCTCCTTACAGTCTCCCTTCCTGATGTTGAGAATATGGAATGTTCATAAGGAGTCCTGCTCTTTTATTTTACTTATTGTTGGTAGAAAATGTTTTAGCTTATGCTAAAAGGAGGGTCTGTTAAAATAGAAATTATTTCGTTTATGCATTATCCCGTGTACGTTATCATTCGTGGTGCCATTTTCTATGCCCGCGCCATTTTGAGTTATAATTAAAACTAATCCTTTGTCATTTCTGAGAACAGGCTTCAGTTAAGTTTCATTTTACCAAGGATGGGTTTTGCTTCACTAACGAATAGACTGTCCTTATTAGCGCATACCTTTCCCGTTAGATAGAGACCTTCTCCCACTTGTCTAGTGGAGGTGACGGGCAGAACGACTTTGAATAGTAGATAATGTGTGCCTGGCCTCAGAATCACCCTTACTTTTTGTACTTCACTGTTTAGCTGCATCTGTCTGGAAAATTCCATTGTGGACGTGCCTTCAATGGTTCTGAAATGTACATAATGTATCTTTATGCTTGCTGATGTCAGTCACTCTGCAGCACTCCTAGTGACTGGGCAGACAGGGCTCAACTCTGAGTGTACCTGAATAAACAGATATTGATTTGTATTCTCTACTGTCTGACCAACTCTTCATTTGGTATGGAAGGCTGAGAGGTGGTCATTAGTGACCCGGGTGACCCGAATCGCGCCACTTCCTTCATCCCTTTTCAAAATATAGGGAAAACGTGATATTTGTGGGAGATTTCGATGATTGCAGTATGATACGTTATAACTTCCTTTGTCGCACGTGGTCTAATTTTTCAAGTTTACTTAGTGTTCTTAGCTTTTTTTCTCTTGTGAGCTTTTCCAAAAGTCTTGTCAGTTTGAGGATATTCTGAGTAAACCTCTGTTTGTTGAATACCCATTGCCAGATTTGGTGAATTACTTAGTTGGGAAACTGCTTGCAGGCGCCACAACCTTCCTTGAAATCAGGTCACTGTGTGCAACTGGCATGCTGGGAACTGAATCTGTGCCATTTACTTCCTCTTTGCAGTCTTGGGCAACTATATGTCCCATCAGGTGCTGTTTCTTTGTGGTATAGTTTCCTGTCTGATCTTGTGGAACCTCAAGCGTCATGTTGGTAATCCAGATCTCCGCTTAGAAATTGCTCTAACCACAAACTGGACTGGTAATGAGATTTGAGTTGTTACAACTGTTGTTTGCCCATAAATCGAGTCTGTGCTATCATAATGCTCATAAATAGACAGTTTTCAGCAGGTTAGAAGTGGTGGGCGCTAGGTGCAGAGTCGAGTACTTGTGCTGCCAGATGGGCTGGACTTAGATCCTGCTCAAAGCACAGCTTAAAGATGGACTCCATAGGTTTCTGAATTAATCAAACTATGCTCTTTCTCGTGTCAAGCACTTGAGTTGAACCAGTATAAGGAAGAAGTGCTATGGTCATTATTGCAGTCATGTTATCACGTGTAATGGTGTTCAACAGGTCAGTGGGTAGCTGTACAGCCATTATTATGTCCTAATTGCCCAAATGTATGCCCTTCCTTGAGTGAATAAGCATAATGAATGTGCAGTGGGGTGACTAATCAGTTTCCTCCGTTCCCCCTTTTTCTTTCATATTGTATTGTATTTTATTTTATTTCTGGATTCCTTAATGTTTTAGAATAAACAAACAAAGGTGGCTCAACTCATCAATTCTGTCGGGAGGATCTTGTAATGTCTTGTGATGTGATATATGACACTTGTGGAACTTTGTAGGCCTACCGCCATCTTCCTTAGACACCAATGCTTTATGTGTTAAGTGCAGAGCTATATCACATGTACCAGTGGATGCCTGGGCTATCATGTGGATGCCCTGTCAGAGGCTGAATTAAATATGGTAGATGTGGGAGAGAGCAGCAATTTGTGCAGGGCACTTCCTTTCTCACTCTACATTGCCCCTGAAGCCTACTACTCATAACCTAGCTGCTGTTAGCCACCGAAGTCCTGTCAAAAACCACCTATATCCAAGAGAGTTTTGGGAATGTGGTCCTGTAGAACTACGGCTTGCCATGAACTCTCTGGGGCAGATTTACAAGCCCCTTGCGCCACTTTTGCGTCACTTTTCCCATGTTAAAAGTGACGCAAAAGTGGCGCAAGGGGCTTGTAGATCTGGCCGTCTGAGACCAGCTAATAGGTAGGCAAGCACAGAAATGGTGCCAGCAACGTAGGATGTGAAGTAGATACTAAGCTTAGCTTAGGACCAGAGCAGAGATGTTTCACTGATGGTGCTGCAGCAACAGCAGAGGGGAGGCAGGCCCGCACTGCCTGTTTTATTTATCGGGCACTTCCCCGGTGGACTGGAGACTTTAGAGGCTGGGGCGAGTATGGGGTGTGAAGAGGCTTCAGAGGAGAGAGAGGGAGGAAAGAGAATCAGAGTAGATATAGAAGAGAGAACCAGAAGGAAGGGAGTAGGGCCGGTTTGAACATGTTTGCTAGGCCTGCTTTTGATTCCCAGTCCACCCCTGTCGGGGATGGGCATAAGCACACTTCTTTGCTACATAGGCTAGTCTGGAACACTTCACTTCCACCACAGTACATGCTACTTTGACAAATCATTTATCACAGTACCACCGCCAATACCAGGTGAAGTGTTTACATAATAAAATTAATTGACACCTGTGACAATATTACAGAGTTTCCATCGGTTACACTCTTTCTTTTCTTAACACAGAATGGAGCAAACCAATATTTTTATAGTCCTTATTAGTGCAAAACCTGTACCAGTGAAAAATGGAGGAAAGTTTTTGTTTAACTATTTCTGAAAATGTATGACACATTTATTGTTTACAAATCGTTTTATATCCTGGAAAGAGATTTTAATAAATAATGTGAAAAGTGAAAATAATGTGAGAAGCGAAAGTTAATTTCCCAATTTCTAATTATGTGAACACAGCAATGAATAGAGTAAAATCAGTTTGCTTCGTGTTTTTAATTGCCGAAAAACTTGAATATTATATGAGCAGCTATAATTCGCTCTATTTCGATTTGTGTTTAATCATTTCAAAAACAGTCGATGATAAGTGTAGTGTTGCGCTCTAGTTGTTACGCTGCGTCGTGATGACGTAGAGCATGGCCGCCATTTTGTTAACGCGTACAGCGAGGAGCCCGCGATCCTACGGACGCATATTCCGGTGCTCTCCTTGCATAATTAATAAATACAGTTAGACTCACCTGCATACAGAGTCTGAGAGTGTCATTGGGGTAAAGCTCAACAGTACAACTGGCGACGAGGCCGGGAGCCGGAAAAAAAAAAACAAGCAAAACGACGCAGAACCCCGAGCTGGAAGGAAACCCCACCAGCAGCCAAGACCAGAAAGCAGATGCAGACCACTAGCAGGTACTGAGCAGCAGGAGAGAACGGCAGAGAAATAAAACAAGCGCCGCAAGCACCATCTAGCCCCACCAATCGCAGAGACAGCCCCAAGCATAGCAACTGAAGCCAGAGCCAGTACTGGCCAAGTGTTCTGTCCAACTGTGGGGCATAAGGAAGGCTTAAGGCACCACACAGTGCTCCAGAGTGCAAGCCCTAGAAGGTGAAGGGGCTGACCACCACATAGTGGGTGCCCCATAGGAAGGAAGAGGAGCAAGGTAGTAAAACAATCATCAGGTGGAAAAGCATCAGGATCCACGTTCCAAGGGGACAGCGCGACTGCCCGGGGCCCTGGCGGAGCAAGCAGGATACAGCGCAGGAGGCGAATTGACGTCACAACAGAGCCCCACGCGTCAGCACAGAAGGAGTGCGCCAGGCAGTCCCAGAATGGAGGAAGACCTACCAGACAGAAGAGTGGAAATGTGTGCCCAAACATCCTCACTCACAACACCGATCCCCTTCCTACCCAAACCAGAGGAGCCCTCAATGAAGTGGGAGGACTGGGGAGAATACTTTATGAACTATCTAGAGGACGAGAACGGAGAAGCATTTCCCAGCAAAAGACGGAAGAGGATATTGCTTCATAATCAAGGCCCAGAAGGCATCAGAGTGTTCCAGAATCTAGATCCGACACCATGACAAGCAGCTGATGATGACGTATTTCAACATGTGATCGACGACCTGAACAACCACTATAGACCGGCGGTGTGCACGTCTATTGATAGGTACAACTTCTAACAGAGGAAACAAGCGGTGGGGGAGTCCATAGATGAGTATGTAGCAGCATTGAAGAAATTAGCTGTCACATGCAAGTTTGGTGTCTTACACGGCAAATTCATTAAAGACCAAATAGTCATGTACACCACGAACTCAGCAATCTGTGGGTAAATGGAGACGCGACCCTGAAGGAAGTCATACCCATGGTAAAGAAAGCGGAACTATCAAACAGGTGCGCAGAGGCAGCAAAAAGGGAAAACGCCGCCAGACCCATGGTTAACAAAATCACGGAAGCAGAAACACCAGAAAGAGGCAAGGTAGTCATGGGGGACACGGGGACACAGGCCAAAGGGACGTCCAGACCAGCACCCATGAAGAAACCTGCCAATGATGGCATGAACACATGTTACAGGTGCGGCAGTCCGTTTCATGCGGCCTACGACAAGCGCTGCCCAGCTTTCCGCACCAAATGCATGTTCTGTGGAATTGTGGGGCACTATGAGAAAGTGTGTCACCGCAAGCAGGAAAGACCGGTAGTCAAGTACTTCGCAGAAGAGTCAGATGTAAAGGGAGAAGGAGAAGAAGAAGAAGATAGTGTGTTGTGCATAGAAGAACACATACTAGGAATTAATTGCAACCGCTCCAAGAAACCCCAATGTGACCTAGTTAGGAGGAGTGCCGATAAAGATGGTAGCGGATTCTGGATCCCCGTATACCATAATACAGATGAAACCAAACGGCAAGGTCCGTCTGTGTGTGGACTTGAGCAAATTGAGCAAAAACATATTAGTAGAAAAATTCCCACTACCTAGAATAGATGAAATGTTGGCAAGAACGAATGGGGTGAAATGGTTTTCCACCATCGATCTTACCTCAGCCTACCATCAAATAGCCCTACACCACACCTGCCAAAAACGTACGCCGTTCATAACCCCGTTTGGATGTTACCAGTTTCGCAGAATTCCATCCGGACTAGCATCAGGGGCGGCCATATTCCAGAAACTGATGAACAAGCTGTTCATGGAGGTGGAAGGAGTTCAGTACTTCCAGGACGACATCTTGGTAATGGGCAAGAACAAGGCGGACCATGATGCAAATCTGACCAATGTCCTGCATGTCTTAGAACAAAATGGGCTTACAGCAGAATGGGACAAGTGCCGGTTTGGTATGACGTCGGTCATATACTTGGGCCATGAGATCAGTGATCAGGGCATCACACCTAAACAAGCCAATGTCAAACTAATCTGCGATGCTCCTCCGCCAAGAAACAAAGAAGAGGTCAGGTCCTTCCTAGGCATGGCCGAGTTTTACAGTAAATTTGCCCAGCACTTCGCCACAAAGACACACCACTTGCGCCAGCTCCTCCGAGACAAGACAACCTTTGAATGGACAAAAGAGACACAAGAAGAATTTCAAAGGATCAAGAGGATATCAGTACGGCAGTCCCCCTACACGGATTGACCGGCAAGCAAAGTCAATACTAACGACAGATGCGAGTGAGAGGGTCCTAGGAGCAGTCTTAATGCAAGAGACGGAGCAAGGAGAAATGACCACCGTCAGCTTTGCATCCAGATCTCTGTTACCCACGGAGCAAAAGTTCAGTGTAATGGAAAAAGAGATGCTGGCAACAGTATGGGCCATGGAGAAGTTCTGCCAGTTCATATGGGGCACGAGATTCAGACTCAAGCCGCTGGTCAAAGTCCTCACGTGTCAGGACATGCGAATGCGACTCCACGCATTGCTAAGATGACATTGAAATTGTTGGACTACAGGTACGATATGGAACATATCCCAGGAGCAAGGACCAAAGTAGCCGATTATCTCAGCCGAGCCTCGGCCAAGGAGGAGGCTCCACACAAGTCCGAAGATGAAGATATTAGAGTGGCGTCCATGGAGGATCATGAAAAAGTAATAAGTGTGCAGGAATGGAAGGAAGCATGCGAGAATGACTGCGACACCAGGATGGTCAAGCAATGTATATTACAAGGGTGGCCAGAAAAGAGGCATGTGAAGGCTGAATACAGGAGATTCTTTGAAGTGAGAGAGGAATTATCCGTCGGTGACAGAGGGATCTTCTTGCTAAGAGGAGAAAAGGTGGTTGCTCCTTTATCCCTGGTACCACACTTACTTGCCATTCTACATGAAGGACACTTGGGCATTGTGATGACGAAGCTTAGGGCAAAACAGATGTACTGGTGGCCAGCGTTGGATAGCCAGATAGAAAGACACATGCGTGAGTGCGAGCAATGCCAAAAAGCAGACAAGTCACAAAGCTTGTTGCGCCCATCCTTGGAAAAAATTGACAACCCCTCTAACCCATGGGGGGATTTGTCAATAGACATTCCAGGTCCGGTACTGGACACACAAGGAATCCGGAAATACGTAGTAGTGCTCATGGACAGGTATTCCAAGTGGCCTGAGATAGATATACAAGAAGACATGGACACGGACAAAGTATTAAAGTTTCTTACAGCCATCTTCCTTAGAGAAGGTATTCCACGCTCTATCCTAAGTGACAATGGGCCCCAGTTTATGTCAGAAAACACCTACATGGAAAGGAATGGAATAAAGATCAAGCACACGTCAATATATCATCCGGCGGGAAACGGCTTAGCCAAGAGGTTTAATAGAGTCATCATGGGCTCGGTACAGACCGCGATAGGAGCAGGAAAGGACTGGGAAAAAGAGTTGAAGTGCACGTGTGGGCCTACAGGATCACCCCAACTGGCACAGGATACAGTCCCTTCCAGATCCTAAGAGGTCGGGATCCTTTTACTAGAGACAATGTCGCATGGAAGGAGCGCACGATCACGAGCAAGTGGTCCGTTGCAGTAATTCACCACTACTTGGAAAAAGCGCAAAGGATATATACAGAACACTTTAACAGAAGACGCCCTACTGAGCAATGGGAAAGTTTGGCCTCTGAACCGTATGTCCAAATGCAACAAGAGACTGCAGTGGGGTAAAGGAGAAGAAGGGCAATCGGAAAACCCCCCTACCCAACGCACGGAGATCATCCCAGAGAGAGAAGGAGCGGAAAGATTCGAAGAGAGAGAGAGAGAAGAAGAAGAGGGGATAGCGAAGGATCCGGACACTCTGGAATTCCAGGGAAGCACAAACAGAACAACTCCAGGAAGAATCCCCACAGGTGCTGAACGAGGATGCATATCGTTACAACACATACTTTTACAACGCATACCTTTACAACGCATTCCACTACAACGCATATACATTTACAATGCATACCATTACAACGCATACCATTACATTGCATGTATGGTAAGTATGGATATTGTAGGGATAAAAATTACTATTCTAACTCCAGGGGGTGCAGCAGTAGGGTAGGTGTTGGATAGTGTAGGGGTAAAAATTACTATTCTAACTCCAGGGGGTGCAACAGTAGGGTAAGTGTTGGATAGTGTAGGTATGCATTATAATGGTATGGGTTGTAATGAGTGCGTTGTAATGACATGCATTGTAGTGGTATGCGTTGTAGTGACATGCGTTGTAATGGTTGCGTTGTAATGGTATGTGTTGTAATGGATGTTGCGATGTAAAAGTTTCGTTGTACAGGTAGTGCGTTGTAAAAGTTGCGTTGTAAGTGTTGTTTCCCGCTGAACGAACTGGAGTGGAGAAATCCCTGAGAAGAGACTGAGAACTCTTCCAGTACTCAAGTGAGACGTACCTGTGCTGGCAGAGCCGTGGTAAAACCGGCCAAGTATCGAGACTTTGAGATGATTGATGGGAATGAGCCAACCAACAGGTAGACTGAGAGACTTTTCCTTTCTATCATATTGTATATGTATAAAGGAGGGAGATATGTAGTGTTGCGCTCTAGTTGTTACACTGCGTCATGATGACGTAGAGCGCGGCCGCCATTTTGGGAACGCAGAGAGCGAGGAGCCCGCAATCCTACGGACGCATATTCCGGCGCTCTCCTTGCATAATTAATAAATACAGTTAGACTCACCTGCATACAGAGTCTGAGAGTGTCATTGGGGTAAAGCTCAACAGTACAATAAGACACTTAGGTAGGGAACCAGTGAAGTTATTTTACCTCCATTACGTTCACACAGCGAATACAAAAACAATTACCTTACCCTTAACTGCAATGTTACCTTGCTTCCCTTCATCAGTGATTCATTGCGCAAAGAATGACTGTCAAGTCAATGGACTTTTACCTCCAGTTGGAAAACACAGGCACCTGTTTTTCGTTTTGAAAGAATCATTCCCAGAGTTATCCGTCCTGTTCGAAATTAGCTTTCATATCTTTCTTTGGAACAGATGCGAAGGTTCGTTAAAAAGAACATAAAACACTGGCATGTTTATGTTCTATTTGTGCGGATTTGTGACGGAGAGCATGGCATGAGAAATTACACTAATAATAAGAGAGAAAGCGACATCTTAAATGCAATTGAAAACCAGCGAACATGGGTTGTAAATAATACTTGGTGAGATTCTTTGTAAATATGAGGCATTACAAAAAGTCACAAGGCATTCTTCTTAGATGAACTGCATTAATTTATTAAATATTGACTACATGCAGCACAGAGATATAGTTTGAAAAAGTGATAGCCCGTGATAGACTTTGTATTGGGAGAATGTGTCCTGCCCCTGTCCAATCGGGTCTGGCTAAATGGTAAAAGCAGGTCTAGTTGATAGAACTGCAGACAACTAGCGGTATTAGACAGTAGCAGGATCAACCGTGCAGCCCCACTGTTACTGGATTAGATGGTACTTGTCATTGTTTGAGGCTGCTTACCCTCTGTCATGGCATTCTCTGCTTTTCAATAGCACACTATCTTGCTCTGAACCCAAAAACTCATCAGTCAACATTTCGAGTTACTGTCTAATGTTAATGTAATTGAATGGCACTTAACGAATTGACTGTAAAAAAAAACAGTTGCTGAAAAAATATTTACATTAAAATATCTAAAGCCAAATATCAACCGCACATAAGTATTTCCCTACAAAAAGTCTTACATGCACTTAAATTCACTATCGAACACTTACCCCCAAAATATGCTTGTGAGAGAGTTAAAAGAAAAACTTCATCTGTTCCTACAAGGGAAGTTAGTTTGACTGAATTTTGAACCCAAGGGTTCTCTTTGTGAGGCTCACCTGGTGTTTCTGGAGGGGCGAAGTGGAAGAAACAGATGCTGAATCCCAACTTCCCTCACCCACCTCTCTGGCCAAACGGAGTCAAAGCTAAAGAGGAGAAGGTGGGGAAGAGGAGGAACAAGACAAGGTGAGGGAGAAGGAGTAGAATCCAATGGCTCATCTGGTATGATGTTTGCATATGTTCCAAATGGGTAAAAGTGCAAGAGTTAAATACAGTCCCCTAGAACTACAAGGGTGATATTCATGGACGTGTGTCTGAATGTAGGAATGATACCTGTTGGCCGTCCCTCTTGTAGTGAATTGGAAGTTATGGACAAATAGAATTTGAGACTAACAATGTTGATCAGTGATGTGATGAGTGATGTCACTGACCATGTCATGAGTGATGTAATATGTGACATCATCAGCAGTGCATTGCGGGCGCGCGAGTTATAGTTAGCTGAAATAACTATAACGGGGGAATTTCAATGGTTTTGTATGAGTGAAAAATGTCCAGCTAACTATAACATGGGTGAAACTTATGGTTTTTTCATTGAATTTCTAAGGTTTTATAAATGCTAATTCCTAATTATAACGTGGCTGAAACCTATGGTTTTTTCAGTGAATATATATATGCACTGGAAAACTAAACACCCACTTCCTTTACAAAGAAATGGAAAGTTTGCATCTCTGCAACCTCTCTAACTTTTCACCTTAGTCATCTTCCACTCAATCAACACAACAACCACAAATACACATACCTACTTGCTACCATTCTTGCCTAAGCTTATCAATTATTCTTCTTTAATTCAAATTCAAAGTGCAGGCCCTTTATTCAGCCTTCTTGGTAACTACTACCCGTGAATAGCAGTGGGTAATTTGCACACTTCTGTCCTTTCTTGCGTCTTTTATACCACACACTGCGGCAGGTTTACAAGCCCCTTGCGCTACTTTTGCATCATTTTTCCCACGACCTTGTAAATCTGCTCAACTGTGTGTACTTTATGCACTAGCTTCCTTCCTTAGTTGTTGTACTAGTTTCTCTTGCTTCCACTGCTCAATCCAACACCCTATCTGTGTAATTACCTGAAATCCAAAGATCCACTTCACTGACAAAGCAGTGGGTAGTTTACATCTCTCCAACCTTTCTTATTTTTCACGTTTTTCATCTTCTACTCAATCTACACATCATCCACACATACACACATCTACCTGCTGAATTCCTTAGCTGTGATTATCAACTATTCTTCTATTTTATATTCATATTCAAAGTGCAAGCCCTTTATTGAGCCTTTTTGTTGTAACTACTATTCCATGAATTCTGCTCATACATAAAACTGTGCATTAAGACTTAGTACCTCAGTGAATTACGGTGTACCAAAACCCACCTTGCTACACAAACCCCCTACCAAACTAGCAATCAGTCACTCATTGGTTCTTCACCCTAGAGCAAAAACACCAATGACTAGTCAACCCAGAACATGCAACTTAGATTACATGAAGTAAAGTGGATAACAAAAACACTCTTTCAATATACTCTTACACCAGTCAAAAACAAGATGTAAATAAAGACAAGTGCAACTTTGAAATGTACTCTTACGCCAGTCAAAAACAAGATGTAAATAAAGACACGTGCAACTTTGAAATGTTTATAATGTTTATAATCTCATGCACAGTACCTTAGAAAATACATCCAAACATACTATCAGAAACAAGGTTGTCAGCATTGTTACTATTCTATGAAATACAAACGGAAAAAGCATCCTATAATGCTAAAGGTAAACACATTTAAAATATACCTACATTTCATCCTCCCTACCTACAAGATTAGTTTATAACTACAGAAAGTCTCATAGGATTACATGGGCACACCCATACCTCTGGTACTCAGCAGTAGTGATCACATTCAGTGCTCCACAAACTGTCAAGATATGAATGTTCTCCAACTGTGTGTAACTTTGCCTCCACAATGGATTATGAAACGCGCAAGTATCAGAGGTGCCCACAACTCCATATGTATTATGGCTCGAACATGCAAGGATCATTCTGAATAACAAACACAGTATTCAAGATAACCTTGATGTTCCATGCTCTCACTATACACACAAAACTAGCGAGGCAGTTTACAAATCTAGCATACCAAATTATTCTCATATAAAGCAAAATACTCAGCCTTCTCTAAACAATATCACAAGTACGTGTCGTGTGCAAAGCCGAGCAGGAAAGCAAAAATAGAGCATAAGCTTCTAATAAACCCATGCTAACTTAACAGGCTGTGAGTGCAACGCTCAGCCCCACGGCACCCTTTCTTGATCAAAGCACGTTATATAAAAGTGGGCGAATTAGGAACGCAAAGTCCATGCCTAAAAAGCAGAGTCAAGTTCACATTTCCAAAAAAAAGTTATTCGCTCTTTGATAGAAAACAGTAACTAAATAATAAAGAATACGCAGAAAAATCAAAGAGTCTTAATCCAACAGCGTGTAAGCACAGCATGTAGTAACAACCTCCAAGAGGAAGTCATTGTTCTCATCTGAAAACATTTCAGCCACCCAATTCAATAGTGAGAATGAACATACATGTTCCTCAACAGATGGAGCCTCTATCACCATCGGAGGAAAACTCGGGTCATCTTCAATGTAACTGCATGCCAAGAACTCAAGCGCGCTGCAAAAACATTCCAACGTCCCATTATTCCAAGTGTCGCTGCTAAGGCCATAATCCCGCCACCAGAACAGAGCAAGTCATGAACTACTAATGGGCTCATCAGCTGGTCATAATCCGCATTGGGAGACACCGTACTGCAGAGACACAAATCCAGGGCCCAGTCGAAATCGCAGCTCAGGCAATGGAAGACAGGCTGAACGCATGTGAAAAAGGAAAATCAAAACGATAATCCATAAGCTGCACTCAACGTTGCAAGAGGCAGCGCTCCATAGTAACTAAGCATTCGGTTGCGGAGCAGCAACAGCCCGGACATATTATCGTCTGCTGCAGGATGTGCATCCATATTTATGTAAACAAATTAAAACAAGCACACCGGCAACTAATGTGAGTATTAAGCGCAATCCACCAAAGATGCTGGAAAAAATCTAATGAAAAAATCCCCAAAAGACACCAAATATACTTTCTACATAAGTCACAAGGCCACTGCTTCTAACTTTAAAAAAGTAAGGTAACCCCGTAGTCAAGGACACATTAAAGATACTCTAAATGAACTCCCCAAAATTCAAGAGCACAACTGTATTTAATAAATCATGCACTTCTGTGCGGGTGTTTGCTACATAAAGGACAAATGTTACCGTACCAGATATAAGAGCGACCTCTTTTTGAGACAATAGCACTCTTATGAGACTCATTTGGTGTACTCTGCTTTCAAGGTCAAAATCAACAGCCAGATGGAAACATCCAGCTTCCCATGCAGAGGAGTTAACACAACTTTTTTTTAATCAAACCACACGCTCAGTTACAGTAATCATGTAAGCGATGCCTGCTAACATTGCACAACAATCTCCATTATTTCAAAGTAAATAACTCCCGTTACAGTATACTGAACGTTGTTATGATAGCAGGTGTCGGACTACCTTTCAAAACTCAGTCCAAATCAGGCGCATCTTGTATACAAGAGCCATGCAATTGTATGTGTCTACAAATTAAGGAGTGATCTGGTACTATTGTGCAATCCTCGCCATTCACATAGACTTCGTTTCCCTCCCTCAGGCACCTATATGTAAATGGTAATAACCAAGCTTCATGGACATAAGCGCTGCCAAAACATCCATATCTGCCTATAGCATAGTATTTCATGCAAACCTCAAACGTTATGATACTGTGGATAAGCCACACACCTGAATTGGATCTCCAATGAGTGACCACTTCTAACCATTCTCATAGTGCGCCCTGTGTTCTGATTTGACAATGAGAGAGTGATTGCACCATAGTTTATACTGCTAATCATTCTCAGCATACGCTACGAATACGCTTCGAGGTTACGCGTCGAATCAAAGCTTCCGTGTGACGTCATGTACGGCGCCCGTACAAAAATGATGCAAATGTTTTTAATTGTTTAAAAACATTTATTCATGTATTTAATGAACATACTAACAGAAGACTTAATCTAGGATAATTATGGAATAATGTTTTTTAAGTTTAAAAAATCCTATATTACTTCTATATTGAATGAGTGCAGCTGTGTGCCCCTCCGCCTGGTACCCTAGACTCCACCACGCCCAGACCCGGTTCATAAGCATGCGTGATCGTCACCACAAAACCATTAGCACGCATATCGCTTTTCCACACATGCTTTTACAACTAGTATGCATTTACCACACATGATAAATGCATAATCTTAATAATGTTTTTTTGTTGACTAACACGTGTTGTAATGCCTGTACCTTACATCCTTCAAATTAGTTACTAGGTATACGTGTGACCAACTCCGATAAGATCGGAGGCCAAGGACAAACACCGTGGTATCTGTGGCACGAAATCTCATCAATCACAGAGAAAATATGCGCAGGGTAAAATGAAAGTAACAGGTATATTTTTTATATTTTATATTTTTACTGCCACCCCCAGGGCTTTAAAAAAAGAAAATAATCCTGTGTGGGGGGGCTTGAGTCCCCACATGCCCCGGAGACAGCCACCTCCCCGGGGCACTAAGTATTTCAAATCCCGGGGACCACCACCTCTCCAGGGCTTTGGAAATGGTGGAATGTGGGCTGCGCGGCCCCCCTCCTGGAGCCAATGATGGCCCTGGTAACCGCCACCCCCCAGGGCCGGCTCCTGCAGTGTCCTGGGGTGCCCAACCCCGGGACACTGTAATTTGCTATGGCAGGGCGGGAGCCTCGCGGGTCCCGCCCTGTCATAGCAAACTTGGGAAACCTGCTCTCTCTTTCAAAATTCAAACCAAATTGCTTTTCCACACAGGGAGCTACATCTTAGAAGCTTCCCATGTGGAAAAGCAATGCCGGTTCCCACAGGACGCGGGAAGCCGGCAGGACCATGGGGGGATTGGGGACCCCCCATGGTCCCCAACGGAGAGGGTCAGCCTCGGGGGATGGAGTCCCTGGGGCTATTAGTGGCCCGGGAGGGGGGCCACACGGCCTCCCTCCTCAAATATCAACATTTAAAAAAAAAAAAACAAAGGCAGGCCCCGGGGGGATGGGATAAATGGCCTAAGGAGGGGGGCAAGGCAGCTCCTCTCCAAAAAGAAAAAGATTTAAAAAAATGTTCATGCCCCGGGGGATGGGGTCAAACGACCCCTTTCCTAACTTTTTTGATTAAAAAAATTACTTTGGGGCACGCCCCCTCCTTTCAGCACTCAGCAAACGTGCCCCCGGGTGCGTTTGCAGATGGGGAACAAATTCTCCTTAAATACTGGTGGTCCCTGGGGGCCAACTTGTCCACCAGGATCCACCAGTATGCAACAGGGGGCTGCGTTGCAGAGAGGTGTTCTGAGGCCACGCCACTTTTCACATTTCTCTGCAACGAAGCTCTGTGACGCTTAATGGAGGTAGCTGGTGGGCTCGTTGCACCTCAGGGACCCTCAGGATTCAAGGGGACTGAATGTCCCAACTTAAAACGCGCCTCGGGGCGCATTTGCACAGTGGTGAAGGGAGGGGGCGGGGACTGAGGTGACATGTGTGCAAACACGCCCTGTGGCGCATACCTCTTCAATCCTGAGGGTCCCTGGGGCCAACTAGTCCACCAGGTACCTTCAGTAAGTGCCACGGAGCTGCATTGCAGAGTATAGTACAAAGTGCGTGGTCTCTGAACACCTCTCTGAATTTCAGCTCTCCGGCGCATACTGAAGGTACCTGGTGGGTTAGTTGGCCCCCAGGGACCCTCAGGATTGAGGAGGAATTAATTCTCCAACTTAAAACGCACCACAGGGCGTGTTTGCAGACATGTCACCTCAGGCCACGCCCCCTTCCTTCACCATTATGCAAACGCGCCCCATGGCAAGTTGTAAGTTGGGGAATTAATTATCTTTCAATACTGAGGGTCCCTGAGCGCCAACTAGCCCACCAGGTACCTCCAGTATGCACCACGGAGCTGTGTTGCAGACAGGTGTTCAGAAACCACGCCCCTTTTTACACCTCTCTGCAACGCAGCTCTGTGGTGCTTACTGGAGGTACCTAGTGGGCTAGTTTGACCCTAGGGACCCTTAGGATTCAAGGGGACTTAATCTCCCAACTTAAAATGGCCACAGGGCACGTTTACACAGTGGTGAAGGGAGGGGACGGGGCCTGAGGTGACATGTGCAAACACGTCCTGTGGCGTGTTTTAAGTTAGGGAAATAATTCCCTATCAATTCTGAGAGCCCCAGGGGGCCAACTAGCCCACCAGGTGCTTCCAGTTAGTGGCGCTGCGCTGCGTTGCAGAGAGGTGGTGCAGGCCGTGCCACATTTTACACCTCTCTGCAATGCAGCTCTGTGGCGCTAACTGGAGATACCTGGTGAGCTAGTTGGACCAAAGGGACACTCAGGATTCAAGGGGACTTTATCCCCCAAATTAAAACGGCCACAGGGTGTGGTTGCACACGTCAGCTTAGCCCCTCCTCTCTTCACCAGTGTGCAAACGCGCCCTGTGGCGTGTTTTAAGAGGTAGTTTTAATCCCCTGCCCTATTATGTACTAGGGGCTCACAGACGAGGTCAGTCTAATCACAGGGGCATCCCAACGCACAGTGTTCCCATGTGTATGGAGGTGTTTAACTGTATTCTAACTGTCTTTAAGCATAGCACTGGCTCTAGGACCGGTTAGTCAGAGTCAGTTACCACCAGTACTCACCTGAATTTTGTTTTTAAACTGCACCAAAACCCAACCACTTATACATCGACCTAAGCACTCTCCTTGCAGTACTCTAATCATTTAGTCAGTACCCAAGTACTGATCCACTGAACCAGCCCTTAGCACATGGACTGCTTCAAATGCCTATCCACTATGCATGCAGTCCTCTAACCACCTACACACTTGTCTTTCACACCTTTAATTCCCCAGCCAATATCCATACACTCCAGCAAACACCCTGTCACTCCCCTTGCACTCCTCTAGTGACCCATTCAGCACCATGTACTAATCCATTCACTGCGCCAAACCAAACCACTTATAAATTCACCCAGCCACTCTCCTTGCAGTACTCTAATCATTCAGTCAGTACCCAAGTACTCATGCAGCGAGCCAGGCCTTAGCACATGGACTGCTTCAAACGCCTATCCACTAAGCATGCAATCCTCTAACCACCTACAAACTTGTTTTTCACACCTTCAATTCCCCAGTCAGTATCCATACACTCCAGCAAACACCCTGTCACTCCTCTTGCACTCCTCTTGTGACCCATTCAGCACCATGTACTAATCCATTCACTGCGCCAAATCCCAAACACTTATAAATTCACCCAGGCACTCTCCTTGCAGTACTATAATCAGTGTGATTGACTGTTTACTTGACTCCTCAGAGTCAAGTAAACACACAGCTCCTCAGATAACCTGCGGGCTTGTGGATGAACAGGAGAACAAAACCTTTCTGTCTGTGACTGTGTAGGGACCTGAATGGCTGGATCTGCTCTCACTTGTACCTAAGACTGAGAGGTGGACTTCAAGAGTCAATTCACTGACCTCCTGTGCGACTACAGGTACACAACATGCTGCGAGAGGCATTTTCTGGAAGTAATCAGTTGACCTGAGGCAAGTGTCCCTGAATGGAATGTGCTGTTGGCCTCTGCTGGAGTATATCCTGGTCTCTAAGGGGTGTCCCTGAAGTCCTGAGAGCCTTATAAGTAGCACTTACTACTTTTTCAACATTTCGAGGACTACTACTAACTACCAAGGCATTCTGACAAAGGCTTGACTTTGGAGAACAATAAAATCAGTTAAGTACCGCTAGGAGTTTTTTTTACCCAACAGAAGGTTTGAGCAGACCCCAAGGTATCTGACTTTGGTGCACCCTGTCTGGCATCACCTTCCTGGCTCACCCTGCTGGAGGTTCTAGAGCTCCAAAAAGAAATGAAATCCCAAAGTAGAAAGACTGAACAGGGGCAGCAGCGTCAGGTATCCTAATGACGAGAGGACTTTGGCTTTGGCAACATTTGAATTTTTCCACTTGGAGCTTTTTCTGCCAAAACCAATGCATATCCAACTTCGAGAGGAGGCTCATCAAATACAGCTCCAACCGTGCCCAGAGGATTTCTACTTGTCAAAAATTAACTAAGTACAAAGGTAAAATCTTTGACCGGGTCAACATAATAGGCTTAGCTTAAATCTTGTACTTTCTAGTTGGCCTCAACGTGTGCTTAAGTCCCAGTCACTTACACCCATAGACACTATGCTGTTCTTTGGCACTTTCTGCATTAAAAACTTTAAAAAAACATATCTCTGGTACCCCTGATTGGATTGTAATAATCTTGTGTCTTTAGGGTATCCTTCCAGTACAAACCTATGTCTAGACAAACTCTAAAAAGTTTTCGTCTTTGGATGTGTGCTGAACAGTGTAGCACACATAGAAAATCGTAAACGTAAACTCTCAAAAAGGCCTAAAGTTTTGGTTTCAAAACCCTGTCTACCATCTTTAGTAGATACAGCTTAGAATCAAAATCCATGGCTGATTGCATGCAAACATTCATGTACCACCCGTGCAATACACTCTGATACAAATGTGCTACTTTCAGACAACTTTCCAGGAAACTAAATTTAAAATAAGCATTTATGCACTTGTTTGAGTCACTTTTGCGAAGCAAACTCGGAGCAAAATGTTAGTAAAGCTGGCCCTAAGAGTTGACCTTTAAGAACTTATCTTGCAAATACCCAGTCAGGTATAACTAATGCCTTAGTCAACTTGTAAACAGTTCTTACGAAGTGTTTTGCCACATTTCTCCTCCCTTTAGTTGTCAAGAAAAACTTTTAAGTTATCTTTTGACCTGTTTTGAAGTTCAGCATTTGAATTTAGCCTTTTCTGAATGACATGTTGTTGCTTATGCCGGAATGTATTATGCAATTTGTGAAATGTTAATGTTAACGCCCTTTGCATGTTATAATTTTAAAACCTTTGCAACATACTGCTCAACTGTGGTATTTGCTCTCTTCTGCCAAGTGATTCACCTTGCTGGCAGCATGGCAAAGTTAGTTGAACACACACTGCTGAAACATACAATGATCGGCAGGTTGCGGGTTTGCATCCCAACAAGTTTGACCCATTCTTCCATTACATTCGGTAATGGCAATTGATAGCCGATATGCATGCAGCAGTGATGCATTTTTCATAAAATATTGGAAATTACTGAAACAGAGTCAATGACCACCACGTTTGGCCAATATTTGTGTTTTAACACTTTCTGTCACATGTTTGAGAAGCACAAATGTCACAAACATGAATCAGGTCAATGTGCATGTGCCATTTGGAGGCAAGACACCGAGCACAGCCATTGCGAACATGGGCAACAATAACCATAAAAAATCCGGCATGAGTGAAGCCTATTCCTTGGCAGACTGAAATACCGTACCTAGCAAATGCACAGACACACACACATGCTCACGCAAACACTTACACACATGCTTGCTCTCCAGTAGGAGAAATTCCTGAAGGATGTATATCTATACTACTATAATAAAGGAAGAACTTTGAGGCTTTGAGGCGGGTAAACTCGGGAACCACAGCGCCAATCCACAAACCCGATAAACCGTTATAATCGTCAGGGTGTGCAGATGGTTATAGGCTATATAAATAAAATAAAAAAATGTTATTTAAAAAATGTACATTAAAAAAAAAAGTAGTCCCTCCGAAGTAGCACCGGCCACGACGGACATGGCGCGGGGGAGGAGCGGTGACGTGAGGAGCAGGGGACAAGCCGGAGGCCCAGTGACCAGCGGTGGTGAGGTGACAAGCAGCGGACATGCGGGAGGCGCAGTGAGGTGGCGAGCAGCGGACAGGCGGGAGGAGCGGTGACCAGCGGTGGTGAGGAGCGAGGAGCGGCGGAGCGGTAAACTGAGGAGCGCGGGGGCGGAGCGGGGGCTGAGGTAAGGGCACCCACGGACAATGTCGGGGCAGGCTGGGGTCGGGGCAGGCGGGGGACGGGCCAGGCTGGAGCCCGGGATTCTGGACAATGTCGGGGCGGGCGGGGGTCGGGGAAGCCTGATTGCTCCCGGACGAGGTCGGGACGGGCTGCTAGTATATATATATATTGTTCAAACCATTTCTCACGATATTCCTCTCTCTTGGAACCGTGTGTTCCGAAACGCATCGGGCAGTGTTTGCCACAGCTTTGTGAATGGAATAAAGCTTTCTTTAATGAAAATTGGGGCTCAGCGTTTTCTTTCGAAGAAAAGAATTGCATAGTGCTAATATATATATATATATATATATATATGTGTGTGTATGTGTGTGTGTATGTACAGATATATACCAGGTGCCATTTTGTGACTGCCATGCCCCTCCTTCAAATATAATGAAAGCACACCAAACCAAATTAGACTGTTGAATAAAAGTTCCATTGTTGCAGCCCCTGAAGTTTAAATGTCAAAGTCTGCTTCTTCTATTATAGGATATCAGATGTTGTTTTAATCAGCACTTTGGGAATTCATCAGTCAGTGGGAGCAAAGGCAGGCAATAGACAACATGAAAAGGATGGCTTGTCTAGAGATTGACTAGGAATTCTGACCCTGATTGAACAATGTATGTACTCAAAAAGTGATTCTGACAATCATATTTCCAATGTTCTACAGAATCATTTATGCATGATTTGGAAAACTCTTGTGTAGACATAGATAATTCCATCAACCTGAAACTACTAGCAAACTAACCTACAAAAGGTACTAAAAATTGACCAGATCATCCCCACAGGTCCACATCTCTTAATGTCTTTCTAAAATCTATCTTGTGTAGGGTTATTGGTATCAAAAGTATACAAGCCATGGAAGCCACTATGTTTGAGCAGTTGAACATGAGGTATGACTGCCATGATAAACAACATTGGAATGCTGAATATATCCAGCAGTGGCTGTGAGGAATAGTTTAGGGTGCAAGGCAAAATCAAGCCGATGGACACAGAGCCTTTAAACAGAAATGTGTGTACTAAGGGAATAACTCTAGGAGAGCTTACTTCCAAGTTGTAGGAATCCCTAAAGGGATGGAGGGCATAGAAAATGCCACAGGAATTTCTGAGTTTCTTATTAAAAAAAAGTGCCTTTATGGATTAACTCCTGGCATAACAAAGGTGCATGAGGTATCCCAAGACCTAATAAATCAAGAATCCAGCCCAAACAATTGGTGTTCAGGACTTTCTGCTTAAAGATAAAATACAGAAGATGCAGATGTGGTACCTTCAGCATTTATGAGAGCAATTTTCCTAAATTTGGCATTTGATAAAGACATGGAGGGAAATGTGTTCTGCTTGAATTTGAGCAATTCGAAATTCCCTGCTGCTGCATTGATATTAATTTGCATTTTGAAAGTAAATTGTTGAATGTCATTTCATATTTTCACTGTAAAAGATGAAGCCTGACAGCTCCTGAACAAAAACAAGCACGAGAAGGATCTGAAATGTCATGTCAAGTAAAAAAAAATGTATTTGAGTTCAATATTGATTTACTTTGTTTAGTGAATGAAGGTCATGCCAGGCTAATTTCTCTGAGGATTAAAGTGGTAATGGGGGGGGGGGGGATGTGGGGGGGGGGGGGGTAAGTGGGGTGGCATCTCATTTAGAGGTGCCGTGTAGTCCCTACTAATCCGTAGGATTTGCACATTGTTTGGACAACATAAAATAAGGGCTTGGTGCCAAGACTGATTCCAGACAACCCACAGGATATGTTGGCCTAGAGACCAGCCAGCTCACAGTCTCACTGTAAGCCACCCTAGCCTTACCAGGGAGCGAACAGTTTCTGGCAACCACTGAACATGACAACCCGGATCACTCGGAGATCATGGAAGCAGTGCAGAATATTTCGCTCAGTCACTCATGCTCACTTATTCTCAGAGAATTATACAGAGAATACACAGTGGGATGTTATCAATAATATTTATTGAACCGTTATTCTTGCATAAAAAACGTGTGCTGCAATGATTAGGAGACAGAAGCAAATAAAGGAGATTACAACCTGCAAATGAGTGAACAGTAGATACATTTCTACCATGGTGTTGCAGCAATGAATATATGCAGGCATAAAGGAAAAATGGTATTCTAACACACTCCGTTGATGCAGAACTTACTCTGGGTGTTCTTAGAGTGTGTATGGGTGTAGACTCAAGAATCCCCCCAAGGGATGATACAACTCCCTTACCTGATCAGATAGAGTGAAGGACCCTGTCTTGGTCTTGAATTGAAAACCCCTCACAGAATGTCAGATCAGTGCCTGGTGATTTCTCAGCATGCAGGGACCTTCGGCGCCAGCAGAAGTCCCTCCTCTACCAATCTATTGGGATGCCTATTATTTATGATAAAAGCAGCCTTCATGGTGTGCACTCTAGATTAGTGATGTTATGGACATGTAGATAGCATTGTTGCCCCGTGGATGAAGATAGGATGACTTTTGGACCTATTGCGTAGAGAGGCCCAGTACATGATGTTCAAGGCTTCGTGATTGTAGTGACTGAGCTATTTTTATGGATAAGTGGCTTGAGTATGACCATAGCCCACTACCATCTCAGTATATTTTAGCCTAATATAGTGATATTTAGGCCTGTTTCTGACTTTACCTTGTTTTATGGCAGTGCTGACTATTGCCTTTGACATGCTTTCATGTTATTTTGCTTTGCAATTCATATAATTACAAAGACATAGTGATGTGTAGACCCGAAGGGGCTTGCCTATTGGCTTTGGCATGATCTTATGACTAATTTTGGCTCTTTGCAGGAGTGGAGGCCTATGCTTGAGAAACTCCATATTCTAAACTGCAGCCATCTTCTGAGCCTCTTTAGGTGAGAGGTTATGTTTTAATTCCTAGCTGTTATTCGCTCTTCCTAAACTAGAGCGGACCGGTTCTTATCGGAGCAATGTGCTCACTCGATGCCGGAGTCATAGCAAAATGCTTTGCCAGCTGCTTGTTGTGCTCTCTTGGTACGAGGTGGTACAGGAATCCAGTGAGAACTGTAGGCGGAGTTTGCTAGAAACTTCAATGGAGAACTGCATTCTATATTAGAGAAAGGGGGTCCGAGAGAGAGAGGAGATGTCGGTCTGGTGGTTTGGCGGTCTGGTGATACATCACGGGGCAGACGTGCAGTCGTGACTGTGGAACAGAGAGTCCTGACCCAACCAGAGAGGGAAAGAGAGACGGACCTTCTTCAGATGCAAAGATGCCTAAGATTATGGTGAGGTGTTCCATGTATATCTAACTTTATCTAACTATGCCTTTTATTTTCAGGTTTTATGTATATGTATGTGTTGGTGATTGCTATAAATGTTTACTGTGATATTTAGTTATTTCTTCTTCCTTGTCATCCTAATATCTATACTACTATAATAAAGGATAAACTTGCAGGCTTTGAGGCAAGTAAACGCGGGAACCACTACACCAATCTACACACCCGATACACCGTAGAAATCGGCAGGGTGTGTAGATGGTTATAGGCTATATAAACTTTTAAAAAACACCTTATTTAAAAAAATAAATTTTAAATAAAAGTAGTCCCCCTAAAGTAGCGCCGGCCGCGACGTGCGTGCTCACGTAGATGAGCGGCGTCAGAGGACCGGCGAACATGGCGCGGGGGAGGAGCGGTCACGTGAGCTGCAGCGGACAGGCCAGCGGGGGTGAGAGACCAGCGGAGAGGCGAACATGGCACGGGGGAGGAGCGGCGGCGGACAGGCGGTGAGGAGCAGAGCGGCGAGGACCTGCACTCAGGAGCGGAGAATGAGGTAAGCAGGTGGGTGTCGGCCCAGGCGGGGGACCTGGAGTTACTAAAGGCAATGTCGGGGCAGGCGGGGGTCGGGGCAGGAGGGGGACGGGGACTAACACCTCCAGGCGAGGGTCAGGCCAGGTGGCAGGTGGGGGACGGGGCGGGCGGGGGCACGGGCTGCTGGGCAATGTCGGGGCAGGCGGGGGTAGGGGGAAGCCTGAAAGCACCCGGACAAGGTCGGGGCGGGCTGCTAGCCATGTAATAAAGAAACCACAGAGCATATAATTTGTTTGTATTCCTTGTGAGTTAAGGTCGGACCCTTTTCTCCCAAGTACTTACAGAGGGATGGGCGATTCCCCTCTAATGGGTAATTGTTGATACAGGAGGGAAATCGACTCCCATCAGGGATGTCTAAATTCTAATTATTCTATCCAATACATTGCTAGGAGGAGCATGCGCTGTGTACCCTCTCGGATGGGGAGGTGTCGTGATTTGCTGCGTACCCTCTCAGATGGGGAGGTGTTGTGACTTGTTGTTATTTGCGAGCTCCTCTGCAATGGTCTTATATGTTGTTAGTGTTTATTCCTTTTTTGGGTAAGTATTGTGAAATGTGGTGTCTTTCTGGATCCTGAGAAAGGATGTGGTAAGTAATGGCCTGGTGACTGACAGAAGCACCAAAATATACAGACAAGCAGGTCATTACAGTGATAATGTTATGCAAAGCTGGATGTGTAAACAAAGTAGTTTCAGAGAAACGAATCTAACATTGTATTGCAGGCAAATGTGTGCAAAAGTTCACTGCTGAAAGGTTATTTTCTAGGACAATGTAAGGAATAAGCTGTCTTGCTACATGGGCCTAACTTGGGAATATACCCAAAGTTTTTGGAGTAGTGCACCACTCGATATTGAAAAGGTTGATGGTAAAATGAGTCAATAAGTCATATGGTCTTGTAGAGTTATCTTAAGCAGTGCTTTATTTTCATAAGTGTCCAAATACAAAATACCAGCCAACGCGTTTCGTTCATAGGAATGAATTTCTTCAGGGCATAAAATCACAGTCCTGGAAGAATCAATAAGTGTGTGCCAGAGTATGGGCTGCGTGGGCCTCCTTGATAAGGCCTAACTTGGGAATATAACAGAGGTACTGCTCAAACCTCTATATTGCCCTGAAAGAAAGACTTACATTGCATTTTGTGCATGGTCAGTGAATCGTCCAGGAAGAACTGTGCAACTTGCAACATCATATCAGGTAGAGCTGGTGGTAGGGAGGCTGGAGAGTGAAGTAGAGTGTGGTCAAGATGCAGAATAATAGTCACAGACAAGGCTATGTCACTGAAATAAAATAATAGGTGATTTTGATTTAAAAATAATCTTGCTCGTTATTAAAGAGTAGCCAACAGAAGAAAAATCAGTCCAATCTTGACATAGTTTTTTTTTTTAAAATACATTTTTATTGCAGATACACAAGGAGCCGGTATACAATCTGTCGGAGAATACAAGAATGCATCACAGCTGTTGCTACATACTGCCGGGAGGGACACACAGCCATTTAGCCCACATCCCAGAGGTTAGGCAGCAAGTATGATTCATGTAGTATGGCCACCTAGGATTACCCAGCTGCAATCTTTCATAGGCGTTCCAAGTTTCTGCATTTTTGATTTTAAAACGCACCCCCCCCCTCCCCATGGTGAACGGTAGAAAACTCAATTTAAAATCCTTAAAAAAATACATACACAAAAAGAAACATCAGTTACGCTTCCCTGTACCTCCCCCTCCTCCCTATTATCAGCCAAGGACACCCATTCTTTTAAGGCCCACAGCGTCAGGTGGTTCTCTGTTTCTTATACGATCAACATTTTTAGTCCGGACCTAACACATACCACTGTGGTGTGGGAGCCATGTCCCCCCTCCCCTCCCATTAACCACCCTCTACAGCCCCCCATCCAACCCGTGATAATATCTCCTTTTTGACCAAACTTTTCAGAATTTTTTTGGGCAACCCCTAGCCTTATATGTGACCCTCTCCGCTGCCATATATAGGTCTAAACCCCTTCTCCACTCCTCCAGGTCTGGGGGTTCCGGTGTTCCCAAGTGTTTTGCAATATCTCGCTTGGCAACAACCAATGCCAGGACTAGGAAAGTGAGTAGTGGGCGGGTCAGATCAACCTCATTCGTCATTCCAAGCAGTGCTAACTTGGGGTCTAGAGGGATGGAAGCTCCGAGGACCTCTTCCAATTCCCCAAATATCTGAGTCCAGTATCTCTGTATTACATTGCAAGTCCATACAGTATGAAAGAAATCTCCCTCCCCCTGCAGGCATCTAAGGCATCTTGGGTCCTCTATTTTCCCCATCTTGCACAGGCGTACTCTGTCAAAGTATGTTCTATGGAGAAAGTAAATTGGATAAGCCGCAGTCTAGATTTGATAGCCACTTCCTGGGGATGCATCAGGACTATCTCCCAATCTAGGTCCTCCATCTCCCCCACCTCTGCCTCCCATGTGTGTCTAAGTTTTGTTAAGTCACCCAGCATGTGGTTAGTCAGTGTTTTATAAGTCAGGGAGACCGCCTTCCCCACCATCTGCTCTTGAAGGAGCCTCCCCTCCAGTGGCGCGTATTCAGGTATGTCAGTAAGCGTGATATTTTGGGCTATCCAAGTATGCCGCAATTGAACATATTTGAAATGCTGCGTATTATTCAACCCAAACTCTGCTTGGAGGACTCGGAACGATTTCAACTCCCCCCTGGCTATTACATCGCCTATGGTGGAGATGCCGATGTCGTCCCATCTCTGGAATCCTCGCAGTTTATGTAACTCTGTCAACCATTGGCAGTGCCACAACGGTGTCTGCCGTGTGGGTTTCTTTTCCCAGCCCATGCGTCGTGTAGCTCTCGTCCACGCCCTAAGTGTTATAGATGTGGCGGGAAGAAGGTGGGCCCCCCCAACATTCCCATAGAGATATCGCAGTGTGTTATTGGATGCCAGTTTAGTTCTTTCCAACGCGTATGTTGGGTGCTCTACCGGCGCATGGAGCCAATCATTAATCGGAGTCAGGTGTTCCGCCCAATAGTACGCCTCCAAATTGGGGAGTGAGATCCCTCCACTATATTGGTGCCTCTGTAACGTGGACAGGGCCACCCTAGCCTGCTTACCCAGCCACAGGAAGGATCTCAGATCTGCGTGGATCCTGTTGAAGACCGCCACTGGCAGTGGGTAATATTCATTTTGTAGGGCGTATAAGAATTTCGGCAGAATGATCATTTTGTACATGGACGCCCTACCCAGAAGTGTCAGTGGGAGCTGTCTCCAGCGGTCCATATCCGCCACTGCGTTGATGATGATTCGCTCCAGGTTTCTTTGGTACGAAAGGGTCGCATTCGTCGTTATATAAACCGAAAGGTATTGGAAGCCCTCGTCCGTTGTCATCAGTTCCTCAGGCAGTCTCCCCCACTGATTGCGTCCCCCCGGGTCATAGAGTACTGATTTGTGCCAATTTATATTGTGGCCCGCCATCCCACCGTACCGCGCCAGCTCTCGGAATAGCTCCGGCACAGTGATCTCCGGCTTGGTGATATAGAGCAAAACATCGTCCGCATAAAGCGAAACCTTTTCAGGGTTCAGCGCCACATCACCAGTAGTAAAGCCATGAATGTCTTCATTGAGCCGTATTCTGGCCGCGAGCACCTCGATGACGAGTGTGAAGAGGAGAGGGGACAGGGGACAGCCCTGTCTGGTGCCTCTCCGGATTTGGAACTCGCGTGAGAGTATCCCATTCACCCTCACCCTTGCCCTTGGGCCAGTATAGAGCAATCGGATCCATTTGGTAAACTTTGGCCCGAAACCAAATCTCTGAAGCACTTCAAACAGAAAGGGCCAATGAACCGCATCAAAAGCCTTTTCAGCGTCCAGGGAGAGGAACCAGTGTGGATCACCTCTCTCCTTCACCTCTTGGAGCCAGTTGTGGGCTCTCCTGAGATTCAGCTTCGTTGCTCTATCAAAAAGCCCGATTGGTCCAGATGCACAAGGCCCGTGATGACCGCCCTCAGGCGGACAGCCAAGACGGTTGCCAGCAATTTCACTTCCGTATTTAGTAGGGATATCGGCCGGTAGGAGGCACACTTCTTCTGCGGTTTGCCCTCCTTATATAACGGGATTATCGTGGCCATAGTGAGATCCGGTGGGAGCTCTCCTTCCTCGAAGGCACTAGCAAAGAGGCCCTTAAGGTGGCGGGTCAATAGGTCCGCCGTGCTCTTAAAAAGCTCTGCGGGGAAACCATTCGGGCCTGGGGTTTTGCCCGGTCTGAGCCTGGTGATGGCACTCGCGATATCATCAGACGTGATGTCCGTCTCCAGAGCCTCCCTATCCTCTGGGGGGAGGACCGGTAGGGTGGTATCATCTAGGTATTGGAGGGCCACGTCATGCGTAGCTAGGTCTCGAGCTGAGTAGAAGGTTTCATAATGGGTAGCAAAGGCCTCTGCTATCTCTTTGTCGGTGCTGACCACAGTACCCTCAGCTGTATCGATACTGTCTATCCACCTCGCAGCTCTCTCCTTTTTGCTGAGCCATGCCAAGAGCTTCCCTGACTTGTCTCCCACGTCATATAGTCTATGGAGGGTGGCCAAGCATTGGGTCCTGGCCTCGTTGGTTACCAGTTCCCTATACTGTTTCTGGGCGTCAAGTAACCGGCTTAAGGTGTCTTCGGTCTTATGGGTTAAGTATTCGTCTTCCCATTTCAGAATAGCCCGTTCCAGGGCCGCTACCTCGGCCTGAAGTCTCCGCCTGTCTTTGCCCAATCTAGATCTAATCCTGTCACGTAGGACTGGTTACAGGGCTTCCCACAGAGTGATATTCGAGTCCACCGAGCCTTCATTTTCTGCAATATACACCTTTATGTCCACCCTCACGCCTCTCAAGATCGCGGTGTTCTGAAGATCCCAGGCCGCAAGGCGCCAGGACCCCGCATCTCTAACTCTAGCATGCCCCACTCTCACGTATAGCGGTGAGTGGTCAGATATGCCTCTGGCCCTTTATACTGCGGTGTCTCCTATCCCCAAATACTGTCGGGACATAAAAACATAATCAAGGGGCGAGAACGTCTTGTGCCCCCCAGAATAGTATGAATAGGTGTGCTGTGTCGGGTGGATCCATCGCCATACGTCGGTCAGTCCTAAGGTGGTCATTCGGTTAAATAACGCCGTCATTTGGTCCTCCCCACCTGTGTTGCCAGACCCATCAAGGTGGGTATTCATCACGTCGTTGAAGTCCCCCCCTATCACTTGTACAGTGTCTGCTGTGTTTAAGAGTATGTTTGCAAGTGCTGTACTTGTGCGTGACTGTAATTTGGGTGGTGCGTAGATTGAAATCAGGGTATATGTATTTCTGTTCCAGTTACCCTGCACTCCCGCGTATGTTCCCTGTGGGTCAATCCACGTGCGGGTAATGGAGAAGGGTGGGGATTTTTTAACTATGACTGCTACTCCCCTAGAGTCAGACGTGTATCCCTCATGAACTAGTACCCTGCACCGGCCTCTAGCGATGAAGGCACATTGGGAACCCTTGAGGTGTGTTTCCTGCAGGAAAATAATGTCAGGGTCGATCTTTTTAATATAGGCGTTCACGAGGCCTCTCTTGATCTTTGAGCCTAGTCCATTGACATTCCATGTTAGGATATTCAACCTCTTGCCCTCCACCTGTGGTGTGTCTACGGTACCTGCCATTGGAGTATGCTGTGACTATGCGTGGCCCAACCCCTGTATTTGAAGGTGATGCGGAGGCTTGGCATGCGCAACTGATCCCTTACCTGAGTTTTCTTTGTCTCCCACCAATTCCCGCCCTGCCCTCTGCCCGAACAAACTTGGAAACCCCCTCCCCCCACCCCACCTCCCTCCCCTTCCAGATGTGTCCCAAGACAGGACATGACTTTCCGTAGGAGTAGGCCTGTCGCCCACCCACCAAACCCTCCCTAGCAAACACCAAAAAACCCTACAAACGTGTCAAACAAAAACAGAAGGGGGGTGTCAACTTGCGTGCTTCCCTGTACAGGGCTGCCACTCCTGTTCTTCAAGTCCACCAACTTCCAACGCCTCCGTCCTCATTGCCATGTCCCAAGGCGTGTGGTGAGCTCTGCGATTCAGGCCCTTATCTATCAGGATTTGGAGTCTTGAGTCTCAGATTCGGGCGCAATGTGCTGTCCTGACAAGTCCTGTTCCAACACACGGATCTCGTACCAGCGGGTGATCAGATCGTCTCTCTTCCTCTTCCTCCTCTCCACCCGACGTGCGGCTATCGAAAGCCTCCTCCTCCTCGCCTTCCGATTGTGCCGTGGTGTGCAGTACTGCAAATCTCAACCCCGTCGCGGCTGTACCTCTTGGGGAGGCGGAACGTCCTTTTCGCGCCCCCCCCCCAGTGCCTCGACCTCTGTAGGGTGTCGCTGGGGTTTGCCTCTTGGATCATCTGGATTTCAGTCGCTGAGCCTTCGGAAATTCCCAATGAGTCGCATTCTTCAGGGATCTATCCAGCAGATCACGTCTGGCGATCTCTCTGCTGTTTAGGATCGGACGCTCCTCCAGCCACTGCCAGGTGTCCTCCGGGTGTGTGAAGAAGAGTGTCTGGTCATTGTATATCACCTTGAGTTTTGCCGGAAACAGTAGCGTGTATGCGATTTTCAGGTCTCTAAGTTTAGCTTTCACCGCATCGAAGGATCGCCTCTGTTTTTGCACCTCCTGACTGTAGTCAGGGAATATCATGATGTGCGAGTTTTCCAGCCGGATCTCGCCCATCTTCCTTGCCTCTTTCAATATCAAGTCTCTATCTGCAAAGTTTAAGAAGCGTACAATAACCGGACGTGGTCTTGCCCCCTCTGGCGGTTTTGCGAGGAGAGCCCTGTGCGCCCTCTCTATTATGAAGCACGGTGAGAAGTGCGCCGTTGGGAATGTTTCCATTAACCACGCGTGCAGAAAGGACACCATATCAGTCTTCTCAATCCCTTCTCTAAAACCGACAAAGCGCAGGTTGTTGCGCCGGGCCCTGTTTTCTGCGTCGTCGACTTTCCAAAGGAGCTGGCGGTGGGATGCCTGAAGCTCCGCCATGTCTTTTCGTAGGGTCGTGATCGAATCTTCGGCTTCACCCATTCGAGCCTCCGCAGAGGTGACCCTTTCGGACAGATTTCGAAAGTCCTGTCTTAGGAGTGTCACTTCCGAGCCCACCTCGCCTATTTTGACCTCCAGGGCCGCCCTGGACTCTTGGATATCAGTACACGAAGCCTGGATGGCCTCCATCAGTAGTGCGGTGTCTGAACGTGTGCCCGGGGCCGCGGGAAGGCCATCCGCCACCTGGCGCGGCGCGGCAAAGTTGTCCATTGGGCCCTGCTTAGGTCCTTTAGGTGGGATATCCTTTTCCCCCATGATCTGCAGGGTGTCGTGACCAGCTTGCTCTGTATGTGGAACGTCTTGTGGACACCTGTCGACAGGTCAGGGATGCTCCGGGCCTCTCGCTGCCCCAGACCATTCACCTCAAGCTCCTTCTCTCTCGCCCCTTTGCCTCTCTGCACTCCTGTAATGTCACTGTGCGCTGACACGGACTGGCGATCCCCTGCGATGCTCAGATGTGCGGCGGCTTCATGTGTAGTTGGTTGTGTGCTTTTATGGCTTCGCTGCCCCCAGCCGTGGTTGCCGAAGCAACCCCAGGACAGGTCAGCCCTGCGCCATAGCGTAGCCACCCGTGTGTGTTTATCCACTTGCGTCCCTAGTACGCTTCCACCTCACCACAGTAGCCCCTCCGGTGCTACACCTCCCAGGGGTGTGGTATATGGGATGCCTGTGGTCTGTGGAGGTCCCGGGGCCCCGCCAGTAACCCCCTCCTGCTCCACGATCCCGTCCCAGGCGGGAGTAGCCTGCCGCTTTTGATCTCCTACCTCCGCTTCTGTTGGGGTCAAACCTGTGCCGAGATCCGACAGCGGGGAGGTCGCTACCGTCCCGTAGCCCTGTGCTCAATGTTCTGGGCGGGTTCAGACCTTCGCCTCCCGGGTGTTTCGTCGGCAGTAGAAGGGTTACTGGCAGTGGGTCCCAAGCCTGTAGCGGCGCTCCGCTAGATCCGCCGCCGCCACCAGTTTTCCTGCGCCAGCCAGTCGGGAGCCCGGTTCGCGCCTTTCAGAGCCGCCGGCGCTCCCTCGCAACTCCGGGCGCCATCTTGGTGCAGTTCCCCCTGTGATGACCGGTCTCCAGTAGAAAAGGGGGGGAGGGGGGCGGCAGATGCAAGGGCCCGCTCGGGGTGTGCTTGCCCTCAGTTGTGTCTCTCACCTTCGGTAGCCTCGAGCAGGGGGGGCAAGGAACCAGAGCTCACGGCGCTCGGAACACCCGGGTGCCGACAACCGCCGTCTTGGTGCAGTCGGGTACACGAGCGGGTGGATCCGGAGCGTTTTCCCCGAAAAATCTCCTTTCTCTCGCCTCTATCCGGTGTAGGACAGCTTCAGCCTCATTGTCATCGTTTTTAGAAGGTACAGGTTGGTTTTTTTGTCGGATCTTGAGGCAGCTCTTCAGGAGCTCCGCAGTGGCACGTCCTAACCGGCCATGCTGTTGGCCACGCCCCCCCCAATCTTGACATAGTTGAGGAATTTATACTTTCAAGTCATTATGCTGCAAGAAGCTCATATTTCTGAAAAAAAATGATATAAGATACAGTCAATGCCATAGTATGTGTGTATGCAGGATGCTGTGTTCGCATGTGTTGCTGCACTGCTATTCTAGTCCAAAGGGGATGGTGGTTATAAAAAGAGTTTATAATGGTGGACTGTGGCTAATTTGTTTACTCAATATTAGTCTGACCTCAATCACTTTGATTTTGTATTATGACCCAGTTACTGACAATCGAGAGGCTTTAATTACAGTACAAATAGCTCTGACAGGCTATCCATCCCTTTGGTGATAGAAGTGGTTTTCAATCTAACATTACATAATATGGATAGTTCCAGTACACAGGCTTGGGTGAAAAAGTCAAGGATCAGAGGTAATGTATAACTTCAGGGATTCATGTGGGGGACTGGTTAAAAAATGTATGGCAAAACCAACTTCCACAAAAAAGTACAGTACACTAACAAAACAAGGTCTAACTCCAGTTTAGCTTGATTTCTTCTTAATTTCAACAAATCTGAGTCTAAAGACATTTAGCATTCTATTTTTGTGGATCATTAGGGAAACCTTGGGTATAAACTATCTGGTAAGGTAACAAATCATTGGAAATGTAATAGACGTACACCTGTGAAACTAGTTTTGAAAATAACATATCTCTATTTCCTAGTGAGTATTTTAAAATGACTGAATAGAAAATAGCTTTTTAAAAAACATAAGAATGCTTTAAAGCTGTTCCTTGAGCAGCATGCATAGCTTAGCTTGGGAAGTGCATGAAAAGAAGCTTAACATTTATTAATCAATGACCTAATAGACACACTTTGATATGTCTCAACCTTAGAAGAGGAAAGTGGAGAAGGAAAATGCCTCTTTTTGCATGATTCCCCCATTTTATTTGGACTTATAATGCTGATGTTTTGATTCTATGCACTGGAACTCTTCAAATCAGGCCCTGGTGCATGTGCCCTCACCCCCAAAACATGTTGAAATTGGCTACACCCATAATTGGCTTATTTAACTAATCTATAAGCCCCTAATATAAGGAACAAAGTCTACCAGTTCCAGTTAGTTAAATGCCACTAGTGTACTGCACAATTGTGCAACACACTATAGTGACAGTGCAAACATGACTGCAGGCCTACCACTGTCGCCTGGAAATTCGACCTGCCAAAAAAAAAACCTTTTGACAAGCATAAACCATACTTTCAAATAATCACTACATCACCCTTAAGTAGGCCTTACTGCCCATAAGGCATGGTGCATTGCTTTTAAAAGCAGGACACGTAAAGGTTTATTGTTAAACGTCCTTAGAGTGACAAGGCCCCAAATGTTATGTTCAGTGTAGCAGAAATAACTAAGTTATTCATGAAGATCACAGCTAGTTGTTTTGTGGAATCCATTTTCGTTTTTCTTGTCCTATGATACTCAATGTAACTAATGTACCCTGCTGAAAGGCTTAATACACATTATTTCGATTGCCCAGCAACACCTACCATTATCATTCATAGCTAAGACTTAGTGACTGCATTTCTGCATTTGATTGGACAGATATTGTGCAAATCCTTCTTGTTGAAGCGCTGGATAGATCCACTGTTGAGCATGTGGGCATCACAGCTGCTGCAATCCTGCATCACAATGCAGGATTGCAGCACAATATGGGATTGCATCACAATATGGTATTCCACTATAATTGGTTATACACCTAATGCTTGTGTAACTTTTGCCTTCTGTGGTCAGTAACTCATCATGTATACGGAAGAAATTACCTTTTCTGTATCATGATTGGATTTGTATTAACAGGCCTTTTGTGGCTTTCATGTATAAGACAGCCATGTAACATATCCCAAATTGAAAAAGCTGCTTTGCTCATGTTCCTGTTAATCAGTATAAAGCTGCTTATGAAACTTGACACTTGTCCGTGACTTTTTAATTGATGTTCAACGTTTGGTGGGGAATGTGTTTCTAGGTGGTAAACGGCCTGAACACGGCATCTCTCTTTACGACCTCACTCTGGACCGATGGACAGACAACGCCTCTGAGGTGACAACTCTGACCTCCCCAACCTGTGTGGTTTGAGGTCCCTGTCTTTCACATCTCTCCACTTCTCCATAGCGAACAATTGTTAGTGTAAGTGTATTTCTCCTATGTAGCCTGTTTCATATGTAGCTTTACTTCAGGATATCCTGCTTTTTGTTATTATTTCTTTTCCGTTTTTGAATTGGACGGACTCTGGTTCACTTGGTAGTTGGACATTTACTGTGTCTGCTTGTAGCTGGGCAGGCCTTAGCCACAAGAGGAGGGTAGTTTAGGATTCTGCCCGATTTAGGATTTTGCTTCAGAGGGTCCTGAGCTCAATGTACGCATATTGTTGGTTATAAACAACTTTTTCAGCTCATTGGGTCCCAGGGCATAAGAACTGATGTTCATGTTTCTCAATATGTACCGAGTTTTACTATACACACATTTTCAGTACCATGCGCTCTAGCAGTGCCACATTGTATATACTGCTTGGCTGTTTTCCTGTTGTAATGTAGTAAGAATGCCATTCTGGGCTACTACCATGATTTATCTATTGTTTTTGTAATATTGGATCATTCCTCTTGCATGCACTAAATTTGTAGCATGGAAGTGGCTCCCTATCTGGAGAAGTGTGGCTCACCGGTTAGAGGAGGCAGTCCCTGATGCAGAGGTCAGACCCGGGACCAGGGTTCAATCCCCGACGCGGCAGGGCCTTGAGCTCAAAATGTCCACGGACTCGATAATTCTCTCCTCGGTGCCTACTCGAATCGTGGGTTCACACTCTGCAACTCTGGGCCTTGAGCTCAAAATGTCCACGGACTCGATATTTCTCTCCTCGGTGCCTACTCGAATCGTGGGTTCACACTCTGCAACTCTGGGCAATAGCTTGCTTAATCTCCACTACGGCCCCACCGCAATGGGATGCCTGGTCTTCACCTTGGGGATGCCCAGTAGGGGCAATCTCGCAGGGAAAGGCCAGGACGGGTTCCCAAAGCAAGCGCCTTGAGACCATACGGTGAAAGGCGCTATATAAGAACGGTGAAAGGTGCTATATAAGGACGTATGATTTACGATTTATCTCTCTGGTATTATTGCCATTCCTTCTCCCCCCTTAGCTCCGCGAGATAGGACTCTGGGCTTTTGGGGTGTGGGTTGGACACAACAAGACAGCTAAGGTCCTTTTCCTCACTTCCCAGTGCATTAATGAATTTGTGAGAAAGAGGTTTTACCACTTTCAACAGTGTCTAACCCGGCAGTGGATTCTGAAGGTTTGGGCATGGATTCAGCCACACCTGCCTTTTGCCCAAATCTGAGTCACTGGCAGAAAGTAAGGGAGTTCATGCACTTCACTTATTCTGCATTTTCTATCTCCCTCCTTCCCTCATTTCGGATGGCAAGGGCTCTGAGAAACCAGCAAACACAGCACCCCTCGTCTCTATGAATACTTTCATACTTTTGTTAAATATGTAATGCCTCATTTATGAGAAATGACGCGTCGCTGCGTGAAAGCAGCGATGCGTCACTTCTCAGTGCGCACTACTTGCGACATTCCTGATGCGTCATATTTAATGTATGACGCCTCATGTCGCGAGGAGTTACAGATAGGTCAGTATTTCTGACGTATCTGTAAGCGCAAAAGTGACGCATTGCTGGAGTGTGTCACAAAAGTGACGCAACTCCAGCAATGCGTCCTTTCACATGGGGCAAGCCCCATGTGAAAGGGCCCGTGTCAGTTTTATGCCTGCTGTGAGGCAGGCGCAAGATTTTGACGCAACAGCGTCCTAAAAGTGACGCAGTGAAATCTCATAGATTTCACTGCGTCACTTCTACGACCATTCCTTGCCTCAATACGCCCCCCCTTGCATACATTATACCTGGCGCAAGGGGTTTACAAAGTGACGCATCTACCTAGATGCGTCACTTTGTAAATATGGCGCAACAAGGCGCATTTTTTACGCCACTGGTGCGTCACAAAAAGTGACGCACAAGCGGCGTAAAAGTGACGCACAGCCTCATAAATGAGGCCCGTACACTTTATGATAAACCAGTATCACAAGGCCGTATCCCAAGAATGCTAGCCTGGTTGAACCCTCCTCTTGCTTCCTGTTAAGAACAAAAATGTGCGTGGTTCTGCATGCACATGATATGTATGTGAATGTGGCTTTCTTCCCCACCATCAGATCATTCACGGGCATGAGCTCCAAGAACTAGTTTCAGGAGTACCTTACTGTATCCTTCGTCCAGTGTTAGTGAAATTGTTTGGTACACTATAGGGACAGTTACTATACTACTAAGTACAATGGGTCATCCCATGAGTAAAGAAGACAGCAGCAAGCTTGCTTTGCCTAAAAATTCCCTCACCTACCAGGTGGCCATATGCCACGGTCTTAATGCATGATTGTTTTCTGAAAAATTGCCAAAATTGACAGCTAGGAACAAGGAATTACAAGTTCCCTTCTACAGCATGTTTGACATGATAAGGCCAGAGTATTTGAGACCGCTGTTGTTGTTGAAAGGCGAGAACATTCGCAGATCGAGTGTTGACTCATTATGGATGTGGGATTTAAGTTCACCAGATTTAAGGACGAATTATGATGTAAAGGTGAAGGTTCATAAGGAACTGCCATTATTTCAATAGAGCTCAGCGGTGCAGGCTCGTTATCAGGTCAAGAATGAGAACTGGCAGACATTTTAGCTTGGTGTCAATGGAGTTTACTCCTGTCTTCCTGTGACACCAGGGGAAGATGGGGAGGACACAGATTCTCTGCTAGAGGTCATCATTACAGACGTTCCAGACATGCACCAGTAGTAAAGGCTCCTGCAGATCAAAGCTCCCTGCAGACGAGAAAGCCCCCTCAGCTGTCTCCAGCTGATGAGGCCGGCAGCCTCGCACAGCTGCACAAACTCCTAAATGAGGAACTTAGCAGGGTAGATCTAGGCAACATTTCAAGTCTTCCATCTCTCTTCATTACTGAGAATGTGGATAGCAGTGTAGGGAAAGAATGTGACAAACCGATTAAGGAATGTAAAAAGAAACACATATCACTGTCAAAACCAGGAAACCCCATCTGGCACAAGGGTTTCAGGGTGGGTCTGCCCACCATACCATGAGCTTCACTGATTTACATGCAGCAATATGGAATGTATGCACTTAAGTAAAACATAGCTCACATGATGTTAAGGTACTGAAGATAATATGCAAACTCAACTTCCAGGAGAAACAGAGGCGCCCGTAGCATTTCCCTCACCTCACACTCCGGTGGTGGCCCGCCGGATTAGCTTGCCCCCCAACAGAAGTTCTTCTGGAAACCAAATAATGCAAAGTGCACCGCACTTCTGACCGATCTAACAGAAGGCCGGCTGCAGATCTCCCCGTTAGAAGCAGAATACAATAGGGCATATCATGAGGCTATACAGAGGTTGGCAAAAGCAAGCCTGCTTGCCAACTACCTTCGTATTCGCTTCACATATATGCATCATATGCAGACGATGGACCCTGCACTTTCCCTGTCCCTTCCCCGACAGCATGAGTGGGACCTGCCTAAATTCAGCTTTCAGGATGCAGACTTGCCTTCCTGGACTAGCACCCAGATCATGGACACCTTGATGTTGTCAAACATGCGCGAGTGGAGACAACTTTCCCTGTCCCTATCCACCACAGGTGCCTTGCTATCCCTGACTGCTACCTACCCCTTAGTAAATTTCCCCAGCCTGATAATGTGTTACGTGAAATTCCCCCAGCGCCTTCACTGGATGGCAAGTCAGGGCAACACACCTGAATACACGTCCCATTGTTCAAGATCTGACTATATGTCCTTCACTAAAGACTTACTGAAGTTACGTGAGGAGCCGCACAAGTGGTAGCAGAATTTATCCACATGGTAGTGATGGGGGGGGGGCTCCTATGGAAAGACATAGACATTTTGTTTAACATTATTGTTCCCAAAGATTTGCGGGAGGAGTGCAATTGCAGTGTTGCCTGGCCAATGGTCGATCCTGAGCGAAAGGGAGCGGGGAACCAAGTAATGTGGCCACCACTAAACTGGGAGGTGTCATCCAGCACTTAAAGGCAAAGGTACCAGAAGACAGAGTAGATTGGTCTAAAATTGTGAAACCAACAACACGAAAGGGATGAAACACTAATGCATACTTCGACCATCTCTTGCAGATATACCAAGAGACTTGTAGCAAGCGCACCCCCCTGGGGGGAGGGACACCCAGACTTCATAATAACTTTTGTGCACGGACTGCATCCTGCGATGCGGATGCACCAACAGGCCTCCTCTGTTTGCTGGCAACAAGAGCTGGTAGAGAAAGTGTTGGCTGCTGCTAAATGCTGCACAGACTACCACGTACATTTGCAAGCGATGGAAGAGGGGAAGATGAAAAAGGATAAGGTGCGATTAGTGGTTCGCCAGGATCAGTTTTGTCAAAAAAGTGGTCAACAAGGTATAGGTAGGGGCAGGGGTGGCAGTGGAAGGGTCAGAGGTAGAGATTGGGGTTGCAGAGCAGCAATACAGCCCTGGCCAGAGACAATTTGTTTCCATTGCTACTAGCCCATTCATTGTTGTGGCACCTATCCTCTGCTACACCTTTCAGTAACTAGAGATGGTGGCTGGCACCACGCAATGCCTAGAATGCCCAGATAGCTCCCTACACTGATAATGCTTTTGACTCGACCGCTCCACCCCTCACCACATACTGGACAGCCCCACCATAGCATACAACTCCACACACCCCTCCTGCTGCTGCCCCACCTAAATGTGACAATGCACAGTGGATGCCAGATATGGACATGACAGATGGGTATTTCCCTCCACTTACCCCTCACTCCATGAGACGTTCTAGGGCTGCTCTAAAGGAGAAGCCTGCCGGATAGCTCCGGCTATTGAGGTTGAACAAGTGGGTCCCTATGTAATGGGGACAATAAAGGACAAAAATATTCCTTTTTTGGTTGACACCGGAGCTACTAGATCAATGATAAAGGCGTCAGAGATGCCTGATGCACCACTTTCGGGAATACAAATAACAGGATTTGGTCTGACAGGACAATTGGTGAACGAGTATTTGACAAAACCCATCAAGCTGGTTGTAGGACCTATTACTGTGTACCACCAGTTAATCTTTAGTAGATCCTGCCTGGTAAATTTGTTGGGAAGAGACTTGCTTTGAAAATTGAAATGCACTATCCACTGCACCTCTAATGGCATCTTTTTTTAGATCAGGATCCTTGGGCTGCTACTTCAGGCATTTTTGACCTGTGCAGAGTCTGTGATTCCACCTGAGTTGAAGGACTCTGTCCAGCACAATGTCTGGGCACACCACCCGAATGAAGTGGGGCAAGAATTAGATTATCCCCAGTACAGATCAGGGTATGCCCAGACGCCCTACTGTCACTCATCTAACAATACAAGATTTCAAAGGAAGGGGACAAAGGCGTTACACCTATTATTCAGGACCTCTTATACAAGTGATAATACGGGAGATAGGATACAGCCCGTGCAATATTATGATGCTTCCAATGAAAAAGCTCTCCAGGGGCTGGATGGGGCCCCCATATACAGATTTAGGATCTCCGTTCACTAAACAAAATTGTGGTTCCTTCATTCCTGTGGCACCTAACTCAGCTACCATATTATCTAACATTCCGGTGACAGCTAAATACTTCACAGTGCTAGATCTCAACTCTGTGTTTTTTACCATACTATTACACCCTGACAGCCAGTATCTATTCTTGTTTACCTTCAAGTAAAAAATATCCACCTGGTGTAGGTTGCCGAAGGGAATACAGAGTCCACATCCATCTTTAAACATGCATTGAAAACAGACTTAGACTCCCTTACATTGCTGGGGGCTCCATATTGATATAATATATTGATGATATTTTGCTAGCCTCCCTATCATAGGTGACATGCACAGCGGACACGATAACCCTTCTTGTCATCAGGCACTGAAGGGCTACAAGGTGGCGCTCTAGAAATTGCAATTTTGAATAACAACTTTTAAGTATCTTGGTCATTAACTGTCCGAAGGGACACGGAAACTGCTGCCCGATAGGGTCTCCACACTCACATACTGCAGTCACTGGATGCCAAACTTTTCTTTAATTTCTTGCCCCCCAACAAGCCTTAACTCATAAGTATGTGTCCAACCCAGTACCATGTCCCAAGAATGCCACAGTGCCTCCCACACTCTGAAATGCGCTCTATGTGTTGCACCGGCACTGGGCCTACCAGATTACGCAAAAGACTTTCATCTTTTTTGTCATGAATAAGGGAGTTGTTCCCTGGCGGTGCTAACACAAAAGCATAGGTCATTCAGACAGAAGCAATAGCATCAGGCATGGAATAGGTAACATAAGGGATGTGGAGAAACAAGCACACAACACACAGGAGGAAGACATATGGACATCCTTATCACCATTGTTTGAAAATTGGGGAACCTTGTTGCAGGATTGCCTGGTGATTGGTGTAGTAGTACTGATTACACCATGTGCCATATTCTCAAGGAGCTATCGCTGAGTTATCAGCACCTTAACACAACCAAATTTGCAATAAACTTACCACCCCATTCATAAACTGGTGCAAACAGACCATAGCACCAGTTTTCCGGCGATAGCAGCTGCAAAAAACATCACCAAGGATGACCCCAGAAACTATTGTTAATGAGATACAGAGTAGGCGTTCCCGAGCAAAAAGCCGCTACAACAGCACACCACAACATTCTCAACGACCAGCCTGATCTGCGATAAGAGCACAAAACATGAGATAAGGTGCGTTAGCACCGGGGAACTAACACCTGCTCCGACCTGGTGCAAAGTCTGACACTACACCCTGACCCACAAAAGAGAGCCCAGCCCAGAGCCATGCCTGAAGAACAACAGATGCCATGAAGCCAACGATCATGCATCCCAGAGCCCCATGAGGGCAGCAACACCCACTGCTAACACCCCCAGGACCCCCCTCCGGGGCCCCACTCATGGCACCCCCGGACAAAGATATGTCACATCAACCACACGGAGTCATATACCAAATAACCTGCATGATGTCGCACAATCACATCTGGTGACATGCATGTGTCATCCAAAAATTAGCATCACACATTCACCTTCGAAACAACAAATGAAAATGTATTAAAATAAACACAGACCAGAAATGAAGACACATGTCGGCTCCCCTCGGGACAATCCGTAGGTCACAGCCTGTAAGACAAAAATCATGATGAGAAGGTGTGTCTTGCGCACATCAAAGGACAGAGAGAGAGCGAAGGAGAGGTAGCGAGAGAAAGACGGACAGAGAGGGGAAGCGAGAGAAAGACGGACAGAGAGGGGGAGCGAGAGAAAGATGGACAGAGAGGGGTAGCAAGAGAAAGATGGACAGAGAGAGGGAGAGAGTGATAGACAGACAGAGAGGGAGAGCGAGAGAAAGACGGACAAAGAGGGGGATAGAGAGGTATATATATGAATAGATAGGGGGAGAGAGAGACAGAGAAAAGAAGAGAGGGACAGGGAGAGAGAGAGCGCTGACACTGCGCACCCGGGCCACACTGCCCACCTGCTGCCACCAGTGTGTCTCCAACCACGTGCTGGTATGTAGTGCAGTTCACCAGGTCCCACATCTGAGACAGACCCGCCATCTGAAACAGAGTCCAGATACCTGAATTGCAAAGTACATACAATTGCACAAGACATCATCGCCTGACCGCCCATGCACACCCAGGCAGCTGCACTCCAACCCATCCTGTTGCCCAGTGGTGCATGCCTGCCCCGCACTGCTCACCTTACGCCACCAGCCTATTGAAAAGAGGGCCCACCATGTGCCGCTGCAAGCCACAATCCCGGGGCCTGGAGACATGGCACCCTCCACATCATGCAGCCCCGCTCCGCAGGCCACCAGGTATCACATTTGGTGCTGGGTCTTGATTACTCCATGGCAGAGGACATACCAGTGCACCCAACCTCATCACAGGCTACACACCCGCTCAGCATCATAGGTGCCACTTACTCTGTGATCCAGGAGGTGATGCCACGTGGCTGTAGGCCCGCACTGTCCGCTGGCTCAGGCCTACACTGCGGTCCAGCAGGGCACACAAAACCTGAGCCGCCCGGACTGCGGGGATGGGGCATCATAGCAGGCTGCACACCCACTCAGCACTTAAGGTGCCCCTACCTCAGTGCACCGAAAGTCACCGTCCCATGTCGGTGTGCCTGTGCCGGCCACAGTGTATCTGGTGCTACCAAGTCTGTGCCCCACAGCCATGGACCCTCTATGATTGTCTATTGTGGTGCGGATGCCATCATGTCCCCTCCGGGCCTGCGGAATGAGATGTCGCAGGCCCCTCTGCCCCCATGCCTACATGCACACCACACGGATTCACCCTGAGAGAGGTTTACAAATGGTGTCGTGCACATGCACCGGGCCCTTTTTATTGGCAAAGTCACATGTGCTGTGACGCATGTGCTGGATGGGTGTTGTGTGGTTGTAAACCAGCTGTGAGGGAGTGGCCGTGGCATGCTGACAACTAGATCTGTGAGCAGCAGATCACTAAAGGGGAGTCCTGGCACATGTAGCGTTGTTGTTCCCCCCTGGAGCGTAAGCGTAGTGGGCTGGCCTGGAGTATGCCACTCCAGCATAAGAGTTTGAACAATGACCCCGGGGCTATGTGCGTGGTTCCTCACGGGGCTGGACAAGGAAGTAACAAATGCATTTGTCGCTGGTGTTGGGTCGGCGCCACCGGGATGACAATCGACAAAGTGTCACCCTGTGACCCAAGTCCAACGACATGAGCAACATGGACGTAAGAGGAATTCACTGACCCTACATTCATCCATGTTACCACACTTGAAAGACCATAGAGACTACACATCTGTGTGATTCAAAATGTTTAATGCACGTTCAGTGGAGTGTTGCATCTGGAGCAGTACAGGGCCATGCAAACCCCAGCCCGTGGAGGGCCAGCCAGAGTCATTCAGGGAATGACCAGTCCAAAGGAAGGGGAAGAGTTCAGTCTGCAGTCTGATAGCAGTGTCATTGGTGATCAAACAGGTTATGGCAGTCCATGTCGAGGTCCAAGGTGAGTGTCACAGAGTGTATTAGGGGACAGTGGAATGTGATGATGCAGAGGGCAGAACCAAGCTGAAACCGGCCATGATTCGGAGATGGATGCTATCGCTTTCTTCTGACCATGAGGGCAGAGTCATCCGCATCTTTGTCATCTGCTGTTTCATGTGCCTCACGTGTGGGTGGTGCTGGCCTTTCTCCAGCACTGTGTGGCAGCGACACCTCAGGGGCCGGAGGTGGAATGTCTGCCGCACTGTGTGGCACTGACACTTTAGGGGGGGAGATGTGGATGTAGTGGTAGCAGCAGCATGCATCAGCGCCAGGCCTTGTGGCAGCAATGCCATGAGGATGGTTTTGAGGTCATTGTGGAACCCAGCTACCCCTTGCCAGTGTGCAGCTATGGCAGCCGCTCCTTCAGCATTGGCCCGCTTCATGTTCTCCATGAGCCTCCGCATGAGTCCCAACTCCCGGGCGAGCTCGCTGGAGCCACTCTGACTAGACAGTCGTTCTTGTATCACAATCAGGACTCTAGCGATGTCAGCTTTGTTCACCCTAAGTTGGCAGGGTATGCCCAGACGTGGGTCCCTTTATCATTTTGCCACTGGATTCAAGCTAGCCTGGCTGATGACGGCTGATTAGCCAGAAATCTGTCCCAGGATTCTTGTTTCCGGTCCAGGGAGCCACTCTGACTAGACAGTCGTTCTTGTCTCACAGTCAGGACTCTAGTGATGTCAGCTTTGTTCGCCCTGAGTTGGCAGGGTATGCCTAGAAGTGGGTCCCTTGCTCACTTTGCCAATGGATTCAAGCTAGCCTGGCTGATGACGGCTGATTAGCCAGAAACCGGTCCCAGGATGCTTGTTTCCGGTCCAGGGAAGACATGATTTGGCAGTTTGGGCTGGACTGTTCCAATGAGGCACAGGGTCAGACTGATTTGCATATGGCCGTGTCTGAACTGGGGTGGTGGAGTGAGCTAAAGAATGATGATGGATTAAACCCAGATCAGTTGACTGGGGGTGAGTGTTTGATTTGCTCAAGCGCTCCGTCCATCATCCCCTTTGGTATCGCATGGTTCATTGGATGGCATGGAGCGGACTGTCGGTGTCCGATAGGGACTGTGAGTGGTCGCTGATGGGACTTAGACACCCACGTATGGCATCTAATTTGTCTGCCATGCAGTCGAAGTCCACCCGCACCTGTTCAGCCAGCTACTCCTGGCATCCCAACACACGGCGTTCGAAGGCCATGTGTTCTTCGTGGGGGTCCTGGGAGGCAGCTGTGGTGGTGGGTGCTGCCTGCAGTGTGGTCTGTGCGGGGGTGGGTTCTCCTTTTTGCAGTTGGGCTGCCCTGCTCCTGGAGGTGTGCTGTGGAGACTATCAATGAACTCTCGGAGGGCGTCAGAGTCAAAGGTGTTGTGGTCCTCTTCGTCATCAGAGAAGAGAGGTTGGGACTGCTCTGCAGGAGGTGTTGATTTTCCCTCTGCCATGTGAAGGAGAGATGCAGTTTAACAATGAGTTCACATGTGTGTTGTCGCATTGTACATGTTTACATACAGACTGCATGACTGTGTACATTGTGGCTGTTTCAGAGGGGTTGCCAACATCACTCTGTTTGTTTGTAATTGTACATTATCAACTCACATTTCCCTGCAATGCCACTTGTGATTGGCCAATGTCTACACCCAGTCGGCACCAGTTGTGTCCTCTGTTCTGTGGTTAACGTATTGCGGTTTGTGCCACATTGCTGTCAGTGTTGATGTGCTCTGCATGTGATGTGTGTGTGCTGCACTTGGGGGGAGTCGCCCCTGCAGCTCTGATTTAGCTGCCCCTTATCCCTTCCATGAGATCAGCCTCTGACTTCTGTGCTCATACAGTGCTGAAATGTTGCATACTTGGGTACATAGTTCTCTTGGTGGGAGCAGGGGTCAGGGGCATGATTTGTCCGCAGCTGTGCTCTACTTAATTGTGCATTTGTGCCATTGTGCCCATCTCCCCATACCCCCGTCCCTGGTCTTTACTCACCCTGTTGCTGTTGTGTCCGGTCCTGTTGAGCAGTGTCCGATCCCCCAATTCCTGCCACCGTCTCCCCACTGACGACTGTGGATACCATTTCCCCCATGTCCTCCAGCTCCTCCTGTGTTGCAGGACTGCCTCCTCCAGTCTGCATTGCTGCCTTCTGGTTGTTTGCGAGTTTCTGCTTGGTTTTGCGCTTGGCGTCATTCCAGCACCTCTTGACCTTGTCCATTGTCCTCTTCAGCACTCCGACTGCATTCACCTTGTCTACGATGGTCTGCCATAGTCCATTTTTTGTCGCCAATGGCACAGCGAAGGTGACGAATAGTTGTTGATGGTGTTCGACCACCTCCGTTATCAGGATCCTGTTCTCCTGCGGACTGAAGCGCTTCTTCCTTCTCTTCGTCTCCTTGGCCTTCCCTGACCTGAGGGCCCTGGCAGGTCCTCCGGAGGGCTTGTGGGGTTCTGGTTTTCCTCGGTACTTGCTCCTGCAACATCCATGGTTCTTTGCTGTAGTTTGGCATTTGTTTGTCTGTTTTTTTTCACCTTTTATGGTGATTATTCCCGCCTGACACATGTGGATTGCAGGCCTGTGGCTGGTTTTCGCTGATTTTTGTATCGCGATTAGCCTCATTGCAGCTTATTTTGCATTCGTGTTTCACATTTTTGCGGCGTGGCGTTGATTATAACGCGGCCATTTGATACGTTGTCTGGTGACTATCTCATGGTACCACTGTGTTGTGAATACCTAGTTAACACAGCGTAAATTTCCCACGATGGACTGCGATGTTGAGGGTTGGGTTAAGTAACTTTTGCAATGGTTATCGCACATTCATGAGAATATACCCCTATGTTTCCTGGCCTAGGTGGTTCCCACGAATCTCTCTTCCATCATTAACAGTTGTTTTTCCCGAGCTCCCCCAGTGCCACCAGCAAGCCAGACAGTAGAAATGAGAGTGATCTACCAGAGAACCCACTACTAGAGAACCCATCCAAAAGGAGAAGAGAATTTTTATAAACACACCAACTGGGGCTAGCCAGGAACAAGCGAAAGGAGTAGTTATGTAAGGTTAGGCAGAACAGGATGACATCTTTGATTATCAGAGGAGGGAAATGTGAAATTAATTTTGTTTTGTCTTGTCCTACGACACTCAATGATGACAGGGCCTGAAAAATGTGTGCAGAGGTCTGATGACCTTAGATAAACTTATGTACCCTGCTGAAAGGCTTGAAACACAAGACTTGCCCAAGGACACCTCACATGATACGTATTATCTTTCTCTCTCAGCAACATCTACCCATGGCATACATAGCTAAGGCCAAGTGCCTGTATTTGATCGGACAGGTATTGTGCAAATCATTCTTGTTCATGCACTGGATAGTCCCAACATCGAGGATGTGGACATACCACCTGCTGCAATCCTGTATCACTAGATGGTATTGAACTGTGTTTGGTTGTATGCATAACACGTGTGTAACCTTTGCCTACTGTGGTCAGTAACTCATCATGTATGCTGAAGAAATGACCTTTTCTGTATCATGATTGGATCTGCATCAATGCACCTTTTGTGTTTTTCATGCATAAAATACCAAGTGAAAGTTTCGCAAATTGAACATGCTGCTTTGCTCATGTTCCCTTGAATCCCATATGCAGCTGCTTATGACACGTGACATTGAGGTTCAGCAGTTTCACATCCTTGATTGAGAGCATGGTAGGAGAAGATCAAACTGGATATATCACTGGAGATTAATTTCTTGTAAATCAACACACTACCCTCAGGATAAGGGGTCATTCCCTCATTGCAAATGACAATAAACAAAACAATCCAGTCAGCATTGGGAGATGGTGAAGACCGTCATTGGGGTCCATCTCAAGGTGGCTCGGGTAGTAGATCAGATACCAGTATTTATATTGTAGACTTGAGCAGGCCTTTGGTGAATGGATGACAGTGGTATAAGATGTTATTGTTATGTTATGTGTGTTTGTAAAGTATACTATCATCCATGAGGGTATCCTGGCGCTGAGCAGGTACCTCCTGATCTGGTTTTGTGCATGTGTGGGATGTGTGCAAATAGGAGTTGTCGGATAATGGCCCTCTCTGTAGGGTCACCCCCAACAGTTTTGCCTCCCTCTTCCCTGTTTGCTGACTTCTTTTTTGCTGGCCTTAGAACTCTGAGCACTTTACCACTGCTAAACAATGCTAAAGTCCATGCGCTCTCTCATCTAAACATGGTAACATTGGCGTATACCCAATTGTTATATTTAATGTACTTATAAGTCCCTAGTAAAGCGCACTACAGGTGCCCAGGGCCTGTAATTTAAATGCCGCTAGTGGGCCTGCAGCACTTCTTGTGCCACCCACGTATTTAGCCCTCTAACCATGTATTAGGCCTGCCACTGAAGAGCAGGCGGGTGCAGCGTACACTGCCATTTTGACCTGGCACGATAAACCTCTAATGCACAAATATCAATGTCAAACACTCACTCCAGTAAAGAGATCGGAGCCTAAATCCATAGATTTTTTGCTCCCCCGAAACAGGTCCCAGAATGCTTGTTTCCATTTCAGGTAGGACCTGGCCTGACAGTTCAGGCTGGACTGTTCCCATGAGGAGCAGGGTCAAGACTGATTTGCATATGGAGGGTCCAAACTGGGGTGGCATAGTGAGCAAAAGAACAATGGATTCAACCCGGATCTGTTGACTGGGGGTGAGTGGTTGAAAAGTTTCAACACTCCGTCCATCATCTTGTTGTGTTTGCTAAGAAAAACCTCTAGCCAGGCCTAAACCTTCCCTTTTATAAATATAGATCACCCCTATGGAGGCCCAGACAAGCCAGAGTGCAGGGTGCAATATGAATAAAAGGTAGGACATGCACTTTTAGCTTTTACATGTCCTGGTATCGGAAAACTCTTACATTCTTTTTTTCCTACTGCAAGGCTATCTCCCCCATATGATAACATTGTGATTTCCTTATTAAGTTTCAAGTTTATTTTATTTATGATTTCGGAACTCATATGAGATCCACATAAAATTTTTAACAATTAGATACATTTACATACAATAATTGTTCAAATACAAAATAGCAATATACATTTCCGACCTTTTAATATAAGACTAAAAAAGTTTTGAAGAAGTTAAACATTTTATAGCAAAACACTCCATCAGGGGGATTATGAATGGCATGAATAAAGGAAACAGCAGAGGAAATACCTAATTGAAGACAAATGGGTCTCAGCCACTTGCGCCTAAATGCAAGTAAAGCCGGGCACACAAAAAGGACATGATTAATATCCTGAATAGAATTATTACAAAGATCAGATAAAGCTGAAGAGCTGTACCAGCTGGACATCAAAGAATTCAACGGAAGTAGATCCTGCCTCAATAGAAAGATGAATCGCCGTACCCCATGGTGGAGATTCCAGGTGACATATGGTTGGGCTATTCTCATTTGGCAGGAATCTATGGCCAGATGGACGCCTTTCTTCAAAGTACGTGATTCCTTGTCCAACTTGAAGCTTAATTCCCAAGAGGCCGACTTCAGGATGGATTTCAACTGATGTGTGGATAAGGTAAATAGAACCGATTCATCAAGTTCAAGTAGATCAACTGCAGCTCTAAATTTTTTTACAATTGTCGAATATTCTTTAAAGTTTCCAAGCAGCTCAGTTTTTATGATATTTCTTAGGGTGCCTGGGTCCCCCTGTGCAATATTAGAAACCCAGCGCACTATTCCCGCTAAGCCTTGAACCCAACTACTACGTAGGCCAAATCCGTACCCAGGTCATATTGCCTCCGAAGAAGGGATTGTATCCCGAAATGCATTGGGCATGACCGCTATTTCTGTATGAATTTCGAAGTACAAACATATATCATTTTGAACAGATTCATGATTATTAGTACATAAAAACAGCAATATACTGTGATTTTCTATGTTTACACTGTTTTCAACTTACTAAGTACATAATTTTTGTACTAAGCATTGTGTGTTGTTTATTTTCCTTTATGAATACTTGTTGGAACAAAACTTTATTGATACACTTGAGCGATTAATTTGTTTCTTTACATAAATAATATTGTGATACGATAATTCTAGCAGTGCGCCTGGCATAATGATGGGTTTCCATCAGTTTACCTTTCAGTTTCTTACTTAAGCCATTTGGTGCAAGTTGCCTGTCTCTGTTCAGTCTGGGGTGGGTGACAGCTGGTCTTTGTGTATTCCCTCTAGACAGCCACACATAAAGGGAGCTTAGGTGTGACTTGATGGGCCATTATGGGAGATGGGAAGGAGGAGCTGAGTACAGCCTCATACTAATACCTGAATAGGCTGTGTCCTGTCCACACACAAAGGGCTGCATAGCCCCCTGTAGTGAGTCCGGAGCCATGGCAGGAAGAGAGGACCTCTGTGCACTTTAAATATACTTCTTTGAAGCCTCTCCCAATTTAAAGACACAACTGGGCAGACGTATTGGATCTCTGATACCATGACAACTTCAGTACACTTTTGGACCTGTGGATACTCTGCAAAGAAGAAGAACTACTGTGCTGGTGAATGATTGTCACTCTGCTGGACTGCTGCTCTGGAAGAACTTCTGCCTTACTGTGCGGACCTGCTGCATGCTGCTCTCTTGCCTAGAGGGTAGGAACTGGACCTGGAACCCATCTTGAACCCAGGACCCCAGAGTGACTCCAGTCTGTTGGCCTCCTGGTCTGAGCCTCAGGGACATAATTGGTTCCTGACTGCCCGCTGCTCCTGTACCTGTCTTCTATGAGTTCCTGACCCCCAAGAGGTGCCTCTTAGGTACAGGCCCATGGAAGTGATTTTCGGGCTCCTGAAAGCAAGTTTTTGGGCTCTTTGCAGGAGCGCAGCACCCATTGGACTCAAAGGGCTTCAGCCCCCTCCCCCCATTGTGTGTGGCAGCCCGAGATGAGACAGCTTCCCAGGCACACACACAGCCGCAACCGAGCACTTCACGGGTCTTTAGACCATTTGCATGTTAACCCCTTCCATGCTCATGACGAGCTCAGCTTGTCATGCAGTACACTGCTTGTGTGCTCATGAAGAGCTGAGATCGTCATGATCCATGGTGTTTAAGATTCCTCAGCACAGAGGGGGAATTGCTGTAGCATTGAAAGTGTTAATGAGGGCTTGCTGTTGTTTCACCCCTTCTAAGAGCCCCTGCAGCCCCTGCAGCTCCACTCTGCCTATTGCTTAAAGATTAAGCCCCCGCCCCTGAAATTTCTTCTTAACCCCCCGCCCCTAAATGTGGCTCTCGTTACGCCTCTGGCTCTTGCAAATGTAAACAGGCCCAATCCCTCCGGAACCGAGTTGCTCGTACAAAGGATCAGCGCGAGCTGCCGCAAGTACAATTCTTTGCATAGCAAGCATCTCTGGTCGTGACTGCACGGATATAGCCCATGTGTACGCAATGCCTGGTGGCTCTTCATGCCTCGCGGACCACCGCCAGTGGCTCTCTCCTTGCTCCCAGTGACCTGCTTTCCCACAAACTGGACTCCTGGCATAATTCTTGAGAAGGTAAAGCTTCAACAGGACTAACCTGGAACTGTAACTGACATGTGCTCCATCGTGGTCAGCTTAAAGTTTTGGATTTGTCTTAGTCTAGCACGACCAGATCTCTCAAATAGGCATTTATTGTTTCTATGAGCTATTTTACAGTTTATTATTTAAAAAGTCATATCACAAGTTCTACTTATTATTTTGTCCTTTTGGTCTTCTTTTATTTATAAAATTAAGCTTTATTTTTTCTAACCTGGTGTTGAGTCTTTTTGTGGTGTTTTCACTGTGTTACTGGTTGAAGTGTTACACAAATACTTTGCACATTGCCCCTTAAGTTAAGCCTGACTGCTCTGTGCAAAGCTACCAGAGGGTGAGCACAGGTTGATTTAGGGTGTGGTTGTGATTTACCCTGACTAAGATTGGGGTTCCTACTTGGACAGGGTGCATAACTCTACCAACCAGAAACCCAATTGTATTTATTGAATATTCATTTTCCACTTCTTGAGGAACTCAGAATTTAATTCCAATTACCCGATAAGGCAAAAAGATGCATAGATGTGTTTACTTCTTTCTTCAAGGGTACGCTTGAAGGCCGGAGGAGGACAACGAGAAGAATAGAAGTATCAATGACGGGCAATCTCGTACCCGTACTAACAGGTTTAATTTCTATGAAATATTCCTGGAACCCATTTGACTTATTCCTAAGAAGGAAGCACATCTATGAATCTTTTTGCCCTATTGGATAATTGGAATCAACGTTTGAGTTACTCAAGAAGCAGAACATTATATTCAATAAATACGATGTATATGAGCCCTGATGAAGTTCAAAACTGACAATCTGAACGAAACGCGTTGGCTGGTTGGTTTCTGTGTATTTGTAAATTTGTTGTGAAGACATACATATAACTAAGAAAGAAGAAGAAAAAATAAATAAAAAGGAATATTTATAATGACCGTCTGAATGATTATTGGAAGGTGATTGTTTTCCCAGTGCACCACTCTATTTTTGATTCTTATTATATTTCTGCTGGACAATGTACAAAACAACAGCGGGTACAGGAGTTGCAGTGCACGGGACCCTGATTTAGAGGAACAAGAAGTGAGGTGCAGTAATTATAGTCTGCTGTTTCGGTTTTGAAACCTATATAAAGATGACTGTCCAAGGATGAAAGAGGAGCTTTTGAGAAGCTTATGACCAGAAAAACATAGGAGCATTGTTTGATTGCAATTGTAAAGCTGAACTGGACTGCACATCAACTGTATGACTTTCAGATGCTACTAGTTAAAATCTAAGAGAGTCCCTTGTGGAAAGCTTTTCAGTTTTTGTTTTGGTAAACAAATGAGCAAGATGCATGGATTAAGCTGGGGTGGGCGCTGTTATCCAGAATCTTCCAATATATTTTTAGTTTAGCAGGTTAAAGCATTAAAAACCTGAACCATTTGTTAGAAATAGAACCCTAAAAGAAAACACCAGATCGGTGGCCCAGGCACTGGCCAAGTTACAAATTCATCACAAAAAAAGGCATTAGGTAATGTTAGGATGTGGAGAATTACAGATACGACTACTTATGTTGCTTAAGCAGAAGAAACTGGCATCAGCAGCCTGAGAGAGAGAGAGAGAGAGAGAGAGAGAGAGAGAGAGAGAGAGAGAGAGAGAGAGAGCTAGGCAAAGAGTTTGCCATCCCAGAACGGAAAAAGACATGGAAAAAGAAGCAAAATACTCAATGTGTGTAATAGACAGTCAGTCTACAGTATCTCTTGGAGCTCGTATCTAGAAAATGTACAGTTCTAGGCTACCATGGTAGATACTCTGAGTGGATGTTGGAGAACCCGTGAAGACAGTGGCAGGGACAGTTACTTCGATGCAACTGCAGGGTCCTCCTGTAAAGATATTGTGCATAAATCAGGGCCTGAGACTACAAAGATTGATGGAGCTGCTTATTCTGAGGGAAGTAGATGGAGAAAAGGATGTAGTGAGAGTGGACTGACATAAACTCACTAACCACTTAACCTCCTACTGTCTGCAAGGAGACCTACAATCAAAAAATGGAGGAAGGGGAGGATGGAAATGAAGATGCAGTATGTGCCACTAGAGTAGAGGTCTTCAATCTGTGGGGCGCGACCCCCAGGGAGGTCGTGATGTCCTTGGAAGGGGGTCGCAGATTCTCTCAGAGTGCAGTTCCTGGCTTGGGCTGATCGGTGGAGGCCTAATTCACATTGAAGTGTGAAAAACATCAAAGCCCCATTAACAAGTAAAAGGTCTTTTAAAGACCTGTCAAGTACTCGGGTGTGGCTGTGTGTGTGTGTGTGTCCCTGAAGTCATTTCGAGCTGGGGAGGAGGGGAAGTGGGGGGCGGGCAGAGGGGGGCTGGGGAGCAGGCTGTAGTGTTGCCCTTTGAGGTCAATGGATATTGCGCGCCTGGAGCTGTGGGTCCCGTGACACGTCCCCCGCCCCCAGCAGGGAGGCACAGAGATGCCCTCCCATGATCGGGAAAGAAGGAAGAAGACGCAGAGAGATACTGACGCCCCCCCCCGCCCCCAATGAGAGAGGCACAGAAAAGGTGGGTGGATGAATGATGGGTGGATGGATGGATGTAAGGATTAAGGATGGATGGATGTGTGAAAAGGTGGGTGGATGAATGATGAATGGATGTATGAAAGGGTGGATGGATAAATGAAAGGATGGATGGATGAAAGGGTGGATGGATGGAACGATGAAAGGGTAGATGGATGAAGGATGTATGGATAGATAAAAGGTTGCATGGATGAATGATGGATGGATGGATGTGTGAAAATATGGGTGGATGAATGATGGGTGAATGGAAGGATGAAAGGGTGGATGGGTGAAGGATAGATGGATGAAGGATAGATGTATGCATGTAAGGATGAAAGGGTGGACAGATGAAGGATGAATGGATGGATGAATGGGTGGATGAATGGATGAAAGGGTGGAAGGATGGATGGGAGGATGGGAGGATGAAAGGGTGGATGGATGGATGGATGGATAAAAAGTTGCATGGATGAATGATGGATGGATGTGTGAAAAGATGGGTGAATGAATGATGGGTGGATGGATGGAAGGGTGGATGGATGGGTAAAGGATGGATGTATAGATGGAAAGATGAAAGGGTGGATGGATAAAGGATGGATGGATGGAAGGATGAAAGGATGGATGGATGTGTGAAAGTGTGGGTGGATGAATGATGGATGGAATTGATGAGGTCTAACAGGCGCATTTATGGTTGTCAAAAGATGATGATGAGGATTACCAGTTTCTAGAAATTTTTGTCGGAAGGGGGTCCTTACCCCTAAAAAGGTTTTACAAGGGGGTCTCGGCATCAAAAAGTTTGAAGAACTCTGCACTAGAGTGTGGTGGAAAGAGTGTGGGTCTACTGATGCCCCGTCCTAGGGAGACCCACTTCATTCCATTCTTCTACTTCTGCCAGGCAGTAATTCCCATCGATATATCTATTGCAAGCTGCTATTGCAAGCCTACAGAAATAGGCCTTTTGCCTCACTAGCTCACAGAAGCCGCTAGTTTTGGTGCTGTTCATTGTAGTGTTACCAAATTAAGGCCTTCCATCAGAAGCATTTAATTCACACAACCCTGTATACAGACAGGATCACTGTACATTTCTGGAGCCCATTCAAAATGTGAGCTTAATATCCATGTATCACATTAGCCTGTGTAGTGAAAATGTCTGATTCAGCATAAGAGAAGAAAGCCAGACATCCACCAGAGTTGATAGAGTGGAGATGAATAGTCATCTCTTCTAAATGACAATATGCCTGTCTATCTGGTGCCTGTCTTCCTAGCCTAGCCAATGCTTTGGCATGGCTGGTCCTCCCTGCATGAGGGTATTAGTGACCATGTTCCCAATTTACTAGCAGTCAGTTACAGCAGAAAATATCAGCCAACGCCGAAGGATGGGAGATGATAGAGAAGATGTAAGATGTTGGAACTTTGAAGCAGCAGCAATGACACGAGCTTCACTTTCAGAAGCTACATTTTCCAGGAAAATAGTAAACAGATTTGTAGGAATACTTTGGGTCTCATAATTCCAAAGGCATTGGTGATGCTGTTACTGAATCAAATTGATTTAGTGGCCACTCAGAATGAGTGTCAAAGAGAAGATGATAAAGTTATGCAGCATTTCATTCAGACCATTGTAAGTGATTGAAGCAGTGGGAGCGATTTGTCTTTGAAGGAAGAGGACGTGCAAGGGAATCAGAGTAACAATCTGTGAAGTAAGCAAGTTAGAATATTGGGCGCTCTACTAACCGCAAGGATAAAGCCATAGCATATGACAATGCCCTATTACTTACTGGTAATCTTCATTACTCCTGGTCCCATTCACGACAAGTGGAGATAATCATCTTCCAACAGAAAAAAAGAACAGAGGAATGCTGGGACCCTAACCTCAACCCCTCACACTGCTTGGCGTACATAAGCAATACTTACCCAGCATCCCGCCTGACCTACCCAGCCTCCAACAGGAAGGCCGGCCATCCGGGAGGGAGGACAGGGCATAATGAATGGGACAAGGACAACGGGATTAGGAGTAATGAAGATTACCAGTAAATTATAGGGCATAATCCCCAGGTCCCTCCTGTCCGTGTCCCATTCATTAGAAGTGGAGAATACCAAAGCCAGAAACCCGGCCTTCCAAAAGCCTCAAGCACATCCAGGAAACGACACCAAAAGTAGCAACCAAAAGGAAGCAAAAGGGAGTACCACTGGAAACAACAGGCAGAGCACTCAGCAAGGAAAGCACCCCACCAATACGCAGAGTTACATGCACCTAAGACAAGCAGGAAACGACCAAGGTGAAAAATAGGAAAACCAGCAGCACCACTACCGAGCGGGCAGTCAACACACACCAGGAACCCCCCAAACCAACAAGGAAGGAGGAGATCCTGCCCAAAAAAACACCAAAGACTGCCAACAACAGAAGGACAGCGAAGAGGCCACACACGGAAAAAGAACCAAACCGACCAAACTGACCAGCAAGCCAGGAACAGGCCACAGGGACACAACCAAGGACCGGAAGCCGGGACCCCGGAAAGCAGAAGTCGACAGCGACACCATAGAGGCAGCCAACCAGAGAAATGAGAAACAGAGCGCCCAGACCTCATCAAAAGGCAAACCGCAAACCGCCAATCAGAAGGGAGCACACCACAAAGACGACAATGCCAAGAAACCAAGGCCGAAAAGGAGTCACCCCACAAAGACCCCAAAGGAAAAGCTCCAGGAGGAAAACAGGGACTGAAGCCAGAGGGCCAGACAAGGCAAAGCCCCAACAGGACCCGAAAAACCCACAAGGGCACCCACCGGACAAAAGGCTGACAACCCCAGCACCACCAGGTAGCCACGCCTACCTGGCAGCTGGACAGACACAGAGCAAGCCCCAGCAAGAATGGATGGGAAGCCCCAAAAGCGAAACAAACATATAACCAACCCCAAAAAAAGTCAAGAGAAAGAAAAGGGAAGACCATGCAGCTCCTATCACAACCAGACACGAAGGGCGAAAAAGGACAACCACAGGACAAACCCCAAATCCACCGGGCAATCCCACCGGAGACCAAACCAAAAAAGAAAGAGAAGAGGGCCAGTCAACAGGGCAAAGGCACAAGCCCAAAGGACCAACCAAAGGCAGGGCCACACAGACCAAACCATGAAGGGGAAAGCACTGATCAAGCACCAGCCCCCCTAACCAGACAGACACAGCCCCCCAGAGAGCCCAGAGGACACTGCCACCGAAACCCCACAGAAGGAGGACCAGGTACCCAGGAATGAACGGCCAACACCAGTCACCAGTGCCGAAACAGGAAAACCGCCAAGCACCCAGCACAGGAGAAGAAGACAGAATGGAAGCCCAGGGATGGGAAACAACCGTTACATCGCAACTTTTACAACGCACTTCTATTACAACGCAACTTTTACAACGCTGGATCCATTACATTGCATGCCTTTACAACGCATGACATTACATAGCAGATGCTATTACAACGCATGCCATTACAAAGTAAGTATAGGTAAGTATATAATTTTTTAAAATTTTATTTAATATTATTTAATTAATTTAATTAATATTAATTATAAATAAATATATTAATTTATGGTTTTTTTAAATTATAAATTAAATATATTAATTTAAGTAATTTTAAAAATAAGTATGAGTATACTTACGACTTGACCACAAGACTGCACCCCCAACGGACTGACACCCCCATTGGGAGCAGGCCTACAGGTGGCAGGCAGGGAAGACAGGAGCAGTCTAACAGGCAAAGACCGGCCCAAAAGTTACCACAGGGTGAGGCCACAAACAGCAGGACAACCCCACCCCAGCAAGGACCGGTAACCAACCTCAGAGGGACCAGCCACCCATCAGGCTGAGAGCATGTAAGCCAGAGACCATAGGACACCCCCCAGCAACACATACACCAAAGAAAAGGGGGGAACGCCAAGCAGAACACACCCCAGGGCTGGCAAACATCCCACAACACAGCCAGCCCCAAACACAGTCCCACCAGCCAGCCCAGGATCGCCCCAACAAAGCACCAGGGCAACCAATAACACAAAGCACCTGGAAACGCAGGGGGACACCCAACTAGGCAACAACCAGGGCCGAACTTACTGAACCACAGAGATCAGTAGAGAACAGGAGGAATCCAGTTGGCACAGCTGGAGGCCAAGCTGATCCACCTGCAAGCCGGCCCTCCAGGTGCAACCGCAGCACAGCTCCCGGAACGCTAACCACACATGGGCCAAAGAAAGAAGACAACTCACGGGGGAGTCATCGCAGGTGGAACCAAAACCATGCAATGGAGGGGCTTGGGACGGCAACAGCTGCAGGACTGCACCACAGAGCAACAGCCCCAGATAGCCAAAGTAAATACCAGGCAGGCTCCCATACTGGCACAAACAACCGATCCTGCGCAACATTTCAGAGCAGAGAAGACCAGGGGAATCTGCACTCTGCACTCTGCACTCTGCACTCTGAATCTGCACTCTGCACTCTGAATCTGCACTCTGCACTCTGAATCTGCACTCTGAATCTTGAATCTGCACTCTGAATCTGCACTCTGAATCTGCACTCTGAATCTGCACTCTGCACTCTGAATCTGCACTCTGAATCTGCACTCTGAATTTGCACTCTGAATCTGCACTCTGAATCTTGAATCTGCACTCTGAATCTGCACTCTGAATCTTGAATCTGCACTCTGAATCTGCACTCTGAATCTTGAATCTGCACTCTGAATCTGCACTCTGAATCTGCACTCTGAATCTGCACTCTGAATCTGCACTCTGAATCTTGAATCTGCACTCTGCACTCTGAATCTGCACTCTGAATCTGCACTCTGAATCTGCACTCTGAATCTGCACTCTGAATCTGCACTCTGCACTCTGAATCTCCACTCTGAATCTCCACTCTGAATCTGCACTCTGAATCTGCACTCTGAATCTGCACTCTGAATCTGCACTCTGAATCTGCACTCTGCACTCTGAATCTTGAATCTGCACTCTGAATCTGCACTCTGCACTCTGAATCTGCACTCTGCACTCTGCACTCTGCACTCTGAATCTGCACTCTGCACTCTGAATCTGCACTCTGCACTCTGAATCTGCACTCTGAATCTTGAATCTGCACTCTGAATCTGCACTCTCAATCTGCACTCTGAATCTGCACTCTGCACTCTGAATCTGCACTCTGAATCTGCACTCTGAATCTGCACTCTGAATCTGCACTCTGCACTCTGAATCTGCACTCTGCACTCTGAATCTGCACTCTGAATCTTGAATCTGCACTCTGAATCTGCACTCTGAATCTTGAATCTGCACTCTGAATCTGCACTCTGAATCTTGAATCTGCACTCTGAATCTGCACTCTGAATCTGCACTCTGAATCTTGAATCTGCACTCTGCACTCTGAATCTGCACTCTGAATCTTGAATCTGCACTCTGAATCTGCACTCTGCACTCTGAATCTGCACTCTGCACTCTGAATCTGCACTCTGCACTCTGAATCTGCACTCTGAATCTGCACTCTGCACTCTGAATCTGCACTCTGAATCTGCACTCTGAATCTGCACTCTGAATCTGCACTCTGAATCTGCACTCTGAATCTGCACTCTGAATCACTCTGCACTCTGAATCTGCACTCTGAATCTGCACTCTGAATCTGCACTCTGCACTCTGAATCTCCACTCTGAATCTCCACTCTGAATCTGCACTCTGAATCTGCACTCTGAATCTGCACTCTGAATCTGCACTCTGAATCTGCACTCTGAATCTGCACTCTGCACTCTGAATCTTGAATCTGCACTCTGAGTCTTGAATCTGCACTCTGAATCTGCACTCTGCACTCTGAATCTGCACTCTGCACTCTGAATCTGCACTCTGCACTCTGAATCTGCACTCTACACTCTGAATCTGCACTCTGAATCTTGAATCTGCACTCTGAATCTGCACTCTCAATCTGCACTCTCAATCTGCACTCTGCACTCTGAATCTGCACTCTGAATCTGCACTCTGAATCTGCACTCTGAATCTGCACTCTGAATCTGCACTCTGAATCTGCACTCTGAATCTGCACTCTGCACTCTGAATCTGCACTCTAAATCTTGAATCTGCACTCTGAATCTGCACTCTGAATCTTGAATCTGCACTCTGAATCTGCACTCTGAATCTTGAATCTGCACTCTGAATCTGCACTCTGAATCTTGAATCTGCACTCTGCACTCTGAATCTGCACTCTGAATCTTGAATCTGCACTCTGAATCTGCACTCTGCACTCTGAATCTGCACTCTGCACTCTGAATCTGCACTCTGCACTCTGAATCTGCACTCTGAATCTGCACTCTGCACTCTGAATCTGCACTCTGAATCTGCACTCTGAATCTGCACTCTGAATCACTCTGCACTCTGAATCTGCACTCTGCACTCTGAATCTGCACTCTGAATCTTGAATCTGCACTCTGAATCTGCACTCTGAATCTTGAATCTGCACTCTGAATCTGCACTCTGAATCTTGAATCTGCACTCTGAATCTGCACTCTGAATCTGCACTCTGAATCTGCACTCTGAATCTGCACTCTGAATCTTGAATCTGCACTCTGCACTCTGAATCTGCACTCTGAATCTGCACTCTGAATCTGCACTCTGAATCTGCACTCTGAATCTGCACTCTGAATCTGCACTCTGCACTCTGAATCTCCACTCTGAATCTGCACTCTGAATCTGCACTCTGAATCTGCACTCTGAATCTGCACTCTGAATCTGCACTCTGAATCTGCACTCTGAATCTGCACTCTGAATCACTCTGCACTCTGAATCTGCACTCTGCACTCTGAATCTGCACTCTGCACTCTGAATCTGCACTCTGAATCTTGAATCTGCACTCTGAATCTGCACTCTGAATCTTGAATCTGCACTCTGAATCTGCACTCTGGATCTTGAATCTGCACTCTGAATCTGCACTCTGAATCTGCACTCTGAATCTGCACTCTGAATCTGCACTCTGAATCTTGAATCTGCACTCTGCACTCTGAATCTGCACTCTGAATCTGCACTCTGAATCTGCACTCTGAATCTGCACTCTGAATCTGCACTCTGAATCTGCACTCTGCACTCTGAATCGCCACTCTGAATCTGCACTCTGAATCTGCACTCTGAATCTGCACTCTGAATCTGCACTCTGAATCTGCACTCTGAATCTTGAATCTGCACTCTGCACTCTGAATCTGCACTCTGAATCTGCACTCTGAATCTGCACTCTGAATCTGCACTCTGCACTCTGAATCTGCACTCTGCACTCTGAATCTGCACTCTGAATCTGCACTCTGAATCTGCACTCTGAATCTGCACTCTGAATCTCCACTCTGAATCTCCACTCTGAATCTCCACTCTGAATCTGCACTCTGAATCTGCACTCTGAATCTGCACTCTGAATCTGCACTCTGAATCTTGAATCTGCACTCTGAATCTTGAATCTGCACTCTGAATCTGCACTCTGCACTCTGAATCTGCACTCTGAATCTTGAATCTGCACTCTGAACTCTGCACTCTGCACTCTGAATCTGCACTCTGAATCTGCACTCTGAATCTGCACTCTGAATCTGCACTCTGCACTCTGAATCTGCACTCTGAATCTGCACTCTGAATCTCCACTCTGAATCTCCACTCTGAATCTCCACTCTGAATCTCCACTCTGAATCTGCACTCTGAATCTGCACTCTGAATCTGCACTCTGAATCTGCACTCTGAATCTGCACTCTGAATCTTGAATCTGCACTCTGAATCTGCACTCTGCACTCTGAATCTGCACTCTGCACTCTGAATCTGCACTCTGAATCTTGAATCTGCACTCTGAATCTTGAATCTGCACTCTGAATCTGCACTCTGAACTCTGCACTCTGAACTCTGAATCTGCACTCTGCACTCTGCACTCTGAATCTGCACTCTGAATCTGCACTCTGAATCTGCACTCTGAATCTGCACTCTGAATCTGCACTCTGAATCTGCACTCTGCACTCTGAATCTGCACTCTGCACTCTGCACTCTGAATCTGCACTCTGCACTCTGAGTCTGCACTCTCAATCTGCACTCTCAATCTGCACTCTCAATCTGCACTCTGCACTCTCAATCTGCACTCTGAATCTGCACTCTGAATCTGCACTCTCAATCTGCACTCTCAATCTGCACTCTGAATCTGCACTCTGAATCTGCACTCTGAATCTGCACTCTGAATCTGCACTCTGCACTCTGAATCTGCACTCTGCACTCTGAATCTGCACTCTGAATCTGCACTCTGAATCTGCACTCTGAATCTGCACTCTGAATCTGCACTCTGCACTCTGAATCTCCACTCTGAATCTCCACTCTGAATCTGCACTCTGAATCTGCACTCTGAATCTGCACTCTGAATCTGCACTCTGAATCTGCACTCTGAATCTTGAATCTGCACTCTGAATCTGCACTCTGAATCTTGAATCTGCACTCTGAATCTGCACTCTGAATCTTGAATCTGCACTCTGAATCTGCACTCTGAATCTTGAATCTGCACTCTGCACTCTGAATCTGCACTCTGAATCTTGAATCTGCACTCTGAATCTGCACTCTGAACTCTGCACTCTGAACTCTGAATCTGCACTCTGCACTCTGAATCTGCACTCTGAATCTGCACTCTGAATCTGCACTCTGAATCTGCACTCTGAATCTGCACTCTGAATCTGCACTCTGCACTCTGCACTCTGCACTCTGAATCTGCACTCTGAATCTCCACTCTGAATCTCCACTCTGAATCTCCACTCTGAATCTCCACTCTGAATCTGCACTCTGAATCTGCACTCTGAATCTGCACTCTGAATCTGCACTCTGAATCTGCACTCTGAATCTGCACTCTGAATCTTGAATCTGCACTCTGAATCTGCACTCTGAATCTTGAATCTGCACTCTGAATCTGCACTCTGAATCTTGAATCTGCACTCTGAATCTGCACTCTGAATCTGCACTCTGAATCTTGAATCTGCACTCTGCACTCTGAATCTGCACTCTGAATCTTGAATCTGCACTCTGAATCTGCACTCTGAACTCTGCACTCTGAACTCTGAATCTGCACTCTGCACTCTGAATCTGCACTCTGAATCTGCACTCTGAATCTGCACTCTGAATCTGCACTCTGAATCTGCACTCTGAATCTGCACTCTGCACTCTGCACTCTGCACTCTGAATCTGCACTCTGAATCTGCACTCTGAATCTGCACTCTGAATCTGCACTCTGCACTCTGCACTCTGCACTCTGCACTCTGAATCTGCACTCTGAATCTGCACTCTGAATCTGCACTCTGCACTCTGAATCTGCACTCTGCACTCTGAATCTGCACTCTGCACTCTGAATCTGCACTCTGCACTCTGAGTCTGCACTCTCAATCTGCACTCTCAATCTGCACTCTCAATCTGCACTCTCAGTCTGCACTCTCAATCTGCACTCTCAATCTGCACTCTCAATCTGCACTCTCAATCTGCACTCTGCCATCGCACTCTGCACTCTGAATCTCCACTCTTTATCTGCACTCTTTATCTGCACTCTGTATTTAAATTATAAATTAAATATATTAATTTAAGTAATTTTAAAAATAAGTATGAGTATAGGAGTATATGTTTTGGGGTACTGAGGTATATGTTTTGGGGTGTTTGGGTATTTTTAGGTTTCAGGGTTGGGTTTGGGTTTTGGGGTACAGGGGTATTTTTAGGTTTTAGGGCTGGGTTTGGGTTTTGGGGTACAGGGGTATTTTTAGGTTTCAGGGCTGGGTTTGGGTTTTGGGGTACAGGGGTATTTTTAGGTTTTGGGGCTGGGTTTGGGTTTTGGGGTACAGGGGTATTTTAAGGTTTTAGGGCTGGGTTTGGGTTTTGGGGTACAGGGGTATTTTTAGGTTTCAGGGCTGGGTTTGGGTTTTGGGGTACAGGGGTATTTTTAGGGTTCAGTTTTTTAAAAAAAACGACTTTAAATAAATTAATTAAATTAATTAAATAAAATTAATTAAATTAAATTAATTAAAATAAATTAATTGCAATTTTAAAATTAATTAAATTAAATTAATTAAATTAAATTAATTAAATTAAATGTATTAAAATAAATTAATTACTATTTTAAAATTAAATAAATTAAATTAATTAAATTAAATTACATTAATTAAATTATATTATTTACCATTTTAAAATTAATTACATTAAATTAATTAAATTAAATTAATGAAATTAATTAACATTTTTAATTTAATTAAATGAAATTAATAGAAATAAATTTATTAAATTAAATTAATTACAATTTTAAAATTATTTAATTTAAATTAATTTAATTAAATTAATTAAATTAACTTAATTACATTTTTTTTAAAAAGATATACTTACCTATACTTAAGTTGTAATGGCATGCGTTGTAATAGCATCTGCTATGTAATGACATGCGTTGTAAAGGCATGCATTGTAATGGATCCTGCGTTGTAAAAATCGCGTTGTAATGGAATGCGATGTAAAATTATGCGTTGTAACGCCATACATCCCCAGGGACAGCCCAAGAGGCACACACAAGAAAAACGGGAAAACCCTGACACAACCCCCAGAACGCAGCCCAACAAAGGCCCCCAGAGCCACAAGTGAGGAGACCCGAGCACCCAAAACAAAACCAGCCACCGATAGTCCAACCAGAAGGACCAGGCAGCCAGAACACAACCCTAACTGATCTGGAAAGGACAGGGGAAGAGCCAGAGACTAGAACCCTGTGAGACCCAACACCCCACAAGGAACAAGGCCAGCAGCAGAACCCCACCAAAGTAATAGCAAAAGGGCTGAAACCACCAGACCCTAACCCAAACTGAACCGGGGTCAGACACAAAAGGCCAGACCAGCAGGTGAGGGTGAGTAACCCAAGGTCAACAAGACCAGGGCAACCCAAAGAGCAAAGGGGCACAACAGAAAGACCCTACCCCAAACAACACATCCCCAGGAGGACACCCCAACTGGAAGCCCAGAGGGGCAACCATAGCAGGAAACCAAAAGCGCCAGACAAGGCATGCATACCAACCACTGTAGATGAGGCACAACAGGCCCCCAACTGAACAGGCAGCCGACCAAGCAGCACAGAGAACCCAGGACCACATCAAGGGAACACCCCAAGTGAGCCCAACAACAGCAGTTGAAGGGCCAAGACTAGAAATGGCAATAAGAATCCAGCCAGAGACGCCCCCACAGGGACCGAGCAGCCAGCCGACCCAACCACAGACAGGCCAGCAAAGACCAGAGGCCACAAACATGGAATCAACACAGGCCCGGATTGGGCAGGACAGCACCAACAACCACAACCCTGAAACCCCCAACCACTGAGGGGAGACAAAACAACCCCTCAAGCCAGCCAAGCCTCAGAGGCAACAAAAGCCAGGGTGGAAGCCAAGTAGACTGCACACAGACACCAAAGCTACGGCCTAGAATGCACAAGGGGAGGGCAGGAGCAGGGGAGAAACCCACTTAGGGCAGAAGGATTGACAAAGAAACCAGCCACAACCAAGGCAACAGATTACAAAAAGCAGCTGGGAAGCCAGGGCCGAAGCCAAGCAACCCGCCAGGACAGGAGGAACCGATGGGCCAGCCGGCAAGCAGGGAAGGCCCACACAGAGCTTCAGGCAAAAGCAAAGGGCAGGGAGGCCAACAGAGATCCCTGGTACAGAACCCCCGGATCACACAGCACCGAAACCCAAACAAGGCCCTAGACAAATGACCCGGGCCAGCGAGGGCAAAGAACAGAACAGCCAGGCCCAAAACAAAACAGAGGCAACAGCTAAAGCCCCGTAATCAGACCGGAATCCATCCATACATGGAAGAGGGACAGCACCGAAACCCAAACCCAAAGCAGGAAGAGCCTCAAGCAGGCCACCAGGCCCAGACACCACAAGACAGAGGAGAGCAAGCAGCCATGAGGGCAAAAAAACAGCGTAACTCCGAACCGGAAAACAGAGCCGCCGGCAGAGGGACAACAGCCCAGGAACAGGAGGGAGTAGAGAAGCCAGAAGCACAAAACCCCACCCGTACCATCCAGCCAAGCCCCAGGAAAACCAGCAGCAAGGTGGCCAGTCACTCAAAGCGGCAAGACAAACACCACAAGACTGCACCCCCAACGGACTGACACCCCCATTGGGAGCAGGCCTACAGGTGGCAGGCAGGGAAGACAGGAGCAGTCTAACAGGCAAAGACCGGCCCAAAAGTTACCACAGGGTGAGGCCACAAACAGCAGGACAACCCCACCCCAGCAAGGACCGGTAACCAACCTCAGAGGGACCAGCCACCCATCAGGCTGAGAGCATGTAAGCCAGAGACCATAGGACACCCCCCAGCACCACATACACCAAAGAAAAGGGGGGAACGCCAAGCAGAACACACCCCAGGGCTGGCAAACATCCCACAACACAGCCAGCCCCAAACACAGTCCCACCAGCCAGCCCAGGATCGCCCCAACAAAGCACCAGGGCAACCAATAACACAAAGCACCTGGAAATGCAGGGGGACACCCAACTAGGCAACAACCAGGGCCGAACTTACTGAACCACAGAGATCAGTAGAGAACAGGAGGAATCCAGTTGGCACAGCTGGAGGCCAAGCTGATCCACCTGCAAGCCGGCCCTCCAGGTGCAACCGCAGCACAGCTCCCGGAACGCTAACCACACATGGGCCAAAGAAAGAAGACAACTCACGGGGGAGTCATCGCAGGTGGAACCAAAACCATGCAATGGAGGGGCTTGGGACGGCAACAGCTGCAGGACTGCACCACAGAGCAACAGCCCCAGATAGCCAAAGTAAATACCAGGCAGGCTCCCATACTGGCACAAACAACCGATCCTGCGCAACATTTCAGAGCAGAGAAGACCAGGGGCAAACAGGGTGGCATGGCCGCAGGCCACAAGAAAGGGCCAAATGAAGGAGGAGCACCAGGCCAATGGGGGAAAGACACCCAACTCCTGTAGCCGAACACAGAAAGAGGAAAATAACCACTAGGGCCTGCAACCCCGAAATGGAGATGACATTGCCTACAGCTCCACGTCCAGGGACAAACCAGGCCAGACACAGAGTAGTGCCTGAGAGCAGACGAAAACAGGTGCACGAATTAGTGACAGCACATAGATTCCCAGGTTTCATCCATGTACAAACCAGGCCCAATGTTGCCAAACTCCTGAAGAGAGGAAGGAAACAGGCAAACCGCTATGTGGTACTCACCCGGGGGGAGGGCAGGCAGAAACTCCACAACCAAACAAGGCCCCCCCCCAGCCAGTCCATGGTGCACCACCAGCATCCACGCTTGGGCAGCAGGAAAGCAACCAGCCCGGTCGCCAGACACTCCAGGGGATCCATAATTACAGCCCGGAGGAGCCAACCAGCAATAGTGGCGTGTCTTTCACCTGGCCAGGCCTTAGGAAGATGCGCCCTCCACCCGGACCCGACCTGGAGGCCTATGCACCAGCCGCCAAAGGCTAGCCGGCTCGCACTGCAAAGAACTGGCCGAAAACATCCAAGCCTCCCGGCAAGCCCAGCAGCCCGGGACGCGGAACAGAACACACCCCATCCAGAACAGCCAGGCAGCCAGATGGGGACCGAAGAAGAACGCCACTCCAGCCCAGCAGGAGCAGCACCAGCACCTCGTCCCATTTCTGTTGACAGACAGAACAAGCATTTACAATGCAATGGTTTTGCCTTTGTTAAAGTTAGAGCTATTGGCATTGCTCTTGACATTATTTTTATTCATGTGTTTTTTTAAAACATAAATAAATGGCATTGTCATTTACAATGCAACTAGCTTTATCTCTCGCAAGTGACAAACACCCACAGAGAGCCCCCCCCACACACAGAGCCCCCCCACACACCCACACACAGAGCCCCCCACACACACACCCACACAGAGCCCCCCACACACACAGCCACACAAAGCCCCCCCACACACACACCCACACGGAGCCCTCCACACACACCCACACAGAGCCCCCCCCACACACTGCAAGCCCTACACACTGCGACCCCCATTTCAATAGATGTGTGATGCTTACCTGGTACTAAATTAGTCCCTGCATGGCTGAAAGGTTGAAATGGTGTAGGAGGCAAGGGGACAAATGTGAGCATGGAGGGAAAGGAGTATACGTTTGAGATTAGTGACTGGGTGAAAATAAAATCAGGAAGGACACAGGGTGGTCTTTCCAAATTAGATGGTCTATTTCAGGTAGAAAATGTCAGTAGGTTCTTTGTGTTCTTGAGGGGGGATAGGTCCAACCTGCACCATAATCGGACGTTTATTGTTTATACCCATTCACAACAGGCAACTAGGCAGGATGGTCGTCTCAGAGCCCAATCAGCAGTGAAGCAACAAGGTCCCTAAACCTCCGTAAAAGCAGGTGAAACACTGAGGGGCCCTCCTCACCACAAACAGGGCTGAATCTGCATTCTGAATCTGCACTCTGAATCTGCACTCTGAATCTGCACTCTGAATCTGCATTCTGAATCTGCACTCTGAATCTGCACTCCGAATCTGCACTCTGAATCTGCACTCTGAATCTGCACTCTGCACTCTGAATCTTGAATCTGCACTCTGAATCTTGAATCTGCACTCTGAATCTTGAATCTGCACTCTGCACTCTTGAATCTGCACTCTGCACTCTGAATCTGCACTCTGCACTCTGAATCTTGAATCTGCACTCTGAGTCTTGAATCTGCACTCTGAATCTGCACTCTGCACTCTGAATCTGCACTCTGCACTCTGAATCTGCACTCTGCACTCTGCACTCTGCACTCTGAATCTGCACTCTGCACTCTGAATCTGCACTCTGCACTCTGAATCTGCACTCTGAATCTTGAATCTGCACTCTGAATCTGCACTCTCAATCTGCACTCTGAATCTGCACTCTGCACTCTGAATCTGCACTCTGAATCTGCACTCTGAATCTGCACTCTGAATCTGCACTCTGAATCTGCACTCTGCACTCTGAATCTGCACTCTGCACTCTGAATCTGCACTCTGAATCTTGAATCTGCACTCTGAATCTGCACTCTGAATCTTGAATCTGCACTCTGAATCTGCACTCTGAATCTTGAATCTGCACTCTGAATCTGCACTCTGAATCTGCACTCTGAATCTTGAATCTGCACTCTGCACTCTGAATCTGCACTCTGCACTCTGAATCTGCACTCTGCACTCTGAATCTGCACTCTGAATCTTGAATCTGCACTCTGAATCTGCACTCTGAATCTTGAATCTGCACTCTGAATCTGCACTCTGAATCTTGAATCTGCACTCTGAATCTGCACTCTGAATCTGCACTCTGAATCTGCACTCTGAATCTTGAATCTGCACTCTGCACTCTGAATCTGCACTCTGAATCTGCACTCTGAATCTGCACTCTGAATCTGCACTCTGAATCTGCACTCTGCACTCTGAATCTCCACTCTGAATCTCCACTCTGAATCTGCACTCTGAATCTGCACTCTGAATCTGCACTCTGAATCTGCACTCTGAATCTGCACTCTGCACTCTGAATCTTGAATCTGCACTCTGAGTCTTGAATCTGCACTCTGAATCTGCACTCTGCACTCTGCACTCTGAATCTGCACTCTGCACTCTGAATCTGCACTCTGCACTCTGAATCTGCACTCTGAATCTTGAATCTGCACTCTGAATCTGCACTCTCAATCTGCACTCTGAATCTGCACTCTGCACTCTGAATCTGCACTCCGAATCTGCACTCTGAATCTGCACTCTGAATCTGCACTCTGAATCTTGAATCTGCACTCTGAATCTGCACTCTGAATCTTGAATCTGCACTCTGAATCTGCACTCTGAATCTTGAATCTGCACTCTGAATCTGCACTCTGAATCTGCACTCTGAATCTGCACTCTGAATCTGCACTCTGAATCTTGAATCTGCACTCTGCACTCTGAATCTGCACTCTGAATCTGCACTCTGAATCTGCACTCTGAATCTGCACTCTGAATCTGCACTCTGCACTCTGAATCTCCACTCTGAATCTCCACTCTGAATCTGCACTCTGAATCTGCACTCTGAATCTGCACTCTGAATCTGCACTCTGAATCTGCACTCTGCACTCTGAATCTTGAATCTGCACTCTGAATCTGCACTCTGCACTCTGAATCTGCACTCTGCACTCTGCACTCTGCACTCTGAATCTGCACTCTGCACTCTGAATCTGCACTCTGAATCTTGAATCTGCACTCTGAATCTGCACTCTCAATCTGCACTCTGAATCTGCACTCTGCACTCTGAATCTGCACTCTGAATCTGCACTCTGAATCTGCACTCTGCACTCTGAATCTCCACTCTGAATCTCCACTCTGAATCTGCACTCTGAATCTGCACTCTGAATCTGCACTCTGAATCTGCACTCTGAATCTGCACTCTGAATCTGCACTCTGCACTCTGAATCTTGAATCTGCACTCTGAATCTGCACTCTGCACTCTGAATCTGCACTCTGCACTCTGCACTCTGCACTCTGAATCTGCACTCTGCACTCTGAATCTGCACTCTGCACTCTGAATCTGCACTCTGAATCTTGAATCTGCACTCTGAATCTGCACTCTCAATCTGCACTCTGAATCTGCACTCTGCACTCTGAATCTGCACTCTGAATCTGCACTCTGAATCTGCACTCTGAATCTGCACTCTGAATCTGCACTCTGCACTCTGAATCTGCACTCTGCACTCTGAATCTGCACTCTGAATCTTGAATCTGCACTCTGAATCTGCACTCTGAATCTTGAATCTGCACTCTGAATCTGCACTCTGAATCTGCACTCTGAATCTTGAATCTGCACTCTGCACTCTGAATCTGCACTCTGAATCTTGAATCTGCACTCTGAATCTGCACTCTGCACTCTGAATCTGCACTCTGCACTCTGAATCTGCACTCTGCACTCTGAATCTGCACTCTGAATCTGCACTCTGCACTCTGAATCTTGAATCTGCACTCTGAATCTGCACTCTGCACTCTGAATCTGCACTCTGAATCTGCACTCTGAATCTGCACTCTGAATCTGCACTCTGAATCTGCACTCTGAATCTGCACTCTGAATCTGCACTCTGAATCACTCTGCACTCTGAATCTGCACTCTGAATCTGCACTCTGCACTCTGAATCTCCACTCTGAATCTCCACTCTGAATCTGCACTCTGAATCTGCACTCTGAATCTGCACTCTGAATCTGCACTCTGAATCTGCACTCTGAATCTGCACTCTGCACTCTGAATCTTGAATCTGCACTCTGAGTCTTGAATCTGCACTCTGAATCTGCACTCTGCACTCTGAATCTGCACTCTGCACTCTGCACTCTGAATCTGCACTCTGCACTCTGAATCTGCACTCTGAATCTTGAATCTGCACTCTGAATCTGCACTCTCAATCTGCACTCTCAATCTGCACTCTGCACTCTGAATCTGCACTCTGAATCTGCACTCTGAATCTGCACTCTGAATCTGCACTCTGAATCTGCACTCTGCACTCTGAATCTGCACTCTGAATCTTGAATCTGCACTCTGAATCTGCACTCTGAATCTTGAATCTGCACTCTGAATCTGCACTCTGAATCTTGAATCTGCACTCTGAATCTGCACTCTGAATCTGCACTCTGAATCTTGAATCTGCACTCTGCACTCTGAATCTGCACTCTGAATCTTGAATCTGCACTCTGAATCTGCACTCTGCACTCTGAATCTGCACTCTGCACTCTGAATCTGCACTCTGCACTCTGAATCTGCACTCTGAATCTGCACTCTGCACTCTGAATCTGCACTCTGAATCTGCACTCTGAATCTGCACTCTGAATCTGCACTCTGAATCTGCACTCTGAATCTGCACTCTGAATCACTCTGCACTCTGAATCTGCACTCTGCACTCTGAATCTGCACTCTGCACTCTGAATCTGCACTCTGAATCTTGAATCTGCACTCTGAATCTGCACTCTGAATCTTGAATCTGCACTCTGAATCTGCACTCTGAATCTTGAATCTGCACTCTGAATCTGCACTCTGAATCTGCACTCTGAATCTGCACTCTGAATCTGCACTCTGAATCTTGAATCTGCACTCTGCACTCTGAATCTGCACTCTGAATCTGCACTCTGAATCTGCACTCTGAATCTGCACTCTGAATCTGCACTCTGCACTCTGAATCTCCACTCTGAATCTGCACTCTGAATCTGCACTCTGAATCTGCATTCTGAATCTGCACTCTGAATCTGCACTCTGAATCTGCACTCTGAATCACTCTGCACTCTGAATCTGCACTCTGCACTCTGAATCTGCACTCTGCACTCTGAATCTGCACTCTGAATCTTGAATCTGCACTCTGAATCTGCACTCTGAATCTTGAATCTGCACTCTGAATCTGCACTCTGAATCTTGAATCTGCACTCTGAATCTGCACTCTGAATCTGCACTCTGAATCTGCACTCTGAATCTTGAATCTGCACTCTGCACTCTGAATCTGCACTCTGAATCTGCACTCTGAATCTGCACTCTGAATCTGAACTCTGAATCTGCACTCTGCACTCTGAATCGCCACTCTGAATCTGCACTCTGAATCTGCACTCTGAATCTGCACTCTGAATCTGCACTCTGAATCTGCACTCTGAATCTGCACTCTGAATCTGCACTCTGAATCTTGAATCTGCACTCTGCACTCTGAATCTGCACTCTGAATCTGCACTCTGAATCTGCACTCTGAATCTGCACTCTGAATCTGTACTCTGCACTCTGAATCTGCACTCTGCACTCTGAATCTGCACTCTGAATCTGCACTCTGAATCTGCACTCTGAATCTGCACTCTGAATCTCCACTCTGAATCTCCACTCTGAATCTCCACTCTGAATCTGCACTCTGAATCTGCACTCTGAATCTGCACTCTGAATCTGCACTCTGAATCTTGAATCTGCACTCTGAATCTTGAATCTGCACTCTGAATCTGCACTCTGCACTCTGAATCTGCACTCTGAATCTTGAATCTGCACTCTGAACTCTGCACTCTGAACTCTGCACTCTGCACTCTGAATCTGCACTCTGAATCTGCACTCTGAATCTGCACTCTGAATCTGCACTCTGAATCTGCACTCTGAATCTGCACTCTGCACTCTGAATCTGCACTCTGAATCTGCACTCTGAATCTCCACTCTGAATCTCCACTCTGAATCTCCACTCTGAATCTCCACTCTGAATCTGCACTCTGAATCTGCACTCTGAATCTGCACTCTGAATCTGCACTCTGAATCTGCACTCTGAATCTTGAATCTGCACTCTGAATCTGCACTCTGCACTCTGAATCTGCACTCTGCACTCTGAATCTGCACTCTGAATCTTGAATCTGCACTCTGAATCTTGAATCTGCACTCTGAATCTGCACTCTGAACTCTGCACTCTGAACTCTGAATCTGCACTCTGCACTCTGCACTCTGAATCTGCACTCTGAATCTGCACTCTGAATCTGCACTCTGAATCTGCACTCTGCACTCTGAATCTGCACTCTGCACTCTGCACTCTGAATCTGCACTCTGCACTCTGAGTCTGCACTCTCAATCTGCACTCTCAATCTGCACTCTCAATCTGCACTCTCAGTCTGCACTCTCAATCTGCACTCTCAATCTGCACTCTCAATCTGCACTCTCAATCTGCACTCTCAATCTGCACTCTCAATCTGCACTCTCAATCTGCACTCTCAATCTGCACTCTGAATCTGCACTCTCAATCTGCACTCTCAATCTGCACTCTGAATCTGCACTCTGAATCTGCACTCTGAATCTGCACTCTGAATCTGCACTCTGCACTCTGAATCTGCACTCTGCACTCTGAATCTGCACTCTGAATCTGCACTCTGAATCTGCACTCTGAATCTGCACTCTGAATCTGCACTCTGCACTCTGAATCTCCACTCTGAATCTCCACTCTGAATCTCCACTCTGAATCTGCACTCTGAATCTGCACTCTGAATCTGCACTCTGCACTCTGAATCTCCACTCTGAATCTCCACTCTGAATCTGCACTCTGAATCTGCACTCTGAATCTGCACTCTGAATCTGCACTCTGAATCTGCACTCTGAATCTTGAATCTGCACTCTGAATCTGCACTCTGAATCTTGAATCTGCACTCTGAATCTGCACTCTGAATCTTGAATCTGCACTCTGAATCTGCACTCTGAATCTTGAATCTGCACTCTGCACTCTGAATCTGCACTCTGAATCTTGAATCTGCACTCTGAATCTGCACTCTGAACTCTGCACTCTGAACTCTGAATCTGCACTCTGCACTCTGAATCTGCACTCTGAATCTGCACTCTGAATCTGCACTCTGAATCTGCACTCTGAATCTGCACTCTGAATCTGCACTCTGCACTCTGCACTCTGCACTCTGAATCTGCACTCTGAATCTCCACTCTGAATCTCCACTCTGAATCTCCACTCTGAATCTCCACTCTGAATCTGCACTCTGAATCTGCACTCTGAATCTGCACTCTGAATCTGCACTCTGAATCTGCACTCTGAATCTGCACTCTGAATCTTGAATCTGCACTCTGAATCTGCACTCTGAATCTTGAATCTGCACTCTGAATCTGCACTCTGAATCTTGAATCTGCACTCTGAATCTGCACTCTGAATCTGCACTCTGAATCTTGAATCTGCACTCTGCACTCTGAATCTGCACTCTGAATCTTGAATCTGCACTCTGAATCTGCACTCTGAACTCTGCACTCTGAACTCTGAATCTGCACTCTGCACTCTGAATCTGCACTCTGAATCTGCACTCTGAATCTGCACTCTGAATCTGCACTCTGAATCTGCACTCTGAATCTGCACTCTGCACTCTGCACTCTGCACTCTGAATCTGCACTCTGAATCTGCACTCTGAATCTGCACTCTGAATCTGCACTCTGCACTCTGCACTCTGCACTCTGCACTCTGAATCTGCACTCTGAATCTGCACTCTGAATCTGCACTCTGCACTCTGAATCTGCACTCTGCACTCTGAATCTGCACTCTGCACTCTGAATCTGCACTCTGCACTCTGAGTCTGCACTCTCAATCTGCACTCTCAATCTGCACTCTCAATCTGCACTCTCAGTCTGCACTCTCAATCTGCACTCTCAATCTGCACTCTCAATCTGCACTCTCAATCTGCACTCTGCCATCGCACTCTGCACTCTGAATCTCCACTCTTTATCTGCACTCTTTATCTGCACTCTGTATTTAAATTATAAATTAAATATATTAATTTAAGTAATTTTAAAAATAAGTATGAGTATAGGAGTATATGTTTTGGGGTACTGAGGTATATGTTTTGGGGTGTTTGGGTATTTTTAGGTTTCAGGGTTGGGTTTGGGTTTTGGGGTACAGGGGTATTTTTAGGTTTTAGGGCTGGGTTTGGGTTTTGGGGTACAGGGGTATTTTTAGGTTTCAGGGCTGGGTTTGGGTTTTGGGGTACAGGGGTATTTTTAGGTTTTGGGGCTGGGTTTGGGTTTTGGGGTACAGGGGTATTTTAAGGTTTTAGGGCTGGGTTTGGGTTTTGGGGTACAGGGGTATTTTTAGGTTTCAGGGCTGGGTTTGGGTTTTGGGGTACAGGGGTATTTTTAGGGTTCAGTTTTTTAAAAAAAACGACTTTAAATAAATTAATTAAATTAATTAAATAAAATTAATTAAATTAAATTAATTAAAATAAATTAATTGCAATTTTAAAATTAATTAAATTAAATTAATTAAATTAAATTAATTAAATTAAATGTATTAAAATAAATTAATTACTATTTTAAAATTAAATAAATTAAATTAATTAAATTAAATTACATTAATTAAATTATATTATTTACCATTTTAAAATTAATTACATTAAATTAATTAAATTAAATTAATGAAATTAATTAACATTTTTAATTTAATTAAATGAAATTAATAGAAATAAATTTATTAAATTAAATTAATTACAATTTTAAAATTATTTAATTTAAATTAATTTAATTAAATTAATTAAATTAACTTAATTACATTTTTTTTAAAAAGATATACTTACCTATACTTAAGTTGTAATGGCATGCGTTGTAATAGCATCTGCTATGTAATGACATGCGTTGTAAAGGCATGCATTGTAATGGATCCTGCGTTGTAAAAATCGCGTTGTAATGGAATGCGATGTAAAATTATGCGTTGTAACGCCATACATCCCCAGGGACAGCCCAAGAGGCACACACAAGAAAAACGGGAAAACCCTGACACAACCCCCAGAACGCAGCCCAACAAAGGCCCCCAGAGCCACAAGTGAGGAGACCCGAGCACCCAAAACAAAACCAGCCACCGATAGTCCAACCAGAAGGACCAGGCAGCCAGAACACAACCCTAACTGATCTGGAAAGGACAGGGGAAGAGCCAGAGACTAGAACCCTGTGAGACCCAACACCCCACAAGGAACAAGGCCAGCAGCAGAACCCCACCAAAGTAATAGCAAAAGGGCTGAAACCACCAGACCCTAACCCAAACTGAACCGGGGTCAGACACAAAAGGCCAGACCAGCAGGTGAGGGTGAGTAACCCAAGGTCAACAAGACCAGGGCAACCCAAAGAGCAAAGGGGCACAACAGAAAGACCCTACCCCAAACAACACATCCCCAGGAGGACACCCCAACTGGAAGCCCAGAGGGGCAACCATAGCAGGAAACCAAAAGCGCCAGACAAGGCATGCATACCAACCACTGTAGATGAGGCACAACAGGCCCCCAACTGAACAGGCAGCCGACCAAGCAGCACAGAGAACCCAGGACCACATCAAGGGAACACCCCAAGTGAGCCCAACAACAGCAGTTGAAGGGCCAAGACTAGAAATGGCAATAAGAATCCAGCCAGAGACGCCCCCACAGGGACCGAGCAGCCAGCCGACCCAACCACAGACAGGCCAGCAAAGACCAGAGGCCACAAACATGGAATCAACACAGGCCCGGATTGGGCAGGACAGCACCAACAACCACAACCCTGAAACCCCCAACCACTGAGGGGAGACAAAACAACCCCTCAAGCCAGCCAAGCCTCAGAGGCAACAAAAGCCAGGGTGGAAGCCAAGTAGACTGCACACAGACACCAAAGCTACGGCCTAGAATGCACAAGGGGAGGGCAGGAGCAGGGGAGAAACCCACTTAGGGCAGAAGGATTGACAAAGAAACCAGCCACAACCAAGGCAACAGATTACAAAAAGCAGCTGGGAAGCCAGGGCCGAAGCCAAGCAACCCGCCAGGACAGGAGGAACCGATGGGCCAGCCGGCAAGCAGGGAAGGCCCACACAGAGCTTCAGGCAAAAGCAAAGGGCAGGGAGGCCAACAGAGATCCCTGGTACAGAACCCCCGGATCACACAGCACCGAAACCCAAACAAGGCCCTAGACAAATGACCCGGGCCAGCGAGGGCAAAGAACAGAACAGCCAGGCCCAAAACAAAACAGAGGCAACAGCTAAAGCCCCGTAATCAGACCGGAATCCATCCATACATGGAAGAGGGACAGCACCGAAACCCAAACCCAAAGCAGGAAGAGCCTCAAGCAGGCCACCAGGCCCAGACACCACAAGACAGAGGAGAGCAAGCAGCCATGAGGGCAAAAAAACAGCGTAACTCCGAACCGGAAAACAGAGCCGCCGGCAGAGGGACAACAGCCCAGGAACAGGAGGGAGTAGAGAAGCCAGAAGCACAAAACCCCACCCGTACCATCCAGCCAAGCCCCAGGAAAACCAGCAGCAAGGTGGCCAGTCACTCAAAGCGGCAAGACAAACACCACAAGACTGCACCCCCAACGGACTGACACCCCCATTGGGAGCAGGCCTACAGGTGGCAGGCAGGGAAGACAGGAGCAGTCTAACAGGCAAAGACCGGCCCAAAAGTTACCACAGGGTGAGGCCACAAACAGCAGGACAACCCCACCCCAGCAAGGACCGGTAACCAACCTCAGAGGGACCAGCCACCCATCAGGCTGAGAGCATGTAAGCCAGAGACCATAGGACACCCCCCAGCACCACATACACCAAAGAAAAGGGGGGAACGCCAAGCAGAACACACCCCAGGGCTGGCAAACATCCCACAACACAGCCAGCCCCAAACACAGTCCCACCAGCCAGCCCAGGATCGCCCCAACAAAGCACCAGGGCAACCAATAACACAAAGCACCTGGAAACGCAGGGGGACACCCAACTAGGCAACAACCAGGGCCGAACTTACTGAACCACAGAGATCAGTAGAGAACAGGAGGAATCCAGTTGGCACAGCTGGAGGCCAAGCTGATCCACCTGCAAGCCGGCCCTCCAGGTGCAACCGCAGCACAGCTCCCGGAACGCTAACCACACATGGGCCAAAGAAAGAAGACAACTCACGGGGGAGTCATCGCAGGTGGAACCAAAACCATGCAATGGAGGGGCTTGGGACGGCAACAGCTGCAGGACTGCACCACAGAGCAACAGCCCCAGATAGCCAAAGTAAATACCAGGCAGGCTCCCATACTGGCACAAACAACCGATCCTGCGCAACATTTCAGAGCAGAGAAGACCAGGGGCAAACAGGGTGGCATGGCCGCAGGCCACAAGAAAGGGCCAAATGAAGGAGGAGCACCAGGCCAATGGGGGAAAGACACCCAACTCCTGTAGCCGAACACAGAAAGAGGAAAATAACCACTAGGGCCTGCAACCCCGAAATGGAGATGACATTGCCTACAGCTCCACGTCCAGGGACAAACCAGGCCAGACACAGAGTAGTGCCTGAGAGCAGACGAAAACAGGTGCACGAATTAGTGACAGCACATAGATTCCCAGGTTTCATCCATGTACAAACCAGGCCCAATGTTGCCAAACTCCTGAAGAGAGGAAGGAAACAGGCAAACCGCTATGTGGTACTCACCCGGGGGGAGGGCAGGCAGAAACTCCACAACCAAACAAGGCCCCCCCCCAGCCAGTCCATGGTGCACCACCAGCATCCACGCTTGGGCAGCAGGAAAGCAACCAGCCCGGTCGCCAGACACTCCAGGGGATCCATAATTACAGCCCGGAGGAGCCAACCAGCAATAGTGGCGTGTCTTTCACCTGGCCAGGCCTTAGGAAGATGCGCCCTCCACCCGGACCCGACCTGGAGGCCTATGCACCAGCCGCCAAAGGCTAGCCGGCTCGCACTGCAAAGAACTGGCCGAAAACATCCAAGCCTCCCGGCAAGCCCAGCAGCCCGGGACGCGGAACAGAACACACCCCATCCAGAACAGCCAGGCAGCCAGATGGGGACCGAAGAAGAACGCCACTCCAGCCCAGCAGGAGCAGCACCAGCACCTCGTCCCATTTCTGTTGACAGACAGAACAAGCATTTACAATGCAATGGTTTTGCCTTTGTTAAAGTTAGAGCTATTGGCATTGCTCTTGACATTATTTTTATTCATGTGTTTTTTTAAAACATAAATAAATGGCATTGTCATTTACAATGCAACTAGCTTTATCTCTCGCAAGTGACAAACACCCACAGAGAGCCCCCCCCACACACAGAGCCCCCCCACACACCCACACACAGAGCCCCCCACACACACACCCACACAGAGCCCCCCACACACACAGCCACACAAAGCCCCCCCACACACACACCCACACGGAGCCCTCCACACACACCCACACAGAGCCCCCCCCACACACTGCAAGCCCTACACACTGCGACCCCCATTTCAATAGATGTGTGATGCTTACCTGGTACTAAATTAGTCCCTGCATGGCTGAAAGGTTGAAATGGTGTAGGAGGCAAGGGGACAAATGTGAGCATGGAGGGAAAGGAGTATACGTTTGAGATTAGTGACTGGGTGAAAATAAAATCAGGAAGGACACAGGGTGGTCTTTCCAAATTAGATGGTCTATTTCAGGTAGAAAATGTCAGTAGGTTCTTTGTGTTCTTGAGGGGGGATAGGTCCAACCTGCACCATAATCGGACGTTTATTGTTTATACCCATTCACAACAGGCAACTAGGCAGGATGGTCGTCTCAGAGCCCAATCAGCAGTGAAGCAACAAGGTCCCTAAACCTCCGTAAAAGCAGGTGAAACACTGAGGGGCCCTCCTCACCACAAACAGGGCTGAATCTGCATTCTGAATCTGCACTCTGAATCTGCACTCTGAATCTGCACTCTGAATCTGCATTCTGAATCTGCACTCTGAATCTGCACTCCGAATCTGCACTCTGAATCTGCACTCTGAATCTGCACTCTGCACTCTGAATCTTGAATCTGCACTCTGAATCTTGAATCTGCACTCTGAATCTTGAATCTGCACTCTGCACTCTTGAATCTGCACTCTGCACTCTGAATCTGCACTCTGCACTCTGAATCTTGAATCTGCACTCTGAGTCTTGAATCTGCACTCTGAATCTGCACTCTGCACTCTGAATCTGCACTCTGCACTCTGAATCTGCACTCTGCACTCTGCACTCTGCACTCTGAATCTGCACTCTGCACTCTGAATCTGCACTCTGCACTCTGAATCTGCACTCTGAATCTTGAATCTGCACTCTGAATCTGCACTCTCAATCTGCACTCTGAATCTGCACTCTGCACTCTGAATCTGCACTCTGAATCTGCACTCTGAATCTGCACTCTGAATCTGCACTCTGAATCTGCACTCTGCACTCTGAATCTGCACTCTGCACTCTGAATCTGCACTCTGAATCTTGAATCTGCACTCTGAATCTGCACTCTGAATCTTGAATCTGCACTCTGAATCTGCACTCTGAATCTTGAATCTGCACTCTGAATCTGCACTCTGAATCTGCACTCTGAATCTTGAATCTGCACTCTGCACTCTGAATCTGCACTCTGCACTCTGAATCTGCACTCTGCACTCTGAATCTGCACTCTGAATCTTGAATCTGCACTCTGAATCTGCACTCTGAATCTTGAATCTGCACTCTGAATCTGCACTCTGAATCTTGAATCTGCACTCTGAATCTGCACTCTGAATCTGCACTCTGAATCTGCACTCTGAATCTGCACTCTGAATCTTGAATCTGCACTCTGCACTCTGAATCTGCACTCTGAATCTGCACTCTGAATCTGCACTCTGCACTCTGAATCTCCACTCTGAATCTCCACTCTGAATCTGCACTCTGAATCTGCACTCTGAATCTGCACTCTGAATCTGCACTCTGAATCTGCACTCTGCACTCTGAATCTTGAATCTGCACTCTGAGTCTTGAATCTGCACTCTGAATCTGCACTCTGCACTCTGCACTCTGAATCTGCACTCTGCACTCTGAATCTGCACTCTGCACTCTGAATCTGCACTCTGAATCTTGAATCTGCACTCTGAATCTGCACTCTCAATCTGCACTCTGAATCTGCACTCTGCACTCTGAATCTGCACTCCGAATCTGCACTCTGAATCTGCACTCTGAATCTGCACTCTGAATCTTGAATCTGCACTCTGAATCTGCACTCTGAATCTTGAATCTGCACTCTGAATCTGCACTCTGAATCTTGAATCTGCACTCTGAATCTGCACTCTGAATCTGCACTCTGAATCTGCACTCTGAATCTGCACTCTGAATCTTGAATCTGCACTCTGCACTCTGAATCTGCACTCTGAATCTGCACTCTGAATCTGCACTCTGAATCTGCACTCTGAATCTGCACTCTGCACTCTGAATCTCCACTCTGAATCTCCACTCTGAATCTGCACTCTGAATCTGCACTCTGAATCTGCACTCTGAATCTGCACTCTGAATCTGCACTCTGCACTCTGAATCTTGAATCTGCACTCTGAATCTGCACTCTGCACTCTGAATCTGCACTCTGCACTCTGCACTCTGCACTCTGAATCTGCACTCTGCACTCTGAATCTGCACTCTGAATCTTGAATCTGCACTCTGAATCTGCACTCTCAATCTGCACTCTGAATCTGCACTCTGCACTCTGAATCTGCACTCTGAATCTGCACTCTGAATCTGCACTCTGCACTCTGAATCTCCACTCTGAATCTCCACTCTGAATCTGCACTCTGAATCTGCACTCTGAATCTGCACTCTGAATCTGCACTCTGAATCTGCACTCTGAATCTGCACTCTGCACTCTGAATCTTGAATCTGCACTCTGAATCTGCACTCTGCACTCTGAATCTGCACTCTGCACTCTGCACTCTGCACTCTGAATCTGCACTCTGCACTCTGAATCTGCACTCTGCACTCTGAATCTGCACTCTGAATCTTGAATCTGCACTCTGAATCTGCACTCTCAATCTGCACTCTGAATCTGCACTCTGCACTCTGAATCTGCACTCTGAATCTGCACTCTGAATCTGCACTCTGAATCTGCACTCTGAATCTGCACTCTGCACTCTGAATCTGCACTCTGCACTCTGAATCTGCACTCTGAATCTTGAATCTGCACTCTGAATCTGCACTCTGAATCTTGAATCTGCACTCTGAATCTGCACTCTGAATCTGCACTCTGAATCTTGAATCTGCACTCTGCACTCTGAATCTGCACTCTGAATCTTGAATCTGCACTCTGAATCTGCACTCTGCACTCTGAATCTGCACTCTGCACTCTGAATCTGCACTCTGCACTCTGAATCTGCACTCTGAATCTGCACTCTGCACTCTGAATCTTGAATCTGCACTCTGAATCTGCACTCTGCACTCTGAATCTGCACTCTGAATCTGCACTCTGAATCTGCACTCTGAATCTGCACTCTGAATCTGCACTCTGAATCTGCACTCTGAATCTGCACTCTGAATCACTCTGCACTCTGAATCTGCACTCTGAATCTGCACTCTGCACTCTGAATCTCCACTCTGAATCTCCACTCTGAATCTGCACTCTGAATCTGCACTCTGAATCTGCACTCTGAATCTGCACTCTGAATCTGCACTCTGAATCTGCACTCTGCACTCTGAATCTTGAATCTGCACTCTGAGTCTTGAATCTGCACTCTGAATCTGCACTCTGCACTCTGAATCTGCACTCTGCACTCTGCACTCTGAATCTGCACTCTGCACTCTGAATCTGCACTCTGAATCTTGAATCTGCACTCTGAATCTGCACTCTCAATCTGCACTCTCAATCTGCACTCTGCACTCTGAATCTGCACTCTGAATCTGCACTCTGAATCTGCACTCTGAATCTGCACTCTGAATCTGCACTCTGCACTCTGAATCTGCACTCTGAATCTTGAATCTGCACTCTGAATCTGCACTCTGAATCTTGAATCTGCACTCTGAATCTGCACTCTGAATCTTGAATCTGCACTCTGAATCTGCACTCTGAATCTGCACTCTGAATCTTGAATCTGCACTCTGCACTCTGAATCTGCACTCTGAATCTTGAATCTGCACTCTGAATCTGCACTCTGCACTCTGAATCTGCACTCTGCACTCTGAATCTGCACTCTGCACTCTGAATCTGCACTCTGAATCTGCACTCTGCACTCTGAATCTGCACTCTGAATCTGCACTCTGAATCTGCACTCTGAATCTGCACTCTGAATCTGCACTCTGAATCTGCACTCTGAATCACTCTGCACTCTGAATCTGCACTCTGCACTCTGAATCTGCACTCTGCACTCTGAATCTGCACTCTGAATCTTGAATCTGCACTCTGAATCTGCACTCTGAATCTTGAATCTGCACTCTGAATCTGCACTCTGAATCTTGAATCTGCACTCTGAATCTGCACTCTGAATCTGCACTCTGAATCTGCACTCTGAATCTGCACTCTGAATCTTGAATCTGCACTCTGCACTCTGAATCTGCACTCTGAATCTGCACTCTGAATCTGCACTCTGAATCTGCACTCTGAATCTGCACTCTGCACTCTGAATCTCCACTCTGAATCTGCACTCTGAATCTGCACTCTGAATCTGCATTCTGAATCTGCACTCTGAATCTGCACTCTGAATCTGCACTCTGAATCACTCTGCACTCTGAATCTGCACTCTGCACTCTGAATCTGCACTCTGCACTCTGAATCTGCACTCTGAATCTTGAATCTGCACTCTGAATCTGCAGTCTGAATCTTGAATCTGCACTCTGAATCTGCACTCTGAATCTTGAATCTGCACTCTGAATCTGCACTCTGAATCTGCACTCTGAATCTGCACTCTGAATCTTGAATCTGCACTCTGCACTCTGAATCTGCACTCTGAATCTGCACTCTGAATCTGCACTCTGAATCTGAACTCTGAATCTGCACTCTGCACTCTGAATCGCCACTCTGAATCTGCACTCTGAATCTGCACTCTGAATCTGCACTCTGAATCTGCACTCTGAATCTGCACTCTGAATCTGCACTCTGAATCTGCACTCTGAATCTTGAATCTGCACTCTGCACTCTGAATCTGCACTCTGAATCTGCACTCTGAATCTGCACTCTGAATCTGCACTCTGAATCTGTACTCTGCACTCTGAATCTGCACTCTGCACTCTGAATCTGCACTCTGAATCTGCACTCTGAATCTGCACTCTGAATCTGCACTCTGAATCTCCACTCTGAATCTCCACTCTGAATCTCCACTCTGAATCTGCACTCTGAATCTGCACTCTGAATCTGCACTCTGAATCTGCACTCTGAATCTTGAATCTGCACTCTGAATCTTGAATCTGCACTCTGAATCTGCACTCTGCACTCTGAATCTGCACTCTGAATCTTGAATCTGCACTCTGAACTCTGCACTCTGAACTCTGCACTCTGCACTCTGAATCTGCACTCTGAATCTGCACTCTGAATCTGCACTCTGAATCTGCACTCTGAATCTGCACTCTGAATCTGCACTCTGCACTCTGAATCTGCACTCTGAATCTGCACTCTGAATCTCCACTCTGAATCTCCACTCTGAATCTCCACTCTGAATCTCCACTCTGAATCTGCACTCTGAATCTGCACTCTGAATCTGCACTCTGAATCTGCACTCTGAATCTGCACTCTGAATCTTGAATCTGCACTCTGAATCTGCACTCTGCACTCTGAATCTGCACTCTGCACTCTGAATCTGCACTCTGAATCTTGAATCTGCACTCTGAATCTTGAATCTGCACTCTGAATCTGCACTCTGAACTCTGCACTCTGAACTCTGAATCTGCACTCTGCACTCTGCACTCTGAATCTGCACTCTGAATCTGCACTCTGAATCTGCACTCTGAATCTGCACTCTGCACTCTGAATCTGCACTCTGCACTCTGCACTCTGAATCTGCACTCTGCACTCTGAGTCTGCACTCTCAATCTGCACTCTCAATCTGCACTCTCAATCTGCACTCTCAGTCTGCACTCTCAATCTGCACTCTCAATCTGCACTCTCAATCTGCACTCTCAATCTGCACTCTCAATCTGCACTCTCAATCTGCACTCTCAATCTGCACTCTGAATCTGCACTCTCAATCTGCACTCTCAATCTGCACTCTGAATCTGCACTCTGAATCTGCACTCTGAATCTGCACTCTGAATCTGCACTCTGCACTCTGAATCTGCACTCTGCACTCTGAATCTGCACTCTGAATCTGCACTCTGAATCTGCACTCTGAATCTGCACTCTGAATCTGCACTCTGCACTCTGAATCTCCACTCTGAATCTCCACTCTGAATCTCCACTCTGAATCTGCACTCTGAATCTGCACTCTGAATCTGCACTCTGAATCTGCACTCTGAATCTTGAATCTGCACTCTGAATCTGCACTCTGAATCTTGAATCTGCACTCTGAATCTGCACTCTGAATCTTGAATCTGCACTCTGAATCTGCACTCTGAATCTGCACTCTGAATCTTGAATCTGCACTCTGCACTCTGAATCTGCACTCTGAATCTTGAATCTGCACTCTGAATCTGCACTCTGAACTCTGCACTCTGAACTCTGAATCTGCACTCTGCACTCTGAATCTGCACTCTGAATCTGCACTCTGAATCTGCACTCTGCACTCTGCACTCTGCACTCTGCACTCTGAATCTGCACTCTGAATCTCCACTCTGAATCTCCACTCTGAATCTCCACTCTGAATCTGCACTCTGAATCTGCACTCTGAATCTGCACTCTGAATCTGCACTCTGAATCTGCACTCTGAATCTGCACTCTGAATCTGCACTCTGAATCTGCACTCTGAATCTTGAATCTGCACTCTGAATCTGCACTCTGAATCTTGAATCTGCACTCTGAATCTGCACTCTGAATCTTGAATCTGCACTCTGAATCTGCACTCTGAATCTGCACTCTGAATCTTGAATCTGCACTCTGCACTCTGAATCTGCACTCTGAATCTTGAATCTGCACTCTGAATCTGCACTCTGAACTCTGCACTCAGAACTCTGAATCTGCACTCTGCACTCTGAATCTGCACTCTGAATCTGCACTCTGAATCTGCACTCTGAATCTGCACTCTGAATCTGCACTCTGCACTCTGCACTCTGCACTCTGAATCTGCACTCTGAATCTGCACTCTGAATCTGCACTCTGCACTCTGAATCTGCACTCTGCACTCTGAATCTGCACTCTGCACTCTGAATCTGCACTCTGCACTCTGAGTCTGCACTCTCAATCTGCACTCTCAATCTGCACTCTCAATCTGCACTCTCAGTCTGCACTCTCAATCTGCACTCTCAATCTGCACTCTCAATCTGCACTCCCAATCTGCACTCTCAATCTGCACTCTGCCATCGCACTCTGCACTCTGAATCTCCACTCTTTATCTGCACTCTTTATCTGCACTCTGTATCTGCACTCTTTATCTGCACTCTTTATCTGCACTCTGTATCTGCACTCTGTATCTGCACTCTCAATCTGCACTCTGAATCTGCACTCTGAATCTGCACTCTGAATCTGCACTCTGAATCTGCACTCTGCACTCTGAATCTGCACTCTGAATCTGCACTCTGAATCTGCACTCTGAATCTGCACTCTGAATCTCCACTCTGAATCTCCACTCTGAATCTCCACTCTGAATCTGCACTCTGAATCTGCACTCTGAATCTGCACTCTGAATCTTGAATCTGCACTCTGAATCTTGAATCTGCACTCTGAATCTGCACTCTGCACTCTGAATCTGCACTCTGAATCTTGAATCTGCACTCTGAACTCTGCACTCTGAACTCTGCACTCTGCACTCTGAATCTGCACTCTGAATCTGCACTCTGAATCTGCACTCTGAATCTGCACTCTGAATCTGCACTCTGAATCTGCACTCTGAATCTGCACTCTGCACTCTGAATCTGCACTCTGAATCTGCACTCTGAATCTGCACTCTGAATCTCCACTCTGAATCTCCACTCTGAATCTCCACTCTGAATCTCCACTCTGAATCTGCACTCTGAATCTGCACTCTGAATCTGCACTCTGAATCTGCACTCTGAATCTGCACTCTGAATCTTGAATCTGCACTCTGAATCTGCACTCTGCACTCTGAATCTGCACTCTGCACTCTGAATCTGCACTCTGAATCTTGAATCTGCACTCTGAATCTTGAATCTGCACTCTGAATCTGCACTCTGAACTCTGCACTCTGAACTCTGAATCTGCACTCTGCACTCTGCACTCTGAATCTGCACTCTGAATCTGCACTCTGAATCTGCACTCTGAATCTGCACTCTGAATCTGCACTCTGCACTCTGCACTCTGAATCTGCACTCTGCACTCTGAGTCTGCACTCTCAATCTGCACTCTCAATCTGCACTCTCAATCTGCACTCTCAGTCTGCACTCTCAATCTGCACTCTCAATCTGCACTCTCAATCTGCACTCTGAATCTGCACTCTCAATCTGCACTCTCAATCTGCACTCTGAATCTGCACTCTGAATCTGCACTCTGAATCTGCACTCTGAATCTGCACTCTGAATCTGCACTCTGCACTCTGAATCTGCACTCTGCTCTCTGAATCTGCACTCTGAATCTGCACTCTGAATCTGCACTCTGAATCTGCTCTCTGCACTCTGAATCTCCACTCTGAATCTCCACTCTGAATCTCCACTCTGAATCTGCACTCTGAATCTGCACTCTGAATCTGCACTCTGAATCTGCACTCTGAATCTGCACTCTGAATCTTGAATCTGCACTCTGAATCTGCACTCTGAATCTTGAATCTGCACTCTGAATCTGCACTCTGAATCTTGAATCTGCACTCTGAATCTGCACTCTGAATCTGCACTCTGAATCTTGAATCTGCACTCTGCACTCTGAATCTGCACTCTGAATCTTGAATCTGCACTCTGAATCTGCACTCTGAACTCTGCACTCTGAACTCTGAATCTGCACTCTGCACTCTGAATCTGCACTCTGAATCTGCACTCTGAATCTGCACTCTGAATCTGCACTCTGAATCTGCACTCTGAATCTGCACTCTGCACTCTGCACTCTGCACTCTGCACTCTGAATCTGCACTCTGAATCTCCACTCTGAATCTCCACTCTGAATCTCCACTCTGAATCTCCACTCTGAATCTGCACTCTGAATCTGCACTCTGAATCTGCACTCTGAATCTGCACTCTGAATCTGCACTCTGAATCTTGAATCTGCACTCTGAATATGCACTCTGAATCTTGAATCTGCACTCTGAATCTGCACTCTGAATCTTGAATCTGCACTCTGCACTCTGAATCTGCACTCTGAATCTTGAATCTGCACTCTGAATCTGCACTCTGAACTCTGCACTCTGAACTCTGAATCTGCACTCTGCACTCTGAATCTGCACTCTGAATCTGCACTCTGAATCTGCACTCTGAATCTGCACTCCGAATCTGCACTCTGAATCTGCACTCTGCACTCTGCACTCTGAATCTGCACTCTGAATCTGCACTCTGAATCTGCACTCTGAATCTGCACTCTGCACTCTGAATCTGCACTCTGCACTCTGAGTCTGCACTCTCAATCTGCACTCTCAATCTGCACTCTCAATCTGCACTCTCAGTCTGCACTCTCAATCTGCACTCTCAATCTGCACTCTCAATCTGCACTCTCAATCTGCACTCTGCCATCGCACTCTGCACTCTGAATCTCCACTCTTTATCTGCACTCTTTATCTGCACTCTGTATCTGCACTCTTTATCTGCACTCTTTATCTGCACTCTGTATCTGCACTCTGTATCTGCACTCTCAGTCTGCACTCTCAATCTGCACTTTCAATCTGCACTCTCAATCTGCACTCTGCCATCGCACTCTGCACTCTGAATCTGCACTCTGACTCTAAATCTGCACTCTGACTCTAAATCTGCACTCTGACTCTGAATCTGCACTCTGACTCTGAATCTGCACGCCTTAAAATCCACTCTCGGTTCCTTTGTTTGCCTGATGTTCGTTAAGAAATTTTATTAAAAGGTGAGCAGGAAGTTTCAAAGTGCGGCAGCATAAACATTTTTTTTAACTATCAGCTTACGATTTCTACCTTATTTGGAAGTTTATCTACTTGAAATATTCCCTTTGTTCGAGTAGTAAGCAGACCTTTTTATTCCTCGTGTTAATACGCATGCAATGTTTGTCAATGCCCAGCGGGTCAGGCAGTGTTCAGTAGCACAATATTGCTGCCTCGTGGCCTTTCTGCGCTGGAAGTGCACAATTAGGCGATGCTGGGATCCCGGGTGCACCTTTCTGGTCGGAAAGTGGAAAGTTAGTGGTTTCACAGTGGGGGTCGGTGCCCTATAATAGGTAACACATGGGAAGCTCTAAATAAATAACTTCATCTAATGAGGCTGTCATTAAATAAAAAAAAGAAGCATGCTCGCCGCTGGGACATTTATCACCGCACAAATTAGTCTGTTTTCCCCTCATAAAAATAAAGAGAAACCAGCGTGAATTCGGTATACTTTACTCCCATTAAATAAAACACATTTTTTCCATGTTGCTGAAAAGGTAAACGATAGAATGCATACGGAAATGTTATACACAGGGCATCTTTAACATGGGATTTTTTTTTCCAGAAACGTTGCACCCAGCAAAGGACCTAACTCTAAAACGGATATTCACACGGTTTTGGTTTTTAGAGTAAGATTAATATTATGTTAGAAACGTACAGTGTTGCATTTTAGTTTATATACCCGCCTGCTTCTGTCCGAGTGTGGCATGCCTCCCAACAATGAAAATGCTGCATCGGAAGGCGGGTGCCGGCAGATTCGGGGGCGTTCCCGGCTTTTGGCTGACGTCGCGTGACGTCGGCAAAAGCCAAAGAATCTCGGGAACGCCCCCGTGTCTGGTCCGGCATTGACGGACAGGCCCCTCATCCAATGGCTAGGCTCCATTTATGGAGCCAGCCAATGAATGACGAGGGCCGACCCAAAGCCACACTACAGTTCTCATTAGGTTTTTGCTGCGCAAAAAAGATGCGCAGAGCGCATCTTTTTGGCGAGGCAAACCCTAAAAAAAGAACAGATGGAATGCTGGGTAAGTGCTGCTCATGTACTCCCAGTGGGAAGGTTTGCGGTTAGGGTTCCAGAATTCCTCCGTTCTTTTTTTCTTTCGGGAGATGATTTTCTCCGCTTGTCATAAATGGGACGAGGACAGGAGAGACCTGAGGGTAATGTGGAAGCCAACTCATTAAAAATGCCACCTTGCATACTCAAGACATCTCACCACAAGCATCCAGCATTTCATGCCCTTACTTTTGGTGTGCAGTTTAGAAAAGAAAACAGTTTTCAAAACGAACTTTCTTCGGTTAAAATTCAATACAAGCATTATTGTAATTACACTAAAGTTAAAGAACATACCTTATAATTGGGAAAAGCAAAGAATGTGTTGATATATTTCTGATATTGTTTCGAGTAAAGAATATATTCATTAAATCTGAAACACAGTCATCGTTTCTCTTTGTAACAAACAAAACGAGATGTATTGTGTAGAGTGTTAAGAACAATTTCAAATATAAGAACAAATGAAGGTCGAGATGGTGCACATAGATTCCATGACTTTTACCTTTAGCCCTAACCCTGGGATCTTAGGGCCATATGTATCAAGCCTTTTTCGATTCGCAAAGGCCGGAATTCAGCGAATTCCAGCCTTTGCGAATCGCAAAAGGCTGTTTAGCATTTTTTGCTATGTATGTACAAATCGCATCATAAGGAATCGCAAAAATGTGTTGATTCCTTATTTTGCTATATCATTTAGGGAATCACAATTTTGCGATTCCTTAAATGCTATATATGATGCAATTTTCAATAGTGATTTTAGCTTAAGAAATCGCATTTTACTACCAACTTTCAATTGGTGGTAAATTGCGATTTCTCATCAAAATGCACAAATTGGCATTTTTAAATGTGGCATGTGACGCACATACATGCCCGTAGGGCATGTATGTGCGCCATATACACACACATGCTGATTTCAGGGGTGCAGCAGGGTGTCCTTGAGACACCCCTGCACCCTTGAAATCAATCTCATTCTGCGAATTCACAAATTGTGATTCGCAAAATGAAATGCATTTCACATTCATTCCTATGGGCCTCCTGGCCCATAGGAATGAATGGGTAATTATTCCTTATTTGCGAAATCACAAATAAGGAATAATTGGAAATCGCTAAAAAAATAGCGATTTTCTACATACATACCATTTTGCGATTTCTAAATAGTGATTCTTTAAAAATCGCTATTTAGAAATCGCAAATGGTGATGATGATACATATGGCCCGTACTCTTTCTTTCTTTAACTCTGCACTACCCATGAGTTCCTGGGGTTGTTTTACGTCCTCGTAGAGCACATAGGATGATTCCTTGTATTTCCTGGAATAATCAGAGAGCGGGATTGTTACTGCTTGATCTTTGTGTTTTACCTGCAAACGAGGAGATGAAGGGTTCAGTGACCTTAAGAAATCTGGCCCCAACAGAAAAAAATGACACTTGTTTAATATCGCCAATGTCAAATAATCAGTGAAAAGCTTCATTGCTTCCTTCTTCAGTAGCCATATATTAGAATTCAGCTCCATTGAGCCATCGGATAGAGAGTTGTGCAAAGATACCCGGCCTCGGCTAGTGGCACTTCACTGCTACCACATTTCAGTGTTTACAATTTAATTTGTGTATAAGGAGTCTTGGACAGTATCTAATGTTCCCCATACCAAGATATAGTAAGCCTGGGGGGAAGTTTCTAAAAAAAGCATAATTAATTAGAAAGCATTGAAGTTTATTTTTTGCATTTAAGTAATTCTAAATGATTTATTAACAAACGTGAAGTATTAATTACTCACAATATTTATACATTTGCATGTAACTTTTCAACAACATTACATTCAGTCATCCACACCATCTGTTTAGCACTAAAACATCTAAAAAAGAAACAATGTGTGGAAACACAAACAGATTTAATAATTTTGTTTTACTGCAGATGCTTCTGTAATAACCAAGGGGATGGCACAATCTAATTATCATAAGCATTTCATGAAAGACAGGCCTAGATCAAAAGTTTTAGAAATTAGATCATGAGTTTGCATAATATACAATGTAAGTTCAAATAGAATGACAATTCACTCCAAACGCAATCTAACATTAAACATCAAAAGTAAAGTGTTTTAAAATGAAAAATACAAACTTTTCCCCAATTTTTATTCTAACCATTATTTGGTTATTTGGTCTATGGCCATTGTCTTAAACACCTGTTGGACAGGCCACGTGAAGGGCCGCTCCCCCTCTGCCCGACCAGGCCCGAGCCCGGTCCCCCAAGTGTCACACACCACCACTTCACGTTTTCCGTCCCCTCCGGGACCCTTGCCTCTGAACATATCGACCTCGTGGGCCCGATCCACTACTGGCCCGCGCGCCCAGCCTGGGCGCCATCTTGGACACTCCGCCACGAGGCCGCGTGGCCCCCGATCGACCCCAACCCTGGGCCTGGCCAGGCCTCAGACATCCCGGCACCACCATCCACCCAGGAGGTGAGCGGACTACTTGGCAGGTCAATGGGAGAAAGAGGTGTCGATGGCTCTCCCCCGCCAGGTGCCGCTCGCCCACAACCTCCCCGGGCGCTGGCTCCACCCCCCTGCTGGGTGTCTGGACCCCTTCATCCCGGACCCCCCAACCTCCAAGTGCGAGGGTCCGGACATCAAAGGGCACCAGCCCTATAACTGGGGCAGCTCCAGAGCAGGAAGGCAGTTGTATCCTGGAGTCGAGAGACGCAGAGAAGAACTCATCCTTGACGGACTACTGGCGCTGCCGTAGCCCTGCCTTGCGAACTATCGTCCTGCCTGCTGGCGCTGCCGCAACCTTCGTAACCTTCATCGTCGTCGGGACCTGCTGGCGTGGCCGCGGACCGTTTGTAACTACCATCTTCATCGGGACCTGCTGGCTCCGCCGCGGACCGTCGCTTCCTTCATCCACCTCGGGACCTGCTGGCTCCGCCGCGGCCCGACCATCTAGAACGCCGAGCTCGAGGATTGAGAGCTATTTCATCCATTGGTAACCAGACTGTCCCGCTACCCTTTTCCCAATCCAGAGACCAGAATCGAGGGGACCCCTGAGTCCAGACCTCCTTGTATCATTTTACCGTACTTGAAGAAATTGCCTATAAAGTATCATTGAGCCTTAACCTTGTGTGGCGTACGTCTGTGGGGGGGAAGTTACTTGTCTGTACGATCGCTGGAGGCGGCTCTCCCCGGAGACCTCTCCCCTTATCCTCGGCCGACCCTCCCGGTCCGTCTAACATTGGTGGCCAGCGGCGCGATCCGAATCACCGCATAATCGTACAGAGAGTAGCTCACCCCACGACGAAATCACGATGACAACCAAAGAAAGCGGACCCACCGAGAAATTTCAGATGGAGAAATTGGAAGAATACAGCCATCGTGAATTAAAACAATTCTGCATCGAACTAGGTATCGCTACCACCGGTCTAAGTACCAAAGATGATTTCAAGCATGCCCTGGAGTCCTGGGCAGAAACCGGGGCCGTCAGACCCCCGGACCAAAATACCGCAGCAGTAGAAAAAGACACCACGGCCCCCGAAGAGCGAAGAACGGGTGTTGGACAGGCCACGTGAAGGGCCGCTCCCCCTCTGCCCGACCAGGCCCGAGCCCGGTCCCCCAAGTGTCACACACCACCACTTCACGTTTTCCGTCCCCTCCGGGACCCTTGCCTCTGAACATATCGACCTCGTGGGCCCGATCCACTACTGGCCCGCGCACCCAGCCTGGGCGCCATCTTGGACACTCCGCCACGAGGCCGCGTGGCCCCCGATCGACCCCAACCCTGGGCCTGGCCAGGCCTCAGACATCCCGGCACCACCATCCACCCAGGAGGTGAGCGGACTACTTGGCAGGTCAATGGGAGAAAGAGGTGTCGATGGCTCTCCCCCGCCAGGTGCCGCTCGCCCACAACCTCCCCGGGCGCTGGCTCCACCCCCATGCTGGGTGTCTGGACCCCTTCATCCTGGACCCCCCAACCTCCAAGTGCGAGGGTCCGGACATCAAAGGGCACCAGCCCTATAACTGGGGCAGCTCCAGAGCAGGAAGGCAGTTGTATCCTGGAGTCGAGAGACGCAGAGAAGAACTCATCCTTGACGGACTACTGGCGCTGCCGTAGCCCTGCCTTGCGAACTATCGTCCTGCCTGCTGGCGCTGCCGCAACCTTCGTAACCTTCATCGTCGTCGGGACCTGCTGGCGTGGCCGCGGACCGTTTGTAACTACCATCTTCATCGGGACCTGCTGGCTCCGCTGCGGACCGTCGCTTCCTTCATCCACCTCGGGACCTGCTGGCTCCGCCGCGGCCCGACCATCTAGAACGCCGAGCTCGAGGATTGAGAGCTATTTCATCCATTGGTAACCAGACTGTCCCGCTACCCTTTTCCCAATCCAGAGACCAGAATCGAGGGGACCCCTGAGTCCAGACCTCCTTGTATCATTTTACCGTACTTGAAGAAATTGCCTATAAAGTATCATTGAACCTTAACCTTGTGTGGCGTACGTCTGTGGGGGGGAAGTTACTTGTCTGTACGATCGCTGGAGGCGGCTCTCCCCGGAGACCTCTCCCCTTATCCTCGGCCGACCCTCCCGGTCCGTCTAACATTGGTGGCAGCGGCGGGATCCGAATCACCGCATAATCGTACAGAGAGTAGCTCACCCCACGACGAAATCACGATGACAACCAAAGAAAGCGGACCCACCGAGAAATTTCAGATGGAGAAATTGGAAGAATACAGCCATCGTGAATTAAAACAATTCTGCATCGAACTAGGTATCGCTACCACCGGTCTAAGTACCAAAGATGATTTCAAGCATGCCCTGGAGTCCTGGGCAGAAACCGGGGCCGTCAGACCCCCGGACCAAAATACTGCAGCAGTAGAAAAAGACACCACGGCCCCCGAAGAGCGAAGAACGGGTCTCTCGCAAAACGAGATCCAGGAACGAGAAAGAACACGACTACATGAACTAGAAATGGCCCGGCTCAAAATGGATGGTGAACTTAAGTTGGCCGAACAAAAACTGAGCTTGGAACATATGCGTCTCCGAGAAGAAAGAGAGGAAAAACAGAGACAAAGGGAGCTTGAGGAAAAAAAGACTGGCATATGAACACGAGCGCAAATTAGCTGAGATAGACTTACGCAAACAGAACAAAGAATTAGGGGTGCCCGAGCAACCCCGCACCCCAGGGACAACCGATAAGAAGGTACACATCCCCAAGGATGTCGTACGAGAGTACTTCCGAGAGGACGACATCCAGCAATGGTTCAAGGCCTACGAAATCGCTATGACCGCTCACCGGATCGATCGAAGCGACTGGGGAGCCGGTCTATGGGGGAGATTCCTCAATGAGGGCCGCGATGCCCTGCTACAGCTCCCGGACCATCTGATGACCTCCTATGACCACATGAAAGCTGCCCTCCTCACCCGCTATGGGCTCACACCCGAGATGTACCGTCAGAGGTTCCGAGACTGCACCCGCATCCCGGGTACAACTTTGGTGGACTACGTGAACTATTTTAGCCGAGCCTTCGAAGGCTGGATCAAAGGAAGCAATGTCACAACTTACGAACAACTCTTCAATCTCATGGTGTGGGAGCATCTATCAAACAATTGCTTCATTGAGCTCCGGCAGCACCTCCTCGACAGCAAATTGACTGATCCACGGCAGCTCGCAGCCGAGGCTGACCGGTGGGAAATCACTAGAGTGGGCCGAAATGGATCCTATGAACAGAACCGGAACAACCACGGTCAGCACCGTCCCCGAGGAGGAGGAGGGGGCCAAAGGCGAGGACGAGACAACGCTCCGGCCGCCCCCGCTACCAGCACCACCCCCCCGGCCAACCGGGGCAGCACCCCGGCACGACCGGGATACAGAGCCAATGTCACGTGTCACCGATGCCAACGAGTCGGCCACTATGCAAACGACCCAAATTGCCCACAGTACCAGAGCCCAAGACCCCGCCAGGTGGCTGCTGCTGCCCTGGGGGAAGAACAGATCTCCGAAGAGCAGGAAGAATATGAGCAAGAGCATCAAGAATGGGAGCCAGCCGCCATGGCTCTAGCATGCTTAGGGGGGAAAGACATGGTCCCGCGGGTCCCCCTACCCGCTAACACCCGGAAGTACAGCCAATGGGTGAGCATCAATGGACGCCAGGCCGAAGCCCTCCGTGACACCGGGGCCAGTGTAACAGCCGTCCGCTGTCACCTGGTGACCCCAGAACAGTTCCTACCAAACATTCTCTGCCCTGTCCGTTCAGCCGATAACTCGGAGAGTCTGTGCCGGATGGCCTGCGTCCCTTTCGAATGGGGAGGGGTCTCCGGCATGTTGAAGGTGACGGTCCGAGATGACGCCCCCGTAGACTGCCTCCTGGGGAATGACCTTGAAAGCTCTCCGTGGGCAGCCGTAGAACGAAGAGAACACCTAGGGATGTTAGGCATCCCGGACTGGGCGTGCGTCACCACCCGGTCCATGGCTGCCCGTGCCAATCTCCGACCCGAGGAACCCGAATGGCCGGCGCCTCCTCCCCCGGTCGCTCCAGTCGAAGACACCGACCGTGCCGTCCCCCCAGAACCAGCTCAACCTCCGGACCTCGCTGGCCTCGACCAGTGGCATCAAGAGGGGGGGCCCACACAGGAGCAGTTTCGCCAAGAGCAGAAGACCTGTCCCTCCCTCGAGGGACTCCGCCAACAAGCCCTCGCCCAGAGCGCAGGGGATACCTCCGGAACACATTGGATCTATTGGGACAATGATCTGCTATACAGTGAACAAAGGATCGCGGAGTTGGGGGCCAGTCGAGTGCTAGTGGTGCCCCTCCGTTTTAGAGACTTCTTGCTAAATCTGGCCCACGATGTCCCCCTGGCCGGACACCTGGGTCAGGATAAAACTTACAGCCGCCTAGTGACCCACTTCTTCTGGCCTAAAATGAGGAATGATGTACTCCAGCATTGCCGATCTTGCCCCACGTGCCAAGCCAGTGGAAAGAGCGGCCGCAAACTAAAAGCCCCCCTGCAACCATTTCCAGTGGTCACCACCCCGTTCGAGAGGGTCGGGATAGACATTGTGGGGCCCCTGGACCCCCGTACAGCACAAGGACATCGGTTCATCCTGGTACTGGTGGACCACGCCACCCGCTACCCCGAGGCTGTTCCCCTGCGAACTGTGACCGCCCCGGTAGTCGGCCGGGCCCTGATGGGGATCTTCTCCCGTGTGGGCTTCCCCCGAGAAGTCGTCAGCGACAGAGGCACGAACTTTATTTCCAAATATATGAAGTCCCTCTGGCAACAGTGTGGGGTCACCTACCGATTCACGACCCCCTATCACCCTCAAGGAAACGGACTCGTTGAGCGGTTCAACCGCACGCTCAAAGGGATGATTGGGGGGTTGGAAGAGCCCCTCCGTCGCCAGTGGGATGTGCTGCTGCCGTGCCTCCTCTTCGCATATCGAGAGGTCCCCCAGAAGTCCCTCGGCTTCAGCCCGTTTGAACTATTGTATGGACACCCAGTACGGGGGCCGCTCAGTCTAGTCAAGGAAGGCTGGGAAATGCCCCCTCTAAGAAACCCTCCAGATGTCTTCAAATACCTCCTAACCCTCCGCAACCAGACCCGACGGTTCAGAGAGCTGGCAAAAGCAACCCTGGAGGCCAGTCAAGAGGACATGAAAAAGTGGTATGACCAAAATGCCTCCTCCATCGAATTCGAACCCGGTCAACAAGTATGGGTGATGTCCCCCACCGAACCCTGCGCCCTGCAAGACAAGTGGACGGGGCCCTTCAAAGTAGTCGAGCGCAAGGGCCCTGTCACCTATCTCATCGACATGGAATCTTCACGGAACCCCCTCCGGGTCCTCCACGCTAACAGGCTGAAACCCCATTTCGTGCGTTCAGAACTCAGCCTCCTGATGGCCACAGACAATGGAGCCGAAGAAGACTCCGAACCCCTCCCTGACCTCCTACGGACTCGGGAGAAAGACGGCTCCGTGGACGGGGTCCGACTCTCGGAGGCCCTCACCCTGGGACAACGCCAAGAATGTCGAGACCTTCTGTTGCAGTTCGCCAGCCTGTTTTCCCTCACCCCAGGTGTCACCTCCTGGTGTGTGCACGACGTGGACACGGGGGACAGCCCCCCTATCCGCCACCGGGCCTACCGCGTACCAGATCGGGTACGGGCCTGCATCCAGGAAGAAGTAACCAAGATGCTCACGCTCTGGGTCATTGAGCCCTCAGACAGCCCCTGGGCCAGCCCAGTAGTACTGGTCCCCAAAGCGGCCGCCCCCGGCACCACACCGGAACTCCGGTTCTGCGTCGACTACCGGGGCTTGAATGCGGTCACCAGAACAGACGCACACCCCATCCCCCGAGCAGACGAACTAATCGACCGCATGGGAGCTGCCCGCTACCTCAGCATTTTCGACCTGACGGCGGGCTACTGGCAGATCGGCCTCACACCCCGGGCCCAAGAACGATCTGCATTTTCCACTCCTGACGGCCATTATCATTTCAAGGTCATGCCCTTCGGCATGAAGAATGCCCCAGCAACGTTTCAGCGGCTCGTCAACCAGGTCTTGGCCGGGCTCGAAGGATTCAGCGCCGCCTACCTAGACGACATCGCTGTGTACAGCCACCATTGGTCCGACCACCTCCACCACCTCCGAGCAGTGCTACAGGCCCTTCAGCAAGCTGGCCTCACGATCAAGGCCAGCAAATGCCAAATTGGTCAGGGGTCCGTAACCTACCTCGGACACCAGGTGGGAAGCGGCCTGGTGGCCCCTCTGCAGCTCAAGATTGCCGCCATCCAGTCCTGGCAGCCTCCCATCACCCAGACCGAGGTACGCGCCTTTCTGGGACTCACGGGCTATTACAGACGGTTCGTGAAAGACTATGGTACCATAGTGGGGCCCCTCACAGAGCTCACGTCCAAAAATCAACCCAAGAAGGTCAACTGGACCCCAGATTGCCAAACAGCCTTCGAACAACTGAAGGCCGCCATGTGCTCCGCCCCTGTGCTCCAGGCCCCCGACTACAGCCGGGAATTCGTCGTCCAGACGGATGCCTCCGACCACGGCATTGGGGCGGTCCTGTCTCAATTGAACACCGAAGGCCTTGATCAGCCAGAGGCCTTCATCAGCAGGCGACTCCTACCTCGAGAACAACGCTGGAGCACCATCGAGAGGGAGGCCTTCGCCGTGGTATGGGCCCTCAAAAAGCTCCGGCCCTACCTCTTTGGCACACACTTCCGGGTGCAGACCGACCATCGACCCCTGCAGTGGCTGATGCAGATGCGGGGGGAGAACCCAAAACTACTACGTTGGTCCATCTCCCTACAAGGGATGGACTTCACTGTTGAACACCGGCCTGGGCCAGATCACGCCAACGCAGATGGCCTGTCCCGGTTCTTCCGCCTCGACGAGGAGAGTCCCCAAGAGGATGGGTGACTCTCCCCGCCTTCAGCTGGGGGGGACGCATGTTGGACAGGCCACGTGAAGGGCCGCTCCCCCTCTGCCCGACCAGGCCCGAGCCCGGTCCCCCAAGTGTCACACACCACCACTTCACGTTTTCCGTCCCCTCCGGGACCCTTGCCTCTGAACATATCGACCTCGTGGGCCCGATCCACTACTGGCCCGCGCGCCCAGCCTGGGCGCCATCTTGGACACTCCGCCACGAGGCCGCGTGGCCCCCGATCGACCCCAACCCTGGGCCTGGCCAGGCCTCAGACATCCCGGCACCACCATCCACCCAGGAGGTGAGCGGACTACTTGGCAGGTCAATGGGAGAAAGAGGTGTCGATGGCTCTCCCCCGCCAGGTGCCGCTCGCCCACAACCTCCCCGGGCGCTGGCTCCACCCCCCTGCTGGGTGTCTGGACCCCTTCATCCCGGACCCCCCAACCTCAAAGTGCGAGGGTCCGGACATCAAAGGGCACCAGCCCTATAACTGGGGCAGCTCCAGAGCAGGAAGGCAGTTGTATCCTGGAGTCGAGAGACGCAGAGAAGAACTCATCCTTGACGGACTACTGGCGCTGCCGTAGCCCTGCCTTGCGAACTATCGTCCTGCCTGCTGGCGCTGCCGCAACCTTCGTAACCTTCATCGTCGTCGGGACCTGCTGGCGTGGCCGCGGACCGTTTGTAACTACCATCTTCATCGGGACCTGCTGGCTCCGCCGCGGACCGTCGCTTCCTTCATCCACCTCGGGACCTGCTGGCTCCGCCGCGGCCCGACCATCTAGAACGCCGAGCTCGAGGATTGAGAGCTATTTCATCCATTGGTAACCAGACTGTCCCGCTACCCTTTTCCCAATCCAGAGACCAGAATCGAGGGGACCCCTGAGTCCAGACCTCCTTGTATCATTTTACCGTACTTGAAGAAATTGCCTATAAAGTATCATTGAACCTTAACCTTGTGTGGCGTACGTCTGTGGGGGGGAAGTTACTTGTCTGTACGATCGCTGGAGGCGGCTCTCCCCGGAGACCTCTCCCCTTATCCTCGGCCGACCCTCCCGGTCCGTCTAACAACGGGTCTCTCGCAAAACGAGATCCAGGAACGAGAAAGAACACGACTACATGAACTAGAAATGGCCCGGCTCAAAATGGATGGTGAACTTAAGTTGGCCGAACAAAAACTGAGCTTGGAACATATGCGTCTCCGAGAAGAAAGAGAGGAAAAACAGAGACAAAGGGAGCTTGAGGAAAAAAGACTGGCATATGAACACGAGCGCAAATTAGCTGAGATAGACTTACGCAAACAGAACAAAGAATTAGGGGTGCCCGAGCAACCCCGCACCCCAGGGACAACCGATAAGAAGGTACACATCCCCAAGGATGTCGTACGAGAGTACTTCCGAGAGGACGACATCCAGCAATGGTTCAAGGCCTACGAAATTGCTATGACCGCTCACCGGATCGATCGAAGCGACTGGGGAGCCGGTCTATGGGGGAGATTCCTCAATGAGGGCCGCGATGCCCTGCTACAGCTCCCGGACCATCTGATGACCTCCTATGACCACATGAAAGCTGCCCTCCTCACCCGCTATGGGCTCACACCCGAGATGTACCGTCAGAGGTTCCGAGACTGCACCCGCATCCCGGGTACAACTTGGGTGGACTACGTGAACTATTTTAGCCGAGCCTTCGAAGGCTGGATCAAAGGAAGCAATGTCACAACTTACGAACAACTCTTCAATCTCATGGTGTGGGAGCATCTATCAAACAATTGCTTCATTGAGCTCCGGCAGCACCTCCTCAACAGCAAATTGACTGATCCACGGCAGCTCGCAGCCGAGGCTGACCGGTGGGAAATCACTAGAGTGGGCCGAAATGGATCCTATGAACAGAACCGGAACAACCACGGTCAGCACCGTCCCCGAGGAGGAGGAGGGGGCCAAGGGCGAGGACGAGACAACGCTCCGGCCGGCCCCGCTACCAGCACCACCCCCCCGGCCAACCGGGGCAGCACCCCGGCACGACCGGGATACAGAGCCAATGTCACGTGTCACCGATGCCAACGAGTCGGCCACTATGCAAACGACCCAAATTGCCCACAGTACCAGAGCCCAAGACCCCGTCAGGTGGCTGCTGCTGCCCTGGGGGAAGAACAGATCTCTGAAGAGCAGGAAGAATATGAGCAAGAGCATCAAGAATGGGAGCCAGCCGCCATGGCTCTAGCATGCTTAGGGGGGAAAGACATGGTCCCGCGGGTCCCCCTACCCGCTAACACCCGGAAGTACAGCCAATGGGTGAGCATCAATGGACGCCAGGCCGAAGCCCTCCGTGACACCGGGGCCAGTGTAACAGCCGTCCGCTGTCACCTGGTGACCCCAGAACAGTTCCTACCAAACATTCTCTGCCCTGTCCGTTCAGCCGATAACTCGGAGAGTCTGTGCCGGATGGCCTGCGTCCCTTTCGAATGGGGAGGGGTCTCCGGCATGTTGAAGGTGACGGTCCGAGATGACGCCCCCGTAGACTGCCTCCTGGGGAATGACCTTGAAAGCTCTCCGTGGGCAGCCGTAGAACGAAGAGAACACCTAGGGATGTTAGGCATCCCGGACTGGGCGTGCGTCACCACCCGGTCCATGGCCGCCCGTGCCAATCTCCGACCCGAGGAACCCGAATGGCCGGCGCCTCCTCCCCCGGTCGCTCCAGTCGAAGACACCGACCGTGCCGTCCCCCCAGAACCAGCTCAACCTCCGGACCTCGCTGGCCTCGACCAGTGGCATCAAGAGGGGGGGCCCACACAGGAGCAGTTTCGCCAAGAGCAGAAGACCTGTCCCTCCCTCGAGGGACTCCGCCAACAAGCCCTCGCCCAGAGCGCAGGGGATACCTCCGGAACACATTGGATCTATTGGGACAATGATCTGCTATACAGTGAACAAAGGATCGCGGAGTTGGGGGCCAGTCGAGTGCTAGTGGTGCCCCTCCGTTTTAGAGACTTCTTGCTAAATCTGGCCCACGATGTCCCCCTGGCCGGACACCTGGGTCAGGATAAAACTTACAGCCGCCTAGTGACCCACTTCTTCTGGCCTAAAATGAGGAATGATGTACTCCAGCATTGCCGATCTTGCCCCACGTGCCAAGCCAGTGGAAAGAGCGGCCGCAAACTAAAAGCCCCCCTGCAACCATTTCCAGTGGTCACCACCCCGTTCAAGAGGGTCGGGATAGACATTGTGGGGCCCCTGGACCCCCGTACAGCACAAGGACATCGGTTCATCCTGGTACTGGTGGACCACGCCACCCGCTACCCCGAGGCTGTTCCCCTGCGAACTGTGACCGCCCCGGTAGTCGGCCGGGCCCTGATGGGGATCTTCTCCCGTGTGGGCTTCCCCCGAGAAGTCGTCAGCGACAGAGGCACGAACTTTATTTCCAAATATATGAAGTCCCTCTGGCAACAGTGTGGGGTCACCTACCGATTCACGACCCCCTATCACCCTCAAGGAAACGGACTCGTTGAGCGGTTCAACCGCACGCTCAAAGGGATGATTGGGGGGTTGGAAGAGCCCCTCCGTCGCCAGTGGGATGTGCTGCTGCCGTGCCTCCTCTTCGCATATCGAGAGGTCCCCCAGAAGTCCCTCGGCTTCAGCCCGTTTGAACTATTGTATGGACACCCAGTACGGGGGCCGCTCAGTCTAGTCAAGGAAGGCTGGGAAATGCCCCCTCTACGAAACCCTCCAGATGTCTTCAAATACCTCCTAACCCTCCGCAACCAGACCCGACGGTTCAGAGAGCTGGCAAAAGCAAACCTGGAGGCCAGTCAAGAGGACATGAAAAAGTGGTATGACCAAAATGCCTCCTCCATCGAATTCGAACCCGGTCAACAAGTATGGGTGATGTCCCCCACCGAACCCTGCGCCCTGCAAGACAAGTGGACGGGGCCCTTCAAAGTAGTCGAGCGCAAGGGCCCTGTCACCTATCTCATCGACATGGAATCTTCACGGAACCCCCTCCGGGTCCTCCACGCTAACAGGCTGAAACCCCATTTCGTGCGTTCAGAACTCAGCCTCCTGATGGCCACAGACAATGGAGCCGAAGAAGATTCCGAACCCCTCCCTGACCTCCTACGGACTCGGGAGAAAGACGGCTCCGTGGACGGGGTCCGACTCTCGGAGGCCCTCACCCTGGGACAACGCCAAGAATGTCGAGACCTTCTGTTGCAGTTCGCCAGCCTGTTTTCCCTCACCCCAGGTGTCACCTCCTGGTGTGTGCACGACGTGGACACGGGGGACAGCCCCCCTATCCGCCACCGGGCCTACCGCGTACCAGATCGGGTACGGGCCTGCATCCAGGAAGAAGTAACCAAGATGCTCACGCTCGGGGTCATTGAGCCCTCAGACAGCCCCTGGGCCAGCCCAGTAGTACTGGTCCCCAAAGCGGCCGCCCCCGGCACCACACCGGAACTCCGGTTCTGCGTCGACTACCGGGGCTTGAATGCGGTCACCAGAACAGACGCACACCCCATCCCCCGAGCAGACGAACTAATCGACCGCATGGGAGCTGCCCGCTACCTCAGCATTTTCGACCTGACGGCGGGCTACTGGCAGATCGGCCTCACACCCCGGGCCCAAGAACGATCTGCATTTTCCACTCCTGACGGCCATTATCATTTCAAGGTCATGCCCTTCGGCATGAAGAATGCCCCAGCAACGTTTCAGCGGCTCGTCAACCAGGTCTTGGCCGGGCTCGAAGGATTCAGCGCCGCCTACCTAGACGACATCGCTGTGTACAGCCACCATTGGTCCGACCACCTCCACCACCTCCGAGCAGTGCTACAGGCCCTTCAGCAAGCTGGCCTCACGATCAAGGCCAGCAAATGCCAAATTGGTCAGGGGTCCGTAACCTACCTCGGACACCAGGTGGGAAGCGGCCTGGTGGCCCCTCTGCAGCTCAAGATTGCCGCCATCCAGTCCTGGCAGCCTCCCATCACCCAGACCGAGGTACGCGCCTTTCTGGGACTCACGGGCTATTACAGACGGTTCGTGAAAGACTATGGTACCATAGTGGGGCCCCTCACAGAGCTCACGTCCAAAAATCAACCCAAGAAGGTCAACTGGACCCCAGATTGCCAAACAGCCTTCGAACAACTGAAGGCCGCCATGTGCTCCGCCCCTGTGCTCCAGGCCCCCGACTACAGCCGGGAATTCGTCGTCCAGACGGATGCCTCCGACCACGGCATTGGGGCGGTCCTGTCTCAATTGAACACCGAAGGCCTTGATCAGCCAGTGGCCTTCATCAGCAGGCGACTCCTACCTCGAGAACAACGCTGGAGCACCATCGAGAGGGAGGCCTTCGCCGTGGTATGGGCCCTCAAAAAGCTCCGGCCCTACCTCTTTGGCACACACTTCCGGGTGCAGACCGACCATCGACCCCTGCAGTGGCTGATGCAGATGCGGGGGGAGAACCCAAAACTACTACGTTGGTCCATCTCCCTACAAGGGATGGACTTCACTGTTGAACACCGGCCTGGGCCAGATCACGCCAACGCAGATGGCCTGTCCCGGTTCTTCCGCCTCGACGAGGAGAGTCCCCAAGAGGATGGGTGACTCTCCCCGCCTTCAGCTGGGGGGGACGCATGTTGGACAGGCCACGTGAAGGGCCGCTCCCCCTCTGCCCGACCAGATCCGAGCCCGGTCCCCCAAGTGTCACACACCACCACTTCACGTTTTCCGTCCCCTCCGGGACCCTTGCCTCTGAACATATCGACCTCGTGGGCCCGATCCACTACTGGCCCGCGCGCCCAGCCTGGGCGCCATCTTGGACACTCCGCCACGAGGCCGCGTGGCCCCCGATCGACCCCAACCCTGGGCCTGGCCAGGCCTCAGACATCCCGGCACCACCATCCACCCAGGAGGTGAGCGGACTACTTGGCAGGTCAATGGGAGAAAGAGGTGTCGATGGCTCTCCCCCGCCAGGTGCCGCTCGCCCACAACCTCCCCGGGCGCTGGCTCCACCCCCCTGCTGGGTGTCTGGACCCCTTCATCCCGGACCCCCCAACCTCCAAGTGCGAGGGTCCGGACATCAAAGGGCACCAGCCCTATAACTGGGGCAGCTCCAGAGCAGGAAGGCAGTTGTATCCTGGAGTCGAGAGACGCAGAGAAGAACTCATCCTTGACGGACTACTGGCGCTGCCGTAGCCCTGCCTTGCGAACTATCGTCCTGCCTGCTGGCGCTGCCGCAACCTTCGTAACCTTCATCGTCGTCGGGACCTGCTGGCGTGGCCGCGGACCGTTTGTAACTACCATCTTCATCGGGACCTGCTGGCTCCGCCGCGGACCGTCGCTTCCTTCATCCACCTCGGGACCTGCTGGCTCCGCCGCGGCCCGACCATCTAGAACGCCGAGCTCGAGGATTGAGAGCTATTTCATCCATTGGTAACCAGACTGTCCCGCTACCCTTTTCCCAATCCAGAGACCAGAATCGAGGGGACCCCTGAGTCCAGACCTCCTCGTATCATTTTACCGTACTTGAAGAAATTGCCTATAAAGTATCATTGAGCCTTAACCTTGTGTGGCGTACGTCTGTGGGGGGGAAGTTACTTGTCTGTACGATCGCTGGAGGCGGCTCTCCCCGGAGACCTCTCCCCTTATCCTCGGCCGACCCTCCCGGTCCGTCTAACAACACCCTAACATCACAAAATGAAAAGCCTTTAATATGTGTCTTGTTGATTCAGACATATTAGGATCTCGCTCGAAATGGAACAGTCTTAAGCACATTTAAGGGAACGGGGGAGACCTTCAGGAATTCTTAGCTTACACACCATCTGCAATGTTACTCAGTATGGGTCCAATTTTCAACTTCTTCCAAACTAAAGATAGACCACTATTCACATATTATCAACCATTATTCAATATCCAGAGATCTATGTTTACCAGGAGAAATATAAACAGCCAATGGCCACAGCACAGGCTGAGAGTAAATTGGAAGCAAGACTGATAGAAATCAGAATCCGGAAGAATATAAAAAGGAGATCTGATTGAATTTTAATCACCAGCCTACCATCTCATATCGGAGTATTCAGCAATACATGATACAGTCTCTTCCTCATTAAAACATTGAAAGTGTTTCACCCCCATTTCTTTGGACTGATGATGCTGTTTCTTTGACTTTGTGAACTAGTACTCTGCTAATCAGTCATCAGAGCATGTACTCTGCCCCCTAAAATAAGGCAAAAAGGGCTATAATCCTAATGGGCAAATTTAACTTACCTATATGTCCCTAATATATGGTACAAAATTTACCCAGGGGCTGTTAATTAAATGTCACAAGTGAACTACAGCACGTATTGTGTCACCTCCTACCAGTAACCTTGCTATGCAGGTTTAAACTGCAAATTCGACCTGTAAAAAAATCCTGTTGACAGGCCTAAACCCTCCTTTTAAATACTAATATGTCACCCCATGTTAGGCTTATAGTCCATAAGTCACGGTGGCTGATATTCAAAAGTGGGACACGTAAATGCTTGCCCTTACAGTGACAATGCTTAATAGCTATTTTCATTGTAGCAGGGTTAGCTGGTCTGTAAGAAAGCACTGGGATACATTATTAAAATTAAATTAGCTCATCTCCACCTAGGAAACAGATAAAAGTTTCATTCTTGGATTTTTAAAACTATGTATTACAAATCCAATTAATTGGTAAAGTCGGATTTGTACTAAATATTTTACAAAAGGTACTTTTAAAAAGTCACCTTTAGCCTGTCTAAAGCCTTTAGAAGCCTATTTGCCTGACCCTACAGCTGTGACCCAGGAGCTTATTATCTCCTTGATGAGTTGTGAAGTGCCCCCTCAGAGCTAAGACAAAAGGCCTTGGGTGTGGGGAGAGGCTGACTTTCACTTGACAGTGTGGCCTAGTGCTGTGCCCAGCCCCTTGCATCTTTAAAGGATGCCTCCCCTTTCACTGGCAGATGTGGCGTGCACCTGGGCTTACATCCTTTTTGTCTTCATTGTGGGCTAAGCTCCAATTCCAGTCACATGCCCCATAGCTAGCTTTGAGTGACCACAGAGGAGGGGTTGCTCATTTCCTTGGATACACCTCTAGGGTGGGTACAGGAGCTCTGCACAGGGGAAGAATGGATTTGCCGTGTTGGATAAAGGTAGAAAAGGGGAAGTCTGCAATTGTTTGCAGTAGGGCTCACAGAAAATGTTGCAAAAGTTGGTAGGGTTACTCCTGGGAACCCTTTCACTATTAGTTAGAGAGGGGCCAGGAGTCACCCCCACCTAGGGGCTAGGCTCAGGTAGAAATGTAGCACCTTTGTGTATCTTCTTCAGAACAGTACTAGACCTTTGGAAGACAGAAGGACTGTGCCTGCTGTTGGGTCTGTGAAAGACAGAAGAAGGACTATACCGGTTGTTGAGACCTGTGAGAAGAATCCTAAGGGCTGGACCTGCTCCCGCTTGTACCCAGGACAAAGAAGTGGGCTCCAAGGGTCAGTTGCCTTAACTCCTGTTAAGGTAAAGGGACAAAAAACTGCAAGAAGACCACTTTGGTGAAAGAGCCCAGCAGACCAGTTTCAAGTGGACCTGCCCCGTACTCAGCTGATGGCTTCAGTTGGAGTAAGTCTTAAATCTCAAGTGGTACACCCAGGTCCTGTACCATTGGCTGGTGTCAAAGTGTACCAATGGAGACCGGGCTCGCAGTCAAAGCTGTCCGGCTTTGACTTGCATGCTTGCCCTGCTGAAGGTGGTCACACTTTTGGAAAACATTTTTAAGTAGAAACATAGGAGGTTTCACCAAGACTGGTGCCAAGCAGCATCCACTCGACATGGAGACTTTCCTTGGCATGGAATTTTGACTACTCCTTCTTGGAGCTTTCTCATCTTCGTCGACAACTTTATCCACTTCAGCAACCAGCTGTCATCAAGACCTGCTTCAAATCCAGCTTGCACCTTGCCCTCCTGATGACGCAATGACATTCTCCATAACCATTTCTAAGCAACAAGGTAAACTTTCGACTGGGATGAAGTTGATCCCTGTATCTGAATGGTGATTGACCATGGTTGTCTTTAATTTTTTACTTGGTCCAGGGAGACTAGTTTCCCTTGGTTGGCGCTTTGCTTTTTTTGGAGTGATTGTTATTTAAATGTTTGAAAATTCATATAGCTGGTTCCCCTTATTGGATTTTTTCGTTTTGAAGTTATTTTGTACACTAAAATATTCTCTATTGTTATCGATTGGAGAGGGATTTGTATTGAGCTGCATTTTCACCTTCTCATCTGTTTTGATACTTCTAAATGCTTTACACATTTCGTTAAATTAGGTTGGTCTGCTCTGTACCAGATCTACCAGTGGACAGTATTACTTGTGGAGGACTACCATCCACCTCAACTATTAATCCTCTTTCTCACAGTTCCTGCTTAATAATATTTGTTTTCCATACATCCTAGATAGAAAAGGTGTTGTGGATCACCTCCTTCATTAAATATTTGCGTATTTAGTTATGGAACACATTTTAGAAACTAACTGTGCAAATTATGACAATATTATAAAACATCTAGAAGTTGAAATGGCTATATTGTCAAGTCTGGAAGATGTTAGCAGTCAATATGAACGGTAGTGTACTTGTAATTGTAATTGGATTTATATAGCTCTTACTCCCCCTGACGAGGTATTGGAGCGCTTTATGGTGAGTAACACGCTACTTCGAAACCTTAGATTAATTTTTAATCTAGTGGTTATTATTGGTCATTGCGATTAAATTAAATTCATTTATTTCTAAAAAATAATGTTGGGATTTTAAATTAATAAGAGATTAATTTTGAAATTTTTGGTGCGTCTTACTTTTTCTAATAAGAACAGCTATTAATTTTTTCAATTACAGACTATTTCCTGACTTCGTCCTTTAATTGATCATTAGGACTCAGAGGTGTGGCGCACATCAGAGAACAATAAAGACTTCAAATAAATATTTTCTTTTATTCTTTGCCATTTTTACACTCTTTTTACTTTTCACTCTTTATGTGCACTCTTTTTGGCTGTTGGTGGTCATCCAAATGCTGAATCTTTGGACAGACAGTTGAAGCTCGGGAGTGCTCTGTGCCATGTGCCACATTTCGCAAGGGGTCACCTGCACCAAATACGTTTTTTACAAGTGGGGGCTGGAATAGCATGTGTTCATTCTTACCGCTACACCTCTCTTCCTCATTCAAGTACTTTCTTATACATGTGCTCTCGAGAAATCATTGGTATGCAGAGGGTGGAAGATAGTCAAAAAGGGTCACTCTGAACAAACAAAGTACGTTACAATCAATTTTCCATGCAGGATTTTAATAGTATAGCAGGGGAAGGCATTATGAGATAGCAAGCAACCTGGGAATGTAAGCTATAGAAAAGAAACATGTATCATTATACATTGTGCTCATTATCTGGGACAGACAGCATGTGTTCATTATTACCTCTACATCTCTCTTCCTCATTCAAGTACTTTCTTATACAGTATCTCCACATAAAATACAAGAAATTTAGGTCTAAGCTGTTGTGAAAATGGAGGATTCTCCCAGATGAACCCTGATGGGATGGAACTTCAGTGGTGGCCACTTCTGGTCATTGACTTCAGTCTCCAGCCCCTTGTGGCCTTGCCCTTTAGGTCAGTTAGGGAGCACTACATGAATGTGAATGTGTGTTTGGGGTGATGCTGTAAAGGATCTACTGCACAAAACAGCACATTGGGCTGCTTTGTTTTCCATTGGACCTCATTTAGATTTCGGACTGCACTTGAACTTTTTATTACCAGGACCTTTTTCTTGTTTCCAGTGTTCCTGGTGGCGTCTAACGACATAAAGGGCTGCTTTGATGTCTGCTTTCATGTTTGGTGTTCTGGGGATAACTTCTCTTTAGAGGTTTTACTGTGATTGATCTCCTCCAAACATGGGCAGTGATGCAGCGGAAGACTTATACAAATGCTCTACTACACTAAAAGACTTAGGGCCATATTATCAAGGACGGGCGATACATTATCGCCGCTTTTATCAGCAGGAAACTGCCGATAAAGCGGCGATAATGGGCTTGATAATATGCTCTATGGAATTTCAATCGAAGCCCATGTTAGATGTGAAGACAGCTAACATGGGCTTCGGTTGGAATTCCATAGAGCATATTATCAAGCCCATTATTGCCGTTTTATTGGCAGTTTCCTGCCGATAAAAGCGGCGATAATGTATCGCCCGCCGTTGATAATATGCCCCTTATTTCGTCATCACCAACAGGGCCCAAATAACACTTAAAAATGTATATCCAAATTTAACAAGCACTCGATCCTCCGATAGATCTTTTTGTTGATCTAACAGGTACTGGGATACTTGGAGACTGTTAGGCAATTTCCTTACGAGGACCTAGAATAAAGAAATTACCAAATACATGTCTATTTTATAACCTTTTTAAGTAGCCATCAAAACCACATAATTCTGGACAAGAAATATTAAGACTCAAAGAATGAACACACACAAGAACGTTTAATCATGGAAAACATTTATTCAAAGCCTCTCAATTTGAACGGATAGAACATGAAATTGTATCTCACAGCAGTTTTAATAATAGACAATTTGTGCAAATAGCCACACATTACAAAGCATATTTAATAATAAACATTTGCTGGTTGCCTAGAGAGGGAGAGAGAGAAAATAATAGTAATTCGAGTTACAGTCATCATTTCATGCAAACCAAAATATGGTTGGGTTCTAGTCCGTCTTCTATAAGGATCTGCCTAAAGTCAAACACTGCAGCACAGCATGCCATGAAGGAGTAAGTTAACCCTTCAGCTGAAAGGTTAATTTCTGCACAACTTTACCAGCTGACAAACTGCAGGTTCAGTTCAGTCAGGAAAGTTTAGTTCAAAGGTTTGGCATAGAGGGAAAATCAAAGTTCAATCCGACTGCATGGCAGGCAGGAAAGTGGAAAATGATAGCCAGCCGGACTCCTCTTCCAAGGAGCAATAATACTTACAAAGGTTCATGGTTTACGCCCACAAAGTATACAAACGATCGGCCCATATGGTTTACATTGGTTGCTCATGGTGTGCTCAATACGTCACAAAGTAATCCGGAAGCATTAAGTAATCCTTTTTCAAATTCATTAAGTTCCAAGTGCAATTTAGTTCCATCGTTTCCACGGAAGTAAGAAACGTCCCGTTACTCACAGTCTGTCAATTCCCAGGCACTTTCCCTGGGTTTGGAATAATATTGATTCACTTCTATCATAAAGTTTGCTAAACCAAAAGTGAACCCCTTGTTGTTGAATAAAGAAAATAAACTTTAGGAAAAGTTTGCACAGCGTATAACATGACTACTTCAGCTGGATTCTACAATTTGAGCTAGAAAGAAAAGACAGCTAAGGCATACATGTAATTTAGTTGAATTATCTTCACGTTATGATTATTATAAAACACAAGAAGGAGCTACGGGCCCAACCATGAAGGTTGAGGCCTTTTACTCTTGATGCCAAATTACTATGGTTCCGGCACAACTGGGCCAAGTATCCCTTCAGCACTTCACTCTCAGTAGTAGAGTGGTTCGAGCATTCAAAGGCTTCTCGAGGGGGGATGTAGATGCAGGAGGGCGCAAACACATGCTCACAACTCAAAATACATTTAATTGTACCAATCAATGATTTTCCAGTTAAATACTTGCTTTTATGCAAAAGGAGCCTTTTTACCACCAACACAAATTAAAATTTAGCATACTTAAACAACACCATAGTCTCCTGTGGTCAGTGGTCTAGTGTTCGATAGGCAGGTCCCTCATTCTCATGAGTCTCACTTCCCTCTTGCCATTGGTAGTGGTTATTCCCCATCCATGTTTCAGTGCCCGAAGTGCTATGAGGCAGAACTAGTTCCCCATGGACTTCAGACTCTAGGATCAGTCTTACCCGCTCTTGCAGTGGTTGCACTACTGGAGTCCACAGGAGAGGTTCGCTCTCCGATTTCAAGGAGGGCTGCATCGGCACCAGTAGGACTCACAGCTCTGCAGGGGCCATGGTTGGGCGTCCACGACGCTTCATGTAAGACAGTAAGTTCCTCTGTTCCTTCTCACAGGGCTGTGTTGATAACTCGGGTCCCAATCCTCAATTGGGGATTGGGCACTTCCACAATACCTGCCAACGATTGCAGAACTTGACAATGTCCCTTGTTCTTCATGATGGTCGCCTCCGGCATATGGGGTTATTGACCTTACTCCACATACCAGCAATAGCTCGATCAGCATGGCAGTAATGTCCTCTTCATGGTGGCCCCCTCTTGAATACGGATTCATAACTTGCCCCGGCAGAGGGGTTTGGCCAAATGGGCACAGCAGTAATCTTCATGGTGGCCCTCTCTGGTTTTTAGGGTCACCAACTTCACTCCACACATAAGCTATGGCCTGATATGAACAGCAGTAACAATTACGGCGAACCCTTCTTGCAGACAGGGCTGTTGACTTCACTTTGCACATGGGCTACTGTCTAATCTGTGAAATCATATTTGACTTCATGGAGGCCCTCTCTGGAATACAAAATTAATGACTTGAAACTGTATCTGGGCAGTGATGTGATCAGTGCAGCAACTGACTCGTTACCCCTTGCTACAGGGATCTACTCAGCAGGTTCCCCCGCTGTATCCCTCTCCCGCCAAATGATCTCCTTTTCCTCACAAAGCACACTGGTCTTGGCAAGCATTCAAGCTCTACTACTGCAGGGGCAGTTAGACTTGAAATTCCTTGGGTGATGTCCTCTCACCCTGCTGGGAGATTTACAAGCCTTAGTCCCCAGTCTTGATCACAGGCAGAAGTCTTGTAGAGATACTCCTCACACAGCCCGACTGGCTGCTTGACAGTTGACACTTTTCAGGGCCTCGAGCTCCCCTTCTTATAGTCCATTTCCAGACATCACATATGATTTAGGGTCTGAGTCTTTGAAGTTCATTTTGGGGGTCAATTTGCTTGTGAAATGCCCTCTCCTCTAACTTGCCCTTCTGTCCAGAGAGCAGTTTGCCACAGTAACTCCATATCGGATGGCCCCACAACTCAGGCCACGGTAGTGACTAGAGGTTCATACCTGGATGTCAGCCACAGTGATATCTGCATCAAAAGTTTACTCCTGAGCTCAAGCCCACTGTTTACAATTCTCTTAGCCCCATCTCTTTCCTGAGATGTGCCCAGCCCCCTTTACAGTGACTGCTTCCTGAATCAAAGAGCCCCCTTTGCACTGTACTGAAGAGCCTGACTCTCCTTTCTCCAGTCTGTGTCCCATCCAGCTCACAGGAACGCAGAGATTCACAAATATGTGTGGGGGATTCCTCTACCTCCTTATCCTCCTCCAGTCAGTTCTGGGTATCCCAAAACAGAACCCAGAGTCTTCCATGTATTGTACCATTCACAGGCACACATACATACACAAAACAACACTTGCATTGCACAGCGCTATATACTAACTTGATGTAGGCCAAGGGGGAGTTAAGCACACAGGAGTGGGTTTGTACATGAGTGAGCCTTTAGGCCTCACCGCAGTGACAAAGGTAAAAAGCATTTTTTTTTTTGCTACTGATCAATACACAGTATGTGGCCACCACTCGTGCTACTTAACTCCCGGCAAAGGCAGTAGCCTTTCACCACTATGAGGGTAGTCCTTTAGGTGACCCTTCCAGTCCAACAGGACAGCAATCCATGAGACAGTCATATGTCGTGGTATGCACACATAATCCATATTCGCCCATGGCAACAAAAACCAGCACCTGGGATCCAGTCTTTGTTGCAGCAGGGCAACTCAGTGCAGGTGTGCACACCTGTTACCATGCAAAGGCCTTTTCCGTCCCAACAGGTTTATTGGTCTATGAGCTGTTAAAATCTCTGAAGCAAGGAGGTATACTGAATAAAGCAGATGGAGAGGTATTTGGAGTTCAGCTCCACTCTATATAGTTTAGCATGGTGTGCCTAATCTTGAAACGAGTTTGCATATCCACATGTTACTCTAGGGCAAAAATAAAAATATTTTGATTGTAATTGCCACACCCTGCTGCACAAAATCACTACGAGTGGAATTTTTGAATCATAATGATTGAATATCCATTAATGTGGTGGGTTTTCCACCTTTGTAGCAATGCTTGTTAGCAATAGGGTGGTGGATTTTCCCTAGGGTGAAGGCAGTAGGCTGACTATATTCACGTTTGTACAATGTCCTGTCATTACAAACTGGCGACCAAAAAACAACGCTATTGTAAACAGTTTCTTGGATGTTAATATAAACCTTAAGACCAAGAACATTTGTTTTAATGATATCACAATTATATCACATGCAGGAAAAGGGGAACTGTTGTGGCTTGTTGGGGTAATAATGTCACTTAAGAGAACAGTGCTGAAACACATCCACAACTAAACCTCATTGTGATACCCGAGTCGTATTATACAAAGTGCCCGGTGGGGGACGGAGGCTGCAGTGGGTATTTGAATCCACTTTCTGCACCACAAGGGCTTTTTGACATTACAGAAAGGGCAAAAGATGCTTCTTTACTACAGTTCATTACAGCACACACATAGCACGGCCAAAATCTCAAGGGGTAGCTCCCTCATTTGCAGGGGGGTATGACCCTATGCAAATGTGGAAGCACTTTTGCCCAGATGCATCAAAGTACTGTTTTGCGATTCCTAATTTGCGAAAATTACCGAATCGCAAATTAGGAATCTCAAAATGGTATGCATCATTTTTTTCGCATTTTTTTTGTGATTCAGTAAAAATCGCAATTTTTACCGAATCGCATAAAAAATGTGATTTTCAAATTGCGAATTCGCAATTCCCATTCATTCCTGTGGGCTGAAATGCCCATAGGAATGAATGGGAATTGCGAATTCGCAATTTGAAATCGGAATTCAACAAAGCATTTCAAGGGTGGAGAGGGGGGTCCAAAGGACCCCCCCCCTGCACCCATGAAATGCACTTTTACATGTAAGTTACATACACACACTTAACAGTTTAAAAAATGCATTTTTGTGCATTTTTAAACAATTTTGCAAATTACCACGAGGTTCAACTTCGTGGTAATTTGCACTTGCAATTTGTAAAATCGCAAATGTTTTGACAATGATGCATTGCATTTAAGGAATCGCAAATTTGCGATTCCTTAAAAGCAATCGCATTTTTGGAATTCGCTAAAAATAGCGATTTTCCAAAAATGCTTGATGCATCCCAAAAACCAATTTAGGAAGTGCAAACGGCCGATTTTTGCGATTCTCACCGTTTGCACTTCCTAAAAAGGTTGATGCATCTAGGCATTTGTCTCTGCTTCAGTGTCGTGTTATAGACATAAAAAAATACAAAAGAATATAGACATAGGCATAGCGGTAAAGGAGCTGTCAGGTGGTGAACTGACAGTGTGCCACGAAGAGGTGGCACAGTCAGAGCTCCCCCAAGGGCACCACTAAAAGTGGGGAAGTGTATCTCAGGGACTTCCCATGCATCCCTTTGCATCCAGCTCTATACCCTCTCTGAGGAGGGGATCTCTGTCTTCCTTTGTGAGTGCAAGACACTTGCTGTCTACACAGTGGAAGGCAAACTGGCTTCCCCAAACCATCAGTCTACCTTTCGCTAATGCTCTGTCCTAGGGCAGGCACAATTTCGTAGCCGCACTGGGTGCAGCACATTAACTGTAATAGGGCTCACAGACCCAGTCTGTGCCCAACGCACCTAGTTAAAGGTGCGCCAAAGGACAGACCTGGGCTGTACACCTCATATATATTACAGGCGTAGGCTTCTCAACATAGAAAATCTAGCCCTGATCGAGAAATCTCATCAGTCTAAACGATCAAAGTGAACCTTTTCCCATGGTATGTAAACAATTCTTAGCTCTATGTGATTTCTGTACTGGAGCAATGGATCTTCCTTATAAAAAGTCTCTAATTTAATTTTATGTAGCCCAATGTCTTTAAAATGCCACATGATCTGCACCACTCTCTTTATGACTCTTTACCTCTGACATTGAAGCGTCTGCCAAATAAAGGAAAGCATTAACGTGACATGCATCAAGCGTTAGCGAATTCGCAAATGATGCGATTCGCTATTACACAGCAATTGCGAGCGCAATTGGCATTGTAGAAATGCATCAACCAAATTTTTGCGAAAATCGCTACAAAATCGCAAATAAAGAAAAATCGCAAAAAAAATCTGAGAATACAATTGCGATTCCTTAGTTGCGATTCGCAATTACTGAATCGCAATTAAGGAATCGCAAATGATATGCATAAAAAATCGCAATTTGCGATTTTCACCAAATTCGCATTTTTGCACTAGCAAATTAAGAAGGGACACTACCAGGTGGTAAAAATGAAATTGTAAGCTGAAACACCTGCTAACCAACTGAAAATGCATAAAACACACCCACACAAGGCCCCAGAGCACAAAATGGCTGGTCTGTACCTGATGGCGAGGAGGATGCAGCTGCTACGTGCTCGACAGAGAAGGAGGCAAATCAATGAACGCATATTCAGAGTGCGCGTAACTTTGCTTGGCCAGCAGGAGGACGAAATATACGATAAGTATAGGCTGAATGGACAAATGATAATTGATCTTATCAATGAATTGGACCCCATTCTCCAACGCCAGACACATAGGACCCAAGCCATCCCGACGCACGTACAAATATTATGTTGCCTACACCTACTGGCATCAGGCAGTTTCCAGGGAGTCATTGCAGTAGCCGGAGGGGTCTCACAAAGTGCATTATCAAGAATCCTGAAAGCGTTCCTTGATGCCATGATCACCCGGATACATGCACATATCAGTTTTCCTACCTCAGCCCATGACCTAGCTAAGACCAAGCAGGAATTCTACCAAATTGCTGGCTTCCCACAAGTAATAGGTTGCATAGATTGCACCCATGTCGCAATATGTCCCCCGGCTACACAGGAATATTTGTATCGAAATAGGAAATGCTACCATTCCCTCAACATTCAGGTGGTGTGTAATGCCAAAACCATCATTACAGACATTGTCGCTCAATTTCCTGGCAGTGCACATGATTCTTTTATCTTCCGGCAAAGTGGCATGCACACCCGACTTGCAAGGGGAGAGTTTGGAGAGGGACATTTGCTAGGTAAATATGTGCTACACAGCATTACAAACTTGTCACAAATGCATATCTGAAACATATAGTTGACATATCTCCTTTTTTCACATGTAGGCGACAGCGCATACGCCTTGCGCAATTACCTCATGACACCGTATCTCAATCCTGCAACAGCCGCCCAAAGAAGATACAATGCTGCGCACATCTCAACACGGAATGTCATCGAGAGAACATTTGGCCTACTAAAGAGCAGATACAGGCGCCTACACAAGACAGGAGGAGCTATGAAGTACAACCCGGAGCAATGCTGCAAAATTGTGGCAGCATGTGCCATGCTGCACAACATAGCGATGAAGGGAGGCCTTGAAATTGACCTTTCTGACAGTGACTCTGAGGATGAAAACCAGCCACTCCCTCACCAACGTGCCCAACAAGGATCACATGCAGCAGAAGGACGCAGACGCAGAATTGAGATCACACAAAATTACTTTTAAGGTGAGTAATGATGACACAAAGACAGTATGGTTTGCAAAGTAATTTTTATGATAACATTATGTGACCTGGAAACAGAGGCGCACTATAAAAGTGACTTTGGGCACAGTTTTGTTGCCAACAACATTTTCTATCACTAAAAAAATAAAAAAACTTGTCAGTCAGTCATGAGGTCACATTGTGAGAAAGGTTCATTCACCATCTCAACATGATTTGTGCATGTAAGCTCAGCGTTTCTTGCCCCGAACTCCGAGACGCCTCTCGGCAGCAGCATCTTCTTGCCCTAGGCTGTGAGTGGTAGTGATGGCAACGCGTTTTGACCGTCTAGCCTCATTCACAATTGGCATTGGTGCATTCATCATGCCTGAGGCACCCTCAGTGACTTCATTTGGTGCTGGGATGTTTACATCACTTGTGGGTGCAGTCACCATCTCAACAGCGTTAGTTACTTGCTGTGAACCTGTAGCAACTTCAATGTTTTCATTGGCGATTGTGGGCTGCATCATTGACATTCTGCGTGACAACATTGCTGTTGCTGTGGCCAGTGTGTTGTTGGACTCCACTTGCATTTGTAGTTGCTCCATGAGTTGTTGATGCTGTGCATTGTGTGCTTTTTATCCCTCCAACATGACTCTTGTCATTTCCTGCAGACTAGTGGCAAGCAGAGCTAGGTTTCCAGACATTGTGGCTATTTCGCCCTTGATTAGTCTTGTGTTTTTTGCCTGCAGGCGATGTGACCGGAGCATCTGTGCCTCCAAGCCACCCCAAACATCATTCGAGTGTTCCACCTGCTGTGGCCTTCGTGCTCTGCGTTGTCTCCGTCTCAACCTTGCATTGGCTCTACGGTGGAAGGATGAACTACTTGTTGCAGAAGTACTTGGGTTGCTGGCATGAGGTGGTGCTTCAGCCTCATCATCCGTCTGATAGGGGACCAAAGGTGGGACGGGTGTCCTACGTGATTGTGGCACTCGTGATTGGATGCTATTTGAAGGTGTTGTATTTTCTGCTTCTGAGGCGCTGCTCAGCTGGATGTCCTGGTTATCTTTGTCCCCGGCCTCACCATGTTCTGCATCTGTGAGTTTAAACAGTGCACAGCTGAATTAATGTATGCTTATTAGGTTATGTGACTGTTGTGACATGAATAAACATTTATACTTTGGCACACTTACTACACTTTTGGAATTGGTGTTAAATATATGTGTGTCTGTGACTGTAACTGCTTGACCAAACTACATCTCCCATGATGCACTTGCTATACCATTGACAGTGATGTTGAGGTTTCACTGCTTGCGTGCGCGCTATGCAGAGCTAACATTCACACTGCTGTGATAGGGGCAAGGTACACATGCATTACTCTTACCTTGGGACGTGTGTGCAGCTCCGGAGGTATCCAGATTCGTCACACCAACGACTGCTTCTTTCTGTATTGTGCTCTCAATTAAATCATCCATGGGAGTGTTGCTGGTGTGTGGTGGTGTCCCTCCTCCAGTTCCTAGTGCAGCCTTCATGCGGTCTGCGATGGTCGCCTTGGCCCTACTGCGCAAATCATACCACCTTTTTTTCAGTTCGTCGGTGGTACGATGAGTGACCCCGATTGCGTTGACTCTGCTTTGGATCATGAGCCATATTCGCCTTTTCTCCTGCTCAGCACCTTGAGAGAAGCCTTCCCAAACAGCTTCTCATTGTTATGTACAACTCCCTCAATCAGGGCTTCAATTTCAGTTTCAGAAAACTTCAGTTTTCTTTTTCTGCCACTTTGTGAGTCCTCAACTGTTTCTGCAGGCTCCATTTTGTTTTAATAATCTGACACACTCCTCTCCTGCTCCCAGTACCAGCTCCTTCCTCTCTCTGTGATCCAGGATTGAAAATGAGGCTCTCAGAGCACACTTCCTGTATCAGAATGAGGCTTGGAGGGCACATTTCCTGGTTCTGACATCATCAATATGCATCAACGCGCGATTTCGCAATTTGCGAATTCGCAAATAGCGATTTCGCAATTTGCGATATCGCAAATTGCGAAATCGCAATTTTTTTAGCGATTTTTTGCGATTCCTTATAATATCGCTATTTTTTTGTTGCATTCCGTTTTGCGATTCCTTAATTGCGATTCCTTAATAATCGCTAATAAGGAATCGCAAAACGTTTTGTTGATGCATGTCGGTGTAAGTGGTGCATCCTTTTAGTCACTATGCTGCACTGAAAGTTTCATTGTAAGTTACTCTTTTAGGTTGTTGAGACTATGCTTGAAATATCACTAATGCTTTTACAGCAAATCCTAAGAGGCCAACTTTGCTTTGTTTTTAGGTCTGGTGTTGGCCGAAAGCTTTTGATTACACTAAAATGATGTATATAAAATATGTATTTATTGAGGCTTTCAGACAGTCCCCTTCATCCCTTTGTGTGTTATTCCATTCACATTTTTCTTCCTCCACTACATAGGTAATAGTTCAGCTCACTTCAGTGTTTGATGACCTTACTGTGAGTGTTGACATTCTGCTTTTTCACAAGGAACACATCCACACAAAAGTAATTTCCAATTTGACTTTTCACCTCACATGGACGTTAATTCACCAAAATGCCAGGGGTAGCTGAGGTGACATTGAACTCCATTTGACCTTTAGTTTGACTCACACACACATGCTTCCACATACTAACACATCTACACACTCCCGCCAACATAAAAACTCACGCACCCACAAGCAAGCATACAACATACATTTAATAGCAGTTTTTACTTTTTTTTTTTTACTTTCTTTATTGCAATTTTCTTGGAATACTTTGCATTTGGAAACAGTTATATCACATAGACCACTCCATACAATAAACAAGACATTCCCTGGTCCGAGGTTAATGAACCAATATGGACGTCCACTGAGGCAGACCCCCAATCAGCAAAAGCATTTACCATTATGAATCGCTTTATTGTTTTTTATAACTTGTAAACAACCACCCCCCCTTAAACCTCCCTCCTCCCCCACCGGGTCCACCCAACCAAGGTCCAGTTATCAAACATTCAATTTGGGGCTTCCTCCCGTCTCTCCCCATGTCTGGGGGACTCCGTCCCCTCATGACTAGCTCCCGTGGCCGCCGTCTGTGTGGAACTAGGGGAATTCCCCCTATCTCTTGGATCATTAACCCCCATGCCTGCAACACCTCCAGGAGTTTGGCATCCTTCCTGGTATTACGCATGTGCCCCTCCTCCCATAGCAGTTTTTACTTACCTTACTTTCCAGATAGGGTCATATCCAGATAATGTACTTCTTTTTTTTAACATTTATTTTTGAAAGTTTTATAAAGCATGAACAAGATCCTTGCGGATATCAGAGCGCTATACAATAAGAAAGTTCTGTATACATCAAATAAATGCAAGTTGAAGCACATATAAATAACATCTTGAATAACAAAGTGGTATGGTACAACACAAAAATGTTCCCGTTGCGTGAAGTAAAGGGAAGATATAATGTCTAGGTTGCTTAGATGGTCCCTTGTCATAATAAGGGTTAGTAGATTAGACTCGAATGGTCTTGATTTTCTATAGACCATACTCAGGTGATTTTGGCCATGAGAATAGCTTTTACTTCCTTTTTCGGTTTTGCCTAGCCAATGCGTACGAAGTACGCATGTGCTAGGAAAAAGCTAATGAGTATAGTATATGTGGCTTGGAATACGCCCCCGTCTTTCATTGGCTAGCTCCATAAATGGAGGCTAGCCATTGGAAGACGGGCCTGTCCGTCAATGCCGGACCAGATTCAGGGCCTTCCCGAGAATTTTTGGCTTTTGGCGACGTCAGCCGAAAGCCAGTTCTCGGGTACGCCCCCGAGTCTGTTCCGGCATTGACGGCACCCGCCCTCAATACAGTTGCCCCGTCCCTTGCCGATTTTTTTGAGCCCCCTGGCAGGTGCCCACCCTGCCAGGGACATTGCCGCCTTTGAGCGAGTGCCACTTTATATTTTAATTGAAGCCGGTGCCCACCCGGCATTGCCCCGTGTTTACACCGACGCCGGCCCGGTGGGAGATTAGGAGGCGCTGTCCGGCCTCCCGACCCCAGGGCCGCACTGCGATTGGCCGCGACCCGGAAGTCAGGCAGGCCGGGGGCGGGACAAGCGGAAGTGCCGGAGAAGAGCTCCAGCGCAAGGAGAAGAAGCCGCCTGCCGTGTCCTTCCCTGGGCTCCCAAGTGAAGGGGGAGCCCCGGAGTTCTGGCCAGTCTCGAGGGAGGAGCGGGAGTCCTCCAGCCCCAGCCGCCGCCTAGCACAGATCTTCCCTGGGGTCAGTTTGTTACCACAGGTACTGATTCCGTACATGCAGTACCTAGGCCCAGGAGAAGAAGTATGGCGGCCCACCCGGGGCTCCCGTGGCCTGGAGGGAGCCCTGGGAGAAGCGGAGGACGTTGCCGGTCTCCCATGCTGAAGAGGGAGACTGGAGAAGTGCTCGCAGCCCACCGCCTATGTCCGCCCTTTGTATGGGGTCGTCACAGTCCTCTTTTTCACATCCCCCTCCTCTACATGTTTCTCATTCCTGCCTTCTACACTCCCCCCTCTCGTTTCTCCTCTTTATTCTTTTCCTCTCCCCTCTTTGCTTCCGTTATTCTTGCCATTTCTTTCCTTCCGCCTTCACATCCTTTCATCTCATTCACATCCTATTTTCTCTCCTCGTCCTTCTCCCCCTGTCTACGCCCTTCCTTCTCTACGAGCTGCATCTCCGGCGCGGGGTACACGCCCACCTCCGTCCTGGTCGCGGTCTCCACCATCGCATTGCCAGGTACTAGTTCACGCCCAGCCATTTTGTTGTGCATCCCCTTTAGTCACCCAATCGCTGTTTTTTTTATTTTTTTTACAAACTTGCGACCTGCGAGCACGACAGACCCCAACTTTACCCCCTCCCCCACCATTGCATCGTCATTATGTGTCCCCGGTTTCTTTCTACCCGTACCCCTCAGCATTGTTTGTCGTGTTCTTTGCAGAGCATTCCTTGGTGGTTGTTAGAATCGTTCTACCTACCATCCCCAGCAGTGCGTGGGCAGCACTGTGTCCGTGCTGAGGGGTTCTGGTTGCTGCTGTGCGCGCGTCACACACACCGCGCTCACTGTAATGAACTCTGCCGCTGTGGCTTCTCTTTCAGGTGTGACGGACACAGATGCATCAGATCCCTGCTGGTCGTCCCCAAGGCGCAGGTGTACTACGCAGGGCAGTTCAAGACGGTGCCCTGCAGGGCGGCCCGAGACCTGCTCCAGGTCAGCAACAAGGGCATGAGCAGCAGCTTCACCCTGACCACGGTCCTCGGCTACCAGGTGGGGACGGAGCTGCGCCGCGGCGCCGGGGCCCTACTGCAACCGGGCCCTGCAGCCCTCGTCGGCCTACAGGTAAGAGGGGCCTCTGGCCAGTGCGCTCATCAGCGCGGCCTGGGGATAAAAGTCTTAGACGAGTTAGGCCCGGGAGGGGCACACGCGCTGCAAGCAGCTTTACTGAGAATGGGGCACACGCGCTCGAACCACCAGCTTTACTGAGCATGGGGCACATGCACATCAATCAGCTTTACTGAGGATGGGGTACACGCACTCCAAGAAGCTTCCACAAGGCCATGCATGACTGGTGTGCTCCACGCCCCCTCTCCCCCAAGGCATTTCTATTTAATCACGTTTTGCACCCTTGCTTCAGTATTCGCCGTCCTTCAAATTGCCCCCTGGTCTTGTTATTCATTGTCTGATTTGTCCAGGTTGAGGCGGTGCCCACACGAATGACTGCCACCTCCTTCTACCCGGTGTATGCACTGTCCTCAGCTTGCACCCCCCCCTTCGAGTTCAGCGCCACGATGCACCCCTTCACAGGAAGAAGTATCCCAGGTTCATAGACGCCTTGCTCAATCTACGCTTGATCGCAGTGGTAGAATCATTCTACGTCTCATGACCTACTCCATATGTCTGAGTGTTCTCAACACGTCACTTCCTGTTAGCAGTGTCTCGGTCTTGTGTCAGACACTCACCCATAACGACCCGCAAACCCATTCCCGCAGTAGACCTCTGGGGGATGTTTGCTCATTTGCCACCATTGCTTTTCTGATGTCATTCTTCTATATTTCAGGGTGAATTTCTTTATTTTGGATGAAAACAACGTAACACGAGCTCACACTGACTGGTCCGAACCCATAAGTACTCTGAACGGTAAGTTTTGCAGAGTAAACCCCTGAACTTGCACACCTGCTCTTTGTTTCGTTTGCTTGTGCTTCCAGCTGTGCTGAGGGCGTGCGTGTGGTTGTGAGTGTGTATGAGGTGTGCGTGTGGTTGTAAGTGTGTATGAGGTGTGCGTGTGGTTGTGAGTGAGTATGAGGTGTGCGTGTGGTTGTGAGTGTGTATGAGGTGTGCCAGTGTGTGTGTAAGAGGCGTGCGTGTGGCTGTGAGTGTGTATGAGGTGTGCGTGTGGTTGTTAGTGTGTAAGAGGTGTGGTTGTGAGTGTGTAAGAGGCGTGCGTGTGGTTGTCAGTGTGTGAGGGGTGCACGTGTGGTTGTGAGTGTGTAAGAGGCATGAGTGTGTAAGGCGTGCGTGTGCCTCCAGAGTGCTGGTCTGTGAAGGGTGCACGTGGGGCTGAGGGCGTGCGTGTGGTTGTTAGTGTGTGTTTCTTCCTTCTTATTCCCTATTTTTTCACCATTCTATCCTCCCCATCCTTGTATTTCCTTGCTTTCATATTTTCCTATCGTTTAATTGTTCATATCCCTCCTTTTCTTCCTTCATCGCCTCCCTCTTTACAGTCACTCTAATACTTCACTCTTTCCATCCTTATCTCTTTACTCATCCACTTTGTTCCTTCTCCTATGTCCGATGTCATCCAGCAAACGTAGGTATTGGCACTCATCTGGAGAATGTGCTAGCCTGGAAATCACCCGGGGGAAGGAAGAGGGGCGGGGGAGCAGCAGAACAAAACTTGTGATTTTGCTCATCTTCGCTTTTGCAGTAGGAAAGATGCTCTTTGCTTCAAACTGCCCCTTCCCTATTTCAGCCTGAAAAAGAATATGAATCTAAAAAATGTGACCTTTGCTATTTAGATCACCTTATTTTCCTCGTTTATCATGTCTATTAAGCCTTCTCCATCTCCAGAAAATCTTGCTTCATGTCAAACCTTTTCTTTGCCTGCTATTCCATTTGTAGGTCTGTGCAGTGCTCTGATGTCTCTCTTGAGGCCTGATTGCAATTATGTAAAAACTGAATAAATAAAATAATAAAAAGCAGTTGAGGCCAGAGAGGTTTAGGTAAAAGTCAGAAGTCTCTGGACCCAGGAGAAGCTCAAACCCGCGCAGAGAAACTGTAGAGGGTACTAAGGTATCAGTATGTGGTGGGCTTCAGGACAATGTAAAGCACCTTGAGGTTGTCGCTTGTCTTATTTTAGTCTTGTGCAGAAACCACAGACGGACCCAGAGGTAGATTGAGTTTCCAGACGTGAAATATTTGTGCTCACTTGCTTGAGTGCCCAACGGTGCACGCAAGGCATCTAAGATCATGGAAGTTGGGGGGTTGTTGGGGGGAAGTTGGAAGCACTATAGTTCTCCACAGTCACCAGCTCAGCCATCCCAATGTACTCATGGGCGGCGTAGGTTTATGTTGGTCACATCATGTGTGAAATACTACCGTAGGACCGCGTGGGAATCAGTTTGACCATTTGCAAGGGACGTGACCCACTCCGCCAGCTTCTCAAAATGGAGACATTAGTAAAAAAAAATGTTAAGGACTTGTGATAAGCGTGCACCTGCTTTGAGAGTTGTGAAGGAGAGCTAATGAACTCACCCTGTACTATGGCGATTTAGACACATTATCCGTCCATGGCAGTAGAGGCATGTTCCCATCAGAAATATTTGTGCCCAAGATTGTTTTTTTGCTCAGAAAAAATGAGTTATATTTAGAGGGGTCGGAGTGGGACGCAGTGGGTGGATGGATGCATGATGGATGGATGTATGCATGATGCATGGATGTATGGGTGGATGCATGGATGGGTTGTTGGTTGGATGGGTTGGTGGATTGCATAAATTGTTGAGGGATTGGCTGTATATATGCATCTATCCATCCACCCATCCATCTATCCATACACCCATCCATACACCCATCCATGCATGCACCCATGCATGCATCCACCAACTCATCTATGCAAGCATTACAACAAGAGCCCGCAGCTCTCCTTCGTCTCTCCTCTCCCCCCTTCCCTGTGCCCTGCCCTGCTATTGTAAATGACAATGCCATTTATTTATGTTAAAAAAAAACATAAATAAAAAAAATGTCAAGAGCAATGCCAATAGCTCTAACTTTAACAAAGGCAAAACCATTGCATTGTAAATGCTTGTTGAAAGAAGCAGTGGAGGGTTTAAGTCTGATTTCTGGGGGTAAGGCATTCCAGATTCTGGGTACCATCCCAGAGAAGGTTCGGTTATATGTTTTCTTCTTGTTGAATCTTTGCGATTTCAGAAGTAGGTTTTCCGCACTTCCTGTAGATCTGTCCCACCGGAAATCGTCAGTTTCTGTGCCAGATAGCTGGGTGCTTTGTGGTGCATGGCTTTATGCAGTAACAATGCAAGATGGTGAGACGCACACCGTTTTTTCATTGCTTTACTCGTTTCATGTACTCAATAAGTTAATCCTGATAGGCGTGCTCGCTTTCTTCACGCTCCGTCCAATTGCGCCGCAATGTAGTAGTAACAGAAGGGAACCACATTTTGATCCCCATAAAGCTGCACAGCCAGTTATGCAACGAGTCCAATGAATCAAATTCATAATAAACTCTTCTTTTATGCCAAAACCTTTTCCATTGTTTATCTCCCATTTTATTCAATTCATTTTACTCATTTTCATCTCTGTTCAAATATATTCACATAGACACAGGAGTGTAGAATGTTTCCACGCCACGCGTTATTGAACAAACACCCAATGCATTTCGGGATAAAAACCCTTCCTCACGGGGTATCTGCAGTACAAAGAAATATTTTCATCACCTTAAATTCAAAATGTGCCTACTGTATGGCTTTATGGTCATACACACTATCTATTTTCAGGTGAATTCTGGCTTCCAGAGGTAGCCAATTCAAGGATTGTAGATCCAGGGAGATGTGGGAACTTCTTTTAGAACCATTGATGAGTCTTGCTGCAGCATCGATTGAAGCTCTTAACGGCGCTGTTGTAGCTTTGGGTAGGCCACAAAGAGAGACAATTCCGTATTCCACTGTGGGTATAACAAGAGCTTGTACTGCCCGCCTACATTTTTATTACACTAATAGTGAATGAAATTATTTACTATTTATATAATAAAAAAATGACAGAAACCCGGCAAATGGAGGTCCAACCACAGTCCATTAATTAGAGCTGCCCCTCTGTTCCAGGCACTGATTTTGCCAGGTCTGAGGCCAGGGTCCGCAAAAGCAGTGCCAAGAGTAGCCAGGGGAAAACCTGGGCTCGCAGCTGCCACCCCTGGCGACCCCTAAATGACGTCCATACAACGGCACAGCTAAACGATTCCAGCAAAATATACCGTAAGACGGTGCTTTAAATGACAAAAAATAAGGGCAGGTACTCAATAAGATAGAGGTGTGGCAAGTGGGTGGGGCTAGGGGTGGGGCAAAGGGCAAGATATGGTCATACATAATGTCTTTTGTACCAGTTGCAGCACATATTAAAGCACACGAGAACTGCGTTTATGTCAGTAAAACAATTTTACCCACTACACATAATGAAAGCCATGATGGCACTTTCACTAGAATGGTTGCTAGGCACCTGATTGACAGTGCAGGGTCTGTCTAGAGATCCTGTCCTGTTAATCACAGTGTGACACAAGCCCTCTCAAACGTCTGCAGTTTAGGGACATTCAAATGGGCGCTGCAACTCTGCAAAAGGCTACTTCACGGCTCGGTTCCTTACAAGCTCCTCGGAAGCAGAGCGGCATCTACCCTGCACTGGAGGAGAAACCTAACCTGCCCCTGACCCTGCCCCTGCCCTGCCGTGGAGCAGGGTACCGGTACTCCCTGACTACAGAGAAGTGCCGGGACTGACGGCAAAAAAAATCAAAATTCGGCAGTGCAGTACTCAGTACCGGTGAGTACCGGCCCATTTCAAGCACTGCTGTAAAGGGGTATCTCTTGCAGGAGGGGTGTAAGCTAGATTCGTGTTTCAAGCTTTCTCTTTTTCAGAGGGGGCGAGGATTTCTGGACAGGGAAACATATTTCACTGTTGAGGATAAAAAAAGGTAAACATGTATTTTCACTCGACAGGGTAGTGGCCATTGTCAACCCGGCGAATGCCTGAAAATCTGTAAAGGTGGGGGACATGGACTTCTGTCTTAGAACCCTACGAATATGGCTCTGAGCATTCACGTATGTCTGGCATGAACATACTAATTCAGAATTAAAGTCCAGAACATGTCAATCCTTCACAGCATGAACATAATTTCAAAGATGTAGAAAGGACGTTTGGGGAGGCATTTCTGAACCTTATTCTTACTGACCAAAGATAACCAGCGCCTTTAGAAATATCACATTAGTAATTCTGTTTTTCTCTTAGGAACGGAGGAACTGTGGATACCAGTTCATTCCTAGCAACCAGAGTTCCAGAGGGAAACATGTGGATTGCACGTTAATATCCTCAGTGGGGGCCCGCCGGCACAGCTGCAGACCCCCTTTCTGCAGATGGCAGAAGGGGACCCCAGAGGAGGGAGCCGGGATGCCAGTTTTTTTTTAATGTTTTCCCGTGGCGCCGCGGCACGTGGACACGGAGTGCTGTAAACACATCGTTTATTCACAGTGGACTGCGCGCATCTCTCTCAGCCCCAGTAAAGGCCCGGCGTTTGCTCATTCAATGTCACCAACAGAGGAGTGGAAATCGATAACTTCCTCGAAACAGCTGTCCTTGTTTCTTCTAGCGCGCGCTGCAAAGGATGTCGGACCTTGATTGGAATACGTCATCCATTAGTATAATCCTATGATATTTTTTTTGGTTCATTCTCACTGGCACTCAATCTGTTTCAGTCATAAATTAAAACGGCCTTTGTTTAATGTTTTCTTTAATGTTTTCCCTGGGTTACACTGTGTTAGATCACATTGAACTTTCCGGTGTTTTTCATGGAAGATTATAAAGAATGCTCTATGCCTTCTCAAATCGTACCACTTTATTACCAGCATCCACTGATTTGATAAGAACTACATGTCACATAAATCTGGCTACCCTCGGTGCACGAGGAACACAATTCAGGTGCTGTCGTTAACCCCTAGGAGGTAGCCCTTGTTAATTTCAGACTCCCTTTTTGCTTCTGCAGCACACAGATGTGTGTTGGCCACCATTGTTCCTTGTTTAATATTAAAATTAAGTTTATTTCATTAATCTCATTGCGCATGCACATAAGTTTACTCCCAGGTTTATGGTCTCTGTTTACAAATGCGTTTGCAGATACCACATTGCTTGTTGCATTCAAAGGTGTCTGGTGGGGCCACATCTAGCTGTTTGTCCGCTTCCTTCTCTGATGCCTGCTGCTTCCCAAACAAAGGGATATAGATAAGGCACACTAGCCGGCCAACTAGCCGACTTCATCGAAACCAATGACATCCTGGACATCTCCCAATCCGGGTTCTGAAGCAATCACATCACCAAGACTGCGCTCCTTGCTGCCACCAACGGCATCCACTCCCTTCTCGACCAGGGCGAAACCGCGGCCCTCATCCTCCTGTACCTCTCTGCAGCATTCAACACCATTTCCCGCCACACCCTAACCACTAGACTCAACAATGCCGGCATCTGTGACAAGGATCTCGACTGGAACCGATCCTTCCTCACAGGCAGAACACAACGGATCAGACTTCCACCATACTTCTCAGAACCGACAGAGACCAACTGTGGTGTGCCCCAGGGTCTTCTCTCAGCCCCACCCTCTTCAATGTCTACATGCCCCCCTCGCAACCATCGTCAGGAACTACAGACTCAACATGGTCTCCTACGCCAACAACACACAGCTGATCCTCTCCCTCACCAATGAATCAAACGTCAGCAGGCACAACTTCCAAGAAGGGATGAATGCCGTCGCTACCTGGATGAAGAAAAGCTGCCTTAAGCTCAACTCAGACAAGACAGAAGTCTGTATCCTGGGATCTACCCCCTCTGCATGGAACGATACCTGGTGACTAAGCATGGGCGGAAAATCCGTTTCGCTCGCGGATTTTGCGGATTTTCGGTAAATTCGCAATCCGCGAGATTCGCGAATCTCCCGCAAAATCCGCAAATCCGCGAGCAGCGGATTTTATGGCTTGCTCGCACTGTTCGCGGCTTCCCAGTACAACTTCGCGCCCCGCGAATAAGCGCTAAATTGCAGAAATACGATCTTAGCAAAACTGAAACTACTTACCAGGTTCAAAAGTTCAGGGTCATCATTAGCAGCCATTTCCTGTAGTGCTTCCTGAGGGGCCCCTCCAGAGTTCAGTTGCCAGTTGCAACTATTACGTGACCCTGCTCTGAACCTCAGAATAGTTACACATATGCCACAAAGGTCCTGAATTACAGCTAAGGGAGACAAGCAGGAGCCAGGCTGGAAGTTCAAATTCATTAATCAGCCCCTAATTCATTATTGTCAGTTGGGGCAGGGCAGGTGTTGTAACTAATTTTGCAACAATGAAAGCACTTAGCAAGTGCAAAAGATCACTAATCAGGAAGCACTAAGGAAGCAGGTGCCAGCTAAAAAAATATTCTGTGACACATTAATCAGCCCCAAATTAATTCAGGTCACTTGAGGCAGGGAAGGTGTGCTTTGCTTTGCCACAATAATGTACACTGACTGGACAACCAGAGGGTGCTGTGATGAAACAGAGGGTGGCATGGGTGGGCCAGAGGGTGGCATGAGTAGTCAGAGAGTGGCAGTGGTGACAGAGAGTGGCAGTGATGAAGAAGAGTGTCCCAAACAGGCTGGACACGTAGAAACAACAAGTTCGCAAAACTTGCGACCTGACAGGTAAGTTCGCGTTTGCGAAATTGTACAAAACCCTCGCGAACTGGCAGAAACCCGCGCGAACACAAAAAAAAAATCTGCAAATTCGCGAGAATTCGCGGATTTTGCGGATTGCGAGTTCGCAAATCCGCAAAATTCGCGAACGCGAGATTCGCAAAATTCGCCCATGCTTACTGGTGACCCTCTGTGCTAGGAACACCCCCACCCCATCAGACCATGCATGAAACCTTGGCATCATACTAGACGCATTGCTCACTATGGACCGCTAGATCAACTCAGTATCCTTAGCCTGTTTCAATACCCTCTGCCTGCTGCGAAAGACCCTGAGATGGATCCCCTCTGAATCCAGAAAGACCGTCACTCAGGCGCTCATCAGCAGCAGACTCGACGACAGCAAAGCACTCTACACCGGCGTTACCCAGAAAATCCTCTGCAAGCTCCAGAATGTCTCTAATAAAAGAGAGGGACCCACTAACCAAAGGGATGGGGTACCAGTAAGACAAAGTCAATAAAGAAAGATTCCCTTTGGGCAGGTACACGCTAGGACATTCATTCATACATATACAAAATAAATTGAAAGGCAAAAATGTATCAAATTGAACAGGTAAAACAAACAACAAATAACAAATACAAAAAACGACTTATATAAAAAGGCAATGCAAAAAGGCAACGTGTATAGAATTCATGTCTCACAGTTTATCAAAACAAATGCAGTAAAAGAGGTCAGAACCAATATGGTTTATGCTCACTAAATCTTTCCACAGTAAAAAGATTAAAATGTTTGCATAACAAATGACGGGATAGATCAACATAAAGGAAAAGTTAGTTCCTATTTGTAAACAAGGAGATACACCAGTGATATCAATTTAGCTTCACATCAAAACTGTTGTCTTTTAGTGTTTAAGGTATTCCTCCCTATATTTCAGCATCGACGCGTTTCGGTGTACGCTTCAAAGAAAAGCAAACACCTTCTTCAGGAAAATAATACAACCATCCCATAAAATCTTTAAGAGTGTTATAAACCTGTCACTCGGATGCGACAGTAAAAAGCTTCATCAACTAGGGCACATACAATGCGCTTCCGAAGAACAAGCCTGGCGTTTCTTATATACGTGAGCCAGCGCTTAAAGGGTGGGGCAACTCCTCTCAGTGACGAACACCCTCAGGGTCCCGAGTTATAGCCTGGTCATAAAGTCCCCGCAAAGGATCAAATCACACACTAAAATAACGTCACGGTATATTTGCAATGAACACGAGATTAACAGCTGGGCCGATGCCTCCGAGTAACTTTCAGGATTTTAATGGCACCAAATGATCACCCCTCGCACGTTCATCACCGACGAAGCAGGCAGCGTAACGAGCGCCCCAACCAAACATTCTCTAGCTCCAGAATGTCCACAATGTCGCAGCCAGACTGGTCCTTGACCTCCCCTTGCACAGCCACATCATTAAACACCTCCCAAACTCCACTGGCTCCTGGAAGACAGAAGAATAACCTTTGAACTCCTCACCCACATTTACAAGGCCCTCCACAATGCCAGACCAGCATACCTGAACAACCGCCTTTCCTTCCACGCACCCAAAAGACACCTCCGCTACGCCCAGCTTGCCCTGGCCACCGTGCCACAGATCCGCAAGACCAAAACCAGAGGAAAGTCCTTCTCCTTCCTCGCTGCCGAAGACCTGGAACACCCTACCCCTCCACCTCAAACTATCTCTCACGCTACCCCAGTTTAGGAAGGACCTCAAGACCTCGCTCTTCAAATGACCCAGCACTAAGACGGATCTGCTCCCCATCTCTCCCCAGCGCCTTGAGAGCCTCACAAAGTAAGTAGTTGCACTTTACCAACCCTTGATTGATTGCTTGATTGATTGATGGATGACAAGTCTCATGGCTAAATAAAGCCAAAGTTCAGGATGTTGAATTTAAAGAGGAGGAATTAGTTAAAAAATAAGTGTGATACTTTCTCAGGTACCTCTGATTTAAAGTCTATTCAAAAGGCTATCACCTCAGCGTTAACATCTGCAGCTTTTCATGTAAGTACTTCTATAGTGAGAACATTGAATGACAAATTGACCTTCTTACTGGTAGTAGCAGGTCATGCATATTTCATCTGTCTCAAGTTCATGGGGAGAATCCTGTTACTACAAAGGGATCACAGTCTATCTAAAAAGGTTTATGTCAACAAAATTGAACAATGTGCCCCTTTTGCATTCTCCCTAAGTGCGGCACATTTCTGACTCATTCAGTCTAGTGATGAGTGGTTCCTGGGTGCCTCGTGTGATTGACTTCAATTACATTTACGCCCGTCTGGTCTGGAGGTAGAAAGCAAAGCAAAGAAGCATATCATTGTAGAATCAAAAATTCATAATGATGGAGATCAGCTTATTTTTAATGACACTAATTCACACTTTGATGTAGGTGACAACTTTGATTGCTATTCGCCTGTTGCTCCTAAGAAACAAAGATTGCCTATTCTAATTTCTGGCTGGTAAGGGTTCTTATGATTTTTCTAAGACACATTTAGAGGCTAACAGGCAAGCCATATACTTAAACTCCCTTATCCAAAATGCGAATTCTTAGGAATGAATTCCACTTGATCATGTGGGTGATTATATTAAAAGTAAATTAGGAAATCCTGCTAATAAACCTATCCCATCCAAAATGTAGGCTGACTGTCTCAGGCCCATTATTCCAGAAGACGTTCCTACCGAACCAATTCATAGATGCATCAAGGTAAAATACGCTCGCAAAGGGGCAGATTCTCAGAATTTGCCCCTTTTCAACCGGTATTTTTGCATTTGGGATGCATCATCCCAAATGCAAAAAATCGCAATTTAAGAAATCGCAAAATTGCGATTACTTGCAGATAAGGAATCTCAAATTGAGATTCCTTAAATGCAATGCATTAAAGTTAATAAAATAGCGATTTCGCTAATAGGGATCGCAAATTACCATGAAGTTGAACTTCATGGTAATTTGAAAAAACTTTGAAAAATGCACTAAAGTGCATTTTTCAAAGTTCCATTTTACACACTAACATGCCCTTAGGGCATGTGTGTGCAAGATGTACCCATATGCAGATTTCAGGGGTGCAACAGGGTGTCCTTTTGACACCCTGGTACCCTTGCAATTGCAATCTCAATTTGCGATTCTCTAATTGAGAATCGCAAATTGAGATTGTCTTCCCATTCATTCCTATGGGCCTTTAGGCCCATAGGAATGAATGGGGAGGTATTCCTTAAATGCGTTTCGCAAATTGCGACTCGCAATTAAGGAATTTTAAGAAATTGCAATTTTTTTAGTGATTTCTTCATGCATAGCATTTTGCTATACCTTATTAGCGAATCATTATTTTTCGCTAATAAGGAATAGCAAAATTGGTTCTTGATGCATCTGGGGGCAAATCTAGATTAAAATGTGATAAAATATTTGACCAAAGGTAGAAGCAACCCAAGACAAGGCATTGACCGAGCATGGGTATCATGTCACTATCAACTCCCATATATAATTGTTTTCTTTGTTAAAATTCTGAGGATGACTGAACAAATAAAAACAAAATCAGGAGAAGCTGTTGGCCCTGATATTCACTCTAATTGGTCATCAGTACTACTTTCCACAATGGCTAGTTCGTTCTAACGAGTTTACATCATTGCAGAAACTCACCTGCGTGGTGAGTATATGCTGGGCAATTCTACAATGTAATCAAACAGCAGGAGATAAACCATAGACCCAGTTGAGACCTGGGTAAGTAGTATATGTAATGTCTCAATGGGTAATATTAAAAGGCAGCTATTAATGATGTGCACAAAAAAGATGCAAAAGAAAGGACATTAATAGTTATGGTAATAAATGCAGAGTGGTCTGTATTTGAGCAAAAACAGCATTGTAAGATGAAGAAAAATTATGACAGTACTCTATTACATTGAATGCACATGTAACTTGTACAAACTTGTGCACATTTGTGTCTTCCCTTTTTTGGCCATCTTCCCTTGGACCCCCCCCCCCCACTCCCGTCTTCTTCTGTTAAAACCCTCGGCATCAAAATTAATAATCAACTCACCTTGCACTCCCCTCGGTGGTTTCCTCCTCTTTTCTATCCCTTCGCACTATCCGCAAGGTTTCTCGCTTCTTCTCCTTCACAGCCCTGAAACTGATTGTACTTGCCATGGTCATCTCCCGCTTGGATTATGCCAATGCCCTTTACCACGGCCTGCTGGCCTACAGCGTACGACGTCTTCAGCTGGTCCAGAACCATGCGGCCCGCTTGGTTTATAACCTTACGAAATCCCACCACGTCACCCCCCTTTTAAAATCTTTGCACTGGCTCCCCATTCTCGAACGCTGCCAGTTCAAGGTGGGCTGCCTTACCTTTCAGGCCCAGCTAGGCTCATCCCCTGTCTTTATCTCGTCCGAGATCACACCTTACGTTCCCTCCAGGGAACTCCGCTCCTCTTCTCAGCACCTAATTAGGGTTCCCCGCTTCCATCGTAAAAAATGGGGAGGCTCAAAATTCTCTACTCTTGCCCCCGTTTTTTGGAATTCCCTTCCCATCCATCCAAAGGTTTTTAATGCCTTTTAGGAAGGCATTAAAAACCTTCCTATTTGCCAAGGCCTTCCCTCTATAATCTCTCAACAATCCCCCCGTGCTTTTTACTTCTCAGGGACTCTTTATACTGTAGCGCCATGGAACCGTCAGGTGTACGCGCGCTTTATAAATAATTTAAAACTCAAACTCAAACTCAAGGTGAACGGTGCAAGTGACAAGTGAAAAATATATACAACCAGCGGAGCAGCGGCACAAGAGAAAACAAGGTTAACTATATCTACAAAGTGATTGATGGTGGTTCTGATGTATTAACACAGAGTTTAAAGGAGAGACGTAATTTTAAGGAATCACAAAAGTTGCACCAAGAATTGCGCTGGGGAGTCCATTCTTCAAAGCAGTGGTTGACAGGATCACCACACAATGGTAAGCAGTGAATTTTTATTATGTTTCTAGGCCTACTACTTATGATTATTTTGCCCAGGTCGATACTTTTTCAAATTTCTCCAAGAAGGCAGGGGTTACACTGACCCCTTGTAAAGATTTAGCAGCTGAAATCTCCACATGAATTCGAGGGGGAAAATGAAGAATTACCATGAGCATTTGACCTGGAATTACTGATTTGTCAGTAATTTCTTATTTCTGACGGGTTCTCAGGTTTCCACTAGCATTACCCAAGCAACTCAACCACCTTCCTAATTACTAGTTCCCCCCAACTCTGAGAAAACTCCTGGAGGGTGGAGTAATAGGTAGGACATTGGAATGCTCAATATGAGGCCACTTAAAATACCTTCAATATTCTGTCCCTTCCTTGACCTAAGCCTTAGCATGCAATGCACGACTAGCTTAAGTGCCCAGCCCTGATTCTCAGTGCTATGCCACTTTAACAGGGTGAGCCCTGTAAACTGGCACACCCAGACAGTTGGCTGAGGCAAGATGTAGACAAGGAAGGCAAAATAATTCCATTCAAGGAAACCAATTAATCACTGCTTTCTTGTTTTATTGCTGGATGTGTCTTTCTCAAAGAACATATTTAAAGCTGCTCCTGGGAGAGAGCCATGCTTTAATTTAAGACTTCAAAATGTCCTCTCTGAGTAAATGAAATTCACTGCTTGCATTTCATTAACAAGATAATGGATGTGTGTTACATCACTTATTCTTAGCGCACAAAACATTTACCTTTTAAAACCAGAGACAGCTCATTTCATCAACTTAGTGAAACTGATAAGTGCATGTATAAGGGCCAGATATACTTAACACTGGGTGCAAACTACTGATCATAATTTGTGACCAACCTAATAGGTCAGTTTGCAAAATACTGTATTTAGTGGGTCACACTTTGACCTACCTCATTGTTAGACCTGGCTTGTCCAGCAGGTTTATACCCAGACTTTTGACTTGTTGACCTCCTGTTTCTGACCTCTTTTTGTTGGTTTCATGACTCTGGGCACATAGCCACTGCTGATCAGTGCTAAAGTGCATATTCTCTCCATGTAAATTGATATTATGAATTAGTGATTCCATGATTGGCATATTTGATTTACTGGCAATTCCCTAGTTCAGTGCACTGTTTATGCCCAGGGCCTGTAAATCAAATGCTGCTAGTGGGCCTGCTGCACTGATTGTGCCACCCACATGAGCAGCCTGTAAATGTAACTCAGACCTGCCACTGCACTGTCTGTGCGCAGTTTGGTACTGCCATATCGACCTGGAAAGTGCACCCACTTGCCGGGCCCTAACCTCCCCATTTTTTCACATGAAAGTCACCCCTAAGTTAGGCCAAAGGTACACAGTGGGCAGGGTGCAGTGTTTGTGAAAGGTGGGACATGCCCTAATGTGTGTGGCATGTCCTGATAGTGAAATACTGCCAATTTCGTTTTCCACTATTGAAAGGCTATCTGTCCCATAGGATAGAATGGGAGTTTATTTATAGCATCTTACGAATCTATCTTATCATTGGAACAAGATAGACAGATAGAGTTTAGTATGCCTGAACTCAGAATATAAAAATGCATCTTATAGCAAAGATTATTTTTATATTGTGTGTTTGCAAATACCACTTTTAGAAAGTTGGTATTTTCTTGCTTAGACATCCTGTGTGCCTCTGTTGGTTTGTGTATTGACTGTCTGGCTTTGGAGTGACAGGGGCTGGTGATGTGCATTCTCCTTGACAGCCACGGGCGGGGGGTTTATGTGTGTTCTACCTTTCCTGAATGAGTCAGGGCTGGGCTGAATAGACCTGGGCTGCATTCAGAGTAGGGGGCGGAGTTCTCACTAGCACCTGAATAGGCCCAGACTGCATTTAGAGTAGTGAGAGGAGATTTCCCTTGCACCTGAATAGGCCCTGTCTGCCTTATACAATGCTGTCTCCACCTCCTGCCAGGAAGCTGCACCAGAAAGGACACAACTGTCTTTGGTTGGGTAAAGAGCTTCTCGGCCACCAGAGAACAAAGGACTCAGACCCCTGAACTTTAGATTACTGCTGAACTAAGAACCCTTCCAGGAAGAATAACCGGGAAAGCTGGAGGAGTAATGCCCCTGTGCTGTGTGCTGTTGGGGATGGTCTGCAGTGGTTGCTTCTGTCTTTGGCAGGGAAAGGACTGGACTGTGCTTTCATCATCCTGCTGTTAGAGTTTTCTCCAAAGGCTTGAAGTAAAGCTTGCCTCCTGTTGGAAGTCTCAGGGGGATAAAAGACTTCAAAGATCATTCTGGGAATCAAGTGGAACCTTTGCCAAGGAGAAGAGCTGGAGACACTGCGGATAAGTACGGCCCCTTTGTGTGTGCTGTCTGGGGTTGGCCTGAATGGCTGTTTCTGACAAGGAAAGGAGAAGGACTTTGCTATGTGCTGTGTCCCCTGTTTGAGGAAGATCTCCAAGGGCTTGAGTAGAGCTTGCCTCTTGCTCTGAAGTCTCAGGGACACAAAGACTTCACCACCAGTTTCCCTGAAATCCTTGGCTGGGAGTTCTGACCTGTTGAGCGGTGCCTGCCAGTGTCATGGGCCTCTGGAGGTTGTTTTGGGACTGGAAACTGCAAGAACTGTGAAAATCGATGCATCGCCTGTTTGAAGCGCATCGCAGCGGTACAAGAAGAATTTTCAGATGCATCACACCTGCCGAATAATCAATGCAATGCCTGCTCGCGGCTGAAGTGTCTGCCATGCAACAAATCCTGAGCACCGATCTCCGACGTCCGAGATCACCGCACTAATTCTGGCGCAGGCCCTGCTGTGGAAGAACCGATGCATCAGGGGACGTGGCTGAAATCCCCGTAGCGCATCCTGGGTCTCAGGCATCGCATCGTACCAGATTGTCATGCATCACATTGAAGCGCCAAGCCTGTCGCATCATTGGGGAATGCAGTAAGAAACCGATGCATCACCTCCTCATGCAATAAGAAACCGACGTATCACCTCCTCTCTGGTAAGGAACCAACGCACCACCTCCCCTAGAGCAAGGAACCAAACCAACACCTTCCCTGAGACCCTATTTGCCTACATGTTTTGACGCTTCCAAGGTACTTTGTATAAAAGTGTTGCATCCAACATTTTCTTGGAACAGAACTGTTTCTATCTTTTAAGATTCATATTTCTAGTACTGTATTGTTGATTTTTGTCGTTTGGGCTTATTTTGGTTTAGATAAAGATTACGTATTTTTCTAAACTGATGTGGTGTCCATTTGTAAGGTTTTTACTGTATTAATGATTGTGGTCACAAATGCTTTACACACTGCCTCTGAGATAAGCCTGTCTGCTCGTGCCAAGCTACCAAGGGGGTGAGCACGGGTTATTTTTAGAAGTGTATCCCCCTACCTGTCTTGAAAGAAGGGTCCCTACTTAGACAAAGGTACCTACCTCTACCAACTAGAGACCACCATTTCTAACACTCATGAATATTAATAAGGTAGGTTGTCAGCAGACCACAATCTCTTTTCAATCTTTTTTTTAATGCAGCCTCATTTCATTAAGGTAAAATGAGATGTGTTTAAAAAATGTTTTGTCAACATTCAAAAAAGGGTAGGGGTCCGTAGCACTTTTGTGTAGTCAGGAAAAGATTAATATTTTGCGACAGGATTCTGGTCACAAAAAATGAATACATCCCATTTTGAATAGCTATTTGGAGGGGACATCCTTAAAACAGTCCTTACAAATATCGATTTGGTATGTAGTCACAAACCAAAACTGCAATTCAGTAATGTGTTACCGAATCACAAATTGTGTTACAGACCAAAAGGACTTTTTGCAGTAACTAATTGCATGATTCCGCAAATTGGACCATTTGTGGCCCAAAAGCCTTAGTACACCTGGCACATAGTGCATTCTGGAAGTTGAAGTCCTGGGTCACTTGAGTTGATCCAATTGAACTTACATATCTAAAAACAAAGTGTGCCGAGGTGAAAATAATTTCAATCCACATGGTAAGGAGAGATTTCTAGTAAGAGTTTATTTAAGTAACAGAGCCACAATTGGAACCTAACGCAGGGTAACACCAGGAGACCCTCCATGCCCTTGCAATGTCTCTCCCCAATCATTCCACTCAGACCCGTTATGTGCACTTTCAACATTCTCTCAGCATCACACAATGCCACATCACCCAGCATACAGCATGACAGTACCCCATCACTGAGTTACCACACTATGATTTTTGAAAAAAAGCCCAGGGCTATATCATTGTGTCATCAGTGACATGGAATCATTTGGACACGTATCAAGATCAGGTGCATTGACTCATCATAGACCCGATCATTTTGTTTGTATCAGAGGCTTCTAAAGTGCATACATCTAACTGCATAAACAAACTCAGTATTTTAGCAAGGATTAGATGTGTGCTGTGCACTGTAGCATACATACAATGTGCTCTTTTTAGAGAAATGAAGACATTTTAGCCTGTAGGTGATTTTTGTTGATGCAAAGCCTTACTTGGCTATTTTAGTAATCTGGCTTTGCATCACAACCTATGAGTATTTGCACTAACCCTCCCCAGTAACTGCCATTTGGCACAAAGTAGTTCAAGGCAGCAAAAAGCAGTGTTTGCAATGCAGTGTAAAACACCTTTCACACTGGATTATAATAGCATGCACTGCTTTGTGCCTTCAGAAAATCTGGGCTTTCAAATCCTAAGATAAAAATTACAGTTAGTTCCTGCAGAATTTGTAGTAGCAAACTGCTCAAAATTTGAGTATGCTTCTATATAGCGACAGGTATCCCTAATTGGCTTCCTACATCAAATATATTACAACATAAGACCAACATGGGTTTCCACAGGTTAGCTGCCACAGGAAAGCGGAAGCCACACCAAGATGCAATATCTACTTATTGAAAACAACTTCAAACAGCAACACTTTGTCCTCAGTGGGTTAGCTAGTGGGTGGGTAGCAGCACTTTTTTGGTGGTTGCGGGAGAGGTGAGCAATTTCAGCAAGCACACAGTCTGGTTTTCTTTTTTTTTCCCTGATCGTCGTCTGTCGACTCCCCCCCCTGCTCTGACTTGCACCAGCCATCACTGGGCGGGAAACTCAGGGACCGCCATGGGTGGCAAAAGCTGTAGCCACGGCACTGTTTGTCATGATGTGTTGGTTTGGTGGTTTGGATAGCTGCCTTTCTAGGGTTACATCCATCCAGATTACTTCTCTGTTACCATTCTTATGTTTGGGACATTTCAGTTTCTCCCAATTTATTTGAGATTTTGAAAATAGACTCTGGCAAGAAGGTATAATGGGTTGTGAGATGGTGAAAGGAGGAATGATGAGCCCAGTAGGACAGCTGTGGACTAGTATTAGAAGGATAGGATGTTGAGGTCAAGAGGTTTAATTTGTAAATAATTCAAATTATTCTTCAGGTATAAAATGCAATGTACTTTATTCAACGTTGAAAGAATGAGTATTGAAAACACTTTGGCCAACACATATTTTGCGACTCTGAAAAATCAATTTCAATTTGTGGCTATTTCAGGGCCAACACATGATTAAGCAAATTATGACATTTTGACTAATAACTCTCTCTCTCCATATACACATATATATATATAACGCACACCACCTTGCAAGCGTCAGCGTATGCAGCAGGCCACTCGCAGTCCCAAAAAGCCATACGCGTGTCATGCTCTTCTTAGCTCTTGATCACTGGCAAAGAAGCAGGAAACTGCAATGTAAGAACAGCTGATTTTTATTTAATCATGAGTCCCGCCCCAATGCGCGCATGGCATGCTAGTTGTGGTAGTTCCATATACTGCCAAAAAAGACTCGAATGTTCATTAACCAATTGGCTGCTGTTCCTGCTTCCCAAGCGATAACAATCCCTGTAATAGATATATATATGGTAGACTTGGCATCCCGCCCCAATGGGCGCATGGCATGCTGTTTGTGGTAGTTCCATATACTGCCAAAAAAGACTTGCATGTTCATTAACAAAGTGGCTGCTGTTCCTGCTTCCCAAAAGATAACAATCCCTGTAAGGTGGGAACGCGATGTCAGCTCTGCTGCCCGCTGCAAGTCTCCAAGCGGGTGAGGCTCCCTCTGTCCAAACACTCACCCAGGAGATCCAGGCATTCATGGTCCGCCTTCGGGCGGCGGGGGATTCTTGCGGCCGGACTAGCTGCTAATAAACAAAACCACAGGTTGCCCCAAAAGAGAAAACCACGCACAATGGGATAACACACACCACCTCGCAAGCGTCAGCGTGTGCAGCAGGCCCCACGAAGTCCCAAAAAGCCATACGTGTTTCGAGCTCTTCTTAGCTCTTGATTACTGGCAAAGAAGCAGGAAACTGCAATATAAGAACAGCTGATTTTTATTTAATCATGAGTCCCGCCCCACTGGGAGCATGGCATTCTGGTTGTGGTAGTTCTATATACTGCCAAAAAAGACTCGAATGTTCATTAACCAAGTGGCTGCTGTTCCTGCTTCCCAAAAGATAACAATCCCTGTAAGATGGGAGCGCGATGTCAGCTCTGCTGCCTGCCGCAAGTCTCCAAGTGGGTGAGGCTCCCTCTGTCCAAACACACACCCAGGAGATCCAGGCACTCATGGTCCACCTTCGGGCGGTGGGGCATTCTCGCGGCTGGACAAGCCGCTAATAAACAAAACCACAGGTTGTCCCAAAAGAGAACACCACACAAAGCGGGATAACGCACACCACCTCGCAAGCGTCAGCGCGTGCATCAGGCCACTCGAAGTCCCAAAAAGCCATACGCGTTTAGGGCTCTTCTTAGCTCTTGATCACTGGCAAAGAAGCAGGAAACTGCAATGTAAGAACAGCTGATTTTTATTTAATAATGAGTCCTGCCCAAATGGGCGCATGGCATGCTGGTTGTGGCAGCTCCATATACTGCCAAAAAAGACTTGAATGTTCATTAACCAAGTGGTTGCTGTTCCTGCTTCCCAAAAGATAACAATCCCTGTAAGGTGGGAGCGCAATTTCAGCTCTGCTGCCCCCTGAAAGTTTCCAAGCGGGTGAAGCTCCCTCTGTCCAAACACGCGCCCAGGAGATCCAGGCATTCATGGTCCGCCTTCGGGCAGCTGGGCATTCTCGCGGCCAGACTAGCCGCTAATAAACAAACCCACAGGTTGCCCCAAAAGAGAACACCGCATAGAGCGGAATTACACACAGGCCCTCGCTAGTGTCAGCGTGTGGAGCAGGCCACTCGCAGTCCCAAAAAGCCATACGCGTTTCGAGCTCTTCTTAGCTCTTGATCACTGGCAAAGATGCAGGAAACTGGAATGTAAGAATAGCTTTTTATTTAATCATGAGTCCCCCCCCCAATGCGCGCATGGCATGCTAGTTGTGGTAGTTCCATTTACTGCCAAAAAAGACTTGAATGTTCATTAACCAATTGGCTGCTGTTCCTGCTTCCCAAGCGATAACAATCCCTGTAATACATATATATATGGTAGACTTGGCATCTTTTGGCGTGTTTCCCCTGCTCTCCTGGTTTTCACTCTGTTTTGGCTGGCGTAGTGTTTCTGTTCACTTTTCTCACTGCTGACCAGTGGTAAAGTGCAAGTACTCCTGTGGTAAATTGTTTATGGATTGGTGTTTCCAGGAATGGGTATTTGGTTTACTTGTTAGTCCCCAGTAAAGTGCACTGAGTGGGCCATTGCCTGTAAATCAAATGCTACTAGTGGGCCTGCTTTAAACTATAGGGGTTACGTCAGTTTCGGGGTACGATGTGCAATATTTCTTCAAAAAGAATTACCTGGCCACCAGTTTTGGAACTGCTAGTTACTCATGCAGATTTGGAAATACAACGCATCACGTCATTGCATTTTACTTTCACAGTTGTATTAATTCAACTTAATTTCAAACATCCTTTCATTTTTTTGAAGCATGAAAAGAATACACATTTCATTCATATATACATTCCACATGAATAAATGTTAATAAACACATAACAAACTAGACAATTCAAAAACTTAAACATAACGACAATAAATTAAAATCTAACGATTAATTCAAACAACTACAGCAGTCGGTGGTTCAAACAATGCCTGTAGGCGCTATGACATTGAGTATTGTTCAGTTCGTTAAGGGCTTCAAACAGGTATACTGCGGGGACAACTTTCTCTGGAAGTGATTTGCTCTCGGGGTATATTTCATGTAGTGGCACCCTCTCTAGAGCTTCAATTAATGTGGATCCCTCGCAGGCAAAATATTAGCGTGCCGACGCGTTTCCAATCCCCCTCTGCCTCAGGGGATTATCATCAGGGCTTAGACCACGGTGTAATCTAAATTAACAAATAATGAGATGTATAAATAACACACTGTAGCACCCTTTTCTTTCTCTGCAATTAATAGGTAAAGTGGGCACTAAGTTTATCTGGTACCTTATCTTCTTTGCTGAAATTCAATCTCCTAATAGTATCCTCTTAGACACCTAAACATGGGTAAATAAATTGTGTAAGTATGAGGTTTTGAGTCTGATCACATTAATTGAAGCTCTAGAGAGGGTGCCACTATATGAAATACCAAATAGACATTTGGCCTCAAAGGAATAATTTATGCATTTCTTTCAGATAATTTGATATTGTCAACATAAGTGATCAATCATTCATCCGAGGCAAGGTAGATACAGTTTCTTACTGTTTTTTATTCTATTTTATATTTCCAGCAACTTAATTTGTTAGAATATTGTTCATCAAGATTTAGACTTGGCAACAAAAATACTACAACAGTTGACAATTTTTTGTAGTAAACAACACCTCATGCTAAACACATGGATCCAACCAAATACCAAGTGTGAGAGAATTTCTCAAGATGATACATTTTTCATTGACATAAACAATTATTATATCAATATCAGCGAGACGGTGTTAAGCGTCGACGTTTCGGTCCTTCTTCGGTTAATTAATTCCACAGGACCATCCTCAGGACCAGTTGCACAATTAAATCTACAAATAAATATAAATATAAGTACATAAAAACACCTTGCATACCAGGTATCGTCTTCTCACCAAAAGAAAAACCAAAGGGAGACAAACTACCATAGTGTAGCTTAACGTGTACGAAAGCCATCACCAAAAGTGCTCAAAAATCACACCAAACCCTAGAAAAGCATGCTACCCTAGTGTAACATACACATGACATCATATTACCTATGTCTCAATATATGCGCTCCAGTGGATTTTGAGAAATTAACGTTTTAAAAAACAGATATATCTGTGACAGCGCTCCGGTTAGCGCTCCGGTTCGCGTACCTGACGCGTAACGGAACTTCGCGAAGCGAAGCTGATTGGCTCTAGGGTGTCTGTAAACATTCTAAACAGTCCGGAGCGGCCGCCATCTTGTGTCTCGGTAGGATCGAGACACAAAAGGTGGCCAAAACAAAGGGGGAAATGAGCATAAGGGGGCAGAGTACATCCTCCCTGACCCCCTAGGTTTGATGAGGGGGCTTTAAAAGGGTCTCGCGGGTTAAAAAATAATAATTTTTATATCGTTTTTTTTGCGGGGGGAGCGCTCGGTACGCGTACCGGGAAGCGGTCCGGGAAGCGTAATATTGGGAAAATAGGTTGAAAGAATGTTCAAATATTGTATGTTTATTGATTGTTATTTTTGTTTTTTTTAAATTTATTTTATTTAAGTACCAACATGTAGGTACCAATGCAGAGTCTAAAAATAAAAATACATTGTTTCCTTTGTAGATATCTTGCAGGTTGTTTCAGAAGTTATTGAGGTATGTGGAATTCATAGCGTAGTCTGTCAGGAAAGCAGAAACACCATGGAGGCAGGAGATGATAAAGAGATGTTAAATACACATTGGAGATGATATAGTGGAAGAAAGGAAGTAACTATGAGCAAACTTAAAGTTGCACAGTATATTTAAAGTCTGATTTTACATTAAAATCAATTTGCTACTAGTTTAAAAAAAACATATAAAAATGAATAATGTCTCAAACTATTTTTGAATTATTATATATAAATTTATTATTCTGATTTATTTTCAAAATTAAAAAGAACTTCTAATAATTCTTGGTCAGATTTTGACTCATTTTCAATTAACAAATCCACGGCTTCAACACATTGCAGAAGTTCTATGTCCATTGATTGATCAAAGAATTCTGAATCATTTTCTTTGTCTTGGTTGCATTCTGCAATTTCCACGTTATTTTTCAAAATTTTTTATGACAACATCCAGTGACTGTATGTTTCTGTAAAGTTAAAATATGTCTTACATATTGAAGAATGAGTGGATGTATAAGTGTCTGGATGAAGGATTTAGTAGGTGCATGACTGACTGTATGAGTGAGTGATTAAATGTGTCTCACTGAGTACATGGGTTAGTGACTAAACTGTCTTAATTTGTGCATCATTATGTCTGTTGTTCTGTAAACTGCTGCATGTGTTGATCAGTAGCTATATGAGTAACTATATGGGTTATTGATTGGTTGCCCAAGTATTTGTATGGGAGACTGAGTGTGTGTGTGGGTGGCTGGGAGGTGTATGCCTCTGTGCATAGATGTGTGAGCAGTTGATTCACTAGATGTATGGGCTCAAAAGTGCATGTGGAAACAGCTGTATTGGTGGTTGACTGTGTGCATGAGTGTATTGGTGAGTGAATGGATATCTCAGTGCTACATGTCAAAGTAAGTACATATGTAAAACACGGTACATGTGAGAGTTGACATATATAAATAACTGTGCATAAGAGCCAGTGAATGTGTGAGTGGCTGTATGGATCATTGTGAACTTGTATCAGGGATTGTATAAGAGAGTAAATATGTGTTAGTATATGTTTGAATAAGTAAGGTGTGTATAACTGTATAGTTGAGGAAATGGAGGTGTGATTGATTCTTTGCATGACTGACTAGGTGTGTGAGTAACTCCATGGATGAGTGACAGTCTGTGAGTGTCTGTTTACACTGAGTGTATCTAAGGTTATATTAGAGTCTGAAGAGGTTCATCGTATTATCACATGAATGATGTCATCAGTGATGTGCTCAGTAATGTAAAATGAGATGTCATCAGTGATGTCATCAGTGATGTAATTTGAGATGTCATCAGTGATGTCATCAGTGATGTCATTTGAGATGTCATCAGTGATGTCATCAGTGATGTCACTGAGCATGTCATGAATGATGTAATATGTGACATCATCAGCAGTGGATTGCGGGTGCGCGATATATAGTTAGTGCATCTAACTATATATGCGAATTTCAATGGTTTTGTGCGAGTAAAATAAGGTTTTGAAAATGCTAATCCCTAACTATATATGGTCTATAACCTATGGTTTTTTCAGTGAATATATATATATATATATATATATATATATATATATATATATATATATATATATATATACACACACACACACACATTATAAAGAAGAGAAATAAGGCAAAAAACATGTCAAACATAATGAAAAGCAATATCCATTAGTGAGTTACATACCAATGAAATTAGTTATGAGAGATCAATAGTATTTAAAATAGAACAAAGACACATTAAACATTTGTAGAAAAGGTCTAGAGAGAATAAATAAATGCTGTTATCTTAGATGCAGTAATTCATTTTTTTCTATTTTTTGGAAGCCAGTTAGTATCAAATTCAATACGTCAACAAACAAGATCTGATCCAAACATGTGTATGTGGGAATATGGTGAAAAATATTACAAAAATTATAACCTTCAACCTAAAAAATCAGCTTTTCAGTATTTTTTAAGTTCTTAATTGTGCCGTTAATTAGATAAATTGTACAGCAAATGTTATAAACTCATTGTCTTGTCTATAAATGAAGCCTCAATCAAGATAAATAATCACACATATATGTTTAAACATTCTTTTGAGGAACTGTGTATCATAAATTCAAAAGACCTATTGTAAACATTAAAACCCGAAGAAATATATAAGCAAATCATTTTTAATAAAGCTGCATAGAAATAGATCAGACATTAATTCTGGTATTATTTTTGGGAGTAGATTAATAAATAAGGTGGCATCCAATAGTATAATGGCCATGTTCACCGACAGAGACACCTACAGTCCAGTATCACATGTTGCATCCATGTAAGGATCACACAAGGTTAATTATATTGTCATTATTATTTTTGCGAGTAGGGTAATGAGAATATTTAAACAACTCTGGGCCAGATGTAGGAAGCCTAATACCGGTCGGTAATGGCCGAAATTACCAAATTTCGGCCGTTACTGATCGGTATTAGACTTTTCTGATGTAGGGGCCTAATCTAAGGATTCAGTAATTTACAGAATCGGTATTTTAAGGAATCAGTAAATTACCGAATTCTTAAATACTGATCCGGTAAATTACCAAATTCCGAATGTAGGGAGCACTTAAATGAGTGCTTTTCCCATGTTAGGATTCGTTATTTACCACCAACTACAAGTTGGTGGTAAATAACGAAACCCCCCAAAAAAGCAATTTAATGCAAATTATTTCAGTGCCTTGTGACAGACATACATGCCCTTAGGGCATGTATGTGTGCCACATGTGCACCCATACACAATTGAGGGGTGCAACAGGGTGTCAAAGTGACACCCTGCCACCCTTCAATGTTTTCCCCCTTTTACCAAATCAGTATTTACCGATTCGGTAATTCCCGTTCATTCCTATGGGCCTCCAGGCCCATAGGAATGAATGGGGAATACCGAATCGGTAAATACCAATTTGGTAAATACCGCATCTTAACGATTCAGTAATACTTACCAAACTTTTCCCTACATAGCATTTACCGATTCTAAAATACTGAATCAGTAAAATTTGGTATTTTAGAATCGGTAAATGTCCCTCACCTACATCTGGCCCTCTATTCCAAACTCAAATCGGTAATCTCAGGTTTTGGAGGACCTTCTGAGGCAATTTCTGAGTTTGTGAATGTGCTCTTACGACCATATGCTATGAATCTCCCCTCTTTTACCCGTAACACCAAGCATGTACTGTACAACTCCAGATGTTGTCTCATTATACATTTATAGGTCATGACTTTGGATTAGAAGTGACTATACATGTTTTTAATAGAAGACTTGTTGAACTTTTGGCACATATACATATACAAATAATACTTGAACAATAGTATTGACAACTTTGTGGTACTGTAATGGGTTCCAGATCTGCCCCCGTGTACGTGAACCTGTTTATGGGTTTGTTCAAGGAGAAGCAATTGTGGGCTCCTGGCATCTCCAAATGGATTGATTATATCCAATATTGGGGTCTGGTTATTGATCATATTGTGATTATTTGGATTGGACCCAAAACTGAACTCATAGAATTTGCTGTATATCTTCATTCCAACTCTTATAATAGGAGTTTCACTCTACAGTACAGTTATGATAAAATCAGTTTTTTGGATGTTGAATTCTACATGAGTGATAGGAAATTACACAGTAGAATGTTTAAAAAAGAAACATCATGTAATTCAATATTACATGCAATCAACTCACATCCTAATACTCAACTATCGGCCAAACTGTTTGGGGAAATGGTTAGAGCTCGGAGAAACTGTAGCAATGATGATGACTTCTGCAGCAGTCTTTGGGCTGTTGAGAAGATATTTCTCAAGAGAGGGTTTGACCCACATATTGTTAGATCTGCTATCCCGAGAGCAATGAAACTTGAGAGGAACTCTACACTACGAGATAAAACCCTTAATAAACATAACACCTAGGAGATAACAAGATTTATGCTTCTGGTCCTCACTCAAGTAAAACTCTCAATAAACATTAGCATTTACTTATTGAGGACAATGTGATCAATAAATATGTAACACCACATCCCAGTGACACATACTGAAAAGGTCATACTTTCCAAACTAGAATTAGTTGCAGTCATTTAATGCCCACATCCCGATATCTTGGTGGTTCAAGATTACCACAGGATTTTTCAAATGTGGACAATGTAACGTGTAGACTGACAATAGATAACATGAGCATTTTTTACTATATTAATAGCAAAATGTTTGTGATTCCGAGCCATATTAGTTGTGGTACAAACTTAGTGCTATATATTTTGATTTGCAAATGTCAAAAGTATATGTTGGGATTACAGTTAGACCATTACAAGAGAGAATCTCTGAACCTTTCCAAGCAGGATTTAGGAAAAACACCTCTACTGCAGATCAAATCTTCAGGCTCCAGCTACTACACTGGAAAACAGTGACCTTAGAGGGCGTAGTCTCTATTTAATATTTGTCGATTTAAAAACTCCATTCGACCTGGTACGCAGGGACAAGTTATGGTCTGAACTAAATGATATTGGGGTCCCCACATATCTCTGCCATATGATTAGGAGATTGCACAAAGGAAACTGTGCCCAAATTAGATATGGGAAAAAAGATTAACTCACCACTCCTCTTGTTGCCAAAAGAGGAGTTAGACAGGGATGTCTGTTAGCTCCCACTCTATTTTGTTGATATATTTATGTACTGGTAGACTCTGAATAAGGAGAAGGACATTGATGCCCAGAAGATTGCACAAAACAAGGTACCGACAATGATGTTTGCTGACGATACCCTCCTGCTCCCCAAGTCACCAATCAGCATTAAAAAGATTCTTGTTAGCTTTGGCACTTTCTGCAGTAATAGAGAGCTGGAATTAACATCCAGAAGACCAAATGTACGGGTTTCAACCCAGTATACACTACACACCCTAATCCATGCCTGAACGGTACCCCACTTGAGAGGGTATCCGTGTTTGAATATCTAGGGGTTACCATAACGAAAAAAATGAAATGGACAGCACAAATAGACAAAACAAGCCTCAAGTTAGCACAGAGAACAGGGGAGGGGGGGTGGCCAAAGCCTACAGAAACTCCTTTTGTAAACCCATCAGTCTCACTGCTGAGATTTACAAAGTGCAAGCCAGTGGGGTCACCATGTACGGAGCTGAACGTTGGGGGCACTACCCAACAATAATTATAACCAAGATTGAAAACTATTTTATTAGGCAGCCACTTGGACTCCCTCATAGCACCCCACTCATTCCTTTACGATTGGATCCAGGCATAAGATTGATTGCAGAAGAAATAGGACGCTAATATTCTGGCGACGTATATGGGAAACTCCGGAACTGGCTGCATACAGATCTGAGTTTAAAGATGTAATGGGCCCCCGGGGCAGGGAAACTATCCTGGCTTACATACATCAGGGGCACACTTCTTAGCATAGGAAGAGTGAGCATGTGGAATGACCCAGAAGTGTCATGTCCTGCAACATCAAGAAATGAACTACTGGGGAGGAAAACTTGCTCTCCTTCAAGGAAGCTCAGCACTAGGTTCTTTACCAGTAACCTTTATTAGAATCAAAGACCATTACAATGTGGAGCCCTTCCTAGATGAACTACATCAAGCCCTAGCAAGGAAACTGTATGTCCAATTCAGGCATGGGTCACTCCCCCTGAGCTCATTTTCCAACAAATGGCCAGGCACTACTTCTCAAGGGTGTACTGCTTGCTGAAATGCTGAGGAAACCGAACTTCATGTATTCTTCTTCTGCCCTCAATATAAAAAAGTTACACTGAGATGGCCGTGCAGAAATTTGGGAAACGCCTATTGTGCAGAAGCATTTAGGCTCCTGGAACACGATACCCATCAACCGATTGTATTTGCAGTCTTGAGATTTGTGTTCTCCATGTGGTGTGTGGTCAAGTTACTCCTAGGCCTTACCATCCAGACCTAAGCCACACCACTGCACATTGTGGGGCATGACTAGGGTACTTAGGGAGGGTGCAGGAATTTTAGCCAGAGAAACCAGATGAACAATTGGAAGGTCTTGAAATTAGTTAACAACTATCCTGCTAATGGTGGAAAGTCCTACCCCTCTACCCAAGTATCATATTCCACTGGATTTTAAGTACAAGCAATTATTCTAGTACTTCTATCTAAGCCAAATGGCCGTTCCTTGGTCAGAATGCATTATGGGTGTGTCTGTTTTAATAGAGGTATGGCATTTTAAATGGACAGACTTTATATGTAAAGGAGTTAGTAGACCATTTGGACCCCAAGCTGGTGAAATATAACTGTACTATGGATGAATCTTTACAAAAGGTTCAAAGATACTGTCCAATTATATTGACTATTTCCATAATTAGGATTTTAATCTATTTTATCGAGGGAACATTGAATATTTGGTTTTAAGTACTCACTTTTATTTGAAGGTATACTATGTTTTTATGGCATAGGTGTACATAAATAGTTGAGAAAACAAGGTTATAACATCACTGCTGTGAAGTGCATTGTTTGGTAAAAGGAGTCACCCATAGATTAATTTTCTAATTTCAATGCTCTCAATTAGTCTTATAACTTTAGAGGAGTTACTCCACGTCGGTCCAAACACCATTTTGAAATATCAGGCTGTAAATAGTGTACATACCAAATATTCAGCCCCTTAAGCAAGGCACTCCTAGATAGGTACAGAATAGACATTTAGCATGGTGTACCCTATTTGGTCAAACTTCCTGGACTGTGGGTTTATGCTGTTGTGAGGTCAGATTTATTTTGGAGGACATTATAATATGCACTCAATGTAATTCCTTGTATATGTGAGTTTGCACCTATGATGGTGGTTATTTTTATGTATTGTATGTTTTTACTGCATTTGCACTTTTATGGTCACTCAACCGAAAGGAAGTATTTTGATGCTGATAAATATCTGAACATTTCAGTGCTGTGAAACAGGGCAACCATCCGACTGCAGCACACATTACAGTTTGTACTAGACAAGGTTTGCATAGGGTCTTTTAATTTCATTGTGAGGAAAAGGTACCTGTTGACTCAGGAGGGGGCAACAGGGAGCTTAAATTGAGACACAGCAGCATTTTGGATCATGAAACTTAAAGCTGTCAAAAAAGAACTTAATCATGATGTTGAGATATATTGTTTCTTGGAAGTTAAGCAAAGGTATTGTAAGTATCACAACAAACAACTTCTATCCATGCTATCCCCAATGTTTGACAAGTCACACACTTAGAATGGATTTAAATACTCAACTTTATATGAATTTAGTTGCTTAGATGTTTAATTATTCCTATTATTTGCATTAATTTGTTATGACTGGTGTACATTCACTAATATAACTGTTTGGTTAGTGGTATATTCAGGAACTGATTTGGAATGGATATTCTTTTAAAAGAGATTACATTTGGATTATGATATGATTAGTTTTTATATGATGTGGTTGCAATCCTTGAATAAAAGGGGTTAAATTACTGTTTAGAATAGTATTGTTGCCTTTGGATTAATTTTGATATAAAAATATGAATTGTAGCATGGAGTTACTTTGAGTAGTTACTGTAGAAAACCTGGGGGCATATTACCAACAACTAGCGATAATTTTTGTCTCTAACTTGTTTAGAGACAAAAATGATCGCCGCACATCGGCGATTTTTATCGCAGATAAACCTTGCTATTAGCAAGGTTTATCGCAAATGCGATAAAAAACGGCCGCAATGCATGAATATCGCTGAAAAGTCAGCGATATTCATGCATTATCGAGCAAATGCTCTTAGCCATGTTATCCACCTCCCATTGGATAACATGGCTAAGAACTGCTCAGGGCAGGTGTTAGCTTTTGGAGATATTCGCGCTTAGCGCGAATATCTCCAAAAGTTGGTAATAGGAGATAGCGATGTTAGGGACTGTTTCCAGTCGCTAACATCTTGGCACGCCCACTTTGCATGTCATTAGTGATAAATATCACTGACGTGCAAAGCGGGGCCCAAGATGGTCGCTATCTCCTATTAGCTGTCACTAACTGGTGTTAGCGACAGCTTGGTAATAGGGAGATAATTTTATCTCCGCTTTCTTGGCTTTTAAAGCCAAAAAAGCGGAGATAAACCCCCTTGATAATATGCCCCTCAGTTTTTGTTACAGTAGTCCTCCCACTTTTTACCTGGTATTTGATGGAACTGTGAAGGAAGCACACTGGGTTCCTGCTAACCAGGTAGCCAGTGCCAGTGTTCTTTCCCCCAAATAAGTTCACAGGTCAATTGAGCCCAAATTGGCCAGGCCTTTAGCATTTCTGTCAGTCCCTAGTATGTTGCACTCCTGGTACCTAGGGCATAGGTACTAAAGTCGGTCCCTACGAGTTGCAATATATATTCAGGCTTATTTACAAGCCCCTTGCTTCACCAGTGCGTCTCTTTTAATATGGAAAAAAGTGACGTACCGGCGCCGCAAGGGCCTTGTAAATAAGCCCTATTGTGCCACTCTAAGGAACCCAACACCTACAGCAGGCCTTAAAGCTGTAAGGCAGGGTGCATTATATTAAATGTGAGGACATATCTGCATTATATGACCTGGTACTGAATCCAGGAATGGATTTATTTATTTATACATGCACCTAGAGAGAACCTTAGAGGTACCCCCTGAACACCTACTGAACTCTACTGTGCTGTCTAACAGGTCCTATCCAGCCTGCCACCACAGATGTGTTTCTGAACCCATGGAGGTGAGAGGTCATGCTCTCTAAGGATGGAACCAAAGCTTGCTCTGGCAGGAGGTGTTGTCACCTCCTCCAAGCAGGGTGACTAGTAATCTTCATATCAAGGCAGGAGGCTTCAAAGACCTCCACCACACAGGAAATTATCATATAGAGGGTATAGTTACCCTAAAGATAGGTAGCTCATTGGTTACTCCCTGACAATGCTTGTAACGCCCATAAATACTGTATTTTGGTGGCCCTCCTGATGCCAGGTCTTCAGATTTGATGGCCCAAAAGAAAAAGTGGACTGAGAAGTTTGCTGACCCGAGAGCAGAGGAGATACGACGAACTTGGAGCCAAGCCTGCAGGCTACACCCCACCCTCATGGAGAAACCGAGTCATCCTGCCACTGCGCAGACTCCAAGAAAGCCGGAGGACTGCCAGTGCTCTGTACATTGTCAGAGAACTCTCTTGGAGTAGAGGAGCTATTCCCTGGCAGCTGCTGACACCAAAAGAAGCAAGGTCCGGTTCACCATCCTGCCGCTCACCCGGACTACCAACACTGCAGCCACCCAGAAAGAGGTAGCTCTGCACCCACAGGTTAGATCCATCCTCTCTTTAAGTGTGGGGATGCCAGAACCGACCAGAGCCCCACAGTACCAGTACCTGGAGTACCAGACCCATTGCAACAGCCAAAACTAGTTGTGTCCAGTCTGGACACCACTGCTGTGGAAAACAGATCTGCATGTCAAGGGATTCAGGGACAGTGAGACTCACATCAGTCTTGTTTACCCCAATTCAGCAGAACCCAAGACAGAGAGAGAGCTTCTGACCACTGCCACCCAACAACTTAAAGTGACTCTGCACTTGCGCCCCACAGCCCGAGTCCGAGGGAGGTGATTGTGTCAACGGGGTCCCAGGGCCCTCAAAGACTGAGCCATTCTTGGGTTTGCCAAGACTGGACTCTTTCTACAGCCCCCCTTAACTATGAGTGTCTTTTGCAGCAGGTACTCGACACCTAAAGACACCACTGCACCGGAGCCCGACAACCCGAGGAGAAGTGGACCAAAGCTGTCCTTATGTGCCTGAGCACTGACCACCCCCTGTGGGTTGAGCCCTTTTTCAACCTGACCATTCCCCATTGAAGTCAACAGGGCACCCAGCGCCGAAACATATCACAGTCCCACACAGCAGGCTTGAGTCCCCGGGGACCCCATCCCTCGGGGCCTGACCATTTCCTTATTTAAAATTTTATTTTTAAAAGAGGGGAGGAGGTTACACGGCCCCCTACCTGTGCCGATTTTGGCCATGGGGTCCCCATATCCAGGGCTTGGACTTTTACAGATCTGGAGGGGGGCTGAGCAGCCGACCTGCCTGGGCCCAATTGGGCCGGCCATTTAAAGTGGGTGCCTCCAGGGCACCCACTCACCAATGGGACCACGGGTTAGCATGAAGGCCCCCATGGTCCATGCTGGCTCTCCGCCTCCTTTAGGAGCTGGCATTGCTTTGAGACCCAGGGAGCTGCTGAGATGCAGCTCCCTGGATCTCAAAGCAATGTCTGTTTCCCTGCTTGCTTCACAGCGCACAGTGAAACAGATATGCTCTGCTTTCAGTAATCGAAACATTTTTGCTCTCGCTTGCTGAAAGCAGAGAGTTTGCTATGGCTTGGCTGGAGTGGAGCTCACCCCAAGCCATAGCAAACTGCAATGTCCTAGGGTGGGCACCCCTGAACATTGCTAAAGCTGGCCCTGGGAGTGGCAGTCCCCAGAGCCATGTAGGGCTTCTGGAGGGGGCCTGTGCACGCCCTCCTTTGTGAATTAAGCCCCGGGGAGTGCTGCAATGGTCCCACCTAATTAATTCTATTTGTGCCGCGCGGAGGTGCCGGTCCCCGGGGCAGCGGGGGAGGCCCTACTGCCTCCGCCACATTACTTAAAAGAAAAACAATGTGCCCCAGGGAGGTGGTGGTCCTCAGGGCAGGGGGGTCCATGAGGCCCCCTATAATATTTCTATTAGCCCCGGGAAGGTGGCAGTCCCCACGGATTTGGATAAGCCCAAGGAAGGGGGCCTGTGTGCCCCCTCCTATATTTAGCATATGCCCCTGGAACCTGGCCCACCCAGGGGTTATTGTAAAGCAAGAACGGGAGCCCGCATGTACTTCTTTTAAAAAAATATTGCTGCAAATTCATGATTATCACGATTTCGCAGTCAATAGGTTTTTAAAAAAAATGATTTTATGCTATGAAGGGGGCCAGGGAAGCGAGCCATGGCTTGAGAGTTAGGGTATTGGGGAGTCAAGGGGGACCCCAACACCATGGCTTGGGAGAGAGGGTATTCCTACCCTGCCTCATTTTCTTTATTTTCATTTTTTTTGGGGACTCTGTGAGGCAGAGTCCCAAGATGGCTGCCAACACTTCCTGGTTGAAGTGTTGGCAGCCACTCAGAGCGATGCATTTCCCTGCACAAGCTTGTCTTTTTTTTAAGGCTTCGTGGCCAGAGATAGCACTATAAACTTCAACTTCAATTGCGGAAAAACTGCTGAATGGATTTACACCAAATAACAAAAAGCATAATCTGCGTAACAACATCTACCTTTCTGCCAAATTTGGTGTAATTCCCTCCAACAGTTCGAGCTGTAGGTTCAACAATGCATTCCTATGGGAATTAACATTACAAATGCACCCTTAATTCGCGCCCCATATTTCTCGATCCTCACTGCACGGATCACCACAAAACTTTCCATGACACACAGAACCTACTTTGACACTGTTTTGGGAAAATTTCAGGAAGATTGGTCAAATGACGCCAAAGTTATAGGCAAGTCACGTATATATATATATATATATATATATATATATATATATATATATATATATATTTAGGAATTGTAACCCCTTCTTTTTTTAATTATTTAAAATGAATTATTTTTCTTTATTGGGGCAGACATTTAAACCCTGCTTTTTAAAATAATTTCTATTCCCCCTTTTTCTGTCTCGACTCTAGATGGCGCGAATGTGCTGTCTCGAACCAAGACTACATCTACATCGTGGGCTTACAGCCCTCCCATAGGCTTCTCATTTTCTGGCACCATCATTGCTCCATTTTACATTCTTCCCATTTTTGAAGGGCATGTTCCAGTGATTAGCCCTCTAGGAGAGCACCAACCAAATACTTTAAACCTACGCAGCGGCCATTTTTATCCATTGTTTAATATATTGTAAAAGGGTTGACTTGTCCCGCCACACATTAGGATCACTGTTATTTTATTTAGTGCCGATGCTATCATTTTTTAAAATCCCATTCCTATCTACAATAAACAAATTGTTCTGAATATAGCTCTGCCTATTTCCGTGATGCCCTCTCATGGGCGGAATACTGGCGATCCTTACCGAAGCTACGGCGCGTCCATCTTAGGTAAATTTACCCCTCCTAGAGTTCTGAACAATGGAAAATAAGATACTTTTGGTAACAGAGAAGTCTCTGGAATTGGATTCAATGGTGCCTCTATTACTATATTTAGAAAATGGTGGCAATGCCCAGCAGCAGGCTTCTGATTATTTCCAGTGCCCTCGTCCTTTTGAGGGCAAGCTATATGCAGGTCACGACTCAATGGTATTTTCCTTGTAATATGACAAGGAGTATTGCCATTTCGTGGCAAGGTATTACACTTTTAATGAGACAACTGTCACTGCAACCTCCTAAGAAAGGAATCAGTGGCATCGCATAAATGTATTGCCATGGAATGTCAAGAATGTGGAAACATATCCACACAATCCACTAGCGGGTATATGTGTGTATGATCAGGGAGAGGGAAAGAAGAATCTCAGATGCTGCAGCTGGATCATCATCGACTGTCCATGCCACTCCTGCAGAGATCACAATGGCAGCTACCTTCACTGAATTGGGAGGTTTTACCCACTGCGCCACCTGCACAAGCTTGTCATAGCAAATGTGAAGGATGGCACCAATTTTTTCGTATGGGTGAAACAGCACCTCTGTTAATTTTTTTCACATTTTATTTTCATTTAATTGTTCTACAGCACCATTGTGCTTTAGAAATGCAAGGCTTCTGCATTTAGTTTTTCTCAAAGTTTCGCTTCAAACTGTTTGAAGGAAAGAAATAACAAAAAACAATTGTTTTTTTTTACAAAAACATGCCCCCCAAAAAACGGTTCTTGTTAGAACCACCCTTGAATCAAAGAAAGGGGAGCGTCTGATTGTTTATTATCCCTGTGTATTTTTGTCGATATAGTGATAGGTGTATGAATAACTGTGTGCATGGGTATGTTAGTGTATGTATCAGTGAGACCCAGGGTGTCTCAGTGTGTATATGAGTGAATGGGTGAGTGTGTACATGAATGTGTCAGAGTGTCCATGGGTGTGTCAGTGTATGTATCAGTGAGTACCAGAGTGTCTCACTGTGAATGTGTAAGTGCATTAGTGAAAGGATCAGTATGTGCATGGGTGTGTAAATGTATGTGTGTCCTAGGGTGTCTGAGTGTGTGTATATGAATGAGTGTTTGAGTGAGTCAGTAAGTGTATCAGTGTCCATGGGTGTGTGAGTATATATGTCAGTGTGTCCATGGGTGTCTCATTGTATGTATAAGTGAGTGTGTAAGTGTGTTAGTGAATACTTCTGTGTGCCCATGGGTGGGTTCATGTATGTATCCATGTATCCCAGTGTGTCTGAGTGTAAGTATAACTGAGTGTGTCAGTGAATACATCAGTGTATTAATCTGTGTGTCTCAGGGTGTCTGAGTGTGTGTCTGGGTGAGTGTGTTAGTATGTCAGTGAATGCATCAGTGTGCCCCTGGGTGTGTCAGTGTATGTATCAGTGGGTCCCAGGGTGTCTCAGTGCATTTATAAATGAGTGTGTTAATGTGTTAGTGAATGCATTAGTGTGGTCATGGGTGTGTAAGTGTAAGTGTATGTATTAGTGTGTCCCATAATGTCTGAGTGTGTGTATAAGTGAGTGTTTGAGTGAGCCAGTAAGGATATCAGTGTTCCCATGGGTGAGTCAGTATATGTGTTAGTGTGTCCTAGGGTGTCAGATTGTATATATGAGTGAATGGCTGAGTGTGTCAGTAGATATATCAGTGTGTGTTTGGCTGTGTTAGTTTATGTAAGAGTGTGTCCTGGGGTGTTTGAGTTTATGTATGGGTAATCTTCAGAGCATCTCAGTGAATGTATCAATCTGTCTTTGGTTGTGTCAGTATATGCACGAGTGTGTCCGGGGGTGTTTCAATGTATGTATGACTAAGTGTCTGAGTACATCAATGAATGTATCACTGTCTCTTTGGTTGTGTCAGTATATCTGTCAGTGTGTCTAGTAGTGTGAGTGTATGTATGAGTGAGTGTGGGAGTGATTAAGTGAAATGCATCAGTTTAAGTTCTTGGCTGAGTCACTATATGTATGAGTGTGTCCTGGGTGTCTGGATGTAGGTATCAGTGAGTGTGTAAGTGTGTCAGTATATGTATTAGTGTGTGGAAGGGTGTATACATTTATGGTTGGGTGTTTCAGTGTATATGACAGTGTCTACCTGGATGTATGACTGTATACATCAGTGTGTTTCTGGATGTGTTACTATATGCATCAGTGTGTGTCTGGGTATGTGTGTGTCTGCATGAGGGTCTTACAGGGTGTGCAAGTCTATGTTTTTACTCTGTATGAGTCTGTCAGTGTAAACATCAGTGTGAGGTTGCTTATACCAATGTATACCATAAGAGTGTGCATGTATGTGTCAGTATCTGTATCAGTGTTTGACTGAGTTTGTCACAGTACGGAGCAACGTCTGCCTTCCTGTCTCAGTGGATGTTTCTCAGTGGATGTTTTATAAAGAGTAATGATGTAATTAGTCACCTACATGACTGCAATAAATGGTTCCATTGATCTGTGGTAAAAGACAGAAAACATAAATATAAGGTATTTTTACATGTTATAAATTTAGATAACACAGTTAAAGTTTATGCCACAAAAAGCTTCATCTTAATAATTACACATCACACTGGTACAACATTGTAAGGCAATTATACATTTTATTTAAACATCTACTTTTAGTTTTTTGCTGTTCTCAGCTTTCATACTTGTACATTGTAAATGATGTGCTGCATGCAGCTTCATGCTTGAACAGCAGAGGAAAAACAATCATTTAAATTGTAGAAAAAAATACTGAATTGCACAGTATGGCACTATAAATAAGTGACACTATGCATTGTACTCACTACAAATAATGAATAAATTATTTTAGCTACAGCTAGTGAACTAGTCTAAAGAAAAGTTCAGAAAAAAAATTACATGTTATGATCTTGCAAGTAAACCATTACGGGAAATAGACCGTTTTGAAGACATCACCCTTGGTAAGTCGAATGATGCCTTAAACACTAATGATTCATGAAGAGCAAACAGTGCATCATACTTTTTAAACTGTAATCCTCCTTAGAACTTTGGTTGAAGAAAGAAGAGGTATGAATTTGGAAGTTTGAAAGGCAATTTTTGTTTCAATATAAGCTTGCTGTCATTGTATTCTGTTTGACCACTTACACATTGTAGTGTGATGATGTTATACAAAGTCCTTCATGAAAGATGGTAGCCACTTTATTGTACGTTCTTCCAGAAATTGAAATTTGTCCTGCTTTAAAATTTGTCATTTCCATTTTAGATCCATCTGCTCTGCAGCATTAGTATAATGTATTTCTAAGTTCTCGGTATCTGCAATCTAGACATATGATCTTATCTGTAATTTGGGCAGGTCATATTTGGCAAAACTTTTGATCAATCTGTCAAAAGACACCATTTTAGAATCTGGTAATGTTAAGTAGAGGAATCGCTCAGAAATGGTTTTCAGTGGTGGATTTGAAGGAGCAATCTTTCCATTTGTAGCTCAGTCCAAATAAGTCATCAATATTTAGTTATTCTTCTAAAACTTCGAAGATGACCATTATAAATTCTTTTGTGTCTTGTTGAATGTTGAGAGTAAACATTAGTGATTTGCTACATATATCTAAAAGGTCTCTAATGCTTGAAGCGGAATGTATTATAGTTCCATCACGCAGTAAACATTGGAGCACATGATACAGTGCAGAACTTCTTATTTGTGTTTTGCTCAATTTGATTTACAAGATATGGTGAATGAAACAGTACACTGAGAAAGACATTTATATAGCAGTTGACACCTGAACTGTTTTTCAACTGGTGTCCAACAATATCTCCCTAATTTTTCACTTTTTTCTACGTAACACCTTCTAGCTTGTCCTTGTTTCCTTTCTTTTTTTGAATTTCTGTCAACTCTTTAGTAAGCTTTCGTTTTGGACAGGTTAGCCGTTTCTCAAAAATAGGATACTGACCTAAATGTGTAGCTTATAGACTTCTTAACTGATTGTACTCTCTTACACAGCTTGCATCAGCACTAACTTTCTCATCGTCAAAAGCCAACTAAGAACAAACCGGACAATGTTCTAACTCAAGATAATGCTACATACCTTCTTTTAATACTGTACTTCCAATATTAATAAAAGCTAAGTCTACACTTAAACCTTGAGATTTCTGGATAGTTACAGCATAATTCCAGAGATGATGAAAACTGTTGCCGCCACTCACATAAGTCTTCACCATGCAAAAAACATACAATACATCGGCCACGCTATTTCACACCATCAATCTGATCAAATAGTATGGCTAGGTACTCAACCTCATCCCTATTTTGAAAATGAATTAAATCAATTGCTTTGCCCAAAACACCAATTGCTAACCCTTCCTCCACATTTACATTATGCCACACAGTTACTCGACACTCTTTAAACATGCGTCAATACTTTTCTAATCCTGCCTTCCTTGACACAGACTTCTCCAAAGGATCCAATTTTGCTTGTAGTTTCTCAGTTTCGTAGTATTATTACTCTCTGGTGCTCGATTTTTGAGATAGCTGTCATTTCTAAAGTATCTTTTTTCTCTAGTTTCAGTAATTGTTTGTTCAAGTTGGAGAACTATTGAAGTGTAGGCATTTAACAGACTATGGATTTGTCTTTTTCAATTAAATTAAACAGAAGTTTAGTTCTGCTGCTGTGTTGTTAGATCTTTTGTCAGAACTCTTACTCTAATGTCCTTATAAAGCTTTTATAATCAAAGGGTACAGCAGGGAAGGAGACCTGTAGAGTATAAACAGAGATGCAGTCACTGTGAACCATGTAAATGAGATATAAGACTGTATACCTATTACCTTTTATTACCTGTAAAGAAAAATACACTTTAACGTTTTGTTTCAGAAAGGGGATATAGATACCATATCAGGTCAATCCTTCTATCTTCCTCTTCAAATAATGCTGTAACATTTAAGAATGTATTAATCAAGGACTATAAATGTTTTCCCCATCCATGTTTCACATTCCAAAATATATAATGTGCCTTGATTCACAGGGGAAGAACCATGTCCATGGACTTTAACACACCCCTGTTAATATTAGCAAAAAGAATAAACAGAATGAACACAAAATAATGTTGGTGCAATTCCTCAATAAGCACTTTCTAATTCACTTTAAAAATAACGGTATAATCATCAGCCAATATTTTCACAATAACCAGCTATGCCACATTTGTCCTCACTCTGTTTTTTAATACAAGATATTAAAAGTTTCCACAGAATCCAATGCGTATACCAGGCTTAACATGTCTTGTTTCTTAATCTCAGAAACTGCACTAGATAAGACAGCGTGTGTGCAATTCACTATTACTCAATTCTGGCTCCTAACTAGGAGTACAGAAATTAAATCCTCCAAAGAGAAGGACAATGCACAGTTTTGCATGCCCGCCACAAAAAGGAATCCAATATACAGCACAGCTGTCAGACTAGAACACACAAGTCGTGTGGCAGGAAAAATGAATAAGCAGCCACTGCTTCAACAAACTCTTAAAGTAATTTAGACGGGCACAATTGCAGACATACAAACAGTGTTGGAGTAGAGTAACCTTACCACCCCGAAGAGCAGGTCAGAATCAGGTTTGGCAAGATGGACAGGTTACATGGGACAATATTCTGAAGCATGACGCTGGAAGAAGTGCTATTTAAAGTACTTCTGGTTCGATGCTGCTGTTGCCAATCAGATCCCTGATGCAGCCTGCTCAGTTACCAAGGTTCATGGATTTTTAGTTTTGTCTCTTGCATCCTCCGAGTTTCTCCTCACTAATGTATATTACATTTCCTACCACCCGGTGAGTGTAGCAAACAGATTCATTATCCTTTCTGCTCCCAACTAGGATGCTGGACTGTGGAGTCGAGGCTTGCTCCTGATGGTGTTGACACTGTTTAGTACCCTTTACCCTAATTTGTGTGTAACAGTCCTTTAGGATTTCTCCATATTCCACATCGGAAGCCGGATCCATTTTCGTCACTAGTTCTTTATATTCGAAGTTTAGCCAAATATTTACATTGACAATACTTACCAGATAATTTCTTGTTTCATTATGGAGAAATGTCTTGAAAACTGGCTGTCGTTTGACGAGGGTAAGTTGCAGTAGGTCAGTGAAGACAATTAAATGTTTTCCTCTAAATAGCACAACATACATACTGCCTGATTCATCAAGGTGAGTATTTGCTATTCCTTAATAGCGATTATTAAGGAATCGCTATTAAGGAATAGCAAAATGCTATTCACCAAGAAATCGCTAAATAAATTGCGATTTCTAATTATTCCTTAATTGCGATTAGCAAATTACTAATCGCAATTAAGGAATATCTCCCCATTCATTCCCATGGGCCCAAAGGCCCATAGGAATGAATGGGAAGACATTTCAATGTGCGAATCGCAATTAGCGATTCGCATATTGAAATTGCGATTTCAAGGGTGCAGGGGTGTCCAAAGGACACCCTGTAGCACCCCTGAAATGTATGCTACATTGGTGTTGCGCACACACATGTCCCAAGGACATGTGTGTGTGTAACATGAAACTTAGAAAAATGCATTTAAATGCATTTTTCTAAGTTTCCGCTATTTACCACGAGGTTTGACCTCGCGGTAAATAGCGGGACATTTTTGCGAATTCGCAACTTAAAAATGTTTCAAGAATAGCATTTAAGGAATCTCTAATAGAGATTCCTTAAATACTATTCCTCGCAAATATGCGAATTCTTAAATAGCGATTTTTGCATTTGGGATGATGAATCCCAAATGCAAAAATACCGCTCGCAAAGGGCCAGATTCTCAGAATCTGGCCCTTTGCGACCGGATTTAACAATGATGAATCAGGCTGTAAGTTCTTAAAATCTGCTGTATTTTTTTTCACTTTACGAAGGCACTTAAAACATTCATTTTTTTAGGCACAGGGAGGTTAAGGGATTTGTCCAGAATCACAGGATGTTGAACGTCCCTGCCGAGACTCATACCCAGTTTCTCAGCTTCGAAGTCAACCGCAGCTGAACTGATAGTAAAACAGCACACATAGACTGTACAGTAGCAGGCCCAAGAAATGTTTGATGGGTTACTTGTCTCAATAGGATGAGCTAGAGTGTCACTACCTCAGTATATACCTAAATAGGCGTCCTTCTCAGTCCTTCTCGAGATGTGTCACTAGAGGTGTAAGTAACTACGTAGGTATCACAGTGACTTGCTTAGTACCTCTATAAGTCTTTATTTTTGTATGAATGGCTGACTTGGTTGTATTAGTACTTGGGTACATATATAAGTGGCTGTATTAGTCCCTCTGTGTATGTGTCTCTGAATGTGTAATTAACTATATTGGTATATGCCTGGGTCTCTTAGGGACTTTATAGGATTCTAAGGGGGTCATTAGGATGACGGGCGAACTTTGTCCGCCCGCCATCCTGTCGGTATGCGGGACCGACCACCATAAGGGCGGGGGTCCCGGGGGTGGTATTAGGATGTTCCCGCCACAGTGGCGGGCACATCCTGCATATAAAGCATTGTAGCGGGCGGTGCTCTCAGCACCGCCCGCCACAATGCTTAAAAAACACTTTTACATTTGTATAATCAAAGCGGCAGGCACCGCGCGGTGCCTGCCGCTTTGATTATGCAAATGCAGGGGGGTACCACAGGTACCCCCCCGTGTAAACACCTCTACTCTGCTTCACTCTAGTGGCCCACACGGGGTCCCCAGAGTGAAGTCTGCCTGCCTTTCCGTGGCGGCATTGCAGCCACGGAAAGGCATTGCCTTGAGCACATCATAATATGGCTGGCGGTGTCTGATAGACACCGCCACCATATTATTCCTTTTCCGCCCCGGCCGCAAGGCGACCCGGGCGGAAAAGTGGCGGGCGGTGTTTTACTCCGCTGCGGTCCGCCCCGCCATTGTAATATGGCGGGGGGAATTCAGGGAAGGATGTCGGGCGGATTGCCCCCGCCAGGCTGGCGGTGGCTACCGCCAGCCTGGCGGGGGCAATCCGCCCGACATCCTAATGGGCCCCTAAATGTCTATATAAGTGCCTGTATGGATTGCTTACTGGCTGTGTTAGTGAATATTGGAGTATATAACTGTGCATGCAACAGATCCTGCTGAATTCATAAGTGCTATATGAGTGTGTAAGTTTGTTGGAAAGTGGGTTATTAGTAGTGGTAAATATGCATCTACCCTGGTTAGTTTGGCTGCGAGCAGGCAGGCTTAACTTCGGAGAGAGGCATGTAAAGCATTTAAAAACACCAATTTATAAACATAGGAAATATTGTTATCTTTAAAATGGGGATACAGCCTTTACTACGCAGCCAGGACTGTGCACTACCATTACAAAGCGGGCAATACAATAAATGCGTTGTTACTACGCATTCCATTACCATGTACGTCGTTACAACAACTTGCATCAGGGCACGTGTCGTTGGTTTTTAAATCCAGCACCTTCCCTACTGTTGCACAGACTGGAGTTGGAATAGTAATGTATACCATTCCAAAGTCCAGCGCTTCCCTAAGGTAACGTCGTTGTAATGAGTTGCATGGTAATGGAACGCATGGTAACAAGGCGTTCATTGTATTACCCGCGTTGTAATGGCATGCATTGTAAAATCATGAATGATTCTGTCATACATCCTTAAAATAACACCAATATGATTAAAAAAAATATATAGGGACCTGGAGATATGATTTTTTTTACAGAAAAAACTATTTCTAGCACTTAGTCATCTTATGGATCTTTTTCACAAAGTTGCCCCAAACTTCTCCAGACTTCTGGAACTTTTTCCTGAAGTTCCTCTCGAGAGTCCAAAGGGTCCAAAACACAATACAAGGGTCCAGAAACTCCAAGATGGTCCTTGAAAGTTTGGGATCACAATTCCCACAGTGCACCTGGCCAAAGCCCTTAAAAGTCTACTAGATGCACTCCAGGCAGAGGACTCGTGGTTGAGTTAACACAGGCGAGCTCTGTTAACCTATAGCTTGAAGGGAGTCCACTCTTTAATACTTTAGGAGAAAGGTACATCCACAGGCCTGTAATTCCAAATAGTGCAGCAGGTGCAATCGGTCAGAATGCTGGGCTTGGTGGTGAAAATCAAGTTGCCAGAATGGCAATCTTTTGTCTCTCAGTTTCAAGCAGCAGATCTGAGAGGCTCTGCTCCTTTCATATATTTATTCAGTGTTCTCTGGGGTCAAGCAGGAGAGCACTCCTGCTCAGTGAGGTGCAGGGCAACACCCCAGAGCATGACCCTTTCCTCCAAAGTGTGGCATAATCTTCTCCCAGAAAGCACTATTCCTCCAAAATTCAGTATGGCTGAAATCTCAGCAGAGGAGCAAGAACTATTTAAATCAACCTCCAGTATGGCTCATTTCCATAGCTCTCCTACCCCTACCAAGTCTGCCATCTGGCTAGTTCAAGCGGCTGGTGGGTAGAGGGGCCTGGCATTCCCTGCCTGTCCTATTCCCCCTTGAAGCTTCATGCTTTACGACCCATCCCTCCAGCTCTGGCATTTCTGTGTAGCAGAGCTCTCTCCACCAGATAGCCTCCCCCTGGGTGAGCCACTTATCATTTTATCAAGGCAACCTGCTAATCCTGTCAACTCTGACCAATCAGGGAAGAGGGCAAGAAGGCACAATTTTGGCTAACAAACAAGAAAGTCGCGTATAACTTATTTTCTGTATACTTATATGTATGATTACTTGGCATAGTATTGGATTTATCAATGCCATTCTTCTAAGTCCTAGAATGTCATTTATTTAATTGCTAGTGATAGTTATGCATTCATAAACTATTACAATGTATTGTATTGTATTGTATGTAGTACTTATAAAGCGCACAGTGAACAACATGGTATCCTGGCACTAGTTATTACCACTATGTAAGAGAGAACAACTGATGGAAATCTGCAGTTAAAACAGGCTTTTAATGAGGAAACAGCCACATTTTCAGTGATCTTCTGAATTTTAATAAGTCAGAGTGGGATCTTAATGGAGCTGGTAATTTGTTCCATATCCAAGCTGCATTTGTGGTAAAAGCACGTCCTTCTTGTCCGACTTTTTGAAATTTGAATTCTTGGACATAGTTTCCTTGGACATGTTATTTTATTCGGCTAGGTATATACAATGGAGAAATGAAATAAACAATTTCTAAATCACAAGGACATATTAAATATATTTCATAAAGACCCTGCTTATAGTTACATGAACCCCCACCCCTGGGACATCTTGGGGAGACTACTTTAGGAGTCTGCATATGCAAAAATAGTTTAGATTCTCATTCCACAGTTCTCCTAGCACCAAAGTCATTTTGGGAGGCACTTCACTACAAAGGGGAATGTGTAATGTGCAATTTATCTATTGTCATATAAAACATATTCTATAAGGGCTCTCCTTATAATGACATGACCCCCACCCCTGGGACACCTAGGAGAGACCCCATGGGTACCTAAAAAGCCAAAATATTATAGTTTATCACTTTTTAAGTGCCCCTCCCACCAAAGTCGAGGTTGGGCAACATTTGCATTTAAAAGCAGTGCTGCAACTCAGGCTGCTTTTAAAAGGACCTCAGGCTCTCGGCAGTGCAGAAGGGCTGCTGGCCTCTAAACTGTCATGCCCTATTAGATACCAGGGATTTAAGTAGTTTTAATCCCTGTTCCCTATTATCTAGTAGGGACTTATAGGGTAGGCCATGCCAATTGTAATTGTACCCTAATCTATAGTGTACCCTCATCTATGTGTGTGTTTTCACTGCGTTTTCAACATAGTACTAGCCCTGGGCCGGTTAGACAGAGCCCACCCTGCAGTCTATTTTAGGTATGACTTTTATGAAATAAAAAGGAATTTAAGGCTTTGCAGGGGATTTAAAATGCCAAGTCTGTGTGGTAGCAAAACTGCACACATAGGCTCTGTAGTAGCAGGCCCGAGACATGTTTAAAGGACGACTTGTCTGGATGGCTCCCTTGGATGAGTCAGCATTTCAGTGCATATCGAAGTGAGGGTGTGATTCCCTATGTGCGTGTGTCATTGGATACGTAAGTTAGTATTTCACTATATCACTGGCTATCTCAGAAACTGTACGAGTCTCTAAATATGCATGTAAATACTAGTATGGATTGCTTACTGGCTCTGTTAGTGAATCTTGAAGTGTGAAATAATCTGTGTGCAAGTGGCTCAGCTAGTGCTGGATACATAACTAGTGTGTGACTGAGTGAGTGGATGTGTAAGAGGCTCTGTCTCTGTCTGACTGGGTGTCGTAATGCCTCCATGCTTTTGTAAATAGGTTTATGCGTCACAGTATGGGTAAGCGACTGGATGTTTAACTTGGCATATAGGTCTGTAACTATGCATGTAAATGACTGAAACTTCAAATTAGCTGTCCCAACTCATGTTTATAGTACTACTTGTCTGTATAGGTCACTAGGAGTGCCAATACTTCACAACATATCTAAGCAAGTGTTGCAGTCCCTCTTTGTGTGTGTTACTGTATGTGTAAGTAATTATATCACTATATGAGTGGCTCTCTTCGTAACTCTACGGGTGTATAAATCTGTATGCAAGTGGCTGTATGGATAGCCTACTGACTGTGTTATTGAGTGTTGGGGTAGCTAACTGTGTGTGCAACTGACTTTGTTACTGCTGGATACATATTTGCTGTGTGAGTGAATGGTGAAATTTCTCTGTTGCTGTCTGACTGGGTGTGCAAGTGGCTCTACGCTTTTGTAAATAGGAATGTGAGTTGCAGAATTGTTGTTACTCTTTAGAATTTTCTAATCCTCCTCTGCTTACCACTGTACATTTCTTTATTTTATCACATGCACTTCACTTATATTCCCTTTTACTTTTTGTAAAATGCCAGATTATCTCACTACTTACTTTAGTGTTTCACTACTTGTGTCATTGGCTACATTGGTGTATACGTTAACATATTTTTATTCTGCTGTACTAATCACTGTACTATTCTTTATTTCAATAATAGACTCTCTTTTTATGTACTCTTAGTTTTTGTAAACATCCTACTCTCTGTCATCCACTTTATTTCCACTCATTCGCTCTCAAATGTTTTTTATGCTACAGCTTAATTCACATAACTGTTAAATGTGATTGTTTGTCTATTTTTACCTTTCTCAGTATGAGTTTGATTATCTCTATTCACAAGGTACTCAAAAACCAGGCACAAGAAAGATATACCACTCTCATACAATGGAACCATTAATTGTAACCTTTTAACTTTGTTTTCAAGGTTATACACACTGTGAACACATAAAAATAAGGCTTTCAAATGTTCTAATAATACACCTCTTCTTAATGGTCAGAATGGTTAATCCTTTCTTACACTCCTTTGAAGATATCCCTATTTGGTAGGTGTTTTGGGCTGCACTGTGGATCCATTACAGTGCTCACTGCAGTCCCTGTGTAACGTTGTAGTGGATCCATAGATCCATATGGGAATCCAAAACCTTTTTATAACTGCTCCTAAACAGTATCACTAACACATCACTTGGTGTTAATGTCTACATTTTGACGCATGCAAAAGGAACAAATGATGGACGGAATACTGAACAATGCAAACATTAACCCACAGTCACAAAGATCTTGGTTAAATCCATTGTTCTTTTGCTCACCAGACCGCCCCAGTTTGGACCCAGCCATATGCAAATCAGTCTTGACCCTATTCCTCATGGGAACAATCCAGAAAACATTGCCAAGCCAGGTCCTCCCTGGACTGGAAACAAGCATTCTGGGACCAGTTTTGGGGCATGACCCCTCATCCGCCAGGCTAGCTTGAATCCAGTGGCACAGTGAGCACTGGATCGACATCTGGGTATAGCTTTCCCACTTAGGGTGACAAAGGCAAAAGGAACAAATGATAGATAGAATACTGAACAATACAAACATTCACCCCCAGTCACAAAGATCTGGGTTTAACCCATTTTACTTTTGCTCACCACACCACCCCAAGTTGGACCCAGCCATATGCAAATCAGTCTTGACCCTATTCCTCATGGGAACATTCCAGAAAACATTGCCAAGCCAGGTCCTCCCTGGACTGGAAACAAGCATTCTGGGACCAGTTTTGGGGCATGACCCCTCATCCGCCAGGCTAGCTTGAATCCAGTGGCACAGTGAGCACAGGACCCACGTCTGGGCATACCTTTCCCACTTAGGATGACAAAGGAAAAAGGAACAAATGGTGGACGGAATGCGGAACACTGCAAACATTCACCCCGAGTCACAAAGATGTGAGTTTAACCCATTGTTCTTTTGCTCACCACACCACCCCAGGTTCGACCCAGCCAAATACAAATCAATCTTGACCCTGTTCTTCATGGAAACAGATCAGCCCGCACTGCCATGCCAGGTCCTCCCTGAACCGGAAACAAGCATCCTTGCACCGGTTTCGGGGCATCAACCCTCATCAGCCAGGTTAACTTGAATCCACTGGCGCAGTGAGCAGGAGACCCACATCTGGGCATACCCTTTCCATGTAGGGTGATGTCCCGGGTTGAGAGCGGGCTTGGGGATAAGGCTATCTTCGTCTACTCTAGTTGAAGCACTTGGGGTCTGTTCAATGGAAGCAGAGGCAAAGAACTTGAATAGACTTTTTAAAGACAGCTTTATTTTCGTATAGGTCTTTCTTTGTCTGCTGGTTATGCGTTCTCTGGCGAACGCGGCTGGATCGTAGGTCGGAGGATGGGGAGGATCCAGGGTGCCTCGGTCTCGGGTCCGGTCTTCCAGTGAACCAGGGATCGCCGTATGGAACAAGAGACAAAGGGAGTATTAGGACCAGGCAGGTACTATAGTTTTAAGGACCGGGTGTGAGGGAAACCAGCGCTCAGGTGTATTTACAAAGAGCGTACGTGAAGGGGGGTTTTGTGCTCGTGAAACAGGGGGTCAGGGGTAGCTGTACACGGGGCTATACAATTATTCTACGGGAGGCGGGTTTCGGTGTCCCATCCAACCCGCCACACGACCCCGTACCTGTTGAAGCCACACTCCTCCCGTGGGAGTGTGGCGGGGCGGCTCGTTGTTCCGTTGGGCTCCTGGCTTCTCCCACTCCTCTCTGGGTCTCGAGATGTTCTCCTCGGCTTCGCGGCAACTGCTCACTCGCTCCTCGGTTTCGCTCCTCCCCTCCTCCTGGGAAACGCTGTCCGTCGCTTCCTGTTTCCGGGGCTCTTTTGACGCCGGCGCGTCTTTCCATAGGGGCGGGGCTATTAGGGCAGGCTCCGAGTCCTTAAAGGTACAGGGCTTGCTTCCTTCTTTAGTCGGCCACCAGTAGTCCGGGTCTCCGGCTTTCCAGTCCTCCATATCGGGGCTGTCAGGCTGCTGCAGGGATGGAACGGAGGTACGTGAAACAGCTGTGGCAGACCACCAGTCCATAGGCTGATCCCCCTCTAGGGGTGCAAGGAAACCCACCCCGTCACAGGTGACAAAGGCAAAAGTAACAGATGATGGACAGAATGCAGTCTGTTTTTTATTCTCCAATTCACTTTCAAAGATGGATTTTGTGCGAAAAAAATCAATGGCACGGATGTGACATCTACAATATTGTTTACTGTCCCTTTATGGATCTGCCATGCCTTGCAGGAAAAATCTGTGGCTGTAACGCTGTCCTACATAAGGTATGGCTACTACCACCGTTACCTGGCAGCCCTGTAGTGAATAGGTTGCTGGTTCAAGGATTTCCAATGGCAGATCCAGCAGGGCTCCACTACTTGAAACCCAGCAGTTCCCCCACCTCAAGCTGAGGTAAGGGAATGGTATGTATGGTGGGATGGGAGCTCTGCCAATATATTGCACATGACCTGCTCCACTAAACTCTGAACCTGTCAAGGGCAGGTCTTATAGGTGATGGCTCAACAGTCTTCTTGTCACAAAGATAAAGCAAGTTGCTATCAGTAGCAGTTTCTGGCTCCAAACTGAAATAAAGCCAGGTAACAACCAGGAAAGCAGAATAATCGCAGGATGGAGAAAAACTGCAGACCAGAAAAACATTCCTGGAATGCAGGCTAACAAGCATAGATGAACTGGAAATTTTCAGAAGAAAATATCCAACAAAAGCAGGGCTTCACGCAAGCAACAAGCGAACAATTTGAAATTGCAGCGTATCGAGTTCCAACTGTCACTCCAATATATATGATGGTAAAAGTGAGTAGCAAAGCTGGGAAACGCCAGTGTGTGCCCCAAAAATGTCTTGCGACGAACACATGGCCACAAAGAAAGACTGCTTGGGGCTGCTGTGCATACAAGGAATGAAGCTGCCACTGAGCAGAGCGGGCCAGATATGCCAACTGTAAGTAGCTTTCGTGGTTTAGACAAATGAGTTGCACAGCCGACATTCCTGACAATATGAAGTCCTAAATTATTTATTGTTAGATTTGACTCTCTTCATTCAGTCTTTGATTAATGGCCCTCTATCACACTTGGTTATGTGATGGTTTGTTCATTCCTGGCATAATACTCTTGCTCCTATCTTATCAGACACTATGGCACTTCACAATACTCTTCACTATTACCCAGTTTAATGGTACCAACCCAGGAGGATGAGTTAGCCTTGCCAAATTTAGAACTTGTAACCTGCAGATCACTCAATATCCCAGCAGCAGTCATTAGGGCACCTAACCAGGTTTATGGCAATATTTAGGGAGGCAAAAAATGAGAAAAGGGGTGTTTCCGAGGGGGCATGGTATCCGAGATGGTGAGTGGAAAGCTTACCCCTCCAAATGCTCATCCTAGTCTGTGCTCTGTAATGGGCCATCGCTAACATCTTTTGTCATTTATATCCTGGTTGGGAGATGGTGTCAAAAGGGAAGGCACTCCAAATTTCTACAAAGCCCCCACCCAGATTTCAAATTTACACCTTAGTAACACCTGTCTGAACAGAATAGTATTTTTGTTAATCATGTTTATGATTACATTTTTTTAAAGGGTAACAGAACTTAACTGAACTTAATTGCAAAGTTTAAATAAGTCTAGACATTTTAAACATTGTCATTTTAATAGAATAATTGTGAAAAATGTTGAGGGCGGAATGAAGGCTTTTTTTTCTCTTCACTGTTAGAGGGCAGTCGGCAGTCGGCATTAAAAAGTTTGAAGACCACTGCCTTAAGCTATGTTATACTGTATTGATTTTTGTTATATTTGAATAGATCTGTTGCCCTTGAGGTTCAGTCCATTCGATATAAATACTGTAAAAAAAAAACATTTTTAAACTAAATGAGCTTTGTGAATCGCTCCCCTTATGTACAGGTGGAGAAGAAAATGGACTGTGGCACTCTCATTGTGACAACCAAGCTTGGTTAGTCACAGGCGGCTGAAATGCAGTAATGCCTGAGGATTACCTTTCTATTTATAGGACTGTCACCTATCACAGTGAACAGAAGAATATATATTTTTGTGGACTGTCACCTATCAGAGTGAACAGAAGAAATTTTGGAATCTGGAATGCATTATGCATATTGAACACTTTGCGCCATGATTTAAGTGACTGTGGAATCTTTATCAAAGTGGGAGACTAACTGAAAGTGTTTCCTTGAGGATTTTTGGATCAATGGAATGATGTCATACCAATTTAGTGTATTATTACATAATGATCCTGGGACTTCAGTGACCATTATAGGATTGGAGCATTCTGACCATTGCCCTGAGGAAACCCTATCTAGGGCGAAACGCGTTGGCTGTATTGTTCCATCATCTTACGCCACAAGTGGTCCAAGAATTCATTAAAGGATCACAGTTGACATCACTGAAGAGTCCGGATTGTTTTATATTTTGTGCATAGGTGTTTTGCAATATTTTTGTTGCCTCTCAGTGCTTTTCTTACTGTATTCGAGTATGGATTTGAAGCCCCACCCACTCTCCGCCCATATTTGTCATTGGCTTGTGTCATTGTCCTTCGTAAGCTCTGGCTTCTGATTCATTAATAGGCTTGATAGTCCCTCCTTAGTACTACTTTGTCTTCATTTGTAACCTCCCATGAGGACTGGCCTTTTTACCTCTGTTACACAGTATGCCTTATTTAGTCTGTAAGCACTATTTTCTTCATTGAGTTTATCCTACTGCAGGCATGACAGCTTTCTTGCAACAACAGCTGCTCACTTGCTCCTTGGCTACAGCTCCACCCCTTCACCCCTCACTGCCCCAACCACCTCTCTGAGGTCTGTATATTTTTTCTTTTAATTTATCTTCCCCCCCCACCTGCCAACCCTGTGTTTTTTATTTACATTAGTAGATAGATTAAGTGATTTGGGGGCATATGTAGGTAAATCCGAATTTTTATGGATGTAGGTAAAAAATCGCAAATTTTTTGCGATTCTCACAATTACTGAAATAGCGATTCCTTATTAGCGAATTCGCTAATAAGGAATCGCAAAAACGGGAAAGAGCAATTCAGGTTCAGAATGATGACATCACAACCAGGAAGTGTGAGTCTCCATGCTGCACCTAATTGCCTGCACCTGTCCCAGAGTCACTTGCTGGCTGAGAGACAGAGTGGAGGGATTGTGGAATTGGCTCTGACTTTAAACACTGCAAAATGGAATCACAGGGTGCAGAAAATCAAGGTGGGCAGAAGCAGGCAGAAGAACAATGCAGAAAAAGGAAGCAGAAATTTTCTGAGACGGAGTTGGAGGTTTTAACAAAGGAGGTGGTGAGGCAACATGACCTTCTTTTTGGAAAAGCCTCACTTCGTGTGCCTGAAACAAGAAAGAGGAAAATATGGGCAGACATACAGGAGAAGGTGAATGCAATTGGTGTCACCCATCGTACCACCGATGACCTCAGGAAGCGGAGGTACGATATGAGGTAAAGGTCCAAGGAGAGGGTGGCTACGAGATTGGCAGAAGCCAAAGCAACTGGAGGTGGGAGCTCCACTACACCTAAACAGACGCCCTGGGAGGAGTTGGTGGAGATAACCCTAATGCCTGAGGCAGTGACGGGCGTGGCTAACCTGGACAGCTCTGAAACCAGAGACACCACAGAAGGTAAGATGCATGCCAAAATCACCCAATGCATTCCCATCCCACCCAAACTCCAAAATCCACATGCATGAATAGGAATCCGGTCCATGTTTTTAGTAATACCCAGTGAAGCATCCTGAGAAATGTAGGCCTATGTTATGTAAATAGGGGCAGATACACATACAAAGGGCATATAGGGAACAGCTCCAATAGGTATATGCAAAGTACACAAAATAGACCAGCAGGCATGTAAATGGTGTTGTCAAAAATCTTTATTGAAAAAAAAGAAAATTATACACAACTCATGTGTGAATTTTTTTGGGCAGATGGACCACCAACACAGGACACTGTTGCAGCAGTGGGAGAGTCAGCTTCAGCAGAGGACCAGGCAGGGCAGGAGAGGCAGGGTGCCACAACTGACACACCTTCTGTGCAAACAAAACGGCGCAAAATAGTTCCTGCATTAATACAAATGCAATCTGGCTCCACAGATGCAAAAGACGAAACACAGGCTGATGCATCACCTAGCACAGCTCAGGGCAGATCCCAAACACCCACATCCAACACAACTGGCAGTGGAGCTAGACAGAGGGCACGGAACAACACCTGCAGTGCCACAACAGGTACTGAGTCTGTTTTTGCTGGGCTGGAGGGCCAAATGTTACATGTGCAGCGCCTGCAAAGCAAAGGCATATCATCAATCCAGCGTCAGTTGGCGCAACACAATCAACACATGTCAGAGGTGAGAGTTGGCATCAGACAAATAGCAACAGCAACAGAGGCACATTTAAATGAAGCAAGGATTGCTATGCAAGCCCAGCGCCAGGGACCAAAGACGCTTAACAACACGGCTGGACCAATTTGCAAGGGCTCTGAGCTGCCAATCTACAGCCATTTCCATGCTTTGTAGAAGAACAGTGAGCATGCAACACAAAATGGCACACTGCTGTCAGGATGTTGCCAAGAGCCTGGTGCAGGTGACCCATTCACTTGATCAGCTGCATGCTGCTGTAACTGGGGGGATTGTTACGCCAGGCAGCATAGACACTGATGGCCAATCGAGCAGAAGCACACCTACTCCACCAATACCAGCAGAAAGGCGTAGGAGTGGCCGTAAGGGCAGAGGTGTGGACAACAACACTGAAAATACAGAACAGGCTGACGGTGGTGCATCAGGGCGTTCATGACGTAGGTGAAGGAGCAGAATGGACAATGGTATGTCGTGTAGAAACACATCCCATGAGGACTTATGTTAATGACATTTGGGCACTGTGTGGACATGAACACGTGCATATTTCAGACTTACAGTCACACTGTGTGGCATTGCATTTAAGGAAGTACAACATTTTTTGAAACAAAAACATTGGTCTTTGTGGTTTATTCTCTTACCTAGAAGTAGTTATGTGTGATGTCATCACGTCGCATGCGCCCTGCAGCTGCCCCAGCTCCTCCTGCACGTCTGCGTTGGGGGGCTGGGTCCTCCTCATCGGATGTGTCGGAGTAAGTCAGATCCACTGGGGTGCCTTTCTTGATGGCAATATTGTGTAGCATAGCGCAGGCCACCACTATCTTGCAACATGTTTCTGGACTGTACTGTAGAGTGCCTCCACTCTTGTGGAGGCAGCGGAAACGGCTTTTCAGGATTACAAAGGTTCACTCTATGGTGGCTCTTGTGGCTCTGTGGGCAGTGTTGTGTCTCTGCTCAGCAGCTGTGGTTGGATTTAGGTAGGTTGTGAGTATATAGTCACGCACTGTCTCCTGCATGGAAGAAGAATGGTGAAGGTTAGTGAGATGTTGAAAGTTTCAACATTCCATACTACTGTTTGTGTGTACCATGTAATTACCTAGCAGGTATCCTTCTCCAAAATCGCCATTTGTAAGTCTACGATGTAAGGCACAGTGTCTAAAAATGAAGGAATCATGAGTGCTCCCTGAAAATTTAGATACAATATCGGTAATGAGATTTTTTTGCATTGCAGACTACCTGGATGTTAATTGAATGGTATGATTTTCTGTTTCTAAAAACATACTCATTGTGTGATGGGGGGGACAGTGCGACATGTGTACTATCTACACAGCCAATCACGTGGGGAAATGGGGCAATTTGATAAAAATCCTGTTTTGTTTGGTCAAGTTCCTGCTGTGTGGTTGGAAATTTGATGTGGGTATGCATCCTCTGCATCATAGCAGTGAGAAAAGCATGGAAGAAACGTGAAAGCTCGCTCTGGCTCACCCCTCCCACTGTGGCAATTACGCCCTGGAAACTCCCTGACGCTAGGAGGTGCAGTGAGCACAACACCTGTATGTGTGTGGGAATAGTGTGGGCCCTGTATGTGGGGTGCTCAAGCATGGGTGTCAGCTCCTCTATCAGCTCCAGGATACTTTCGGGAAGCAGCCTGTAGTGCACATGGATGTCCTCCTCAGTGCATTGGAAGAGGGTGATGCGTGTCCTGTAGATCCTCTCCTGGCGACTCCTTCCCTCTTCAACCTGTCGGATGCACAGCCTCCTGGCTATAACATAAAGCCCAGCCATTGTGAGAAGCCACAGAGGCATTATGGGCCACTTTATATAGATTGCACCTGGTTACCACCTGGTCAGAGTTGGTGGTAATTGAGAAGTGCAAAATTACGATTTTCGTAAATTCACAATTAGCGATTTTTTCCTACATTGGAAATTGCGAATTCGCATTATGCCTGACGGTATTTGCAATTTTTTCAAATACTAATACGCAGATTGCGGATTTGCAAATTTATTCGCAGAACCCATTTCTCGCAAAATTGCTAATCGCAAATTTTGCATTGAACATTTGTTACCTACATAGCATCACACGGTTTTGCGTTCACAAACACCAGTAATTCTGCGAATTACAGCGTTTGGGAATCGCAAAAGCCTACCTACATATGCCCCTTGATGTTCAGATCACTAGTCTGTCGCTCTGACTGCTGAACCAAATCCTCTCCCTCTGGGGGTAGCACAATATTATATATATTTACTCGTTTTATACTTTAATGCCCCTTTCCTTAAACGAGTCAAGTCTAAGGATAGGGGCGTGGCCTCCTTTAAAGTGGTAGCGCAGCATGGGGCGCTTTTACAAAAAAAAGCATTTGCATTGCAATAGGTGTCACATTTATGAAACTCTTGGAACTGTGAGATCTATTGCATTGCAAATGCTTGTCAGGTGTGGCATTAGCCAAGAACTTGTGATGTTACTAAATAACATTTTTTTAGGTCGAGCCTAAGGCATTGCTTTAGCAATGCTTGAATATGTAGGGGCTTTCAAAAATGCACCCAAAGGCTTTTCTAGGCGGATTGCTACTATTGTGAGCCGGGCGCGTGCACATCGCACACCATTTGACTTTAAAGGAAGCCGCTCCCCCACCCCTGCCACGCAATGCCGCTCCCCTGCCCCCACCGCGCAATGCCAAGAGCTTGTTGTATAACATATTGCTACTGTTTCCTCTCCAACCAACCCAATCCCTTCGACCCAAGAACATTTACGTTTACTTTTCTACCAGTCAATGGCTGTTTAGTTCAGCACTGCTGTTGTAGAGGTCGAATAAAAGACAACATAATAAAACAGTGTAAAGATGAGGCAGAGACAGGAGATGGAAGTTGTAGGTTTATTGCAGAGAAGAGAGCCGTCCAGCTTGTAGGGGAGACACAGCAGCTGCAACTGCCACACAAGGAACACTAGGGTGGAATCCTCAGCAACCCCATAGGTGACATCACAGTGTTCAGTGATGGAATGACAACAGGCAGTGTAAAGTACAGATTACAGATCACCACACACCTCCCCCCTTTAAAAAAAAAAAAACAACAAAACAAAAAAAAAAAAAAACATTCCCAGAAAAAAAAACCCACAGAATATAACAACTGGAATGAGCAAATTAGATATAATCACGAAATCTGTTAGGCCTAACAGTTACTCTAGAGCTTTTCCTGAAACCATTCCCAACATTAACAATTTTAGGTGAAGGAGCAGTTGCACGGGAAGAAGGATCTTTAGCAACACGAGAAGTGCTCCACCAGTTGCCATTTGACAATTTAACAGCATTCTTGCGAACTTCCACAACTTGCTGAGAATCAAGAAATTTTGAAAATCCCTTCTTAACAGTGACAGGATTCTTAATTCTAACCCAATCACCCGCACAAATATTGTGTAGGGACTTCTTGCCTAATTTCACATTACTAGGCAATGAATTGGAAGACTTTTTATTAGCACATTCCCATACTTCTTCTAAATCACACCCACGGTGGAAACTTTTAACCATCCAAAAAGGGAAAGCCTGGGAGCAAGCTTTTCTTCCTCTCATAAGTTCGAAGGGAGAGAAACCCGTGGCAACATGAGGGGAAATCCGATAAGACCATATAAGATCTTTTACAGCTTGAAAAATACAGCTATTAGACCTGAAAGCAGCTTGCACACATTCAACAATAACCCTATTGAACCTCTCGGTTTTGCCATTGCTCTGGGGATGGTATAAAGGAGTTCTGGTATGTTTAATGCAGCAGTTATTCAAAAAAACACTCATTTCCTTAGAAATAAACTGTACACCGTTGTCAGTGAGAATTTCTTCCGGACAACCTTCCCTCAAGAAAATTTTACTTAAGCAATCAATGACACTTTTAGAGTTGGGAACATTAATAGGTTCAACCTCAACCCATCTAGAGAGGTGATCAACAAGGACCAGGAAGTATTTGGAAGTATTGGGAAGAACATGAAATGGACCTAGAAAGTCCAGGCCAATTTTCTGCCAAGCTCTAACAGGTGGGGGAACAATGGAATCACAAACACCTTCTAAGACAAGAACCTTGTCACTAGTGTTGCAACGTGTACAAAGTTTAATAGCCTCCACAATCTGATTGTCCATTTTAGGCCACCAAAAATTCGATCTAACATTTCTCTTGGTAATAGTGGCTCCTAGATGTCCAGAATGGGCATCAGCAACTATTTTCTCTCGATAAACAGAAGGAGGAATAAATTTGTCGCCTCTAACAATTTTACCATTTTCCAAGGAAAGTTCTGAGTTAATTTTCCAATAGATCTGAAGTTCAGGAGAAAGAGATTTTTCCTTTGGCCACCCTTTTTGTATGAAGGATATTACATCTTTAAGGACAACATCATTTTCAACTGCTTTAATCCAATCATTTTCAGCAAAAGAAATAGAATCTTGGGAAATATTAGCCACAAAGCATTCTTCAATCTCAGTTTCCCACTCATTTTCATCAGGATCTTGTATAGGTAGCCTGGACAAACAGTCTGCCCGTTTGTTCTTACCGCCAGGAATATAAATGACTTTGAAGTTAAACTCCAATAATTTAGTGGAAAGTCTAGCCAACCGTGCGGTTGTACATTTGATATTTCTGCCTGACAAAATATCGACCAGAGGTCGATGGTCGGTTTGAAGGATAAACGGTCTACCCCACAAATAAGATTTGAATTTCTCAACGTTCCAAGCACAAGCTGGGAGCTCTTTTTCTATGACAGAATATTTTCTTTCAACAGGACGAAGGGTCCTGGAGGCAAACCCCACTGTAAATTCCTTGCCATAAGCCAATTGTGAAAGGACAGCTCCTAAGCCATATTCGCAAGCGTCAACAGTGACCACAGTTTCTCTATTACCATTAAAAGGCTGAAGAGCAGGAGCTTTAGTGATATGCTCTTTAATGAGCTGAAAGCCCTTTTCACACTCATCAGACCAGCTGAAGGTGGCACCCTTTTTTAGTAGAAGTCTGAAACATTCAGTAGTCTTGGCATAGTCTTTCATGAATTTTGTGTAAAACTCACAAAGACCAAGAAAGGACAAAAGCTGTTCTTTGTTTGAGGGTGCAGGAGCTTCAATAATGCTTTTAACTAAACCTGGTCTAGGTTTGATGCCACTCTCAGAAATGGTATGACCAAGATACTCTACCTCTCTGGTTTTGAATACACACTTGCTCTTCTGTAAAGTTACACCTCTTTGTTCCAAAATGTTAAAGACTTGGTCAATGGCTTTCTCATGCTCGGCCTCAGTTTGAGTAAAAATAAGAATATCATCTTGAAAGACGACTACATTAGAAAGTTCCTCAAACATTTCAGACATGATTCGCTGAAAGACAGCAGCGGCAGAAGCCAGGCCAAAAGGAAGGCGACAAAATTGGAATACGCCATCAGGTGTAACAAAAGCAGTGAAATGTCGCGAAAGGGGATGCAATTCAATCTGGTGGTAAGCTGCCTTGAGATCAAGTTTTGAAAACCAAGTGGACGAACCTACTTTTGCTATCAAATCTTCAATACGGGGAAGAGGAAAGCCATCAACCCAGATGGCCTCGTTAAGACTGCGCAAATCCACACACATCCTAAGATCACCAGACCTCTTCCTGGCAAGCACAATGGGAGAAAGCCATAATGTGGATTCTACTTTTTCAATAATGCCTTGTTCACATAGTGACTTTAGGTGTTTAGACAAATCCTCTCTAATACTGAGTGGGACATTTCTGAGTTTGTGTTTGACAGGGGTAATGTTATCGTTGACTTTAATAAAATGCTGAAAATTGGTGATTTTACCAAGGCGATCTTCAAAAATGTTCTCATACTTGCATTCCCACACTTTTCCATCCAAAATGTTGCATACAGGAACAGAAAACGAAGAAGTAGAACAAGAGAGATTGCACCCTTCAATAAATACAGGATTGGGTAAACCAGGTTTGATAGTGATACCAAATTCAGCTTGATGTAGAAGACCAAGGACATTAATACCTCGCTTGGCAACATAAACCTTCCCCTTAATAGATTTTCCAAAAATACAGATTTCAGCCCAGAAATAACCTAAAAGATTAATTCTGCTCCCTTCAAAAGCCACAGTGAGAACATCCGGGGGAAGTAAACACTTATCTTGCCAAAAATGAGTGTATTTATCGTGAGAAACAATGGTGATACGAGCCCCAGTATCTACAAGTAATTGAACATGATGTTTTTCAATAATAGTGTCAACTTCGGGATCAGGAACATGAAATGTTTGATTGACATTGTTACTGTCTTTCACAACGACTACATACTCTTGACTAATTACATCACATTCTGAATATTCAGTTGAATTTTCTGGAGAATTTAAATCTGGGGAAGAATCACTCTCATTCATGACACACCGCACACTGCCTCTTCTACCGCTCATACAAACTCTTGAGAAATGACCATTTTTGCCACACTGGCTGCATTGTTGGTTGGCAGCAGGGCAATTTTTGAAATTGGAAACATGGCAAGAAGAGCCACATCTGAAAACAAAAAGTACTCTGACTGAATTGTCTGTTAGGCATAAAAGGTCTTCTAGTACCAGTAGTTCCCCTTCTTCTAAAATAACCACGTGTGTCACGAGGAATAACATTAGGTGTCTTGGTGGAAACAGGCGTTTTAGTAGAGACTGCACTTGAAATGGAGGTATTGGAGAGAGCAACTTCCAATTGTTTACAATCCTCCGAAGAAGTCTCTATACTTTTAGCTATGTCAATAGCCTTATCCAGAGAAGGATCTTTGCAAGTTAGTAATTTCCCTTGAATTTGCTTACATGAACAACGTGCAACAAGTTGATCCCTAATAAGTTGTGAGGTGAAATTATCAAATTCGCATTTGGAAGCGAGTATTTTTAAAGCTGTAACAATGGTGTCAATGCTTTCTTCAGGTTTTTGAGCCCTAGTGAAGAATTTGTAACGATGGACAACCATGTTTTTAGTTTTAACAAAATACTTGTCCAATTTAGCTATAGCTATATAGAATTCATCTGGATCTTCACCAGGAGGCGGAACAAAAGGGGTAAATGGTCAAACACATTCTGGCCTTCGACACCAAGGTGATAGTACATAAGACTTTTTTTTCTTTCAGCACGATATCTCAGACCATCAATTGCACCTAAGTAGGCCATGAAAGATCTTAACCAGAGTTTCCATTCAAGAGGAGGATCACCAGGTGTCTGAAGAAACGGAGCTGGAGGAGTGACACTTTGCATTGTGGATTCTCCTATTTTTTTTTAATAGAAATAAGAAAAAAAAATTGTAGAAGAAATTGTCTTTGAAAAGTGTACAACTAAGAATAAAAGAGGAAATAAAAATCAATACTGTAGAGAAATTTTAAAATAAGAGCTGCATCTATCAATGTACAAAGTAATTAAAGTTGTGCACAACAGCACAAATGTGTAGATGTTCTTTGTTGTGCGCAAAAGCTGTGCACACCAGCGTGTAAATGCCCTTCTTGTGTGCAAAGGCTGTGCGCATCAGCGCGAAGATGCCGTTTTCTCTGTGCTAAAGCTGTGCACATCAGCGTGAAAGAATGGTTCTGTATGTACCAGAGCTGTGCACATCAGCGTGTAAACGAAGAGTGCTAGGAATTAGTGGCTGTGTGCATCAGCAGAGACAAGAACTTATAAGCTGGTCAGCCGTGCACGTCAAGAACAATGAGTACTTGGTTGCAGCAGGAATGAAGTCTTTGTGACGAGTAATTCTTTGTGACGTACAATTATGGCAGCTGGCAGACAGCGTGAACGTCGTGACGATTGTAGATTGCCATGACAACCAGCATGCGTGGAGACGTGACGGCGCTTGGCTGAGGTACGTTGGAAATTCTACGACGTCATCATAACGAAGAGCAAGTGGGAACGAGAGGAACAAGCGGCAGAGGAAACACGCAGTGCTAGAAAGGCAGAACTGGAGGTAAGAAAGGCTTAAAAAGCGGAGGAACAGCCTCGGTGAAATCAGCCGGTTCAGACAATGCTCCGTTAGATTCCTCTGGTTGGCACAAGAGAAAGTCACGAGTAGCGCTGCTCAAGCTTAAATGAAAAATAATAACAAAACGGCAGGAAAGATGAACGAAAGTCCAGCGGCTGTGACGGCTCTCAACATGTACAGCAGGCAATAAAAGTTATAAATGTACTAACATGAGTGTTGAGTTTGTAGAAGTAAATGAGATAAAAAGGTCCTGAACTTCAAAACGATTCAAACGAGGATGTTGTTTTGAAGGTTGAAAACAGCTGAAGAACAGCTGACCATCCTTGTCGCCAGTGTAAAGATGAGGCAGAGACAGGAGATGGAAGTTGTAGGTTTATTGCAGAGAAGAGAGCCGTCCAGCTTGTAGGGGAGACACAGCAGCTGCAACTGCCACACAAGGAACACTAGGGTGGAATCCTCAGCAACCCCATAGGTGACATCACAGTGTTCAGTGATGGAATGACAACAGGCAGTGTAAAGTACAGATTACAGATCACCACAAACAGCCTTATTGTAAGAGTTAAGGATGTTTAGGAGGGCTGTGGAATGACATTTTTAAAAGATAATGGTAACTTAGTTCTACTTTATGGTTGCTGGATACCTTGCTTCATTTCTTTTCATCTCGATCTGAAAGGGACCAACATACATTAATGAACAGGTCCGCTTGAAAAGGTACAGGAAGTTTTGTTTGTGCTGAACATGTTGCTTTATTTTGACAATTAGAGCCGACATTGGCCTCTGGAGTCTGCTGTGCTCTGTGCGAGAAGAGGGATTCGATGTGGGTTCCAGCCTCTCTTAATTGCTCACAACTCCAGCGCTGCGGCTGTGCTATACGAGGGAAACATATGCACCGGCGGCCATATACAGGCTCATTTCCTCCTTCTTTCATTTTCTCACTCTCTTTAGGAGTCTTGCTTTAGCAGTTCTCTCTCTGCCTTTCTCTCTCCATCCTGTTTGTTTTTCTCTCCGCAAATCTTTCTTTCTCTCTCTCGTTGTTCCCACTTTCGTATTTCTTTTTCTTTCTCTTTTCACCGCTATCATTCGTTCTCACCCTTCCTTAGTCTTATTCCGGCTCTCTCATGATCCTTTTCTCTCTCACTTTTCCTCTCCTTTGTTCTTCCTCTTTTTCTTTGCATTTTCCTTTTTTCTCTCAATATTTCCATCCTTTGTTATTTCTCCTTTTCTTTCTACGTCTCCCTCCCTCCTTATCACTTTCTCGCTCACTCTCTCTTTATGCATGTCGAGGAAGTTAGCAGGAATGATTTGGCCATTTCTGCTGCACATGTTCGGATCCGGGGGGAGGGTGTAAATCTACAGTGTACTAGAACATCCCTAGGCCATTCTCTCTCTAATCCTCCTGTTTCTAAGTATTACATTCTCTGACGTTACTATAATTCTGTATGGTTTCTCACTGACTTGAGAACGTCAAAAAATGTTCTTAAAACCTGCCAGCAAAATTAACCTCGCTTCCGTGCTTGATTCCATACGAGGCCGCCTCCTATATTCTAGCTTTCAATGTCACCTCAAGGTAATGGTGTCCTCTGGGTGCTCTTCCGGTTTCTGAAGAGCAAAAACGAATTTGATAGGTATTTGCTATCCTTATTTTGTAGCTATCTACCTCTTTGTGTGCTCAGATGTACCAACGAGGTATGCCTTGGCTACCTCATACCTCTCTCCCTAATGCAATTAATGGATGCCATTCTATCATATTCTGGTTCACCAGCAGATCCATAGCCTCTTCAGATTTTCAAATTGGATTTCCATCTTATTGGATTTCCACGTTGGAGGCTCTTGAGCCACTCTATCGAATTGGCGAGGGGTCCACCTTCTTAGCAACAGGCTCATAAACAGCCTTTATTAATACAAAAAAATAAACTTAGACCCTATAGTATCGCTCAATTAAAGGCCTATGTCACTCTTGTTTCCTACTAAGATCTTGGAGAAAGCCATTGGTAGCCAATTGTCTGGCTTCTTGGAAGACCCCCATTTTTAGGACAATTCTCAATCGATTTTTAGATGACACTTTAGGAGAGGAGAGGACACTGTTAGCAGTCTATCTGTCTATCTGTCTATCTATCTATCTATCTATCTATCTATCTATCTATCTATCTATCTATCTATCGCCCTCTATCTATCTATCTATCTATCTATCTATCTATCTATCTATCTATCTATCTAGCGCCCTCACTCTATCTATCTAGCGCCCACACTCTATCTATCTAGCGCCCTCACTCTATCGCCCTCTCTATCTATCGCCCTCACTCTATCTATCCATCGCCCTCACTCTATCTATCTATCACCCTCACTCTATCTATCGCCCTCACTCTATCTATCTATCTATCTATCTATCTATCTATCTATCTATCTATCTATCGCCCTCATTCTATCTATCTATCGCCCTCATTCTATCTATTGATTGCCCTCACTCTATCTATCTATCTATCTATCTATCTATCTATCTATCTATCTATCTATCTATCTATCTATCTATCTATCTATCTATCTATCCATCCATCCATCCATCTATCTATCTATCTATCTATCTATCTATCTATTTATCTATCTATCTATCTATCTATCTATCGCCCTCATTCTATCTATCTATCGCCCTCATTCTATCTATCTATCGCCATCACTCTATCTATCTATTGATTGCCCTCACTCTATCTATCTATCTATCTATCTATCTATCTATCTATCTATCTATCTATCTATCTGTCACCCTCACTCTATCTATCTACCTATCGCCCTCACTCTAACTATCTATCGCTCTATCTCTCTATCTATCTATCTATCTATCTATCTATCTATCTATCTATCTATCTATCTATCTATCTATCTATCCCCCTCACTCTATCTACCTATCGCCCTCACTCTATCTATCTATCTATCTATCTATCTATCTATCTATCTATCTATCTATCTATCTATCGCCCTCCCTCTATCTATCGCCTTCACTCTATCTATCTATCGCCCTCACTCTATCTATCGCCATCACCCTATCTATCGCCCTCACTCTATCTATCTATCTATCTATCGCATCGCCACAACATCAATGAGCACCACCACAGCATCACTCAGGGGCACCACAACATCACTATGCGCTACCACAGCATCACTGAACGCCACAGCATCACTCGTCGCCACTACAACATCACTCCGCGCCACCACAGCATCAATCTGTGCAACTATTCAACAACAACTGGTTCAAATATGTTCTCTCAATGTTTCAAGCTTTATTACAAATGTCACAAAAGATGTTAATATTTCACTTCTGTTCTTGGATTCTCGTCACAATAAAATACACTGAACATACTTTTCAGAAAAGTTATTTACAAAAGTTTAAGCTGTTGCATTATAAATTACAATAACTTATATTTAAGTATTAATTATTTAAAAAAATTAAAATCCATTGTTAATTGTAATGTCAATACATCTAAGTCACGTAAATACAATACATTTTGTATTACAAATGCTATAGGTGTCACATTTGCGAAAGTTAAAACTATTGTCATTGTAAATGACAAAGCTATTATTTTTCACTATTTTCAAAACCAACACATAAATAAAAAATGTGTCATTTACAATACCAATAGCTCAAACTTTCTTAATGTGAGACCTTTTGCATTGCAAATGCTTGCTTTAAAACGTCTGTGGGCTTCCAGGCAGCTGTCTTCAACCATAGATCTGTTGTTTCACTGTCAGTGACGGCAAGACGCACATCCACACACAAAGTAGTTCCCTTCAGTGCCAAGGAAAACCAGCACTAGCAATGTCGAAAGGCTCGCAGCCAGATTCAGACATTTTACCTTTTCCTATGCTTATTTTCTCTTCCTTCCAGAAACGAATATTATGCTAAACTTTACCAAATGGATTAGGCGCAATGGGACAGATAAAAAACACTATTAATTAAGCAATATTGACAGGAATGGGACAAATTAAAAACACCATTAAAATATTGGCAGGCTGTGTTTCTCGGGAGATTCCCACGAGTGTTATTTTTCCACTTCACAGATTTCTTCATTGTTAGTTTATAGAATGGAGCCGTTCTTTGAACCCTGTGCTCTTCTGGCATGTGCACCCTCCCTGCCTATGACTTTCTGTCATGTACCCCCACTTCCGGGATCCTCACCCTGCCTCAGTGAGCCGTCAAGTGAGCGCATAGCACATTTGACATTCTATCGTACATGCCACTTGAGACCGACTGCCTGGCGGATGTGTCAACCCGCCGCGACATCTCACATCGTGCAAAGGTGACATCTCGTTTTGGATGTGAACAGTGCGCGCATGTGAAGTGGAGGGAGTGAGGAGGAAGACGCTTGTAACTGAGCAGAGGTGGAAAGAGGGGTGGGTATCATAACCGAAAGGAACTGGCTACAAATAGCTCACCTTCCCGCTTTTCTGAGAAAAAAATACCTAAGTGCACACACTTTAAATAGAAAAAAAGTATGTATTATCACTGTACCGTGCAAAATGTAAAGCGTCTTATTGATTCTTCTACCCGCACTTTCATTGATTCTGTCTGCTCGCAGCTGCAAAAGTGTTAACACAAGATTTTTATGGCAGTCTTTTTAGACGTAGGTATTGCAAACTTGAAGTGACACTCTTTCACCTTATTTTTGTATGCTCGGCGGGCTTAGGCGATTTGCCCACAGTCATATGATGCTGAGCCGAGGAAGATTCGAACCTGTGTACCCAGCTCTAGCCGCTAGGGCACATCTCCTCCCAGACTGGAGAAATTAGACGTCCTCAAACGTGTCTTAAACGCGTACAAGGCTCAGTCAGTCATAGAGCTGCTCTGTTCCTAAGAACACGGAAAACCATTTGTGATTTTTCTCCGGGAACTGTTAATTATTACCTGCAGACAAACCCCTGGCGCATCTATTTCCTTTAGCTATAAATCAATGGCCGCTTGTTTTTGCTGCCAGGCAGTGAGTGGCAGTTTTGCTGCGCTGTTAGATGTGTCTGCGCGCTTAAGCGCTGGTACGGTATTACTTTCCTAAATTGCCACCCACACAGAAGCACAGCTGGAAAAATAATATTAATCTGCATTCCCAAAACGAATCCTTCAAGGCAGGAAGAATTATTTCTCTAAACCTTCAGACAAATTATTAACAAAAATTGATCACATCTGGGCCATATGTAGGTAATTGCCAAATACCGAATTCTTAATACCGAATTTTACCGATTCGGTATTAAGATTCGGTATTTGTGATGTAGGGAAATATTCAGTAAAAAAAAAATACCGAATCGTTAATATTCCTTATTACCGATTCGGTAATACCGATTTGGTAATAAGGAATACCTACCCATTAATTCCTATGGGCTTGGAGGCCCATAGGAATGAATGTGAAGACATTCGGTATTAGCGATTCGGTATTACCGAATCGGTAATACCGGGAGGTATTTCAAGGGTGCCAGGGTTTCCAAAGGACACCCATTTGCACCCCTGAAATGTGTAGTTGTGCACATGTGGCACACATGCATGCCCTAAGGGCATGGATGTGTGCCACATGGCACTTTAAAAAAAGCAAAATTGTGCTTTTTTAAAGGAATTCGGTAATTATCACCAACTTGAAGTTGGTGGTAATTAACGAATTCCTAAGACCCAAAAGCACTCTTAAAAGTGCTTCCTACATTACATTTAAGGAATCGGTATTACCGATTCCTTAAATGCAAGGCCAATTAGGAATCGGTATAAAGGAATCGGTATTTACCAATTCCTTAATACCGAATCCTTCCCTACATCACAAATGCCTAAATACCAGTCGGTAACGGTGAAATTTACCGAAGTTCAGCCTTACCGACCGGTATTTGGGCCACCTACATCGGGCCCGAGTCTCTCAAATGCTCCCACTTTTTACGACACTACTGGTGTTGATTGCGATATTTCGACCGATGAATTGGGGATGGAAGACAATGGGAAATAAAACATTTAAATCGCATTGTCTGAATTTTATTGAGCTTAGCCAACATGTTTTTCGCTTTCATTTATTGATAGAGAATAGCCCCGCGTTGCAATGTGCATTGGTCGCCTCATTTACAGCTGTATTCGAGGAATGTAAGTAGGACTTTTCTGTGCATCTGCACTGCAATCATTCTTAACACGTGACCAATAATCAACGCACTCTTTCTGGCACCTACAGCATAATTGACAGAAAGTTCCATTTGTTTACATCTGCCTGGCTAGCAACATGTGGAGCATGTGAATTAAATAAGCAAGCCCTTCATTGCATCGCCAAGTGCACTACATCCAATACCAACCACTAGCCTCATTACCTCATAAACTCTAGATTTATTGTCAGAATTCATAGAAAAATCATTAATTTCCCCCCTGTGCATGTAGACAGAACCCCCACTTCTGTCTGGCAGACAATGATGGTGTGAAATAGAGGTATGAGCGGCTCATTCTTTTTTTTTTACATTGATTTGATGTGCAAAGGAGGATTATTTCACATATGATGAGTTATGTCCTTTCCTTGTACTTAGGTAGCTCTCAACCATATTATTCACAATTAAGTTTAGAATCTTAGTCCCAGGATGTCACTGCTTGGAAAAGCACAAATTAATCAAATTTCTCAGCCATCTGAGAGTCTACCTGCCAAGTAGTGCCACTGCGGCACTGGACCCTGGGAAGTGGGCTTAAGGTGCTTTACCAGCATAAGTGGACCTAGTGGAGATGACGCTTCTCCTTTGCTGCTGCATGGACTGGACCCGTCTCAAAGACCTCCATCTCCACCGCAACCTGCAACGCCTTCAGAACCACCACTGTGCAACGCATCCTCTGTGTAGACCCTTGCATCCCTTGTCGACAGCAGCCTTGACAACGATATTGCACTCTGCATCGCAGCCTCAAAGCTCCTCAGAACCGATGCAACGCCCTGACTGCGCACCACATCCTCAAACCTGGACTTAGCATTGCAAGCCCCATCGAAGGGATCCTCGACAATGAAGCAGGCCTTCGCTTCGCAACCTTGCAGCATCTTGGAACCGATGCATCGTTTTGGCTGTGAGATGCAGATCCGCAAAATCTTCAACAAACCAGGATTTAAGGTACTTTTTTCAGTGGGCCCAGCTGGGTCTCTGGAACTGGCCCGCACTCCATTGCGATCGGCCTGAACTTGTGACTTTATCGCAGTCTGGTGCATCCAAAAACAGTTTTACGTCTTTTGGTACTATTTTCTCTAAAAATTTGAAATTCAATATCTCCAGTACTACTAAATGGATTTTAGTTTTTTTGGTCTTGTTTTATTTACTCAAATGTGACACTATTTTCTAATCTGGTGTGGGATTTTTTGTGTGTTTTTTTCCACTATTGTACTAATTGAATTGTTGCACAAATTGTGCACACATTGCCTCTAAGTTAAGCCTGACTGCATAGTGCCAAGCTACCATTGGGTTGAGCACAGGTTAATTTACGGTTTGCTTGTGCCTTAATCTGACAAGGATTGTGGTTGCTGCTTGGCCAGTGCTCACAACCCTGTCAAACAGTAACCTAATGTCTTTCACTGTAGGGAGTAGTCACCTCAAAACAAGAAATGTAACAGGTTTTGAAGGCACACAAATTGGCCAGTAAACTAGCCATGTGCAAAAGATGAGAAGGGAAGTTGAGATAAAATAATGAACAATTAAAGGTCTTCCCAACAGCTCAACAGCACTGAATTCTTCATTGAAGTGTAGGTCAAAAACCACCTCTAACCGAGTGGCCTCTGTACCACAGTGTTACAACCCCAAGGGCTTCTATACTGCTTTCTTCACTGGAGGGTCCTTTGAGGGAATGCCATTCAGCTTTCTGAATCATAAGGAGTAGGTTGTGTTGATGCATGCTCCTCTTCTCAGCCAAGCTGAAAGTACTGAATAAAGGCCAGAGGCACCTTTTCACAAATCCAGAACAAGCCTAGGAATAGTCGAGGGCTGACAACAGGGTGGCAGGAGGTTGGTTGGCACAAATTGACATTCTGACTCTTGGCACAAATTGACATTCTAACTTTTGTTCTGGATATAGTGGCAGCTCTAGTGGGCTGGCCCATTTAAGATACCCAGGGTTAAACAATGCAACAAATTGTTACAGGATGATGGAACTTTGGACATGGAGTTCAGCATGTCCTTACCCTCTGAATGGACTGAAAGAGTGGGTTCCCAAGACAATTTGTTTATTGGGCTGTAGGGGTGCACTACTGTGCTTCTCTCAGCTCTGTCGGCTACTGAGCCCTGATGGTAAGGGTGGGGTGCAGAGACAGAATATCGAGTACAAAATATCGAGTTGCACAAATATTGAGTCATTAATATCGTGGGTCAGAAATATCGACAGCAAGAACTTCGTGGTCACGACTATCGACTTAAGGCAAGTAATATTGATTTTAAAAATATCGAAGTGTATAATATCGTTTGCAAAAATATAGTTGTTAAAAAGATCGTTTTTTATTATTGTTATATATTTAGTATATATTTTACATGTATTTGATGTCTTTTTTTTATAAAAATAGTTTGTATTTTTAATATATGTTTTAAAACCTTTTGCAGTTATTAATTTATTTTTTATTTGAATTTGCACTTTTAGTTCCACAGCAGGTTGTGAGTTTATAGGGGAATAGGATGGGAAGCAATTAAATTATTTTATTTTTTAAATTATTCTTCATTTGCATTTTGCATTTTTAGTTCTGTAGCGGGTTGTGGGTTTATAGGGCAACAGGGTGGGAGGTAATTTAGTTCTACTGCATTTATTGATCAATTTTCATGTATTAATATTTGTTTAATTGAGATGTCATAGTGTTAAATGCGTAAATTAATTTATTATTAATTAATTAATAATTGTTTATTAATTAATTTTAATTAATTCATTGGTTATTCGTTTTAGTTATCCTGTAACTACGTTATGGTGTGTGTTGTGGTGTTTATAGTTGCAAAGGGTGGGAAGTAATTGACTTTTAATTGATTAAATAATAATTGGTTGTTAATTATTTTTAATAAAGCCAATGGTAAATAATTATGGTAAATGTGTAATTAATTTTAGGTGTGCGTTGTGGTTTTTATAGGAGTAAAGTGTGGGAAGTAAGTTGTGTTAAATTAAATATAGTTGTTTATTGATGTTAATTATTTGATATTTATTTTTGGTAATTGTTTACTGTTTGTGTGTTGTTTTTGCTTTTAAAAGGGTAAAGGGTGGGTATTAAATACATTATTTTTTAATTATTAGTTGTTAATAGCAATAGTTTTAAATTTGAAAATAAGTTTTAATTAGTTTTATTGTTTAATTTAAGTGTGTGTTGTGGATATTATAGTGTTAAAGAGTGTGTAGTCAATTAATGTTTGTTAGTTTTTTTAATTAAAAATAGTTTTATAATTCATTATTAATTATGTTAATTTTGTAAATATATGTAATTAAAAATGCTGAAGTGTTTAGTTGTTGGTGTGGTGTTATAGGGTAGGAAATAAAATAAAGACATTTATGTTTTATTTCATTTTTCTTGTTTGTAAATATTTTCTAGTTTAAAAGAATTATTTTTTGGTAAATGTATTTATTATTTTATTTTATATATTATTTGTAGGTCTTTGTTATACCTAATTAGTATTGTAATAAGTGTGCTGATCAATATTTTTGTTGAAAATGTTATTAATTTAATTTGTTTTTAATATATATATTTTTTTATTCTAAGTGTTTGAGTGAGAAAGTAATTTATTTTTCTCCACTATCCAACACTTTCCCTACTGTTGCATTCACTGGAGTGGAAATAGTATTTTTTACCCATCCGCTATCCAGCACTTTCCCTACTGTTGCACTCTCTGGATTTGGAATAGTAATTTTTGCCCCTCTGCTATTCAGCACTTTCCCTACTGTTGCACTCACTAGAGTGGGAATAATAATTTCTACCTCTCCGCTATCCAACACTTATCCTACTGTTCACTCACTGGAGTGGGAATAGTAATTTTTATCTCTCCGCTATCCTGCACTTTCCCTACTGTTGCAGTCACTGGAGTTGGAATCGTAATTTTTACCTCTCTGCTATCCAACACCTTCCCTACTGTTACATTCTCTGAAGTGGGAATATTAATTTTTACCCCTCTGCTATCCAAACTCTTTCCCTATTGTTGCACTCACTTGATTGGGAATATTTTTTTTTACCTCTCGGCTATCCAACACTTACCCTACTCTTGCATCCAGTGGAGTGGGATTACTAATTTTTACCCCTCCACTATCCAACACTTTCCCTACTGTTGCTCTTACTGGTGTGGGAATAGTAATTTTTAGCCCTCCGCTATCCAACACTTTTCATACTTTTGCACTCACTGGAGTGGGAATAGTAATTGTTACCCCTCCCCTATCCAACACTTTCCCTACTGTTGCACTCACTGGAGTGGGAATAATTTTTTTTACCCCTCCGTTATCCAACACTTATCCTACTGTTGCATTCGGTGGAGTGGGAATACTACTTGTTACCCCTCCGCTATCCATCATTTTCCCTACTGTTGCACTCTTTGGAGTGGGAATAGTCATTTTTGCTCCTCCCCTATCCACCACTTTCCCTACTGTTGCACTTACTGGAGTTCGAATAGTAATTTCTACCCCTCTGCTATGCAGCACTTTCCCTACTTACTGTTTGTCTCAGTGGAGTGGGAATGGTAATTTTTACCCCTCCGCTATCCAGGACTTTCCCTACTGTTGCACTATTTGGAGTGGGAATAGTAATTTCACCCCTCTGCTATCAACACTTTCCCTACTGTTGCACTCACTGGAGTTGGAATAGTAAATTAAATTATTTTGCTAGCCAACATTTTTCCTACTGTTGCACTGATTGTATTGGACAATTGAAGTTTAAATATTTTTTCATAGTTTAATGTTTTAATTTATTCTAGAATGCTTTTTTATATTTTAAATTATTTATATATATATATATTTTATTTTCTATCTAATTGTAAAGTTTAAAAATAACTGAAAGATAATAGTTTATTAATTATTTTAAAGTAAATATATATATGTATAAATTAATATTTTTGTTGGTTATATAATTTTGTTTTATATATATTTTTAAATCGTTATTTTATACAACTATATTTGATACATCAATATTTTTGATTCAATATTTTTGCACTTACCTTTGTAGGTATAGGAATCGATATTTTCGGAGTCTATATTTTCTCTTTTGATATTTTGAACATCGATATTCTATCAGAGAACCTAACCGTGGATGCCATCTGCTTGCCAGTCTTGTTTATGGGATGGGGAGATCTAATAATGTTTCTGTTTTGCTAGGTTAACTACTTCAATCTTAGTTTTGTGCCCTTTTAAGGGTATACTTGGCTGTTACTGTTAAGTTTTATTGATGGGTTTGTTGCAGCAGATGGTAAAACCAATGTTGTTCAAGCTAGTTTCTTCGATTCGTTTTCATTAGGTACAATATGAGTGTGTGTGGAATGCCATAAGGTGTGGGGGACTGTCTGATGGATTATGGTACACAAGCTAATGGTACTGTGTGGTTTATTTTGATGTAAGGATATGCATCAGCTGACCACATTATGTATGAGTGATAATGTGGTCAGCTGATGCATATACCTGACTAGTCTGTGGCTGGGAAGATTAAGGGGGTCTATTATGATGGCGGGCGGACTTTGTCCACCTGCCATCGCCCCGGGAAATGGGAGCGCCCGCTAAGGGTGCGACGGTCACGCATGGGCAAATAGGATGCGCCCGCCACACTGGCGGGTGCATCCCGCAATTTTTGCATTGCGGCGGGCGGTGCTGTCAGCAGCACCCGCCGCAATGCAAAAAAGGCATGTGTGCATTTGCATGCATAACGTGGCGGGCACCGCGCAGTGCCTGCCACATCGCCCATGCAAATGCAGGGGGCACCATGTACCCCTCCACCCCCCCAACATCCGGGGGGCCCACAACAGCCCCCCAACTGAGGAAACCGCATGCCTTTCCGTGGCAAAAGGCTGCATCATGCTGCCATCATAATATGGATGGCGGTGTCTAGCAGACACCACCACCATATTAAACCCTTTTCTGCCCGGTCGACTCGTTGACCAGGTGGAAAAGCGGCAGACGGTCTTCCAGTCCGCCGCGGTCCCCCCTACCATCATAATATGGCGGGGCAAATGGGAGGCGGGCGGGGGAGGATTTCGGGCGGATCGCCACCGCCATGCGGGCAGGGTCGATCTGCCCAACATCATAATGGACCCCTAAGTGTCATGTGGCCACACTATTTGTCCCCCTTTTTTTTGTCCAATGTGGAAAAGCACCGCTCTACAAGTTGGTCTCATTCAGTTTTAAGAGACTAGACAACTTTCCTAGTGTCCTCTTATACAAACGCTGAGTCTTGATGTAAGTTTGTAATGCTCATTTATTGATCCATTTTAGGAAAACACCAGCCAACGCGTTTCGTTCTGAAACCAGAACTTCTTCAGGGCGAAATAGTTGTTCCGAGGCAAGTTAACTTCCAATCCCGATAAGTAGCGGAATGGGGAAAAGAGGGCTTTTTATCCTTAAGCTTCTTTTCTATTCTTTGTATTGTAACTTCCCCAAAAGCGAACTCCAAATTGCGAGAATTATAAATATCCCACTCTAGTATTCTTCCTTGTGTAAGTAATTGGGAAGACCGGAAATTCTTTTATTTCCAGAAGATTGTATGTACATTTGATGATACTTTATCTTATGAAGGAAAAATCCGTCTTTATGTCATAGGGAATATACGTCTTATTTAATCCAGAGATAATAAGTGTCTTTGCGGTAGTCACCTCGTACAGTTGATCACGATGCATCAACAACTCGGCGTCCTGCCGTTTCAAAACGCCGCCATCTCCGCAAAGACACTTATTATCTCTGGATTAAATAAGACGTATATTCCCTATGACATAAAGACGGATTTTCCTTCATAAGATAAAGTATCATCAAATATACATACAATCTTCTGGAAATAAAAGAATTTCCGGTCTTCCCAATTTCTTACACAAGGAAGAATACTAGAGTGGGATATTTATAATTCTCGCAATTTGGAGTTCGCTTTTGGGGAAGTTACAATACAAAGAATAGAAAAGAAGCTTAAGGATAAAAAGCCCTCTTTTCCCCATTCCACTACTTCTCGAGATTGGAAGTTAACTTGCCTCAGAACAACTATTTCGCCCTGAAGAAGTTCTGGTTTCAGAACGAAACGCGTTGGCTGGTGTTTTCCTAAAATGGATCATTAAATGAGCATTTCAAACTTACATCAAGACTCAGCGTTTGTATAAGAGGACACTAGGAAAGTTGTCTAGTCTCTTAAAACTGGATGAGACCAACTTGTAGAGCGGTGCTTTTCCATATTGGACAAAAAATTGACTGCTTACCCCAGGTTTGGGTGATGCTCTTAGGACAGGGAGCATTTGGAAAGAGCACGTTGGAATTTGAAAACTAATTTATTTGGTGATCCCAGGATTGGTGCCTTGTCTTTTCTTTGAGTGGTCCACTGTCCGAAGTGTTGTTGCATAAACTATTTGTCCCCCTTTTTAGGTCTCGGACCTAAAGGCTGCGCTTGCGCAGTCTGGGGTTGGAGATTTAATGACCCTTAGTAGCGCTTTGGAACCCGCCTCCCTGCCCTGTCTCTCCTCCGTTGGCTGGCTTCCTAAACGGAGGCCAGCCATTGCAGGAGAGAGCCGTTCCTCCAAAGAAGCTCCATCTTTATCGGATTTGGGGGCATACGTTTTGCTGTTATTTAGCTCGTGACGTCGTCCGTCACTCAGGACAGCAAAACATGCCCCCGAATCCGAAAAATTTCTGAAGCTTGAGGCCGCCATTTTCCTGCTGGTAAAGTTGAGGTAGGCTGCTCTTTCCTCGTTCCCGTCGTCTTTTTTCCCGCTCCCTCCCGCTGTCCGTGTCTTTGTTCCCATAGTATCCTGCCCCCCTCCCGCTGTCCTTGTCTTGGTTCCCGTTGTATCCCGCCCCCCTCCTGCTGTCCGTGTTTTTGTATCTCACCCCCCTCCTGCTGTACCCGGATCGCCACCTGCGCCGCCATGACCCGCTGCCGCTCCACTGGGTGGCTCCTCCCAGAGCTCGCTGTTGTGCTAAAAGTGTTAAGACTACGGCTTGTTCATGAAACTGGTGGTTAATGCTTATCTTTTACTTTTTGTTTTGTTTACCCGATTGAGGTCGTTTTGCTGGGCAAGGCCTATTTTGGTTTTGTTTTGACGTCAAGTAGTGCTTGGCGGCTGATCAGTTTCTGGCGGCAGTAGTGGGATTTCACCCCTCCTCCTTCGGCCGCCGGTACCAGCTCACAGCAGCCGCACCAGCAGCACGGGGCTTCATGGCGTACAGTCAAGGGGGCACCAAGAAGAAGGTCTGCTACTACTATGACGGTGAGTTGTGTCGGTGGATGGCGCTGCTCAGGGGAGTGGATCTGGTGCTGGATGGTTGTTGAGGCTTTGGGGCGGCAGATTTCGCCCCTTCTTTGCCGCTGTTTCTGTGTGATGTTCACAGTGTACAAGAAGTGTGCCCACCGTAGGATCCGGTGGCAGCAGTCTCACACCTGCCGGTCCGCGGTGTGAGGCAGCGGCCTGCAGCCCTCTGCGCGGCGTGTCCTCATCCCTGCCCACCCGCCGTGCACCCCTGTCTGCAGGCCGCGACCCCAACTCTGCCTAGGCTTTGTTAGAAACCGTGTGGATTTCCTATATACTTTGGGGAACTAAACTGGGTAAACCTGGGGACCTGCTCTCCGTGCATGGAAGACCGTATGGCACGGTCCAAGATGCAGGACGTGGTGCACTGTGTGGTGTGCACGGCATGATGTGTCACAATGCTGGGCACAACTTGGTGTGCAGGGCATGCTGTAGTTTAATCTAGGATGTTGCACCCTTTTTGATTGGCCAAGGTAAGTTATGCATGATGTGCCACATATTTCATGGTGCTCGACATGTGGCATAGCCTAGATCATGGCATGGAGCTGAATGTATTCTCTCTGGTACGACGTGTAGTGCATATGGGGCAGTGCAGATTATTTATTTATTTATTTTTACACTGCGTGGTGTTGTATGGTGATTTGTAGAGCACGGGTAGCAATGCATGGTGCCCATGCAGACTTGCACCGAGCACCGATTGATAACTAACATACTCTGCTATTGTAGTACCACCGTGCCCCACACTGACATGGACTTAGCAGAAGGGTAGTTGGGGCGGAGTGGAATAGGCCTTGATGTGCCCACAATTATTTGATTACTAAAATGTCCTCATTTAGAGAAAAGGCATACAAAGCCGCTTTCTCGCTGTCTTGGTCTCTTGGCATGCAACTATACTGACAAAGAAGGATGTGAAATAAAGGATTTAACTGCTGCTGCCCCGTTGATTGCAATGAGTGCTGGTCACCCTCTTAGTCCTAACGCCCCCTGGTGCAGTGGAACATTAATTGAAGTGGGCGTATTTGCTTGTTGGCCGTTGGATCCGACAGGCTGAAACTTTCAGGAGATGGGAAGGAAGCATGGTTCTGTTTGTGGGGTTTTGCTAAAAGACTTTTTTTCGATTTTAGGCCAGATGTAGTTTTAAATATATTGAATGGCTGCAGTTAGATATGAATTGAAATTTAACGTGCACAGTGAACTCCCTAATCCACTCTATAAACCGGGTTGTTTCTAAGCACTTAAATATTTTTTTTAATAATTGTTGAAGCCATTTTACAATATATCTGAGACTTTCCTGAGCCGTAAAAATACACAACATGCTAAGTGTCACATTTCAGACCTATTATGATTTCACCTAGGAGGTGACCGAACCTTTTATCCATCGCAATATGGCTGCGAGCTCATGGAATCCCAATAAATAAGAGGCATGCCTTCATGTGTCCATTTTGTCTGTGGGCTCTTTTAGATAGCATGTGCCCTTGAGGTACAAACTTAGGGCCAGATGTAGGTAGCCAAATACCGGTCGGTAACGGCCGATTTCGGCCGTTACCGACCGGTATTTGGCTTTTGAGATGTAGGTGGGTCAGAATTTACAGAATCTGTATATTTACCGATTCGGTAAATTTACCACTTCGGTATTTTACCGAATCGGTAAATATACCGATTCTGTAACTCCATATGTAGGTGGCACAGTTTGCAGGGCCACAGGCCCTTAGGATTTCTTATTTTACCACCCAATCCTATTGGGTGGTAAAATACCGAATTCCAGTGTACATGCACATCTGTGCATGTACACCTATGCCATGTGACACACAGACATGCCCTTAGGGCATGTATGTGTGCCACATGGCACACAAGCCTGCATTTGGGGTGCTACAGGGTGTCAAAGTGACACCCCGTTCCCCCTGCCAGGATTCTGTATTTCACTTGATTCCTATGGGCTTCAAGGCCCATAGGAATCAATGGGAAATACAGATTCGGTATTTACAGAATCGGTAAATACCGACTCTTACAGAATCGGTAATTTTTTACCTACATCTGCCTCCTTCCAATTTACTGACTCTTAAATACCGATTCGGTATGAGTCAGTATTTAAGAGTCGGTAAATCGGAATTACCTACATCTGGCCCTTAGTTTGCTTGAGTTTCCGAGTGACGAGATAAGGTCATACATGTATGTGTTGAAGCTTAGCTAAGGAGCAACATACACTTACATAACTGAGGGGGGGTGTTTTAAAATCATATACAAAATTGGAATTGGGGAGTTGAAGGAACAAGGAAGTTCTGTTCATGATGTGGCCACTGTGGAAAAAGTCTCTGGGAGTTTTGTTATTGGCTGGGAATGTAGTGGTGTTTGAAAAGTTTAGGTTTTAGCTCCTTTCATAAGTGGAGGAATGATAAGCAAGTCCTATGTTATTGGACGTTATTCCAGATGCAGGGTGCATATTTTGAGCAGACTTGTTGCATGGCCTTTTTTATTTTGCATGTCTTGCTTTTGGGTTTTGCTGTGTTGTGGTTGTGTATGCTGTCTTGGCTTGAGACAGTGAGGTTATGCTAGTCAGGCTAGTGTTTGTTTCTACCATTTAGATCAGGGGTCTCCAACCTTTTTTTGTAGTGAGCGCTACTTCTGAACTGTGAAAATCATTGTGCGTTACTGAAGGCTAAACAACTCACAAATTGTTACCAGACACCTCCACGCCGAGCTTCATTGACTTTAAGGCTAATATCTATAGTATAGAGCCAGATACGATGGTTTGAAAAACATTCTTTAAATAGGGACACTATGACAGGGCTGCCATGTGCTCCATTGAGAGTGTAGTCAGTAGGGGACGTACGAACTTGTGTGTATGAATATGATATATGTGACTGAGAGTCTGTGTTGTATGTACTTGTGGGACAGGACATACCTTTGGCCGTATGAAGCCCAGTTACATATACAACATAAACATATAACCATTTTTAGGTCTCGGCTAGAAACGCGCGAAGAGCGTTCTCGCCAGAGAACTATAGCGATCGTTTCAGCCGAGAAAATCCAACAAAACGAGACAAGAGCTGTGCACGCGCGCAGCATTGTGAATGGAAGATGTGGCCACTGTGGAAAAAGTCTCTGGGAGTTTTGTTATTGGCTGGGAATGTAGTGGTGTTTGAAAAGTTTAGGTTTTAGCTCCTTTCATAAGTGGAGGAATGATAAGCAAGTCCTATGTTATTGGACGTTATTCCAGATGCAGGGTGCATATTTTGAGCAGACTTGTTGCATGGCCTTTTTTATTTTGCATGTCTTGCTTTTGGGTTTTGCTGTGTTGTGGTTGTGTATGCTGTCTTGGCTTGAGACAGTGAGGTTATGCTAGTCAGGCTAGTGTTTGTTTCTACCATTTAGATCAGGGGTCTCCAACCTTTTTTTGTAGTGAGCGCTACTTCTGAACTGTGAAAATCATTGTGCGTTACTGAAGGCTAAACAACTCACAAATTGTTACCAGACACCTCCACGCCGAGCTTCATTGACTTTAAGGCTAATATCTATAGTATAGAGCCAGATACGATGGTTTGAAAAACATTCTTTAAATAGGGACACTATGACAGGGCTGCCATGTGCTCCATTGAGAGTGTAGTCAGTAGGGGACGTACGAACTTGTGTGTATGAATATGATATATGTGACTGAGAGTCTGTGTTGTATGTACTTGTGGGACAGGACATACCTTTGGCCGTATGAAGCCCAGTTACATATACAACATAAACATATAACCATTTTTAGGTCTCGGCTAGAAACGCGCGAAGAGCGTTCTCGCCAGAGAACTATAGCGATCGTTTCAGCCGAGAAAATCCAACAAAACGAGACAAGAGCTGTGCACGCGCGCAGCATTGTGAATGGAAGAGGGAGCGACAAGAGCTGGCCATACGCAGATTTGGTCGCGCACACGCTCACGGCGCCAGCGTCTCCGCCGCGCGCCGATAACTGCTCTCTTCCTGGCCAGCTTCACGGAAGGCAGCATGGCGTGCGGTGCCACTCTGAAGTGGCCCATGGAATTCGAGGCCCTGCTTAGCCCCCAGTCCCAGTCCACTAAGCGCAGGAGGTGCGCCCCGCTGCCTGGGTCCCCTGGGGACATTCCCCGCAGCGGTGCGGTCTGATGTCCCACGGCGAGGAACAGCCTGATGGAACACCACCACCTCTGCCTTTCGTTGGGAAGCGACGCCTCACCCCAGGTAACTGCAGAGGAGGCTCAGGCCGGGTGGCACAGGGAAAGCGACGACATGGGGGTTATCCGGGGACAGTGATCTGATGATGCACCTCGGGCACGGGGCTGACGAAGTTATTCACACAGCTCTGATGATGCACCTCAGGCATGGGGCAGACGCAGTTATTCACACAGCTCTGATGATGCACCTCCGGCATGGGGCAGACGCAGTTATTCACACAGCTCTGATGATGCACCTCGGGCACGGGGCTGACTCAGTTATTCACACAGCTCTGATGATGCACCTTGGGAACGGGGCTGACTCAGTTATTCACACAGCTCTGATGAAGCGCCTCGGGCACGGGGCTGACTCAGTTATTCACACAGCTCTGATGATGCACCTCGGGCACGGGGCTGATGCAGTTATTCACACAACTCTGATGATGCACCTCGGGCACGGGACTGATGCAGTTATTCACACAGCTCTGATGATGCACCTCGGGCACGGGGCAGACGCAGTTATTCACACAGCTCAAATGATGCACCTCAGGCACGGGCTCACAGCTGTTATTATTCACACAGCTCTGTTGCGCTCTCTAATACTCTTTACTAATAACTCTCTCCTACTCACTATCGACTTCTCACTCTACTACTTACTGTGTGTGTGGGTGCTAATGCAATAGGTCCCGCATATGTACGTGATGAAGTTATTGTCAATGTAAATGACAATGCCATTTATTTATGATTTAAAAAAATAAAAAATAATGAGCAATGCCAATAGCTCTACCTTTAATGCTGCCGAGACCATTGCATTGTAAATGCTTGTTCTTTTTTTAGTTGCAGTTTTATAAAGCGCAAACTTGAACCTGTGGAGACAGGTGAGCACTTACAGTATTTTTGCTTGGCATATTCCAAACCTAGATCTCAATGGATTGCACCTATGTGTCAACTGCTGGGGTTAACAAATTGAGTAAATGTGCGACCAATCTGTAAACCGACTCCAGCATGCTCGTGGTAACTTCCACATCTAAATTTCTGTAGAGGGCGTGGCGGATTCGACTTTGCATTCTGGCTGTCCTCCCTATCCAGCCCACTCTGTAGTCCTAGGCTTGATTAATTGGTAAAGTCAGGTTTTATATTTGTTTTTAAATTGTTGCTGGTCTTACCTTGATGTTTTGCGCTGTGTTCATTGGTTATATACTTATTTATCGATTATTCTTTCTTTTCAATGCTAATTTATTGTACTGTATGTTTTATTGATCTTATATTGTAATTTGATTTTACATTTTTTTTCTGTGTGTAAATTAATTTTCACATTCAATCTGACACATAGATAAAATCATGACAAATGAGAAGGCCTGTTGCTCATACTTTACTAAGAGTTGATGTAATACCTGTACTACAATGAGCCTAAAGGTAAACTGATGGGATTGTGTTTCAAGACTAACGCATTACGGAGATTATTATTTTTCAGTGCATTATATCACCAATGGTGCATAGCAGTCCACAGAAAAGATCTTAAAATTATATATTTATTCTGACTGGCCAGGCAATGTCATAGAGTTAGGCCACTGAAAATGAATATGGGTATTTGAACAAACCTGACTCTGGTATCATGTTTCTTTACTCATTCCACAAAGTGGAGAGAAATGTAAAAAATACGATTTTTACAGTGGCCAGATGTCAGTCTACCCTCGCACCTCCTACACAATGTGTTGACTTTTATTTATTTCAAGATATCTTTGCCCAAAAACTAATGCACATGTTAGGAATCCACTTGATAAAAGTCTTTCTTTTTCATTCTAAATCTGGTCTTTGAGAAACCATCCATACAAAGTGGCAAGACAAATAAGTACACAGGAAAAAGAATGACGTGTTTCAAGTCATTTGAAGTTTCTATACCTAGCTCTACATAATGTATTGTGGTGTCTACTAGATTGACAGGCAACTAAAACTATTTTCGTTTCCCAAAAACATTTTTTCACCAGACAAAAAGTATGATTTTAATTTGAGTTTAATTTTGGTAATGTACTCTTTACCTTTTCTTTTGAATAGAAATTGGTCTTTTAAGGAATTAATTATTTTACAGATACTGTAAAATCAGATAAACACGTCACTGAAGGTGTTCTTCTTTTATAGGAATTTCTTACTAGTAGTCATCTGGAATCTTGATGTGTCTAATTAATTTTACCCCAAAATTGAGATTTTCAATAGAATATCTAAACGATTAACTTTCTTGACGTAATTAAGTATGCTGAAGGTAAAAACATACTTTGATATATAGACAATCTAAAAGAAATTAATTTCTAGAATAAGGATGTTACCACCTAGGAAGCCTGTAAAATAATCTGACAGCTAGTTCTTATAAACTAAGCATCATGGCTAAGCATCATGGCTACGACAGAGATAACCGTCTAACAAAAGATGACATTTTGTCGTGTAATCTAATACGCAGAAGTTATACATATTTTATTCCACACCCCACCGCCCCCATTCATTTACCCGGCCTCATCGTGTAGGACTATAAAATTCTTAGTATAGCAATATGAATTTATTGCCAATTAACAAAGAGAAAAATATTAACTAAAATGTGTACTTATTATGATGTTATGATGTTTGGCACACTCAGTACCGAAATCAACATTATTTGCATGCAAAATGACAATAAATGTAAACTCCAATATAGTTCATCTGTATGTATGTATACCATGAGCGTCAAAGGGGAGTAAGGCAAGAGGATTGCAGCCGCAATGAGATGCATTATGGATGGCTGTTGTATTATCTGTGGTGCAGCAAAACAGGAATACATTATTTAATCATGAGCATTTACATTCCCATACACACTGTGGATCCAACAGTCTGATTTATTGTGCATCAAATGCCCTTGTAATAAGTAATACATAGGAAAGATGACAGGAGAAGTAAAGAGATGGATTTTTCAGCCAAGACAATTGACAGATTTAAATCTATGCACAAAGAGTTTTTGAAGTTACTAAAGACTGCTACACACTTACATTGTTTTACATTACCTGCTGTTAGTAGTGTCTGCAGATTCAGAGTTTTTGTTCAGGTGCATAGCATTTTGCAGAACCTGATAAAAAAGTGCCGTATGATGTGTCTACAGTAAAAGTTCAAGTGGAGAGATAGGCAGAGATAGAGGACGCTAACTCTTACCAAAGTGGTAGGGCAAAGCTTGATGCACATTTAATGAAGTGAAAGTCGATGTATGTTTTATTCCAATAATCCTAGATGAATTCTGTTAGACCTGACATCCTTGGCGTGGTTTTTCCCTAACGTTTTTGCATTCAAACCTCTTGTGTTGCTAACTTAGGGGCATATTATCAAGAAACGGCGTTAACATTATCGCTGCTTTAGTGGCAGGAAACTGCTGCTAAACCGGCGATAATGGGCTTGATAATACGCACTTGTGAATTCCCATAGAAGCCCATGTTCTGGTGTAAACATGGGCTTCTAGACTTTAAAATAGGTAAAAGATACCAATGGCGCAGGGATTCATAATACCTGTAAAATAGAACCAAATGCTGCAGTGTCTGAAATGAGCAACCATCACAGGAGCACACTATTATTGACTTCAAGTCAAATTGGCCTGGAGGAAAGCAAATAAGTGGATGAACAGTGACCAAACGGAACTTAGTGAGGAGTGATCTCTCCCAGTGGTGCCTGACGAAAGAATGGTAAGGTTCCGGAGCAACATTGGTTTTCAGGAGCAAAAGGATCTTGAAGCTGGTTTCTCCAGAGCCTTGTTCTCTCTGTTCTCCTTGGCAAGGCTAAGGAACAGGTCCCTAATTAACCACCTGTCACCTTCTTTTAACAACCGGAGGCTCGAGAAAAGTTCTAAGCAACTCAACGACAAAGCATAGACCTAATATAGTTAAACCTGTGAATCTGGTGGGCAAACGTATATGGCAATCTTCGATCATGTCCCTGTTAAAATCAGTATGCTTCCCAGACCACACCACAATCCACAGACTCAACGGAGCAAGTCTTGCAAGCTCTTCCACATAATCAAGACTCAGATCATCATGAACAACAAAAGTAGAACTATTAAGTCCCAGACCTAGCACTTTCCTACAAAATCGGTTCTCATTTTGCTGGTCATTAGCACAATTTCGGTACTCCCAAATAGCAACTCCATATAGCAATACATGGAGACAGTTCACTCTATAGACTTGCAGTAAGATTAGGATAGGGGTACCACCCAGTGTTGAAGCAAACCTAACAAAAGCTCCACACGCTTAACTAAATTGCGTACAGCAATTAGCAAGGTAGGGCATCCAGTTATTCTGTTGGTCAAAGGTACCCCCCAAATATGGAAAGGCAGCCACCCTAGAGATCACCTTCCGTTTGATGATAATGGGTCTGCCTATCTAAGACTGCTTACC